>NW_028277056.1:21377500-22005000 GCF_059951505.1 Python bivittatus | reverse complement strand
AAGATGTTTAGGCAAAAGAATCAGCTGGCATGCCCAGGATGGTCTTCACTGTACTTAAGAGTGTTTACGATCCCGTGCTTTCCTTCACTCCATCCCACTTACTTGTTGGGGAGATGCAAGTCTCACATTGGCACTGATGTTACTTGTCTGAACAGTGTTCTTTTTCATTGGCTCTCAAACCCTACTTCTTGTTCATCTTTTGTTGCCTGCTCATGATCAGCGTTGGATCATTTCATGTGGCCTGTGCTGTTGGGTCCTTGTCTTTATGGGCATCGGATGCTTGGCCCCCAAACCCTGCTTACCTGAAATTATGACTGTTTGCTGTCATTTAAATGATAACTGCATGAATATATTGGGGTTACTGCAGATGCCTGCAAGGGAAAGATGAAGCAAAAGACCATATTTTGGCAGGGGCGATATATCCTTCTTTATATTGCTTTATTTGGGGTAAAGGTAGGCAACATTTCTAGGCTGTGAGTTGTATTTTGCCTTTGCGGGTATGTTGGTAATGCCTTCCAAAAATTAATGGGTGAAGGTAAAAACTCAATTTTTACTTTAATTTACATTTAAATTTCATTAAAATGAATTTTAAATTATATGCATATTTAGGTGGTGGTCGATTTGAAAAAGATAAGGACAGTAGGACCTGGTTAGTACTTGAATGGGATACCACCAGGAAATTCCAGAGCTGTAGGCTAGATTGGAATTTTTTTTTTAAAATCCCCAAAGAAGGCAGTAGCAAACTACAGGTAGTCCTCGTTTAAGAATGGTAACTGGGACTGGAATTTCCATCACTAAGCAATGTGGTTGTAAAGCATGACATCAAGTGACTGCACCACTTAGCAATAGAAATTCTGGCATTTCTGGTTGCTGTCGTTAAGTGAATCACCACAGGCCATTAAGCGAGGCCCTCACGTGGTTGCCATTTGCAACCTCCTGCCAGTTTCCCCATTGACTTTGCTTGTTGGAAGCTGGCACTGAAGGTCACAAATGATCATGTGACCACAGGACGCTGTGATGTCATAATTGTGAGCCAGGCACCAAGCACCCAGATCACAATCACATGACTGCAGGGATGCTGTGACCAACATAAGTACGAGGACCAGTTGTAAGTCCCACTCACTCAGCACCGTTGTAATTTTCAATGGTCGCTGAATGAATAGTCATTAAATGAGGACTACCTGTACTTCTGCTGTATTACTAGGAATGGATGGTATGGCCAGCATGATGCAGCCATGAAATCAACTGGATTAAGTTTGATTCAAGACTTCTCTGTTTTACTGTTCATATGCTTATTCTCCAATCATATATTTTAGAATGTCCCAGATAATTTGGTAACACTTGCAGGACCCAGAGCCATAACCCCAAGGTCTCAGTTTGTACACTTTTAACTTAGGTTCTGCTCCCATGTCTTAGAAGCTCCAAAGCTATTTGCAACACTAAACTTTGTCTGGTGAATTTTCAAGCAAACAACATTATTTTGTTGCCTTCACTAAAAGCAGTGATGGATTGAGAATGAAGGAAATGTTTTTAGATTGGAACAGGCAACTTTAATCTCTTGATGCATTTAAAGTACTTGTCTAATATTTCAAGGTGAGTACAGTGTCTCTCTGTACATAATTAAAAGGCACCATTTTTCATTACTGCTGAATAAAACTCTGGAACTAAGAAATGCAATCATTTGCAATCAAGTAAAGTCTAACAGATGTTCTTAAATGAAAGTTCATTTCCCCAACCATGTAAATTCAAGGAAGAGTTAAGGACTGAGCTCAGAACAACCACAAAAACACAAACCTTTTTGAACCTATAGGATTTTCTTCCATTATCCATTTTACAAACTGATGAGGCTCAAGAACAAGAAGCTTGTCCAAGAAAAAGGCAAAAACAGGTGATACCTGATCCATAAATGCCAAATCATATATTTTGAATTGTTAATGTAATCTCTTTAAAACAACAATAATGGAGTCCTGGAGACTTGGTGAATTACTGTGAAAAAACAGATCCTGTCAAATCCCTGTCAGTGAAATACACTGGTATATTAAATATAACTGAATGCACATACAAATATTGTACACCAGTTATGAAATACCACTGAAGGCTGGATTTAACAGCAAACTAGCTGTGGAGTCCTTGGTGCTCTCTGAGCTTAGTTGTTTGCTCGCAGACGTTTAATCACCCAATTGGCTGATGATATCACCTAGTTGGGTAATGAAATGTCTGCAAGCAAATGACCAAGCTCAGAGAGCACCAAGGACTCCACAGTTCAAACTAGCCATTAAATATAAGGAGGTATAAAAATAGTAGGAGCAAATTTTCTTGTGTTTTTTCATTACATTCTGCTGAACTGTTAGTGGGGAAGTTTATGCTTCTTCATCTATGAGTCTACCTGATAATAATAAGTCTCAAGAGAACATATGTGGAGCTCAGGGTTGAACTGTGGAGTTTTTAGAGAGCACCAAGAACTCCACAATAATAAGTCTCTAGAATAACATGCATTTTAAAACTCACCTGAGAGAAAATAAATGATAGTAAGCTATGATTTATGAGGTAGTGAGTCCAAATATGAATGAAGCCAGTTCCTGCTTGCAAGTTCTAAAAAATGCTGGTTCGCTGCATTTCTCCACTTAGGATTTAAAAAAAATAGCTGGTTCACACAAATCAGACCGAAGCAGCTACATAAGTAAATTTAGATTTATTAAGTAATGTATAGGATAAGAAAGCCTTACTTCTGTCTGACTGTATCTTAAAGGCAGGAAAACACAAAAGATACAGGAGGTACTCTTAAAGACTGAGCCAGGAGAAAAACAGATACAGGGACAGTGTCTGAAGACCCTTCTTCCTATCTATCTCTCACCATTTGCCGTAGAGGTGAAAAAGGTTCATAGATGCAAAGAAATGATGCAATCTCTTAGACCAAGCTAAATCCAAAAAATTCGAGGGAATTCCGGGAAGCTTGGTATTCAGACAGGTCAGCCATCAACAGGCACATAGAGACAAACAACATTTATACACCATTCAAAAGAGACAATAAAAAAGAAACAAAAAGACCAGAACACCTTCTTGTCAGTAATCAACACCCAGATAAGCAAGGATTAACACCAGGATTAACACCAGACAAGCAATCAAGCAGTAAACAATACCCTAATCAAGGAACTACCAACTCAGGCAAACAATCAAGCAGTAAGCAACAGCCTAATCAAGGAACTACCAAGGAAAAACCAACAGCCCCACCAACACTGACAGGGCGAGTACTGTATATAAACAGATAGCAAACCCCACTCCCTTCTAACACTGAAGATGTTACCTAGATGGGTAACGAAATGTCTGCAAGAAAAGAACCAAGCTTAGAGAACCCCAGGTTCTCCACAGTTCAACCCTGAGTTACATATATTCTCTTCTATTGATGCGATCTCTAACAGTATATCCATGAAGTCACTAGGAGTTGTGTTTCATCTAGAATAAGCTTTTAATTTATGTTCGGATGGGGAGTTGCTGTAAAACTCTCAGAAAGACATTTTTCCTCAGCCCATCTCTGTGCAAAGAACGAAATGGATACAAGTCTGACATTAGAAACTGTAACATTGAAAGAAAGGCAGTAAAGGAGCTCCCCTTGCATTTATTTTGCAACTGACTTGAAAGGAGCTGTTCTTGAACAAAGAAATTTCAGACCGAGGCTGTAGGATGAAACCACTGAATTGCAGTTCATCATGATCATCAAGCTGAATTACAGTCCATCATTTTTATCAGCTGAGGTCTGAACTGGAATAAATAATGACTGTTATATCATACCACATGTTCCAGCAATTAATTTATTTGATATCAGGGTACCTATATACTAGCAACTATTATGCGAAAGGCCATTGTTAATAATATCATTATTGCTCACTTTCTGCATTCTGTAATGACTGTCATCCAACTCTTTCTCTCTGTGAAGGAGAGGGAGAAAGGGAGAGATAATACTTCATACATTCAATAGACAATATCATGGTTTATGAGCCACCACAAAACACCTTGTTGCTTTTGCTGCAATGGACCACTACAATCATCCCTTTGGAAACTTCTCAGCCTGTGTTCTCAAGGAGATCAGAAGTGATCTCAAGGCAGGGAGCATCATACTTATGGAAAGGCTACCTTTATTATTATTTATTTATTGAATTTATATGTTGGTTGCATTCCACACTGACCCAGAACCCTGGGCCAAGAGTGATCCACTGGAGGAGTTAAAAAACTAACCATGACCATGACATCAAAATTGTGCCTTTTCAAGTATAGCACCCATCTTGGTATTTTATACACACACCCACACACCCACACACACTGCCGATGCTCCTGGCCTTTTCGAGATATAATGAAAAAAATTCATACACATGATGCTTGCTACATACACTCTTTTTATGCCACATGTCAAATGGGAATGGGGGAGTGGAAAGAATATGCAATTATTCACATTAAATAATGTATGACCCTGGATCTTTTTCTCCCTTCCTTCCTTCCTTCCTTCCTTCCTTCCTTCCTTCCTTCCTTCCTTCCTTCCTTCCTTCCTTCCTTCCTTCCTTCCTTCCTTCCTTCCTTCCTTCCTTCCTTCCTTCTCACATTTCTGCTCTGCTGCAGTGCTACAAACAATTAAAACAGAAAATAAAGATCCTGGAATAAAATCAAAAGGCTGACTAGAACAACTCTGTCTTAAAGCTTCTGAACTGTTTACAAAGAAAGGGAATAGCCTGACCTCAAGTTCATAGCTTTTCCATAGCAGCGCCTCCTTGCTTCAGCACCCACCCCCCCGAACGCCTCCAAAATATGGGACCAATAGTATTTTCTGTCTGTTGGACTGAATTGCTCAGGGTGGTCCTGGTTGGAGTAGGCAGCCCTGCAGATGGCCAAGTGCCAGAACCCCAGTGACTGCATCATCTACAGGGGTATCCACGGTGGGGGGGGGGGAGATGCCAGACACAGCATCACAATGCCAGCCTCATCCCTTTCATACATGTGTGCAACACTGATGCACAAACAAGAGGGGTGGGATTTGCATGGCGATGTTATGTTCACCATAACTTGTTTTCACTCCCCACCCCACCTTGCTGACACCACTGACCATCACCATTTGATAGCAAACTCCCAAACAGTGGAAACACAATTTCCCATCAATTTTCAAAACAAAAGGGAAATAAAAATCAAGTTATCCCATTCACCTGATACCCCCTCTGAAAAGGCTTTAAGCAGATTGTGACATATGAAATTATGGCTGAATATTATGGCTGAATATTAGAAAAACTTCCTTACAGTAAAATTTCCTTACAATAGTAGTTCAAGAGGGGACCTGCTTATCCAGCAAGTGGTGAAGGCCCCTTTCCTGGATGTTTTCCAAGCAGAGACTGTATTTTCATCCGTTGGGGGATGTTTTAATAGAGAAGTAGACCGATAACCTAAATGGCCACTCCCATCTCTAGGATTCTATGAAAAATCCCAAATTCCCCTCAGGATACACACAGAGACAAAGAAAGAGGTAAAGGTCAAAACTCCCTTGACTCAAGCTTAACTCATGATGACTACCAGTTCATGGACACATCCATCTTGGGATTTTTGACCACAAGGCAGAAGTGATTTGCCCCTTCTGGCCTCCTAGAAATCTAGCACTGCCCATACATGCCTCATCCCTTTCCTACATGTGTGCAAATGTCACAATCTGCTTATGGGGGCCAGATGGGGGTTCGCACCAGTGGAGGTGGCTTGCCCCCTCTCCCCGTCATCTTGAATGTTTTAGTATTTATGTACAGGATTTGTTGTCTATATTTGATTTTTAATGGATTAATTTATTTTAACTATTTATGGGGGATTTTTAATTGTTGATGGGGTTTCTGATTTTAACTGTGAGCCGCCCAGAGTCACCCGCTGGAGGGAAATGGGCAACAAACAAATTTAATAATAAATAAATAAATAAACAAATAAATAAATAAATAAATACACATAACATCCTTGTATCATGGCTTCATCCATTTGCTTTAAATAATCCCATCCATACATATGGGTCAGATTGTGTAATCCACAGATGGTTATGCTCTCATTCTTGCTTTCAATATCCAAGGTCTTGAATTCTTCAAATCCCAGACAGTGAGTTCTGGCAAATCTATAATAACCAGCACATGGAACATCCTCCTCTGGAAGCAACTCAGTTAGGAAAAGAAGCTTCTAGAGACAACGTAAGTGAGGTTTCTGTTCTATAAAAACCGAACTGTGACTTAGATATTCTGTTCTGACAAACTTGTCATGAAAATAGTGTTGAAAACAAATTGCGTGACAATTCACTCTCTCATGTCCTCTCCCTTCTGGTTCCTGGCCTGCCTCATCCAACACTATCCTGCTGTTATCTGCCTAAGGATCTCATGTCAGCCATTCAGGGTAGACCAGGTTAAGAAACAGACACCAAAGGGATTCCAGAAATGCTACTTCATTGATGTAAGGTAGTGTTTCTCAACCTTGGGAACTTTAAGAGGCGTAGATTTCGACACCCAGAATTCCCCAGCCAGCCATGCTGGCTGGGGAATTCTGGGAGTTGAAGTCCACACCTCTTAAAGTTCTCAAGGTTGAGAAATACTGATGTAAGGTATAATAACAAAATCTTGAAAGCCTCTCCAACTTTCTTTCTTCCTCACTCTATTCCTAACCAGCTCAAGACAGAACTATTTTGAATTTCTTTCTTACATTTGCTTCAGTCTCTGGACTCTGTGTAACTGCTTCTCCAACTCCCTTCTTAATCACCCTTTCATACCTTCCCCAAGATTATCTCTAAATTCCTCTACATCTGCATGCAGTGTACTGTGCTTGTCATCTGTCAGAATTGTAGAACTGTGCCATAGTGCTAGACTGCTCTACCAGCAGTACAGGAAATGCTTTCACTCTGTAGTCCTTACCAATTTAGTGCAAGGCTCAAAAAACAAAGCAGTGGAATGGATGAAACCACATACATGCATTGCTCCCAGAATAAATGTGGAGAAATATGGAAGTTGGCTTTTTGGCAGGGGGGGGGGTGTCTTTGAGTTAGTGTTGACTCCCGGTGACTGCCTGGACAAATCCCTGTAATTTTCTTGGCAAGATTTCAGAAGTGGCTTGCCATTGCCTGCTTCCTAGGGCTGAGAGAGAATGACTGGCCCAAGGTCACCCAGCTGGCTTCATGCCTAAGGTGGGACTAGACCTCACGGTCTCCTGGTTTCTAGCCTGGTGCCTTAACCACTACACCAAACTGGCTCTCTAGCAGTTGGCACTGGCTGCTTATATAAAGAAAGAAAAGGAAAGTGAGAGACCCCTAAATAAAAGCCCGGTTTGTGATCCAGACCTTTTGTGACTTCAATCTGCCTTTCAAAAAAATGTTACTCAGCTCAATGATGAGAGAATGGGTGTAGATCAGGGGGCTTCTGGGAGTTGCTTAGAGATGGTGGGCAGAGAACACAGTCAGACCAGCCCATTAAAGGGCAATCCACCAGGACCTGCACCCACAGAAGAATGCCATAGAAGAATGTCAGCGTGCAATTTGCTGCCTGGACACCTGAGCCTTGTTCTGCCTTAGTAAAGAAGCCACTAGTGTTACTGTCCTAACAGGTTTATTGTGGGACAAGTTAAGGAAAGTGTCTGCTGGATTTCCCTGGCTTCCTTTCCCGTCATAGTGAGCATCACCTGGCACTGGGAAAGACACCACCAGCTCCTCAGACTCCAGGAATTTCTAGCCCTTGGCCATCCTTTTTGAATGAGGTATGAATCTTTCTTTAAATAGAGTGCCCAGAACTATCACAGAACTAGAGGTGGGGTCTGATCAGTGCAGAATATACTGTAGTGAAGCTATGACTTCTTGTGATTTGAACCTTATCCTCTTGATGCAGCCTAAAATGATGTTTCCATTTTTATCAGCCATGTGATCTTGCTGACTCATATTCAACTACAGCTCCAAGATCATTTCCAAAAATAAGCAACCAAAATCATTTGATTGGTTAACACCCCAATTTATAAAGTGTAGCAGCCCACAGAAATATAAATGGAACTCATTCTTATTCCTCCAGATCCCTATTAATAGCAAAAAAAACCTGCCCAGAAATCAAGAGAATCTGGTTTTTTAAAAGAAAAGATGCAACAAAATAATTGCATTTTTGTAGCTTTCTTTGGAATCTGATATAAAGAATATTTTTATCTTCCCTTCCATCCTAATTCGCAAAGGGGGGAGCTATACTGCAGCCATCCCTAAGTTACTGCTTTCCAGTTTTTCTGGTAGTAAGTTCTGGGAAAATTCTGGGCATTGCAGCCCCAATACATCTGAAGAAGTCCAGGCTGGGGAAGTTTCTTATAGGATGCGATCAGCTGAAATCAACAAGAGTCACTTAGGGGTTGGTTTCAGTCAGTTTGTTTGGAGCACAAATCATTTAGAAGGCAACCCACAGTACCTGGAGCTGCTTCGGAGTGGCCCCCCAAAAGGTGGGGTGGGGAGAGAGCTGTGTCCTTCAGTCTTCCCTGGGCAAGTCTTTCTTTAAAGCAGAAACTCTTCCTTCCTCGCTAAGTTACAGAAAGAGAGGTCGGCGGTAGATCCGCTTGTTTTAACTGAAGCCTTGGGAGGAGAGGTTCAAGTGGGGTAAAATTGAATTAAAAGAAGTCTGCACTCTAATGACAGTGCTAGCGAGTGCTGTCGCCCACCGTGAACGGGTTTGTCTGGGGTGAGGATCGGTGAGAGGGACTTCTCAAATAAGTAGGCTGACATCGTGCATCCTGTTTCCAGAGAAGGGATAAACCTTTCTGACTTCTTATGATTGATCTTCCTGAAATGAAACGGAATGGAACGGAACGGAACAGAACAGAACAGAACAGAACAGAACAGAACAGACGAAGAAACACCGTATTGAGCACTCAGTACCCATTGCAAAAGGAACATAGAGTTGCCATTGTTGTTTCAGCTTCCCAGTTGGGAAAATGCAGAACAGGGTCACTTCTGTCAATACACTTTTCCATGTGATGAATTTTGTCCTCTTCCACAGGGTTCTCTCTCTGCCTCTCTAGTAGGACTCAGCAGATTCCAGATATCTCAGATATCTAGAAAACCAAAAACCCTTCGCAACATTTTGGAGACTCATAACAAGTGTAACACATATTCACCCAGCACAGGTTCTGGGCTTGCACACTGCTTTGAAGCATAAACCAAACAAACGGGTTTGCACAACAAAAGTTGCAAAAGCAGTCAAGCAAACCAACAAAAGCCTGGTTTAACATTCATCTTACCATCTGGTGTGAACGCAGCTTTTAGGCTTTTAACTGACTCAGGTAAGAATATTCTCTGAGCCGAGTGGCCAGATAATGGGCCAAATGGACCCATGGTCAAACTGGAGCTATTTAGGGCTACCTAATAGGGCTGCAAAACTTTGGACCGCTATTAGATGGCAGCAAAACTGGTGGCTTCTGTATCTCTCTGCTGCCTCTTTGTGGTCATCCAGATCTTTCCATTCCTTATCTAATAATCCTAGACATAATTCAGCTTTGGGTATTCACGTGCATTCAGTTTGGTGTAGTGGTTAAGGCACCAGGCTAGAAACTGGGAGACTGGGAATTCTAGTCCTGCCTTAGGCACAAAACCAGCTGGGTGACCTTGGACCAGTCACATTCTCTCAGCCTAGGAAGAAGGCAAGGGCAAACCACTTCCAGAAAGGTTGCCAAGAAAACTGCATGCACCTGTCCATGTATTCACTGGGAATTGAGTCTGACTCAAAGGTGCCAAAAGGAAATTAAAAAAAAAAAGTATTCTAGGGGGAATGGGTGTGCACACTGAAGATCCAAGCTGATGCTCCTCTAGAGCAATCCAAGGAAACAGCTAGTCAAGCACTCTGAGGAGCTTTGAGCAGAGATCTGATGAATCAGTGAACATTTTCTGCAACATCATATCTTGCAGAGAGGCTACAAGCAGTATGTGGACTGTGCACCTTCAGCTTCTGCTCCCCATTGTATGGCCTGGCATGATGTAGCCACCAAGTGGGGAGCCCTGATAGTCTGATTTCTGATGCTATTGTCTAAACCTGTGTTTCTCAACCTTGGGGACTTGAAGATGTGTGGACTTCAACTCCCAGAATTCCCCAGCCAGCCATGCTGGCTGGGGAATTCTGGGAGTTGAAGTCCACACATCTTCAAGTCCCCAAGGTTGAGAAACAGTGGCAATCTCCTGACTGAAGTCTCCCAAGTTGGTGCCTGACTCCAGTTTGGAAAGCTCACCCAAGCTGAAAGGGGATCCCTAAATCATTTTAGCCCAAACTTCAACTTTCCAAATGTATTTCCAACAGGAGAAAAATTTGAGGAGAGGCTGACTCAAGTGACCACAAATAAATGGGTGCGCCACTCCAGTCTCATGAAGACTGCCATTAACAAGCAACTCTCCAGTCCTAATGATAGCTTCTATTTTGCCATTTGGGGGCAGGGACTGCAAATGACCAGAACCTCCTGCAAATGTTGACATCTCCTCCTCATTCTTCCAAAGGACTTGCTTTTTTCTGGGGCCAGTAAAACAAAATGCAAGGGGGCGGCGGGGAGGAGAGGCACTCTTGTGGTAGTTCTTTATGTATCCTCTCTTAAAGCAAACAAAAACAGCACACCATGGAAGCATTACTCAAAAGTAAGTCCCACTAAGTTATGGCCCCAGAAGGGTTAGTAGCAGGGTTGTTCATGTCCAGCAAGTATGAAATGGAAATTGTACTTTGGAGCCCACTGCACATTTACACATTGTCACTGTAACCCACTTCGTTCCTGAAAATTAATTCTGTTACATAAATGGAATTAGCCTGTCTAGAGGTCTGCTTACAGGAAGATGCCTGATCAGATGACTTCAAGGAGCATCATTTGCTATCTTGTACATAGTAAATCTTGAGAGTCCTGGTATCTGTAACGAGCTGCCCCCTACATCCCCCCCCCCCTACATCGCCCTTAGTTCTTGGTCCTCTGATTCTCTTGCTGGTATGACCTTGAGCATGCCAGAGCTTGTGATAAGGAGCCATCTGCTTTTTAACGGTTTCTCATCCCTACTTCCCCCTCCTCCCCCTTTTACAATGGCAGAACCGCAGCATGTAAAAAACCATTTTTTTTTCTTTTTAAACTGGCCATCTAATAATCTATTATAAAATCTTGTGAGGATTCTGACACTATCGTTCATGTTAGATGATGAAGAAGAAAAAGCAGAGATCAGTAAGGATTCTGTGCTTGACAGCTCCAGTATTCTACATGGACCTTATTTATCTCTCTTTTTTAATTCAGGGCAAAGCAGCAAAGCAAAGTTAAGCATTTTCTGATACAGTGTAGGAGGAGAGCTGTGTCTGTTTAGCCTAGCAAGAAATCAGAAGGGGTCTGGTAGCAGGGCTAACAAATTTTATCCAAATGCCTAAGCTTTCATGAACTGCATAAAGGCTTATGCCTTTTGATAACATGTGTTAATCGGAAAAGATGTTACCATCCTCCTCCTGATTTTTTGCCCATATACAACTTAGCTGTTATACTGAATTTTGTCACCAAGGTAGATAGATCACTTGTCTGAGGTAGCATTGCCTTACATGTCTACTCAGAAGTAAACACCATTGAGTTCACCTCCTGAGTGGTGCTGCACACCGGATCCAAACCAAGCCAAGGAACTAGTTATTATATCCCACAGTTTTGAGGGGGGAAGAGTTACCATTCCCAGGAAAATCAGTTGGGATTATACCCAGGGACAGTTGAACTGAGAACAATATTACTCAACATCAAGTGAAATAAAATGTCCTCATTCTGATAGGAAAGTAAAAGGTGTTTCAGTGTTCCCATTGAAATTAGTGGGACTTCCAAGTCTTTCACCGTGACTGGATAGTGCCACTACATTCTGCAAATCCAAAGCATAGCCAGACCTTTCAATATATATGTATATATTTCTAATTTTTTTTAAAAAAGTTTATTTTTGCTTGCATGTCTTTACATAAATAAATAAATAAATATCTCCTGGTTTTCCAGACAACAATACAGCCGTACCATAATAAGTTTCAAGAAGGGTCATAAAATCGACTTAAGAAAAAAGCAAAACCCACACCAAGTTAAACCGTTGCTGTCTGCCCCAGCTTCGTACTGAAATCCCCTCCTGCTTCTAAAGGAAACCTCGCGGGAAGCAGGATCTAGATTTTACGTCAAGCAAGAACCCGAAGGGAAAGAGAAAGGGAGGGAAGGAGAAAAATGCCAGGCTAGGAGACAGCAAAGCCGAGGGATCCCCAGACACTGGCAGCGATGAACCAAGTTGACCCTTCCTCCTCTTCAGAGAAAGAGGGAGGTCGGCGTTGTGTCAACCTCCATTGGCTAACTATGGTCAATCTCAGCCCACTCCGTAACGGAGCAGGCGAGGAAGAAAAGCTGTTTCGGAGAGCGAATATATGACACTCCCCTTCACCAACAGGCTCTGGAACAGGGCACGCTCGTGGCGGGCGGGGGCGGCGGGGGGTATTTACATCGGACCTATAGACCGTCCATGTCCATTCCATCTCTTGGAGACCGGGGGGGGGGGGGCACAGAACTAAGTTGCCCGGGCGGCAGAGGCGTCACACCTTAGGGAGTGACGGCGAGTTCTCTCTCGTCCTTGCCCGAGGAAGACGGGGACATGGGCGAGTCCTCCTCGTCTTCGGAGCACTTGGCCGCGGCTGAGAGGGAGGCGCACTTACAGCCGGGGGCGGCCGATCCCCCGGCGCGGTGGGAGCCGCCCTTGCCCTCCTTCTTGTGCTTGACACGCCGGTTCTGGAACCAGATCTTCACCTGCTTCTCGGAGAGGTTGAGGTAGGTGGCAATCTCGATGCGTCTCAGGCGCGACAGGTACATGTTGGAGGCGAACTCTCGCTCCAGCTCCAGCAGCTGCGTGCTGGTAAAGGCCGTGCGCATCCGCTTGCTGCTCGGCAGCTGGCCTGACGTGCCGTCTGCGGGGAGGCAAAGCGTAAAGTTAAGAGCGGCAGGTCCAAGCCAGCTTGGCCCGCGGGCAGGCAACCCTTCCCCAAAGACCACTAGCGAGGATGGAAGCTTAGCGCGGACGAGTTGTCGTCACAGCCATGCTGAACAGACCCTCCTAGAAATCGCTACTGCACCTTCTGGATACACAGAAGTGACCCTTGAAATGCAGTTTTCCCTGGGCTTGGAAGACTGCGGGAGCGACGAAAGCAAGGATTATCCGTCTAACGCGCAGGGTGGGAATGACAAGGGATCCTACAGAGAAGCGCGTGTTCCCAGCCGGGCATTTTGGCCACGACGCGTTCCCCACTACCTGCTAGCTCGAGGCCATTACTCGAACATGTCTCTATGAGCTGCGGGGGGCGGGGGGGGGGGGAGGAAGGCTTAAGGCAGGTTGACTTCCTTCAACCTGCATGGGTTCCTTGGAATGACGCTTGGAATGACAGACCAAACCACTGAGCTCGCTAGAGGTTGTGCAAAACTGCCTCTCAGGACAGCGGGCTGGAAGGCGGCAAGTTTAGAATCCTCCCCGCTCCAAAAGCAGCCCGTGGAAGACAGCAGATCTGAGCTAATCCTCAGCAGCTCAGGCGCCCGGTGCCATTCTCTGGCAGCTCCCCCGATTCTCAGCACCTCTGCTTCGATTCACCTCTTTCTTCCGCAGTCTGGACTTTGTTTCTAAGACTTGACCGCCGCTTAGGTGTGCAAGCCAATTCGGCAGCCCATCACTCTAATCCCATTGACTGCGAGAGCTGTGGACTTCGGCCCGGGGGCGTCAAAGTACCCCAGCCTTCTGCTGAGTTTTCTCTAGGGAACGGCAAAGGCTCCTTCGAGTCGAGTCGAGTTCGAGTCGAGACTTCATGGACACGTCCAGGTTTTTGGCGCAACGGTACAGGAGTGACGGGCCACTTCCTTTTTCCGGGGTGCTTTCAGACTTTTAATTCTAGCCTGCAGCCCTGGAATTCCCGGTGATCAAATACTAACCAGTCTCGCCCCTCTTCCAAACCCAGAGAAAGTCAGCCGGGGCTCCCACAACTTTCTCTGAGAACTCTGCTTTCCAAAGGTTGGACAGAAGGGAGCTTCTGGCCGGTTTTGTCCCGCTCCCGCGCCCCTCCCTCCCATAGAAACAACCCCATTCCTAATGCATTTATTACTCCTAAATTAACTTTTCTTTGGAAGTGTATTGAAGGAACCCCCTGCACCCTACTACCAAACCAAGCGCCTGTTCCATTTAGATGAGTGAAAAACGCCCTTCCCAGCCACCAGAGAGCGAGGGTCGGTCTTGGCCCTCCTTGCTGAAACGCTTCGAGTGAGGCGTGGCCCGGTCATCAGTCGCGCCCCAGCCCGCCCGTGCCCCAGGCTACTCACCCACGGAGATGCAGTGGAAGTGTCGGGGGTCGGGCAGCGGATAGGCACTCTGGTAGAGGGCGGGTGCGTGGCTGCCGCTGGAGGCGGATGAACCTCCGGGGGACTGCCTGGCAGTCAGGGGCGTAGGGCAGTACTGGGAGCCGAAGGGAGGAAAGGAAGCCTTGAGGAGTGGCAGGGCGGGCGGCGGCGGCGGCGGGTGCAGTTGAGAGGCGGCGGCCACGCAAAGCGGGCACACACATAGCAGGCCGGCTTTGCGCGCAGCCGACGTGGAGCCGGGAGCCGCGGGACAGGCGCCTCCGGAGGCCGCCGAAAGGCCGTGCAGTGGATGCGAGGGGTGTACGGCATACGGGAAGAGTGGCGGGGGTGGCGGGCTGCCGGGAGAGGCGCCCCCTTTCTTGTCGCTGCCGACGGCTTCGCGCAGCACCAACGAGTCCACTAGGAAGGAGCGCGGCATGACTCGGCCCCGTCCAGCCTCGCCCTCGCCTTCCGCTGGGTTCGTCGGCGCAGCGGCTGTTGCCCGCGCGGTTCCTCGCAGGGCGCTGACCAGCGCCAGTGGTGCTGAAAGGGCCGCGCGGCCCGGTTTAAATAGCGTCTTTGGGGGCCATGTGATGAAGGCTGCGCCGGCCCCCGTCAATAGGCTTTTTGTGCCGTGCCTTGGCACCGCCGCTGCACACTCCCTCATTATGCCCCTTGTTCGCCAAAAGCGCTGCACAATGTCCCTCATTCTTGTCAACCCCACCCACGTTTCTGGGCTGCCTTCCCTAGTCCCCCCCTCCCTCCTCCCTCGTCCCACCGCCAATCTATTGGCTCCTTCGTCTCCAGCCCCTGTTGCGCTTCGCTCCTTTGGCGGGTCAGACGGTTTCCTCCCATGCGCTGCGGTGGAAGTGCTGGATTTCAAAGAGCCTCAAGGTGTTCGGAAGTGCTGCTGACTTTTGGTGAAGGTTGGACTGCTGCAGGCCATCCCCCCAGTACTGAGTTATATCTGGCAACATCAAAAGCACTTATAGACTCTGGAAGGAACAGCATTTTCATCAGGCGCTGACTGGAAGGCAGAAGCGAACAGGTCTGCAGCTAAATCAACACATCTTCGTTCCCAGGAATGCTGCAGGCACTTGGCAAACCTATGGGATTTGCTTTCATGAAAGCCTATGTCCCCAAAACACAACTACCATTGCTTGAATATACGTTCCATCCATTTCAAATGTTAAACACTTTTGTTGTCAATTGATTTCCAAGTAAGTGCATGTAAAATATCAGATTTGGTGGAAGGTTCTTTTATAAAAAGATGGAGAGAGCCTAGGATGATTTATTTGTGGTTGAGCCCTGATAATTTTCAATATTCATGCTTAAGATTACAGTGTTATTGGAAAGGAAAAATATTCACCTTGATTTCCCTATCAGCCTCTTTTTTTTCAAATAGCATTTGCATTGAAACATACTTAATTTGAACTAAACCTAGTATAACACAATAGACTTTTACCTTCCCTGAACTAATTTATGTTTATTAGCCCACCTTGATTTCCTTTTGCCAATTTAATAATCAACAAAAGCTCTCACCTACATTTTACAGTGAAAATTTGTGTGAGGGCAGCAGAACATGGTTTTTGACAGATAGCACCCCTATTTAAAAATCAAAGCAGAAATTAAATGGGATATTTTAGTATAGTGAAAATCTTACCCTTACCATTGGGGTGGGGAGTAGAATTCCAGCTGCCATAACCCAAATCCAAATGATAGAATGGGGGTAGAAATGTTAATAGGATCTGATCACAGCCCAGTACTCTGATTTTTAATTTTTGAAAAACGATTGTCATATTTAATGTGTAGTATTTTGTTTGGAGTTGTCTTATAAATGTGCATTTTATTATTTCTATCTACCTTAGGTCTATGCAAGTTACTGAGTAGTAAAGTTCCCAGATTTTTATGACATTTTTCATCTGCAAAATAGATACCTATTAAAATAGTAAACAACATAATTAATAGATAAGTTCCTGTGTTCACAGTCCACAGAGTCTAAAACAGAGAATGGAGAAGAGCAAAGTACAAGAGAATAAAAGGCACAATTTTAGCAATATTATTTAATTGGGACTGAAGATTAATGGGTTAAGAAAAAATCTTTGCAATCATTCTCAGCAGTAAGATCCACTCGTTACTGTTAATATTGATGTGAATATGTATGGTCATACCCAGGGACACCAATAATAGTTTTAAAAAGGTAAAGCCAAAGTAGTAGGTGATGCTTTACAGAAAGCAGTACTCCCTCCCTGGAAGGGCTATCATGCCAATTTTTGAAAGAGAGGAAGCCAATTCAGAGGGCTCACTTCCAAGTAGTCACATTTGGGGAGGACAATGTTGCAGCATTACTTCAAAGCCAAGGCACTGGATTATTTGCCTGCGAAACGGTTTTAGGAAAGGGATGATAGTTTGCTGGAATCTGCGGCACTTTTGCCACAGAGCTGTGCTCACCTTCTCCTCTGGTGGGAATCCTCAGTATCCTGGAAACAATCTCTTTGAATTTCCCAGGATTTGCTCCTGAAGAGACTCAGAAAAGATTGCAATGTTAGGATGCCACTAATGCAGTCCATCCCCTCCACACCCTCCTTTCCATTCATTTCCAGAGTCAGGTCTCCAAAATTGCTTAGTTTGCTTAAAAGAAAATCTTCCAACTTCCTTGGCAGCTCAACAGCAATGAATGTCTCCTCTGCATATCATGGACAGAAAGATGCTACTCCAGCGGACATATTCAAATAATGAGCAAAGGGAGAAAGACACTCCCTTCCCCCCATCCCATTTATTTTGATATCAGTTGCTACAGATGATGGACATTCAAATGTTAAGAGAAGAGAAGAGGGGTGGGGAATAGAGTGTGTGGTGATCAGTTTTATGTTTAAGAGACAAATGCAAATATTGTATCTCCCCGGTGCCTATCCTTAAAGCCATGGAAACAAAAAGCATGACTAAGAGCTATGATTCTCACACTTATACACTGTGCACTAATTGACAATGCTGATCAATTTAGCTCAATCAGGCAGTGAGGTGTAAGTGCACTGATAGTATCTACCAGAAGTAAGCATTAGCCTGTCTCTTCTGCTCTCCAGCTCTCCACTTTTGGGAGGGCTTAACAGTCACACCAATAAAGGGATCTTTCTAAAACTATCTATTAGAGACCCAGAATCATACCTGATTCTTCTGCATATCTCACCAATAAAAAGGGCCAAGGAGATATCTTCCATCATGTAGGTATTCCACAGCATTTAGATGCAGATCTGTTCTGGAAAGCAGGAAAAACCGGACATGGATATTGCATGTATGTTATTTGAGTGCCATTTAGCCATGTCTGGGGACCTCAACTTATTAGAGATCAATCCCTGCAATGTCCTGGTGCAGAGATATGAAAGGTAACATTGCCTTTACCAGATGTTTGAGTCTTGAGAAACTGAAGGGGCTGTTAGAATCCTAGAGCAACTGGGTTCCTAAGCAAACTCTAACTGGCAGGAGGATGGAAATCCATTAAAAAAAAAAAAATCACCTTCCTTTTTCCAGGCAAGTCAGAATTGATAATTAAATACTAGTATTCCCCAAAAATAATAACTGAAATATGCTTTGGAGAAAGAGCTTCAAGCATATTTGGACATTAAATCAAATCCACATATAACAGAAGGAACAACTGGAATGGAGAAAATGCATTTATCTGTCCAAAGCCAAGAGTGATTGAATGCATAGCCTTCTCTGATACTTTTTTTCTTTCTTCTCTCCTCTTTGCTGTTTAAAATCACCAACTATCCAATGTGCCAGTTTTAACTGAGTGTTTTAAAGTGTCACTGACCATAATTCAGCAATTTTGAACACCACCCCTTTCAAGAGGAAAGTTAAGCATCTGTGTGAGCATTTCCCACTGAAATCAGTGAGACCTAAGGTCTAACACTGCTGGACTGGACCCACTGCTGTCAAAGAGGAATGGGGACAGAAGTACCAACAAACAGTGGGTTAGAAAGTTGTAGGATTGAGTTTTGCACTCTAGACTGAAAGGAATCATATAACTAAGGCTTGAATACATATTATCAGTCCATAGGCACACTCCATGCCCTGAGACAAACTGTTAAATCAGAACCAGACAACTTTAGCTGTTTGTCTTCTATATGATTGCAGTGCAGTCTGATGCATGGTCTACTCAGAGACAAACTGTTCAATGACACTTCCTCCCAGGAGAGAGTAAATCAGACAGTAGTCTCTTATTCCTAACCAGTACCTCTCTTTTTTAGGATCCTCAAGAGAGAAAGAAACATTATTTGCAATTTTATGTGGTATTTTTTCAGTGTAGATGCCTGCTTGCTTTTATTTTGGTCAGAGACCAGCATAGAAGTGTAAATGCAGTTTTCAGACATGAAACCAACTGCATACAGATCTGAAGTACACTTGTTTGGAAATAAGCTTCAGAAATTATGTTGAACTTAACTTTTAAAGTAAAAACATCTGGATCCAAGAAGTTCACTTCTCTTTTCCCTGCTTCTGTTAAAGCAAATAAAGCTGGGCCAGGAAAATATTTCTGTTCCACATAAGACCACGCACAGATTTCTTCTAAGTACTACATAAACATTCTTAGGATAAGGGTACTATAGCCCCCAAAAAGGTCCCGCAATGGCTAAAGTATTTATGAATGGTTGGAAGGGAGAAAAAGTTTGGTCTTCTTGTTCTATGGCAGCTTTCTCCCACTGTTGCCTTCCAGATATATTGGTAGACAACAATATGCATCTTCTCCAAGTCTTTTCTGTGCTAGTTGAAGGCAAAGAGAGCTGTAATATACAGCAGCACATCTGCAAGACACTGACTTGGGGAAAACTGCTTTTGAATATAGTCTGTGAATTAATTTTTTTAGTAGAATGAACTATTCCTCTTAGACAATGGATCTTCCTAGAAGGATATCCTAAGGTATTGCTGTACTTTCAGGATGGAACCCCCCCCCCCCCATTAGCTCCAGGAGGGAAGGAGTTAACCACCTCTGAAGGCAGACCAAGCCCAAAGCTATTGGGAAGGATATGAAGGGGGGAATAACCAGTCCCCCCCCCCTTGTGCTCGCTCCCTCCAGCCGCTGGACTTTATTGAATGTCACTGAAGAAAGTTTTGAATGCCAGATAAAGGGAGGCGAATTAAACTGTGTGACAGCAGAGGATAAGCAAACACAAAGGGAACTCTGTCACACTTTGGGCAAAATCCATGGGCTTTTTACCAAGCCTCTTTGCTATGATTGAATTAAGTAATAGGAAAACATTTTCTTTCAGTTTAGAGCCATTAAACAAAAACTTCAAAGCCAAGAACACTTTTTAATGTGCAGTCCCCAGACAATGAAATCTCTGGTTTGCAGTGAAATATTGGAAATGGCTTCTTGTGCAAATTCTTGAAGGCCTTGAAGAAGGGAGGAGAAGAGGGATCACAGGAAAACAGGCACTCCTTCTCCTGTCTTGATTTCAGAAGCCTATCTGAGCCCTTGAAAGCTGGACTCAAAGGTGGCTTTTTTCCAGACAGGAATAGAGAAGGAGGGATACTTTTCAAGTGCCTGGATCTGGGACGCAGCATCAAAATGGAACCATAAGAATGGCTGATCCGCAGACAGCAAAGACCACAGAAATGGTGCTTTCCTCGTCCTGTGATTAGGAGGTTACCTCTGAGTAAGGTTGTACGTCACCTCCCCCTTCCCCCCAAAGCAGGTGCATCATCTGGAGGTGTCTCTAGAACCATAGTCATCAGTGGAGGCATGAATAAACTTAATTGGAAGGAGTGCCTTCTTCCAGCTCTGATTGGTGTGCCAATAACAGTTCCTCTTAGATAGGGCTGACCTGGTCTCAGTGATTCATGTGTTCAGTACCTTACAAACTGGACTATTACAATGCACTGTAGGAGGAGTATCCTTCAGTTGGCCCAGAAGCTCCAGCTAGCGCTACAGTTAAGTTGCTGCAGGAGACCTCCTGCCACAAAAATGAGCTCTTCTGAAGACACTGTGCTGGCTGCCAGTCTACTACTGAGCTAAATTCAAGGAACATATATGGTTTGCCATCACACCTATTAGGATGAGCTCTTTTGTCCCTGATACGATGGCCATAAAACCAACTCACTCTGCTGCTCCTTTGTGACATTTCATCACAACTGGCACAAAATCACTACTGCACTATTTCCGGATTTCTTTAAATGTTCATTTATTCATGCAGCAGATAGTAGGATCTTCAGGAAATAATAGGGGTGCAAACCTGCAAATAGAAGGCATGCTATTGCTGGCTCAGTAGAAGGCCAGTGTATTATTTAATTTTTTTCCCCCAGTAAGAAACAGTTTCTTCTGCCCTACTGAGTTACAGACACATTAAGGTGAGCTACAAAGTGAATGTGCATCCAGGTTTGCTTGGTCTTGGGAAGGCAGGGGAAAGGATGCCTCCATTTCTTGGAAGGATCAGAAGTTCAGCAGCAAACCAAAAGGTCAGACTTGTTTGTCTCTCACAGCAAGGTTGCATTAAGAACAAGTAGTGCTTGTGGCATCTCCCCAGCCTTTCACTCAGTGGGTTCAGACCTCTTGTTGCCCCCCTGGCCTTTCCAGCTAACCTTTTACTTGCCTCTTCTTTTTCACACATGGGGGATATTTGGTTGTGAAAGGGGGGGTCTCCAGTGAGACTTGTTAGTTATCATAATGATAACAGCTTCCTGACAAGTGCTATTACTGGGGATGCCCCAGATCAAATATTTATGTCATTTCAAAATCCTAAACTTTCTTTCCAGCTTCCTTTTCATCCCCAAATGGGCTCAGGACCATGTGTGTGTGTGGTTGTTGGGGGGGGGGGATCCTCTTTTTGGCTTTTTGGGATTTGAAGGAATTTAAGTAAAACAGGAATGTTATGGCTATCCAATTTGCCTTTTATTATACTTTTTAAACTTTGGAAAACCATGTCACTGAATTTTGGTGGTTTGCTGGTTTGGGTGGTACAGACTTTCCAGGGATTGCAAAAAATAAGCTGAAGCCATACGCCCTAAATTATGCCAAGTTTAAAAGAATCTCTAATTTTGATGGGAACTCTGTGTTACAGTAACAACTAATCAACATGTGAAAGATCTGGTTGTAGAGGCAACAGAAAAACAGAAAAAACTTTATTTTTCTCAAGTCGTTCAAGATTGATTCACCTCTTCTTTAGCCATGGAAAAGCTGTAGTTTCTTGTCTCAGACAAAAAAGAATACTTTCCATAAGTGTTGCCTGCTTTATAATATAGCAATACAATAAAATATGACCAATTTACGACAGATTATTTAAAAATGACTGCAAGATTATAATAAGTGCAGAAGAAAATTAAATGATTCTGCTGTTAACATGGCAAGAAAATTTTTTTAGAGAAAAATATGTGATCTAATTTTCATGTACTGGACATTCATTTAAACTGATCAGCTGCAGAATTTGCAGTTTTACAGTTTCCTAGATAAAGGATTGTTTTAATTTGGTTTTTGTTGTTGTGCAATGAATGTAAGTATTTCTTTTCACCCTCCACAAAATACATGCAATTCTCAAATCATTTGGGGGTCCAGATTCCAAATACCAATACCAAAATATGCTTTGTATATAAACAGACAGGCAAGTAAAAAATTAACAGTACAGTAATACTTTTTTAAAAGCACACAGAAAGACTATTCAGCAAAATTCATAGGAGATGATCTAAGAATGGATATTCTTACCCACGTTCATATTATCCATGATAGTCAAAAAGGCAATACAAGTAGAGATACTGATGTTCTTTAGGAGAACATATTTGGAATCTGCATCCATGCTAGAATTTTGGAATCGTCTGTTAGGACAGTCCCACAAAACCAGTAAAATTCTATCAAAGGATGGCAGAAAAGCAAAACAAAACAACTTCTAGAAGCCCTCTAAAAGTTTCCACCAAACGGTAATTCTGCATTTGACAGGAAGGAAAAGCTTAAGTGTGTGTGTGAATCTCTCTGTGTGTGCTATCATTATTGTATATATTCCCCGTTATAAAGAAATAGTCTGCACGATGCCCAATGTCTATTAGCAAGTGCACTACTTCAGACTCATCTCATAATGACCGTGAAGTACAAGATAAGACAGAGATAGATAAGTAGCAGAAAGAAATCAGAGAATTTCTGTTGTAGTAGTTGTTTTTTCGTTTCATTTTGTTTTTGGAGGAATGAAACGAAGGACTGAAAGCGCTGAAGAACGACAGACAGACTAGAGACTACCAATAAATATGCTGTTCAGGCAGATCAGTCAGACTGAGAGCTAAGCTAAGGATGAACAGATATGGATTTGAGGAATGGTAGAGAATCACATCAGAAAGAAACAGCAAAGCAATTCAAAAGAGCAGCAGAAGAAATCTCTTTCTCTCTCCCTAAGTGAACTTGCCTAAACAAATTCTAGCAGAATAAAACCCAAGACACAGAACCACTGAACACTCTGATGGGCAGAGTTTTTAGAGATGATCATACTCATTGACTAGCTGTTATGACAATATTAGAGACCCCATTGCAGACCCTTTCAGCTTTGTCCATTGATGAAAGGGAAACTGCAATAATGTTTGAGACTTTGCAAAGCCAGAAATCTGAATTTTCAAATTGTTTACAAATCATGGTTTAAATCCAACACTCCTTATCCATTTGAGAATGAATTTAAAGATTGGATTGGAAGGGTTGATTTTAAATATCCTTTGAACAGAACCTCTCCTTCAAAGTCTTGCCCAGCCCATGGGGCAGAGCTTTACACATCATTCTGTCACTTCTGGAAAGACTGGAAAACTTTGATAAAAAATGAACTGAAAGCAAAATAATAGCTGCCTGAATAAAAGAAAAAAGTATGGGAGTGGGAGGCTGGGTGGGAAAGTCCAAGTTGATGATGGTGATTCATCAATTGCAGAGGAAAGACTTTCTCTAAGAAAGAGGGTTGAATGAAACTTAATTCTATGATGGATGCACTTGAAACCATCTCAAAGAAGAGCAGTATAAACATGGAAATGCTTTATTTCCCAACAAGGATATAATGAACTTTGTTTTCACGTTAAAGGCTATGCTATCTAAGTTCATCTCAAACTAGCTGGGGAAATAAAGCACTTCCATGCTTATATGAAGCAACATTGTTTGGATAAAGAGCATTTTAAGCCATCAGGATCTAAATCAAGTTATCATCAGAAATATAATTAACTTGGCTTTCCCAAACGTAATACTGTGGCTTTTTTTCAAGTAATGGTAGAAAACTGCTTAGGAAAAAGCTCATTCTCATGGCTAAAAAAGATGAAAAATGAACTATGTGCCACATTGCTATAAGAAAAACTGTCTACATTAAACACTATGTTTACAGAAAGTGATACACATTGTAACCTTTGGAATGACACCATTCTTCAAAAAAATTGAAGTGCCGTAGTAAAAAGTGTTCTGCTTCAATTTAGTAACAGTATTCAGCTCATGCGTTTCTGTACCTTAAAATATTTCATGAATTCTAAAGGAAAGACACATAATACATTTTAATTCAATGCTTTTTCTAATGCAAATGGAAGTGCTGCAAGACAACTGCATTTTATTGGTTTTCTGTGGCCTGTTTGCATACCGTATTTCTATTTACCTTTTTAAACTGCTTAAACTGATTTCGCTTTTGGCCTAAGAAAGTGATAATCTTTCCTTACCCATAAGTACAGGCAAAGAATAAAAGACATAAGCTCCAGCAGAAACCCACTTCAAAAATGCTCTAAAATAACAACAGCAGGAACAGCAGCAATAACAAGAATATCGGGTTTTTGAGAGCCAGTAAAGAGGGATACCAAGTTGGAGTTTCTTCAGTTTAATGGCCGAGACATTTTCCCAGGGGGAAATTTGATGATACTTATATAATGTTTGTAAGGTTTCCATAGCATCCATGATATCAGTTCTAATGGGGCTCCCTTCCAATATAATTCAACACCAGCTTTCTACAACTTGAGATCCACAAGATGTGTCTAATTTAATTCCATGACCACATCCATTATGGTGGATTAATACAACTAGAGGACACCAGGCTTGCAAATGCTGTTCTCTGACTTCTGGATTGTAACTGAAAACACCTTGCTAACTGCCTTTCCTGGTCTCATTTGGTGCAAGGACAGTAAAGTCAATATGGCTTTCTTTCTTGTTATTCTAAAGAAAACTGTACGCATGTAAGATGCATGCGGAGTCTCTACAGTTTTGCAGGCATTCAAGAAATAGGACAAAAATATGTTGTGGGACCCACACCATACTTATACAAATGCTAGCCATTCCTGGTCCATTCCTCATTTGTAGTTGCCATGGGCACTTGAATGCCAGGAAAATCCCAACCTCAGACCCAGCCCGTGGCCAGCTTTCATCAGTCATTGGCAGATCCCTGGGGAAGGTGCCTGTATTTTACTAAGGAGGAAGGGGAATGTATGCCATTGGCTATTCATCAGTCAATCAGAGATCTTAAACTATTTTCCCACCATCACTGTTTCCCACCATTAGTTATTTGCTAGCCAGCCCCATAGCAATGAGAATTAAGATGCCCCCCTCCATACATATGAACTGCTTAAAGTGCCCTTGAAAGAAAATAGTCACAGCAAACTGGATTGACCCCGAGTGGGAGACGAATCAGTCAGTCAGAATCCCAGTAAGCCAAATTGTTTCTATTCACTGACCATATCTCAAAGAAAGTATCTTCAGAGTGATTTGGTTGGCTTAGGTGAGCCAGGTTTTGGCCATAACAATATTCTTAATGCATGGATGCCTAGCCAGGCTCTTATAACCCAAAGAACTCCATTTAGCAAATCCATTGAATGACTTGTTTTATAACAGAGTTCATTAAGTCAAATAGAAATCATTTGGTTACCTAGGGAGCAGGAAAAACAAGAGGCTCAGCCAGAAACACAATGTAAGATTTCTTCAGAAGATGAAATAGGGAGAAATTTTTACTTTCTTCTCCATTATTCTACTTCTCCCAATTCAGTTTCAATGTTTCTGTGATAAGTATTCCTAGAATCATGATCACTGGCAGTCAGTAACAATGAACTGGGTATATGAAACAATCACATCCATGGTGTTGCTTAATGTATAGATGGGACAGTATCCTATATTATCAAAAATAACAGCATCTACCCCAAGCTGTTTTCCATAACTGAGAGTTCTTCTACCTTATTTTTTCTTTTACTCACACAAAGATTATGTTTGCACAATATGCTAATCTCTGTTTGACTTAATCATGATTTATTGAATTTTCCAGTTGTTTGGGCATAACATGGACCAGCCAGTCACGTTACAGTCTACCAACTGCAATGTAACTTAGAGTGCTTTGGACCTAAGTTGTGCATCTAAATTTCCTTCTATCGATCGATCGATCAATTGATCGATCAATCAATCGATCATATTCATCTCCTATCTTTTCTCCAAGGACTCAAAATGTTAAAATATTTGCTTTTATACAAGTTCTGTCTCACCCTTGTAATGCATACATTTTGCTCAGGACTGTTCATAAAAATATCTAATACATTAAAAAAAAAAAAAAAAAAGGACAGGGGCATAAGATACACACTGATGCCATTATCAACAGTATTGTTATCATTGCTCTGAACATCCCAAGGAATAGTTTGAAATCTGATTATGAGAAACACTATTGAATGTAAACAGGTTTTAGCCTGTTCAGGGCTGAATGGAAGACCCTCCTCACAGGAAATGCATTCAATCCTAAAGTTACAGAATTTTAGAGTTGGCAAGAATCTTGGAGATCATCCAGTTCCCTCCACCCCACCCAGTGCAGGAGTCCACTCCTACAGCTTTCTTAACAAAAGGTCTCCCAGCCTCTGTTTAAACACCTCCAGCAGAGAAGAGTACTCCAGTTCCAAAGACAGTTTGTTCTACTGTTGAACAGCTCTTACCAGTAGGATAATTTTCCTGATGGTCAACCCAGATCGATTTCTTTGCAATTTATACCCATTGTTTCTTGTCCTATCTTTTGGAATGACTCAGTTCTGTCCTGCCTCCAACATAAAAAGTCCTTCAGATACCTGAAGACAGCTATTATGTCTTTTCTTCTCCAAGTTAAAAGTACTGTGCCTCCAATCATTCCTCCTAAGTATTTCTTTCCAGGCTGTCTATTATCTTCGTTCTTCTCCTCTGTGCAACTCTAGTCTGTCCTTCCTAAACTAGAGGCTAGGTGTGATCTGATTCTAAGTAATTCTTCATAAATTCGTGTCTCCTAAATATTAATTCCTTGTCAAAAAGTTTAAAGCTACCTTGTGTCCATCATTCCATGGTTTAGAGAACTGCGTCCCACATTCTTCACTTCCCTCCCATTTCTTACCCTGTTTGAACTCTCAACACACAAATCCAATAAACCCCAAAGGAAAGAAATCAAGGCTATATGTATGAAATCAAGGGTGATGTTAGTAAAAGAAAAAAAAAGGGCAGGGACTTCACTTGCTTGGTCATGGCCCCCATCTGGATTTTTTGACCCCCTCTGCCCCTAGATGACTCTGGGCAAAACAAACTTCCACCAACTGTCCTATTCCCCACCAGATACTTGTTTCAGAAAACAAGCTGTTACTACATTTATTGATGGAAAATTGTTTGCTACATTACTTAATTGATTTGATTATTATTCCTAGAAACATCTGAAGCAGCACCATATTCATATTTATTTAATAAGTTCAGTGATGGTCACACCCATATAAGTGTGCAGGTGTTTATTTTAGTACCGTGAGATTCTTCTGTTTTATAGGATGCTTACTTTGATTTGCAATTTTCTTTGATATTTTTTTCATACAGAAGTAAAATAAAAATATTTTATTACAAGTAGAAAGATGATTGTTTGCTGGACTTCACATTCCATTAAGAACTAGAATTTTGTTATTGAAGCTTTGGATAAATATGACATGACTTTCCTTCAGCTGAATGCTTAGCAAATTCCCTCAGTGTCCTGTTAGTTTAAGGAGTGTTTGCTGCTCTCTGCAGGCCAAGGCTGAAATTGTCCCACTTTCTAAAGGTGAGACTAACATGTTATTTTTAAAAAGTTGCAGCTACTTCGAGGATTTTCAAGAGCATACAAAATGTCCTTCTGCAAACCACTGCATGTTCTTCTTAAGTAAACAAAGAAGACTTTTACCTGTAAAGTGCTAACTCACTCTGAATTAAGGGCATTTTTCTCAACCAGCCTGATGTTCTTCTAGTACTTTGAACTACAGCACCCATCAAGCCCAGCCATCAGGACCAGTGTAGCCTGCTTGGAGCAGTGTGGCACATACAAGTTCTGGCTGCTCATGATACTACTTTAAACCATGTATAACTATGTGTATACTAATTTGGGTTTTCTTATATAATGTTAGTCCTTGGCATAGGTTGTTTTATCATTTTATAACGAATTTGATAACCTATAGCTTTCTTTTCCCTAGGCTTTAAACTCTTTAGGTAACATTTGCCTTGCTAAATAATGGAACTGTCAGGCCCATGACAGAATGAACACGAGAACCACCAGCTGCAAAAGCATGGCACTGTTCCACATTATCATCTAAACAGAAGGAGAGATGTAGATAAGCAAGCCTAGAACCTAAAATTGCTTAATAGCACCAATATTACTAGAACATACCATTTTATGTCTAGTCCAGCCTTCTGCTTTGAAGAGTCGACAACTAACTATGCTAAGAACACTTTCTTATGTTGCTTTTCCTGAGCACCTTCCATTCAGAAATATACTACTGCCACCCTACAAAGCTAAGGAAGAGGAAGACAGAACTCCAGAGAATTCCAGGGTATAGTTAGACTGGGAAGTTGAAAAAGACATCCCTGAAGAAGGTAATGGCAAACTTTCTTATTTTGCCAAGACAACTACATGGATATCTTCATGAAGTCATCATATGTAGATCTTGAGTCAAAGGAGACTTGAGATGAGGTGAACTGAGTTGATTGAATTTACTATTTGGTCACTGTAATTAACTAACAAACTACTCCTTTATGAATTTCTCTAATCCTTTTTCCAAGTAATCTAACTGAGGGTCCATCATCAACAAACCTTGTGGCTGTAGAACCATGATTCACTGTGGAAAAAATATTTCCTTATCTCACTCCTAAATGTGCTACCAAACAACTTTATTGCATCACCTCCCAATTCTAGCATTCTGGCTAGAAATTAGGGGAGATGGAGTTCAACTGATCTGGAGGACACAAGACTAGAAATGGCTCATTAAAAAAGAAAGTGAAGAAACTAGATTGTCTATTCTTTTTATAAGCTTCCACCATATATCTCACCAACCTGTATCTCTTTTTCAAGTTTCAAGCTAAACATACTTACAAGCCTTTATTCATTGGGAACATACTGCAGTGTCAACAACCTGAATTATCTTTTTCAGTATTTTGTTCAGTTCTGCAATATTCTTTTTTGACAGATAGCATCCATGGTTGCACTTAGAATTTCCAATGCAGCCTCTTTCTATATATTTATTGAACAAATTATGACATGGATCATTTAATTCTTATATTCTCTTTTATCAATCCTTAATCTATAATTGGTCTCATCTAGAATTTGTAATACCACAGGAAGTAACATTTGTGGAACAGCACTATACTGAGGCTATATGAAGGTCTTCCAGCTCTCCAGATGTCATCAAAAAGAATATCCCAGAATGTGGTAAAGAATTTCATCTCCAAATCTTTAGCGCACTGTCCTTGCCATCTGTTACCCCATTTAAGGAATTTCTAATGGAGAAAGTGATAGAAAGGAAATTCTCTTCCTGTTTCTTTAATTTTTCTGTGAAAGGTCTCTATTGCTTTACAAAGAAAGTTATAAATTATATAAGTATTCTATATGTTAAACTTCTGGAGGAACAGTTTGCTTCCTCCTCTTCCTCCCTTTCACACATTCAGCTGGAAATATTTGGAACTCCCCCACCCACCTCCAAGAATTCCATAATTCCAAAAGAATTAGTTTGCTTAAGAACTGGGCCAAGATTCAAAGATCAGCCAGTGCTATGTTCATCTGTGGACTTTGAGCCTTGGATCTCAGGCTGCTTCTGAATTTCCCTGAGCTTGTAGGTTAAACAATATAAGTTCACATGTTTGGTATGATCACAGTGGGTTCATCCCTGGCAGATATGTGGGTTTCAACACCCAGGGAACTTTAATTAGAATCAATTAGTATGAGCTTTCTACTATGGAGAAGGCAGCCTTTGATCACCTAGAAGAGACTGTGGCTGATGGTCCTGAGCTGTCTCTCCCACAGTTTATAGTTCTGTAAAATTACAAATTGCCTTTGTCAAGAGAAGTAGCATCCAATACTGAATGGTATATGTCTTATCTCTTGCCAAAGTCTTGCAAATTCCAAACTTGTGAAGCATGAAATAAACTTCTACATCTCATAAAATCAAACTTACATGTTTGCCAATGACTTCACACTCTGATAGAAGAAAATATATGTAGCTCAGGCTTGAACTGTGGATTCCTTGGTGCTTTCTGAGCTTGGTTGTT
This sequence comes from Python bivittatus, assembly GCF_059951505.1. Classification (NCBI taxonomy): domain Eukaryota; kingdom Metazoa; phylum Chordata; class Lepidosauria; order Squamata; family Pythonidae; genus Python; species Python bivittatus. Next base: position 21,975,197 of record NW_028277056.1, on the reverse strand, counting down.
TGTTTGCAGATGTTTCATTACCCGACTAGGTAACATCATCAGTGCTAGTGAGTGTGGGCTTTTCTCCCTGTTTATAAACAAAACTTGCCCTGCCAGTGTTGGTGGGTGTGTGGTATTCTCCTTGGTAGTTCCTTGATTAGGATATTGTTTTCTGCTAGATTTCTGCTAGAAAAACCAGACAAACAATCTACCAAGTCTACCAGGGCACCCAGATCCTTCTCACAAGTACTACTGCTGAGCCAGGTACTACCTATCTTGTACCTGTTCCTTTAACTCTGACCCTGTTTTCCAAGGTGTTAGTAATCCATCCTCCAGCTTTTTGTTGTTTGCAAATTTGCAGAGCATCCCTTCTATTCCCTTGTTTAAGCCATTTATAAAAATATTGAAAAATAGTGCCCCAGGAGAAGACCCTGAAATACTCCACTGTATTCTTCTCTCCATGTAGACACAGATCCATTGAGGACCACTCATTGAGTATGATTGTTCAACCAGTTGCAAATCCATCTGGTAGTGGAATCATCATACTACATTATTCCATGTTATGAAGAAGGAGGGAATGGTCAACTTTATCAAATGCCTTCCTGAAGTCTTGGTGGTACACCACATTCACCTACATTAGCATTCCCTTGGTCTACTAATCTAGTCACTTTGTCAAAAAAGTGGTAAGATTAATCTGACAAACCTATTTTTGAGAATCCTATACTGACTTCTAGTAATCAACCTTCTGATAGGTTGGACCACTTTTTCCTTTTGAAAAAAGATAGATGGAAAATAGGAATTAAACAATTCAGCCTTCTCCCTGATGTCCATCACCCTCTTGCCATCTTTTCCATCAGCAGACCAACCATTTCTTTTACTTTTATTTTGTTCTGCACATACTTAAAACATTCCTTTTTGCTATATTTGGCGTTCAGAGCAAGCCTCAGCTCATTGTGAGCCTTAGCCTTCCTGACCCCATCATTACATGTTTGGGCTCTCTCTTGATATTCCGCTTTTATTATATGCCCCCTTTTCCATTTTTTAAACTTGCCCTTTTTGCTTTTCAATTTATCAGAGAGCTCTTTATGCAACCATGCAGGTCTCATTAACAGTCTCCCATTTTTCTTTCTCTTTGGTAATTTTTGTGTTTGATCTTAATTATTTCATTTTTAGAATTTTCCAGTTCTTCTGAATTGTTGTAGGATCCATGAAATCCTTCTTATTTTTCCCCCTCAGCTTATGAGGTCAGGTCTCCTGAAATCTAGTACACTAATGTGATTATTTTAAGTTCTTGCTGCCTGCAATATGGTAAATTTTAGGATCACATGGTCACCCTTTCCCATGGTTCCTACAACTTCTACTTACTCAACCATTTCTTCCCTGTTGGTAAATATTAATTCCGTTTGAATCTGTCCCCTAGTTCCTTCCACCTTTTGGATGATGAGGTTGTTTGCAAGACACATCAAGGGCTTCTTGGATTTACCACTTACTACAGAATTTGATCCCCTGTTGATATCAGAGCAGTTGAAATTCCCTATTATCCCAATAGTGTGGTTCCTCATTACCTCAGCTATCTGATTCGTGAAGATTTCATCCATATGTTCTGCTTGGTTGGGTGGCATAATACACATCCACAACAGTGTCATTTTTTTTCTTTTTCTCTTAATATTCACCCAGAAGCTTTTCACCTTCAGGGTGATAAATGTCTATACAGGTGTAGCTGTTCTTTACATGTAATGTGACCCTCCCCCTCCTTTTGTTAGTCTGTTTCTTTTGAACAAATGATATCCTTGCAATACTATATTCTAATCTTGAGTTCATTCCCACCAGGTTTCAGTAATATTAGCAATACGATATTCCGCATACACACAATTCCCGCACTAGGACTTTAAGATCTCCTTGTTTGTTTCTCAAACTCTGAACATTGGTGTACAGGCATCTGAGCCAGATTACGCATAGGAGACAAGCAGCTGAAGCCCACAGTGCAAAAAAGACCTCAATCAGCAATGGCTAATGCCAGAGCTGAAACTTGGTGTGCACTCCCATTTTTTATTGTTACTTACTCCTTTTTCCCTTGATTCCTTCATTAAATCATTATGCCTTATCTATGGGTTACCTTTGTTCCTTATCTATAGGAATGAAAGTATTTGCAATGTGTTTGATCAAATAACTGAACTGCTTCCAGAAATAAAATTATAAACAAGCACACTTGTGAATATTTCTTTCCACCCAAATTGGATTAGAATTCATTCATTCATTCATTCATTCATTCATTCATTCATTCATTCATTCATTCATTCATTCAACTTGTCTGGCTGCCCCTCTTTAACAAAATGACTTTGGATGGTTAGTATTAGATTATAAAAACAATAAAAACTATCACCACCACCTCACAGTCTATTTAGGCAGACATATGTTATAGTAATGGTGTTTTCAATGACTTAAAATAAGCCAGGCCACATTACAAGTCTAACCTGTTTATAATTCACAGTTTGCCCTCCAGAACAAGATTTTATTTCACAAGCAGCCAGAGCAAGGGTTTTCCCCAGGCAGGATTATATTGGTCCCATCCACTATGCTGGCTTTTCATGAAAGGAAAAAGGGCCACCATGTTAATAAAAGCATGTGCAATTTCCCCCCATTATAAAGAAAAGAAGCATTGAGGGGATGATTTATTAAGAAATGGAAACCTTTTACTGGATGTACATTGCATCTGAATACCTAAATCTGTTTTTCATACATTTTTCAGTGATGGGAATCACTGGCAAAGCATAACAAGAAGTTCAAATATATTGTTGTTGTCCTTAGCATTTGTCCTGCTTAGTTGCAGGGTCCAGTTATTTTGCACTGTGCTTCTCCAGTTCTTAAAGCTTATTAATGCATGGTGCAACAGGATGTTTGTAAAGGGCACATCATCAGCTTGTCACAATATCAGCTTATCACAGATCCTGATGTTGATTAGGACTAAGAGGAAGTGACTGGCCCAAGATCACCCATCTGGCTTCTATGTGTAAGAAGGACTAGAAACTGGGTCTCTCTACCCTAGTCCAGCATCTGAAATACAGTGGAACCTCGGTTTACAAACTTAATTAGTTTCGTGACTCTGGTCGCGACCCGAATTGGTTGCGAATTGAAGCAAATTTTCCCATAAGGTTCAATGTAATTACCGTTAATCCATTCTGGCGTGGAGGACAGGGAGGCGGCTATTGCTTGGAGGGAGAGTCCCCCTCCCTACAACCACATGTCAGGGGTGGAAAATGGCCGCGGATCACGTGTCAGGGGCGGAAAAATGGCTGCGGATCACGTGTCAGGGGCGGAAAAATGGCCGCAGACCATGTGTCAGGGGCGGAAAAATGGCCATGGACCATGTGTCGGGGCGGAAAATGGCCGCGGACCACGTGTCAGGGGCGGAAAAATGGCCACGGACCACATGTCACGGGCAGAAAATGGCCGTGGACCACGTGTCATGGGCGGGAAAATGGCCGCGGACCATGTCACAGGAGGGAAAATGGCCGCGTATCCTGTTCGTAACCCAAGGCAGAGTTCACGAACCGAAGCAAAATTTTGCGGCCGGAGCTGGTCGTCACCCGAAAAGTTCGTGAACAGAAGCGTTTGCAACCCGAGGTTCCACTGTACTACACTATGTTGGCTCTCAACAAGTTCAAATATATAATTATATTGCTTTATATTTCTTTTATTTATTTGCTTCAACTTGTATGCCACTCAAATTATAATGACTCGGAACGGCTAAGAGTAAACCGATAAGAAAACAGCAAACTGACACAGAAAAGAAATAAACAAAGCAGTTAAAAACAATCCTGTAGTAGCATACATTATACATACCTATATAAATACAAATCACAATATTTCTTTTTGACATAAGCAAAATGTAGAAAATATAGAGCAGAGAAAAGGAGTGAGATACAGTAAGCCAAAGAAATTAAAGGCATGCGATAAGAAATAAATAAAAGAAATGTAGCTAAATCTTATACCAGCATCATTCATGGGACAATACCACTCCATACTGTCCTTCATATATTCCCTTTTGTTCTTTAAACTTCTCACTTTTTTTTTGGTAAGGATCTCATCACCTTGATCCAACCATGACTTTTTCACTCTTTCCCTCCTCTTGACACATTCCTTCTTCCTTCCTTTATTTATTTTCAGATTTGATGCTCATTTATTCATCCTCCATGATCAATCATCTCAATGTACTTCTTTTGTACTGATCTCACACTTATATATTCAATCTACATTTACACACTTCTTAAGTAACCCATAGCTTCTGAATCCAATTTATATTTTGCCTGACATATCCAACTCACTCTACCATATAGCAAAGCAGGCAGAAATGCCATTTTCACTTTTTCCAATGCACATTCAATCTTCACAACACAATATACTTTGCATGTCTTAAATTTTTCATCCATTTCCCCATCTTTAATAAACATTTTACCTAGGTACAAAAATGCATCTTTGCCTATTTTTTATCATTTATGTATAACTCGCAATTGTTTACTTCATTTCCCTATCAAGCATAACTACTTTGATGTTTGATAGGTTAACTTTCAGCTGCATACACCTCATTGCATCATGTAATCTATCTAATACTTCTGTAAATCATTTGAGTTCTCAGACCAAAACATGGTACCATCATCATACAAAAATGCATGTATTTTCAAGTCCTCAATCAACAAACTGCTAATGTTCACACAAACATTCCTTATACATTTTTTCATAAATATATTAAACAACCAAGGGGATATCTCACATTTGCTAAGTGTTTCATTTATTCCCATCTATGCTTCATTTACGTCATGGTATTACTGCAAAGAAAATCAACATTTAACTCTATATTTATATAAAACACCTCATAAGCCTAATTATTAGGGTGCTTGATTTAAACTAACAAATGTCCAATAAACCTTTTTTCTCACATTCATACAACTTAGTGACCTGCTGAAGAGCAAAAATTTGATTTGTACACCCACTAACCAGCATAAAGCTACTTACAATATTTTGTTCATTAACAACTCTTATAGCTGACAGTTTTCTTCCGAACACCTTCCCAGGCCCTCTTAACTCATCTGTAGTTTTTGCACTCATTCATTCTACCTTCCTGTCTGTAAAGGGGAATATAACAACATTCTTTCAATTGTCAGACACAGATGCTGTCTTCACACATATGTTAACAAGTCACACAGTCACTCCATAAGCAAACATTCATAATTTAGCCTTTCTTCCAATTACATTGTCTACACCAGCAGCCTTATTATTTTAAAATATACTCACGATATTTTCTTTTTTATTGTTTTTTCCTTAGGTACTAATATTTATTGCAGTTTTTAATTCCACTCTTCAATGTATGGTCAACTTTCTCATATAAATCCCTGAAATACTTTTTCCAGCATTTTCTCACTTCAGTTTCATCCCAAATCATTTTGTCACTTCTTTTTAATTCCATTCACTGTGCTAGAAATTCCTTGTTTAGCCTTCTTATTCACATGCTTCACATACTTCCTAAATGAAATTTTATTCCATTTTTATTTGCTCTGCATTTGCTCTGCTATCTTTGACTACATTCTTTACAACTTCGTTTTTCCCCCCATACACATTATACAGTATCTTTCTCTCTTCCTCATTTTTGTAGCATTCAATGTACATTTTCCTCATCCATGCTCTTTCATCTCAGCATTCCAACAAACTTTCTTTTTCATACTTCCTATCTTTTCATTTCTGTACATTTCTGTAGCACTTCATAACAATATTTTTCACTCTATTCCCAGTAATTTCTACATCCACTTTTTTTAGATTCACTTTCCAATCATTCATCGGGAAGATTAATCTTCTTCTTTTTCATATAGGACCTTCTCTTCCTGCAGTCATTCAACTTTCATGTTCATTTGTTTCACTTCTATCCCTACTTTTCCCAAGATCCCAGCTTGACTACCAGGAAATTATCTGACCGCATCCAGAATGTCTTGTCACGAATGGGTCTTTTACTAATTCTCTCAATGTTTCATCATACTCAATCAAATCTATCATACTTTTATAACCATTGGTTTGCCATATGTACATAGGAATAGTCTCATGTTTAAACCAAGTATTTAAAACAAAAAGACCTTTTTCTTGGAAAACATTCACCAATCACCATTAACATTCATTCCTGGGTCTCTGAATGGCCCATTCACTCTTTCTATACCCTTGTCTCATTCCTACCCATATATTAATGTGACCCAACACAATATTTTTGCTCAGATCACATTCATTCAGAATGGTGCACAATTTTTCTTACAACTCACCTCTGGTTCTTCCATTATTATCATTAACTGGAACATGCAACTACCCATACTGAGATTTCACATGCAGATATTTTCATATTATGACAAATGAAAGAAGCCACCTTTCTTTAGGCTTTGCAATATGCAGTGAATGTTGCAATTCTAGGAGTGTTTCTACAGATCCATTAAGGCAAGGGATTTGGTTTGTCTGGGTCCATAGACCATCGGCATAGTTGTTCAACAGGCATACCATACCTCATTTTAATGTTTCATGCACTTGGAAAGATATAACCAAGGATCTCACTATATGTTGCCCGCAATGAGCTTCACCAAACATCATTCCAACAAAGCTAGTCCTTTTTTAACATTAAGCTTCTGGTTTCTCCAGCAGACCTTTGGATTTTCTTTTCCTTTTAATGGTGATCCAACCATCTGAGGGAGACAGGGAACCTCTAGATTGTTACTGAATCAGTGGGGTGCATTGCTGAGCAACAATAGGGTCACTTTCATGTGGATGCTGCAGCAGGCAAAGTCTTCCAAGGGCAGGGAGAGTCTGAATGTGAATTTAGCTAGTTTTGGATAAAGACGCCTTTCAGCGTCAATAAACACCATGAATGCAGCCACAGTAGAGTTACAACTTAATGAGATGAGGGGAAGTGCAGAGGGTCAGGCCTCCTCTCTGGGCCTCTGTCATGCTAATGAGCTGGGCAGCCTGCAGCTGAAAAACTGCTGGAATTTTTATTTGCATTTCATTTAGTTGGAAGGAAATTGACCCAGATGGTCTACAAAGGCAAGGCAAGGCTGGCAAATAGTCCGGCTCTGCACACTTTGCGAAGGGCTCCCTCTTGTTTGCCCATCCTTTTCAGAGCCCAAGGCATAAAAGATTAAAACAGCGTAAGGGAATTGATTTCATGATTTTTCTTAAAGATAATTTCCCCAAGATTTCAAAAAGGACATTGGGGTTTTAAAAAGCCACCCTAATTTAATCTGCCAGGACCTCAATAGTAATTAAAGGGAAGAAAAGCCAGGCTAATGAAGGAGGTGGTCAGGATTTTTTTGCTGTCGCTGGTGGGAACCTTTCTTAATTAGGAAAAGTCCAAAAACGAAATGATGTTAATAGAGACAACCATGAACATTTATTGCAGAGGCTCTGTAGCCATGGTCAGCTTTGATGATTAATTGCGCAAACAGCTGACTGTACATGAAAGCTTGAAATGAATGGCCAAGTCAAATGGTTGTCTGGAGCTGAAGAATATCAGTGGTGCTGTTACCCAAAGCTGATATTCTTACATAACTTCCACAGCGTTCCCCAGACCTATAATCTTATGGATTTTGTTGACATGTTTCTTGAAATTGCCACCTAGAGAGATGCCGGTGAAATGAATAGTCTGTTGGTGTAATGTTATAGAAGCAATGCTATAGAAAATACTACTTAGATTAAATGTACAATGAGATTTTGATGACTTCTCTGGCCACCAACTAGAGGCAGTTTTCTATTTCTAGCCTAGTCACAAAAATGTATCTATATATCCAATTTTTATACTGCTGCAATCACAGGGCCCTGAATGGTATAAATATAATCCAAGGTATCTATGATAAAATGTAAAACATCCACAAAATAGTAATAAGTAGTAATAGACAAAAATAATACAGATTCCTGTATATAAAGCAACCCATAGCACTGGCAAAATGTGCTGTTGGCATCTAGTGCCAGTCAATCAGCAGACCTCTGCATTTTGTATCAACTGTTGGTTCGGAGTAGTCCCCTCTAATGTAGAGTGCATTGCAGTAGCCCAACTCTGTAGTAATGAGGGTATGAATTACTGTTACAAGAGACAACCGTTCTAAATATGGCTGCAACGTGCACCAGCTGGAGCTGGGCAAACATCCCCCAAGCAGTGGCCTTCACTTGCTCATTTAACAATAGCCAGGAGAATCCTACTTGCAGAGTCAACCTCCTCAGGAGTCAACACTGGGGCCATCAGAGAATCTTGATGAACAAACAGCAACTTCATCTTGCTTGGGTTCAGCTTCAGTCTGTTTCTTCTTATCTGGGCCCCAACCACTTCCCAATACCAGGAGAAGCATCACCAGTATAGCCTAGGGTAGTGATGTACAATGGGATATCATCCGCATATTGATAGATAACCTTTTCCGAGGGATTCAGGTATGCTAAAAAATAGTGGGGAAAGAAGTAAAACCCTATGACCATCCACTGGGTTGACCTCTCCCCTCCCACATCCCACCATATGGAGCCATACACTGAGGAAGGAGTGGAACTACTGCAGTAATTTCTCCAGTCCCCAAATTCTTGATAGTTTTGAAGGCCTCTGAAAGATTCCATAAGACTAGAAGGTATGCAGTGGTAGTCCCAAATTCAAAAGGTTATACAGACGGAAAAAAGCAATCAATATAGTTTTCCCAATCTTATTTTCCTCCAAATTCATTGATCTACTGTTTGCATTATCCCATATCCAGCACAGATAATGGTTCACTGAGAGGTAATAAAGGAAAAGGTTACCGACTTCCAAGGCAAGACATTGAACTTGAGAACTTCTGCAGGTAGAACCTGAATTTCAAAATGAAAGCATACTACGAATTCTTCAACAAATCTCGTCCAACTCTGCTTGCCTTTAGGAAAGCCATTAAGAACCTGTTTTTACCCAGGCATTTGGGGCTAGATGAATGGAGTCCCCTTCTGGCTGTTTTTATTATGTTCTGTATTTCATATTCATATTTATATATTGTGTATATTTTAACATTACATGGTCCTTTTTTGGCTTATTGTTTGTTTTTGTTGTTGTACGCCACCCAGAATCACATCTTTTGAGTTGGACGGCCTTATAAATCCAATAAATAAACAAATAAAATTAAAAAGTGATTGTCTTGAAAAGGGTACAAAATAGTACTGGCTGAAAAATTCACACAACCACAAAGAGGTCATTTTTCTCCCATGCAATTTCTCTCTCTCTTTTTTAGTAATATTAGCAAAGAGGCAGAGATGTCCTTAATCTGAACAAGTGACAGTGGAGAAATATTAAACATAGATGTTTAAATTTTCTTTGTCCATTAGAGTAGAAAATCAATGTCCCCACTACAACTGATTCAACTTACAGTATTGACAGAACATTTCCTACTATATAAAAGCCCTTCAAATGTTAAAAATTGATCCTGATAGCAAGCTTATTAGCTCTAGAACTACCAACTTGCAGTGTCCTAAGAATATGAACGCAGGAAAGGGACGCCAGATGCTGGAAGGGCCACTTTCAGCTTTATACTAAAAAGCAAAACAAGAGACTGGAGCAAGGCATCAGCTGCAGCTGAAGCTTTTAAACAACTCCCTACCCTACTCCACCCCTCCTCCTCCTGCTCCATATAACATCATTTCTCCTTTTTAACTCCAGCCATTAAATTATTGTCATTGAACGGGACTCTATAGAGGTGACGGATGCTTCTCTTTTTATTGCAATGTCATTCTGCAGCTCCATGCTTTCAGCACCATTCTCCCTGGACATAGATGCAGGCAGTATATCACTGCCCTATGGCATGTTTTGTCTTGCTGGGACTACAGGTTAGGAAAGAAGCCTGGCAACTGCTTTACATCACCATAGACCCAAATGACCAGACCAGAAACTCCTGGTTATCTTCAGCTCATGTGAGTAATGCCACCCCAAGACCAGAGTCCTATATGCAAATATATTTCTTGAATTTTTTCACCCTACCCTGCATCTCTTGGTATGGCCTTCATTCACATGGGACACTGTCCCAGCAGCTACTGGGCTGATCTATTGGATTTAGAGCAATATATAAGGCAGCTGCCAGCCTTTGTTTGCTAAGCTGTAGATTAAGCAATACAAATCATGTCATAGGTTGGTGATCTATTGCCTGCATCCAGATCCAGGGAGAATGGTACTGAAAGCTTGAAGCTGATAACTTGAGGATTCTGAACACATTGTATTGAACTCTCTTAGCTGGCAGGTATTGTGACTATGCTGAGAGTAGGTAGTTTGCAGGTCCCTTCAGCAGCAATTGCTCTGTGATAGCTTAGTGCTGCAGTGAACCATGGGTATGCGAGCAAGTATATCTGTGGGGGAGCACTGTTTTACGTAATCTTCAGGCACTGCTGAATGCACAAACTGACCAAGTTTGCTTCATGGGCTAAGCAAAAGGGTTTATTTTACATGGTTAAGCATTTTATATGAGCCCCATCAGTTTCAGCTAGTTCAACAAACTACAGTTAAGTATGATTGTATTTTTAAGCATGATGTATGAATCAAAGTACTTTCTGTTGAGTTTCACTCTGCACTCATCTACCAGCATCCACTAGTACCCTTATAGTCCCTTCTTTTCTTCATTACACTCCTAGGGTTCTTCTCATGGACCCAGAGACTATCCTTGTTACTACACTGTTTATATTTAAGTCCAATCCCAAAGCAACACCCATATACAAGAAGCTTTCAGGTAGATATTCACCTATAAACCAAATCTAACATTTTGTTTTTGCTACCTTGTTTGGTTCAGGAAGTCAGAACTCTAAAAGAGTGTGGAGTTGAAGAAAGGAGTGATTCTGAAAATTCTAGCTCTGTATCCAGTTTTCATTCCATCCCATCCTTTGATTAGTTAAACAGCAAGCCATATTCTCAAATGCCATTGTACCCAAAGTGACTTATAGAATTATACTTCAATAATAATGTTAAATCCCAACATCTGTACTGCCCTCCAGATGTGTTGGACCACTTTTCTTCTCATTTCCAGCCAGAAAATCACTGGATATAATACACACTGTAGTTGAACACATTTGTAGGTCATTGATTTGAGAAGACTGATCTGCATATATCTTCTTTATACCAGTCTGCTGAGTGAGAAATATGCAATGTTCCATCTTCCAGTCTAGAACAGTTGTTACATTCTAGTCACTGTGACAACCTGGTGTCCTCTGTTCTGGCTGTAGAATGTGGGAATCTCTTTCTATGTAGCTGTAAAATGGTGCCTTCACACAACCCAATGGGCCAGTATTTTAGGCTGTCCTTTTGATCTGAAATAGTAATCATACACACACACCCCTACCTGCTTTACAAGGAAATTTCAGAAAATTACTTGAAGAGACCCCAATGCCCAGGCAAACCTCAGAAACAAGATAGATAATCACAACAGTGCCCCTAAGGAGCCACACGTTCAAAGCAAGAGTCCCAATGAGTTATCAGGATGACGCTTTTCACGAATACCTTGGACTAATTAAGATTGGTAGCAAATGAAAATCTTTGTCAGGTAACTCTCAAGTATAGAAGAGGATCAGTTTGTTGAACAAACCAGTTGGAATTAGCTCTCAGTCTTAACACCCCACTTATAGCCTGTATGCAAAACAGAAAGACAAAAAATGAAAGGAAGATTACTTTCCCAAGATGAACCAAAGATGCTGCGGAGGGCCTGATAGACAGGACTTCTGGTTTTCAAAACAGCCAGTCCTGCTTGTCCAGTATGTCTTTAAAAACTGCTTTCTTCTTTTTATTTTAAATGACTTTTTTTTTTTTTTGGCAAAGGAGAAGCTTCTTGTTCCTATATCCCTACTGCAGCTGTTTAAGTTTTGCTGTTCGTTTGTTTTTAGTTAGGCAAGGAAGGTGAAACTCTTATCTGTATGATGTCATGTATCCTGAGCGCTAACTCTAAATGCTTTCTAGGGTTTGTATGTATGTTTGTATGTATGTATGTATGTGTGTCCTTTTCAAAGTATATTTTTTGCCACTGTCTTGTGATTTAGGATGGATTACACAGACGTGGCCTTAGATCCCAAATAGTAGCTCAGGCCTCACTCACACATACTGCTGTCTGCATGGAAATGAGTTGGCAGAAAAGCAAAACACTAAAATAAATGTGACCACTCTATGGCCCTACTCTTCACAGCAAGCAGTGAAAATTGCCATTTTGAACTTTCCACAATGCATAGAAATGCTAGGTACAGGTAGTCCTCATTTAGCGACCACAATTGGGACCAGCAACTTGGTCGTTAAGTGAAGCAGTTGCTAAGTGAAACTGTGGCTGTGCTTATGATCTTACTTCAGCTTTCCTTTGCTTTACAGACCCATGAAGGTCGTAAATATGAGGATGGGTTGTAAAGTTACTTTTTCATCACTGTTGTACCTGGGAATGGTCTCTGTCCGAGGCAGTCGCTAAATGAGGACTACCTGTATTACTTTACTCTGTGAAAAACATATATTGAAGTATTTTATTTCCCACAATACCCAGGAACAGGGCTGCATCTGGGTTTGCCTAACATAGTAACCTAGGGTAATATGAGATTGTATAGTTTGTAGTTCGGCACGTTGTGGGAAACTGTCCAGCTATTGCTTCAAATGTTGTATTAAGACATAACATGGCTTATTTATTGAGAGTAGTATATAGGGCTCTGCATATCTTTAAGGTGGATGAATATATGATCAAAGCATTCTTTCCTTAATGACCTCCCCGCCTTGGTTTTAGAGGAACGGAAAGTGGTCACATTGCTTCACTTTGCTGTTTTTCATACTGCAGCACCTCCACAATTCCTCCAATAGTTCAAAAAGCCTGGAAGGTCTTCTTGGTGGCCTCTTTCAGCTTTGCTAGTGACTGAGGATACTAGGAGGAGGCTCTGAGGCAATGCCTCCTTCCACAGCCTCCTCCTCTTAGATTCTTTCATCACTTACAAAAGCCAGAAGGAGCTTTTGCACACATGCAGTACCTTCTCAGAAGCCTTTGAAGAGGATGCTGAAGTTAAAGAGAAAGTTGTTGCTTCAAGGTGATGTGAAATGTTTGGCTGAGTCAAATCACAATCCCTCTTTGTCTCAACAAAGTGATTATGTCTCCTTCCCTTTGCACAGGCTTAATCGCATGTTATGTTGCAAACATAGCAGTTCTTTTTGTTAACCCAGGTTTCAAGTTAAGTGTGTTGAGTGGACTTCTGGGCATTATAGGAAATTTATAAGGGAGAAATGCCTGCAGGCCAGAGATCTTATCTGGAACCACCAAGGGAGCCTTTTTCTGTCTGCCTCCTACCAATCTTGTCTACTACAGTTATTTAAAAAATTGCTGTCTGGAAAGTAGCTATGGAATGGCTGCCATAAGGCACCACTGATTCTCCTGGGGATGGATCTACCTTCACCAAATAACTCTAGGTGGCCTATCATACAAATAAATAAATACTAAAAACCACAAATACAAACATTAAAAACAGCAGTAAAAAATTGCTAATACTTCATCCTTATAAACTCTAAAAAGGAGGGACTTTCCCTCACCCCCAGAAGCACTTTTATCCATACAAAAAGCAGCATTAATGACAACTTGAAGACCTAAGAGAGTGGGCTTGTCTGTACAAGAATAGGCAGGCCTGCAAATCACTTGGCCCCTACCTTCCCACATTGACCTCCAATGAGCTGGCCAGACTTATTTGCCATTTTGGATCACAGAACTGTAGATGACGAAGGGACCAAAAGGATTGTCTCATCCAACTCTCTGCAAAGTGCAGGAAAACCAATTAAACCTCCAGCCTCTTCTTAAAAACTTCCAGAGATGAGGAACCCACAATTTCCATAGCTGGACTGTTCCACTGTTTCATAGATCTTACAGACAGGAAGTTTTTTTCCTTATATTTAAAAGAAAACCAGATAGCTGCAAGTCATACCCATTATTTTCAGTCCCAATTTTTGTCCCAACAGAAAATAGTTCTTAATCATTTTCATCGTATCTTCCCTTCATTTACCTAAATACAGTTATTATGTCTCCTCTCAGTTTTCAGCTCCCACCTCCTTGCATTCACCAGCAGCCAGCTCCTTGGAGTTCATTTAGCTCCTCCGGGTTGATGTTGCATAATTTTCATTTCTATCAAGAGATATTTTCTCTGTGGAGGTACTATGAAATGGTAAGTCAGTTACTCCTTTTACGGTTTCTAGTTGCATTTTTTAAGTTCATTGAGTTCATTTTTGCTATCATCTATCACACTGGGTTGTCATTACTGATTTGTGAACATGGTTCAGTGATTGGAAACTGGTCCATTAAAGCAAATAAGTTATAAGATAAGGGGCAACATGAGTACTACAATCCATTGACAATAGCGAATATGTTTTGAGTGCAGTAATTGACTGTAAGCCCATATGTGCTATGCTCAGAGGAGCTGATCTCACACAAGCAATCCAAGAAGTGTGTATCGGAAACATAACTATAAATATCTAAAAAAAGATTTCACTGGGCCAGAGATCCACTCAACCTTAGCCCTCTGTGTGTTTTATAAAACTTTGTCAAATGATACCACACAAACTCTTCAAAACCTTTTCAGTATTTTCAAAGTACAGTGAATGTGCTGGTAAAGAGTTTTTCAGAACAAGTGCAAAGCAGTGTTTTCCCATGTGGAAAGCAATGAGTTTTGTTGCTAAGGATGAAGAAGAAACCAAAACAACAGAGGCATCATTCAGAAATATGCTCCTCATAAGCAAAAGTGGGTAAAAGCCACTTGATTGCTGAAAAAGCTTATAAAGCTAGCTGCCAAGCTGATGACAAATATTATGCTCAGAGAGGAGGTAAGATGAGCCATTGACAGAATTCCCTTGTCAGATGATATTGTGCACACTTGTATAAAATCCATGGCAGACAATGTGGAGGGGTAATTGCCATCATATGTGGGTCCTAGCAAATACTTTGGATTTACAGTTGGATGAACAATGGATGTGCAGAGCATGAATTAGCTTATGACGACACATAAACGAGGGAGAAGTGCTGTTTTACTTATCACTGAAAACCCAAGTTCAAGTGGGAGAGATTTTTGGTTTGGTTGGCTACTATTTTGTTTGCAGTGGTAGCAACTGGAAAAGGTGTGCTTGGATAAGCACTGATGGAGCACCAACTATGTACAGAATAAGGATTTGCTGTACACTTGAAAGATGTTACACCTGAATGCCTGGACATATCCTACTTTATTCACAGAGAGCCACAACAGTAAAAAATCAGCCTCTTGCTTTCAACTCAGCCGTGAAACAAGTCATGAAATTATGAACATGATCAAGTTGTTGTCATATACACATCTTTTGAGTGTGTATGACTTTTCAGTGAGCTATGTGAAGAAATGGGCAGTGAATAAAGACCGTGCTTTTCCACACTGAAGTATGGTCGCTGTCAAGGGGAAAACCTCTCACAAAAGCTTTTGAGCTGAGAGAAGAGATAAAAAAAATTTCTTGATGACAGTGATGAGGCCAATGAAGATATTCTCCATGATTTCAAGCATAGTGAACTTAATGATACGTTCAGTGCTCTGAATAGCCTTGACCTTTCGTGTCAGGATCCGTATGCCCAGGTAACATTTTCTACTTCAAGAGCTGCACTGGTTGCTATTTCTGGGTGCAATTCAAAGTTCTGGTTGTCTCCTTAAACCCCTTCATGAATTAGGGCCTAGATACCTGTGAGACCACCTTCTTCCAGTAAATCTGCCTGAGTAATAAGATCAAGCAGGACAGTCTCACTCTGGGTCCCTTCTGTAATCTGCAGAGATTTGGGAAGCAGATCTCTTCAGTTGTACCCCTCCTTCTCTGGAAAAATTTGCCCCTGGACATCACAAAGGCCCCTTCCCTCCTGGCTTTTAGAAAGTCCATTAATACATGCCTATTCCATCAGGCCACAGGGGCCTGAAGGTTATGACTGTTCCTTCTAGAGAGAAACGGACTTCTACTTTTTGATCCATTAATTATGTTGATAGGAACATTCAAAAGACACATCCAGATGCTGCCACAGAACATTAAAGAACATTGTTCTGAATCTGATGTAACCAAAGAATAGATTAGGGATCTATTTGCCTTCTATCTTTCAGCTCACAAGTATGATATGCTTGTTGACTTAGGGCTTATCTGCACTGCCAGGCTGCCCCCTCACCAATACAGGCCAGCAGTCATTTTTGGGTGGCAGGAACAGGCAGCATTATCCTGTACTCACCACTCAGCTATTGTGAAAGTGACCACAATGCATGTTTTCCTTTCCACTGTCAAAATACTGTTTTCTTCTGGGATCATACTACCTCCCTTGCCAGATAAGTATTTTTTATTCAACTGTGCATCAGAATATTTTTTAGATGTGACTACTTTTTGGTTTCCTCAACATTATTTCAACATATTCAAATGTGCATGGTTGACACCTCATGTATATCAGATCACAGACCAACCATTTTTAATTTACATACTCATATAACAGTATCTATGTCCAATAAAATCTGCCCATAGGAAGAAAAGTGATAAGCAATGGCTTTCTTGGACAGAGAGTTGGGAAAGCATAGCAGAAGGGGAATTACTCAGTGGGAGAACATGGTACCCTGCAATCTGGAGACAGAATACCTTGCAAGCTGTTGCCAAAGTGTCTCAGTCTAAACACATTTTCTAAAGCCAGCTTTGAGTCAAGTTGGCATGAGCACAGGGCAGAAGCAGCTGAAGAGTGCTTCAGGGCACAGTGCAGATATGCCTGTAGATGGGTTCCTGAAAATTGCCTTCAGTGTGGGAAGTTTAAGAAGATGAGACTGGCACCACCCTAAGAAATTCACGGTGTTTTGGCTTGCTGGCTTGGGAAGTTAGATTCAGTCTGGAGAGATTGATGTCAGATTCAGCCCAAAGAACTCCACGAGACAGTGCAGATACAGTTCTGTTGCGTTTATTAGCTTCCACCTCAAGATAGAAATCTCTCCAGACTGAATCTAACTTCCCAAGCCAGCAAGTCAAAACACCATGAATTCCTTAGGGTGGTGCCAGTCTCATCTTCTTAAACTTCCCACACTCCTGTTGGGGCCTAAGGGAATGCTTATCTCCCCAAGCGCAGCTTTCATCCAACCATTCCTTCACAGATGCCAATCTCATGCTATGAGAATAGAAACAATATCCTCCCTTTCTTTAATATGAAAAACTTAGGGATTCTACTGAAGAACATTCTTGACCAGGAAGTTGATGCTAAGGGTTATTATTATATGGCATAGGGACAAACAACAATTCAAGGGGTGAATAAATACTTCAATTTGGATTAGAATTTTTGACACAAAATTTAGCTAAAAGGGTCTTTAGAAGTAGAGGGGATGGGGAGACATACAGAAATGCAACTATAATCAAAATCTTATTTGCCAGAAAATGTGGATTCCCATGCTCTTAATGCAAAAAATAAAAAATGTGGGGGGGGGAGGTAATTGAACATTTATTTAGTAATCTATGATTGGAGAAAATTGCATTAGTGAGGCAAGAGCAGAATGGTGGCTGACCAAGGAATAGAGGAGTGGGCATGCCAGCATCAGCCTGAAATGGCCAATTAGCACCCATCTGATACCCATTATTGGTCACCTGACTTTGCCCCCAACATACCCACCTTTCCTTGAGAAAACCAAATACTGGCATGAAATTGGATGCCCTGTTGTGAATCCCAGTTCTGCCTCCACTGAATCTGCCCTGACTCAGTGCTGAATGGTACTCTCCTGATTATGCATGTACTGCAGTGTAAGATAGGGAAAATGGTTGATTCTTTCCTCCTTCCTCTGCACATCACCAATATCCTCCAATCATAGCACTGCAATCACTGAAGAAGGACTAAGGCTGCTCTACTGTATGATAGAACAACACTGGAGGGCTAAGGAAAGTATTCCAGCTTTTATTTCTGGCTACATACACATCAATGACCTATAGTTGCCAGGACTAGGGAGACCTGCATTCAAATCCCTAAGTCTAAAGCTTACTGAATATCTTTGACCTTGCTATTGTCTCTCAGCCTAACTACCACATAGGGTTTGTAGGGATAAAAGACAGGCAAGAAATATAGATGATCCAGAATTCTTTTAAAGAGGAACAACACAAGATGGTAATCAATGCTTTATTTCCCTGAAGGAAGTCTAGCTTTTTGCCAAATTAATGTACCTTCAAAAAGTAAGGATCAGCTTAAATACAGGTAGTCCTTGCTTAACGACTGCCCTGTTTAGCCACTGTTCAAAGTTATGACAGTGCTGAAAAAAGTAACTTTATGACCAGTCCTCGCACTTAATGATTGTTGTAGCATCCCCAGTCATGTGATTGCCATTTATGAGCTTCACAGCCGGCTTCCTACAAGCAGAGTCAATGGAGAAGCTGGCAGTAAAATTGCAAGTTGCAGTCACATGATCTTTCACTTAACAGCTGTGGGTAATTCGCTTAATGACTGCAGCGGAAGTGAGGTTGTAAGTCTGTTGTCGTCATGTGATGTCTTGCTTAATGACCATGTTGTTTAGCGATGGAGTTGCTGGTCCCAGTTATAGTTGTTAAGCAAGGGCTACCTGTATCATGAGACAGAGGAGGCAGATGGGCTTTCTTCTATCCACTCCTTCTTCTGGGAAGGGGTTTACTTAAAAGTAAACTAAGTGTATAGTAAAGTAGTGGTTGCCTCCACACAACCTGGTTGCTAAATTAACCCATTAGGTTCTCAGATTGTATTGAATCATAAACTAACCAAATGGTCCGGATCCCACAACATACTAAGCCTCAAAAAATTCTAATCCTGGCTAATGCAAAGCAAGCTTTGCACATTGTACCTATCCAGCAGCTAAGTCATTACATGACTTAAGCACAGTATGTGAATGCAGCTGTTTTGTGTATGATGCTATTTATGCATTGGTCTTTGAGTCACCTCTTTTATTACAGTGCTGAAGGAAGCCCAAGGCCAAGGGAAATGCAATCTAGAATGTGTGTCAATTATTAAGAATGACATACTATATTTTTGTATGGCATAAGCCAGGAAATCCCATCATCTGGCTTGAAAGTGTTGTTTTGCTAGCTGTGCTCTGGAGGTGGGTGTAAAAGCAGTGTAACTCTTTTGTTAGAAGAACATCCTCGTTAGAAGAACACTGAAGAAAAAAACTTTCTAAGTTAAGACACAAGAAACTGGACAAAACCTGTATAATCTTCTACATAACTCACATATAGCTATAAGACATCCTTTTCTAAACAATATATAGTTCAGGGAGGCAAAAAAGTACTCCAGAAAAAGGGTTTTGTATGGGAACTTTAACTTCCCATCCCATTTGACTTTAGGTCTTTTAAAAACAGGTCAAATCAATGAATTTAATGAAGGCCACTGAACACAATGGCTTTGCCTTGCATTTTGACCCAGATAAAGAAGAGTCAGTCTAGGTCAAAAAGCTTTAGCAAAACTTTAAGTGGTTAGTACACAAATGTGACAGAATGTTTAGAATCTCAGAGTCTTGCTATTCCCATTGACAAGCAGTTAAAAGTATTTGAAATGGCTGCATGAATGAACTTCGATAAGGTGGGGCCATTGTCTTCCATTGTCCCTTTCTCTTCATACCAAAACATCCACCCCCAGAAAAGAACAAGAGTCAATGAATGTATAATGCAGTCCCACTTTTACTGGATTTCTTTGGACTTTTTGTGGGCTGTTCACTCCATTTAAATGCCTTGCTACACATTAAAATATTTCCCAAATGACTGTGACTGTTGAGTCATCCATGTCAGACAGCAAACCCTTTAATGATGCCAAGAAAACTATAGTGGGTTGGGACACAGATTAATAGAAATGAAGATTTAAATTAGGGATCCTCTGCCTTTCTTACAAAATGGATAAAAAAATTCCACTGATACTAGGTTGCTTAGATACCATAGTGTTAAAGACTGTCGAGAAAACAAAATTTGATGGGAAGTAGATTCATATTCAGTGTTTTTTTTTTTTAAAAGAAACAGACAACAACAGCAACAAAACCACCTCTTTTTTCTCGCTCCAAGGATCTTGTGACACTTTTCAGGTTTAGATAAAATACATTTACATTTCAGGTTTAGATAAAATAAATGTGTCAGAATCAGAAAAACAGGAGAGAATTAAAGACCCCCAGAACTGTTTTAAAAGTTCTGCCAGATGAAAAAGTCATTCTTCCCATGCTCAGCAAACTAGTAAGTCTTACACAACTTCACTCAGCCAAAAAATATGTTCTTGTTATTTAAAACAATTTTGTGGGGTCAAAGACTAGATTGATCTTTTATTTATATTTTGGATGGACTGCTCCAAAGAACCATATGTTGATTTCACATGTGTTCTGAAGTCTTGAGCACCATGGTTTTTGGAAGATTTTTCTCCCCAGTAATTTTCTATAGCTAGGTTTTTATTGTATTTTACTCTTTTGTCTAGTTTTTGTGTTGGAAAAAAAATACCCCTTCATTCATGGAATGGCAACTTTCTGTCACCCATCTTTGACTTTTCTCCTTAAGTCTGCGTTAAAGCTGTCATTTACTTTTATTCCCCCCCTCCCTTCTCAATATTTGACAGCCAAAAGCCCTTGTCTGCTTTTATGGCTTTTTGTTCACATTAATGACATAACCTGTGCAAAATGGCAACAGCTCCCCCAATCTCTGCATGTAAAATTTGCAACATTTTTTGAGACGGGTCAATGCCCATTTTGGGGGCCCCTTTCTTTATGTGAGGACCGTGTTAAAACTTTTTGCAGATGTGAGCCATTCAGGAGCAGTCTGGGGCTGCATGCAGAGTTGGGGGAAAAAGAAAAGACCTTCCTATTTTGTGATTGCCATAGTAACTCAAGCATTGCCTGTGCATGTGTGTGTGTAAGGTTTTTTTTTAGTTTTGGTTTTTGTGTGCTTTTTAAAAATGTTTTCTTTGGATTTCTCTCCTTTGGTTTACTAGATCCAAACAAGTAGATTTGATTTCCTATGCAATCAAGCCCTCTATTGAAGAATATGGCACAGATGTCACCAAGTTACCAAGAGGACAATGTGGCTTGTTTGTATAAAATAAAAGCATCTAAGTTGAAAATAATGACTGGTTTGAATCTATTTTGTTCAGGATAATAACAGCATTTTCCAAATGTCGCTCTGCTACTATTTATCTGGAGTACTACCTAGCAGAACTTTCATCTAGTGGAAATATAATACAGAAGAATCCAAGGCATTTAAAAAACACAACAAAACTGGTGAGTGAGGTTTCAACAGGTAGAAGGTTCTACTGGCTATGAGACAGGCTACTAAGACTCCAACTAGCACAACCATATTATGGAGTAAACCCATTCAAATGCTGTGGAACTAGAGAAATAATTTGTAGAACATGCATAACATGGACTTTGGGAATGGGAGTTGGTAAAATGTAAAGGAATATGCCTCCAGCCTTCCTTTACCTCTTCCAATCAGCATGGGCAAAATCTCATTTACTGAGTTTAATATTAAGCTCTAATGGGATTTGTTTCAGCTTGGCTTAGCACGTTGTATGAATTTATTCAGCCACTATGATTTGTAAACCATGGTTTATGACATAGACTGTTATGTGACTGCAGCCAATTGGGTTGATTTATCTGCAGTATGTCAACCCATTCACTCATCCCAATGGATTTGGTCTAAGTCTATATTTCCATTCCTGAAAGTCTATGCCATTGAAACCAACCAATGCAGTATGTGTGGCGCCTAGGTATAAGGCTGGAAAATTCAACGTATGAAGTCTAGAGCAACAATTCCTGAGTTGGTGAACACAAGGGTGGACTTGAAATAGCTGTGCTTATTTTGTGTCTCTGGGGATAGGGTTTCATAGCTTGCAAGAGATACTAAAGAGTTAAATGGCTTGTGGGCAAATGGAATAATCCCCATTTTTTTCCCAACTCAGCTCTGTGTTTAAGCTTGATTGTATTGACACCTGCACTGGGAGGAGGGTGATGGGATGCTCTTCTTTTGTCACTTATAATAGCTCATCATTATTGTTCTAACATGCTTTTAAAAAGAAAAGAAAGGGGGAAAACCCACCAAACCCTAATCTTCCCCTTGGTGCTAGTGACAGTCAACAATGGTGAGATAGTTTGTTTTTCCCCGGTTCTTCTCTTATCCTGTCCCTTAACCTTCCATTGTCCCCATAGCCACAATACAGTGGCGTAGCCCGGCTGGTTAGGGGGCAGTTTCTTGTACTGTACTGCCCTGCGCTTGATTGTTTAAATCTTCCTTATTCAACTGTTATTCAACTGTTCTGAAGATTTACATTTTTAATGGCTCATTTATGTAATCCCATAAATAGAAGAGCAGTAAAAGCAGCCCCCACACACAAATGAGCGAATCGGGGGGCCTGAGAGGAAAAAAAAAAGCCGCTAGTGGGGGTCACCAAGGGTCTCAGCTGCGGAGGCCTTGATTGGTATCAACCCTCATAGCCACTGTGGCAATGGACTTAAGACCACCCAGTCAGCCCCCAAACGGTTTGCCAAGGAACAGGACGAAAACTTCTATAGTTCAGTCTTTCCTATTTATAGAGTTCCACAGCAAAGACTCATTTACCTTATTGCTTTGACAGCTGCATGTCTCCCACAAAAAAAAAAATGTTGCCATGATTAACTTGCCTTTCCGCTAGCAAGCAGCTGAGGTTGTCAGGGTTTCCCCACATTTCTCTCCCCACCCTGCCCCCTGGGTTGCTGAAGCACTATATGCCTAGGCCTGCTGTATTCCCTTCTATACTCAGTGAATTCAACCACCTGTCCAGTGAGGCAGTTTGACTTCCTGGACAGAAAATAAAAAAGGAACTAATATTCGATGACTCTCCATTCTTCTGCACTCCCTTCCTGCTCTTTCCTGCAAAGCAAATCTTTGGAGAATGTGAAATACATTCAATAGATTTAGAGGGGTGGAGAGAACAGATAAATGGCAGGTTGATGAAGTTAGTTTATCTTTAATAGCTTCTTCTATTTTTAGTACAACTATATCCACATTGTACTGTTGTTGTGTTACCATACACAACAATAATTAACAATCTTCCATGACTGATTTATTTCATATTGCAAAATACACTCTAAAAATGCAGGCAACAAAATTAATTAACAGTGTATGGACTGTAGATTACAAAATTTAGATTACAAATTCAGATTGTAATATATTAATAACATACTAAACACTTCCATGAAAAGGGAAGCATTATTCCCTTATTTCAGTTGATTTATAATGGCTGTTTTAAAGACTTTCAGAGATCACACTATGAATATGATTTACTTATAACATCCGCTTGGCAATATATACAACTGAAACATGTACTGATTAAACAGTATGGCATGAATACTCTGGCAGCCTTGAACGTATCTGCAATATTACATAGGATCTGTAAGAGATGCTGTTCTTGATTTGAAACCAATAATCCAATTTTATAAGGAATTAAAAAGCAGAATGAAAGTTAGTATTTGTTATATACCTGAAATGTGAAATGGAGAAATGGAATATCCAATTTTGGAAAATCATTGGGTCCAGTTTTTATGAAATGAAAAACATACTTTCTATGATTTAAGAATGAAGTTCATTAATTAGAAGCTATTATTTATATCTATTGGACCCTATAATAGAATTTTTTAAAAGAAGTTGGACATCAGGTTTTTTTGCACTGGCATAAGAAATGTAAAGGCTCTTTAACTCATATGATTTGGTCTTGTTCAGCTATAGCTTTCTTTGGTTTTAAATCATAGCACATGTTAATATTATTATAATAGTTAAAGATATAAACATGATGCTGAAATATATTCCTAAAACATGTCATCTGTCATTTCATGAAAAGCTTGGACTCCTCCAAGCCTGGGGCACAGCTAAGAGGATAATTTTATTTAAATTGAAAGAAAATTATCCCCTGATATTAATAAATGGTTTCAGGATATGATTCTTATCTATTTTTGAAAAGGTTTTATGTTATAAAAATGAGAAATTTCCGTAAAGCAATATGTTCCTATATCATCAAGATTTAATGATAAGCTTAAGATTTGGATTAATTTTACATATATCAGTAGTAGATATGTGGATTTTACATGGATTTTTTTTCTTTTTTAATTAGTTTTTTCCCGTTTTCTGTACATTTAGTTTATTTTAGTCACTATAACATTTTTCCTCCCTATATATCCTCTATCTATCTATCCATCCATCCATCTACACACACATATTTCTGTTGGAGTTGTAGCTGTCTGTATTTCACTATTTAAAACAATTTTAAAAACTGGAACATCTGTTTCTAGCTGGGAGATTTCAAACTAGAGCACTAAAGCCTGACATCTGTCTTCTTGTGCCATAGAAATGTTCCTCACATCCTGCCATGTTGACACACAACCTTTGAGGAAACAGTCAGCCATCTGGGATATTAACTATTACTCCATCTAACACAGTCAGCCAAAAGCCACCATGGCAATATTGGATACTTTAGAAAAATGGTTGAATTCCCATCAATACATTTCTGAAATATAGGTTATCAGATTCACATCATGTGACTTATTTTTAAGGGCTGATGTTGTAAACTACCTTTATTTCTGCACTAAAAACATGGCTTCCAGCAGTGGCATGGAGAACTCAGCGGCTTTCAGTGGTTCAAATCTTATGTTTTTATAAAGTAACAGAATAGGCATTTATTTTCAAACATTCTGGGAAATTGGCTTTCTTGGTAAACATTTATCAAATATGCTTGCTAGCAGCTACTAGATTCCTAAAATGATCCCCCTGTTTTGGTTGGGGCTAGAAAGAAACAATATGGTGAACAGTTGAAAGGCACTTGGCAATCTGATGGTTTGGTAACAATGGGAGGGGGGAGCAGAATAAAAGGTTTTGCATCTTGGATGCAAAAGGAATCCTTGGAGGATTAAAAGGTATGCGGTATAAATATACATAGCATGCTGTTTTGTCCTGTGCTAATTTATAGAGTAAATAGGAATACTCTTAAAGCCCATTAAAAAATAAACCTCTAGTTGGTGGATGAATTTCGTAGTGAACATATTCTTGTGCTTTCCTATATCCTTTCTCATTAGCTCTACTGTTGCTTAATCTTAACCATAAGTAAGGTACTCATCCAGCAAGGCCCCTCTTTTTGGGTTATTTAACCTAGAAAACATGCACACTCCACATCTCATCAGTCAGGGATTGTCATTTAGTGGGACTCAGGAAGTGTGTCTTTTCCATAGCTGTGCCTGCCCTGGGTAACACCACACCGCCTAAAGCTAGGATGGCCCCAACTCTGCTCACCTTTCAGAAATCTTGAAGATTTGGCTGTTATCCCAAGCATGGAAGTCAGGACACTAATTGAGCCCACATTGTTGGTGCATGGTGTTTTCAGCAGCTGCTTTGCATTTAGTTTGTCACAATATGCACTTTTTATGTTGTATTTTTAAACTTTTGTTACCCACTTGCAGTTGCATTAGTGAGATGGGAGGCCTCAATCAATCAATCAATCAATCAATCAATCAATCAATCTTTATGGTAAATAGTCAGTTGGCACTTTATTTATTTATTTATTTATTTATTTATTTATTAGCAGTAACAAAAGCTTGCTGTAGAAATGGAGTTAGTCTAATACTTCTCCTAGCCCCTTTGTTTTTAAAATGCAATTGCTAAGTATTCCCAGAGGAAATGGGAAGCAGTAAAGATATCATGGCAGGAACAATTCCACTTTGTGGCCATTGCTGCATCATGTTCTCAGAAAACTGGTAATTTTTCTTTTACCATAACTGGTTCCTTAACTATCAGTTCAGATGACATACTAAAATGACCACAGAGAATGAAATTCTTGGGGCAAGAGGACATCACTTCAAGGAACATGGGAGTTTCATGTACTATGGGAGGCCTCCTAGATGATTTAGATTTTTCTTTTTAGATATTTTTAATCCCACCTTTATTATTTTTATAAATAACTCAAGGGAGCGAACATGCCTAACACTCCTTCCTCCTCCTATTTTCCCAACAACAACCCTGTGAGGTGAGTTGGGCTGAGAGAGAGTGACCGGCCCAAAGTCACCCAGCTGGCTTTCATGCCTAAGGCAGGACTAGAACTCAGAGTCTCCTGGTTTCTAGCCTGGTGCCTTAACCACTAAATGGGTGTGCAACTGGTGTGCTAATCAGAGGATGACTTGCCTGCGTGATGTGAAGATTCAGGATGTCATATACCTTCTAGATAGTTCAGTAGATAGCACTAAGAAGGGACTGGTATTTATGGTGCACATCAGCACCAAAGACATAAGGAAAACTGGGTTTGCATCCTTAGATTGTTGGGTAACATTTTGAAATACCAAATCATAAAAAATTGAAACCATAGGCTAATAGACTGAAAGGAACCTATTTAGCCCATCAAGTCCAACCTCCTGCTCCATATAAATCCAGATTAGCATTTTCATGTGAGATGACTGACCAGGCTGATGAAGAAGATCCCATTACTACTCTGAGTAATTGGCTTCACTGTTGAACTGCTCTCATTAACAGGATATTTTTTTGTAACGTTCAGTCAGAACTTGCCTTCCTATAATTTACATCTACTATTCCATGTCCTGCTTTCTAGAATAACAGAAAACAGATCTTGGCCTCCTCCACTGTGCTATCTTTACAGGAGCTTGAAAAGTGCTGTAATATCCCACTTGGTCTTCTCATAGTTAAGCATTTGCAGTTCCTTCAATTTCTCTTCATAAGACCGATCAAACTCTCTGATCAACCTTGTTGTTCACTGAATGTTTCATTTTGTTTGTTTATATAGTGTATTTATATGATGATATCTCAAAAACTACTTGATTGTATACAATTAAAATAGTAACATTAGAAAATAAGCAAACATATAATAAAACAAATTATGCCAGAGGCAATTCAACAGTCAGAACAATTACACCAGACAGGTTCGCATAGCTCCCCAACCTACTGCCTGGGAGCCTTCAAAGCCTTATAGAAGGCAGCCAGGGTTGAGGCCATCTGGACCTTGGGGGAAGGGGGAATATTATCCCATAGGACAGGTGCAGTAACAGAGGAGGATAGGGTGGGTGTGGTCCATGTCCCTTCCCTTTCATGGTGTCGTCTAGGACGACCTAGGAAGCATGCCTTTTCCAGGGACCACCTGCCCTGTGGAACACCCTCCCCCTTGAGATTCCCCTACTCTTCTAGCCTTTTGGAATGCCTTAAAACAGTGTTTCTCAACCGTGGCAACTTTAAGACATGTAGACTTCAACTCCCAGAATTCCCCAGACAGCATGGCTGGCTGGGGAATTCTGGGAGTTGAAGTCCACACGTCTTAAAGTTGCCAAGGTTGAGAAACACTGCCTTGAAAAGCTGGCTCTTCTCCCAAGCATTGGGATAGGTTGATACTGGAGCCCAGTGATTGTAGTTGTTGATGTACCAGGGTGCTGGAATTTGGTGGTTTTTGTTTCTTTTTTTAGGATGGTTTTACTGTTGTTTTTGTCAGCCACCCAGAGTTGTGGGACATAAGATGGGCAGCTGTGTAAGTCATATAAATAAATTAATTAATTTCTCAGTTTCAGTGCAACCATTTAGATCAGCACGGTTTTCCTAACTAATGTAAGCAAGGAGGTTATTTAAATTAGTAATCAGAGAGTTACCAAACATTGTCTTGTAGCCATTTGATTCCAGAAAGCGTATTTCCAGTGTAGAAAATATAGCAAGAGAAATAGCAGGCCACAAGCAGCAAATAGAACAAGCAAGCTATAGAACAGCCCCCTTTTACACTCCACACACAGACAATACTTTTTGTCTCTTATTTTATAACCTAAGTGTTCAGCGCTGACCAGATTGCTTTCATTTATCTTGCTGTGGAATATTGTTTCAGTATAGAAGACAACTGAGGGAGGGGTCTGCCAGTAGTCAGGCAGTTCTTGCTCATGGAAGTGTATGTCCTGGCTGACTCTTGGTAATTTTATTTATCAGTCATACTTTGGTTTTCTCCTGGTCTTTGGCACATTGTTTCAGTCCATCCCAGCCTGCTGTTGTATTTCCATTCACTTGTGTGTTTATTTATTTATAAAACTTGTATGTCCACCTGTCGTATATGTAATAATCCTAGGTGACTCACAACAAAAGCAATAAAACAGAAATAAAATAATCGTATCAGCCATACAAAGCAGCATCATGCTTCCCACCATGGAGTCATATTTCCATCGACTCTATATACAGAGGCACATCACAGTGACAAGGACCCGTCCACTTGCTCAGTATTCTATCGTGTGCATTCGTTATATAGTTCATTAAGCTCAATATCCATCATGATCACTAGAAAAGGTTATTTTCTGGGGAAGCCTGCAGAGAGGTTATATGCTATTTCTTTCAGGTTCAGCTAGCGCTGTATAGTTCTGTATGTCCAAAGTACCTTATCCAACAGTCTTCCAGTTGTCTGGCATTTGACTGGTTTCCTGGGATTTCCCAAAGACAAAACAAAGATTCAGCCAGACCCCCAGGATGCAATACCTGGTCCTGGAGATTCAAACCTGTTCAAAGTAAACAAGATAATCCTTGACCATTTTCCTAAACTTCAATCCTTCCCTTTCTCCCGCTTTTAACAACTATCTACTTACCTGTGACTACCGTCATCAGGTAAGTCTGAACCAAAATAGGAGTTGCATAGTTGTTACTTTTTAGCTTTTGCCATGTTCACTGACCAGTTATTTATTTTTTTTATCTTGAAGATACCCGAAGGTCTTTCTGTAATTTCTAGCATTCTTTGCCAACCTTGGGTCATTCTGAGTTTTAGCCTTTGTGCATTCTTGAAATCCAAGACATTTTTGGCTACACTCTTTTGATTTCTCTTAAAATCAAGAACTCTATTACGTGGTCACTTTCCTTTCAATGTTTCTGCTAGCTAAAGTCCCCCATCATTATCTAGATAAGTCCGAATGAACTGGACAGTCTTCCGAATAAACATGTGTGACACTATTATTCCACTGCGTTTGCACATTATGCTAAATATTCTAAGACTGGCATAGTGATAAATGCACACACAGAAGGGTGCAGCCAAGAAATCAGTTGAACAAACTTAGTGCAGCTTAGCCTGACATTGCCTCAATGAAACCAGAAATAGAAACACAATAATGTTTTAAGGTCATTAATGCCTTAAATGGGTCTCTGGTCTCCACCAATCAGATAAAGCCAAAGTCTTGTATTCAGATTTCATATTTTGCTGGCCCATAGAATAGTTACTTGGCTAGTTAGGTGCATTTACTAGTAGGCAGTACCAAGTCTGCAACATGGTACTAGCCAGCTTTGTGGTTTAGCATGCTATTTGTACTGGTTTTAGCATTTTCATTTAGGATTGCTTTAATCTTCCTTCTGTAACCTGCCAGCATCTGATCAAACCTAACTGCCAATTATTTTATAATGACTGGTTTCTCCTACATACTTTTTCTATTCTTATTTTATCAGTTTCCACCAGAAGCATAGCCTTCCTCTCTTATTGTTCTTAGCCATTTTGAATTGCAGCTTAAAAGGTCTGGCAAATGTCAGCAATTTGTAATTATCTTTTCACTTCATCAAGCCTGTCTTTTATATCTCAATCAGCTTTTTTCAACCATCCATTCTTCTTCTCTAGTTAAGAATTCGATCCTCAGTTTATCAGTTATTTACTATTCAAGCTGATCAATATCAATAAAGCTGAAGGTGGATTTGTACTACTATGTTGACTGGATGTGAATTTTAGATGGACAGACACAATTGAATGTATGTTGAAGCCAGAATGGTACTTGCGGATAGCCGAAGATATTTTCACTTTTATTTCAAGAATGTGTATTACTAACCAGTCACTATTTAATTTCACACCTATTTTCAGGAAAAATACTTGAAATATAATAAAGACAAGTATGAATTATACAATAAGAAAATCACCAAGAATCTGACTCGCACTTAAATTGGAATTTAAGTGCCAATGTTCAGTATACTTCTGCAATTTACATATTCAGCATTTTAAAAAGTAAAACTCCTGAGATATAGTTTTCATTGTCTCTCAATACAGAAAAATGCTGTTGCATTTATTAGCAATGAAATACACATTATTTTAAGTAGATGAATTCAAAACACTAAAATTTTGAGATCAGGAAAGAAGTGTGAATTCAGAAGTCATATGGATTTCTGATGGGTCAAAAGAGAACTCTGTTCACTTCAGTGTTGGGAAAAGTAAAATAAATATGTCTTAAGCACACATCCTAATATGAATTGAACAGACAGCTATTTTTCACACAGAGTTCCATGTCTGCACTGAAGCTCTTATATTTAATTAGCTCAAGCTAAATAATCTATAATATTCAAATACCATGTGTCTTTTTTCATATTAAAACTATAGCAAATATATTCAAATTGAATAAAGTGAAGGCCTAAAGAATGAACAAGATCCGTATCTAAGGAACAAAAAAAATTAAAGTAAAATTGTATTAAGAGCTTTACTGAACAGAGTTACAAAGTATCGTATACACTATATATATTTACACATTTTACTATGTAGCAGGAAAACATCATTCCTTACTGCACTGGAATCACTGGGGAAGTTCCTTCTCAATGATTCTGATCAACATCAAACAGAGAAATATTTTCTCTAGGCAGTAAAGAAAAACAGACAGCTGAAAGAGGCTGCCCACAAGTGATCTAAAAGATAATTTCCAAAAGATTTAAGCACAAAAATCTTACAACCATCAAAATTTAATTTGGAGGAGGTGTAGTAACAGAAAGGAAGCACAGAGTCAATTTTTTAGGTACATGAGAACTCAAAGAAAGTTGCAAGATTCAACTCTAAATTGTTACAACAGACATTTGTACTGAGCAATACTTTCAAGTCAAAGATAAATGAACATTCCCCCACAGTTAATAGCTTAATTATATTCTTCAAATGACACATAGTTTTTCATTATTTGTTGGATCGCTTTTCATACTTGTCCTTTGTGTTCTGGTTCCTGTGCTTGTGCCTGTGCCTGGGAGGAGAGCAGCTGACTCTTCTCCTAGACCGAAAACTAGGTTTGTACGGATGTACTCTGTGTCTCTTTGGTTTGGTTTCTTCCCTGCTCTGACTTGGCTCAGATTCTTTATTTTCTTCTTGATGTTTCTGTCCCTGGTCTTGCTCTTTTGGTGAGTGCAATGTATTCTTGATAGTATTAATAAGAAATCTTTTATTTGTACTGGCAAGGGGGCACTTCATCCTGCAAAAGTATCAAAAAGCAGTAATATAATATCCAAAATACACAAAAAATAAACATTATGAATATACAAAATGAGTACTACAACTAATTTTCTTTTGGCTTTCCTTGTATGCCACCTAGTGTAGACTTGAAGTACAGAAAGAAACAGTCAAGACGTGTGCATTTTATTACAGGATTGCAAGGAAATATTAAAGACTTAATTTCTCCATTAAAAGAACATAGAAAATCTAGTGACATTTGTGCATCTGTACAAATGTAATTATAGTCATTCATGTGACAAAATAAACTCTAGTAGATAAAAGCATTTGCTACAATAAATTTGTTATGACATAAACTTTCTTGCTTTACTGTGGCAGATTAACAGTTTTTCCTCTGATATACGCAAACAGGGGATTTAAAGCTGACATGCTTCAGCTTTGATTCCTGAATAAGCACACAACCCAAAACATTCTTAGAAACCACTTCTTTTCTAATATTTGGTATATTATTTTCATTCTTAGACATTATTTACTAAATTACTGTTACTAAAAATGAAATTAAAATAATTGCAAAGTGATATTCTTTTGGAAATAAGTGACAAATATGTCACAACTATTAAAAATCCCAAACTAGTTTTAACAACAAAGGCTATTATCAGACTAAATTACTATTTTCAAATATATCTTCTATTTTCCCACAGTGCCAAAGGGGGGGGGGGGGGGACAACCTAGCAGTAGATGGGAAAAATAAGACTTGCTGGCTTTTTTTTTACTGAGACTCTTCTTCCTTGTACTCCTGCTATCTGAGTTCAGAGAGAAGACCCTCTCTTAAAAAATTACTTTGCGAGCCATTTGTTATTAGTTGACAAGGCCATAGGGACCAGTGATTTGACTAAATATGACAATTTCATGTGATTTATTTTCAAGGAGTAAAACAATAATCATATCCTGAAATGCTGCAACTTGGGACTCCAACAATAGGCTTTTCAAAGGCTTTGGAATGTAAGATTAATTGCCAAGTATTTTGATCTGATAAAATTAAGACAACCTGTAAAACCTGTTTTTACAGCTCACCAATCCCACTGTTGCCACAAGGAATTTTCACTGGTTATGAGGCTCTGCTGCCCTATTCTTCCCCTGCTTATTACTTACACTGAAGAAGAGGAACATGAGTAGCTGAGAAAGTCTTAATAGAATCGTTTCTACATTTGCAATGCAATCACAAGCCATAAACCCGTCCAGGAATAGCAGCTTTGTTGGAGTCTCCAGAGCACCAGTATCATCTACTCCCATTACAAAACATAAGTGCTTCTGGTAGGCAGCAAAGTGAGGCCTCTTTTGAAATAGGTAGAATGGGATTATCTGGATACATTCCCTTGTCTTTCTTCCTATATAGCACTCATGGTGGACATTCATACATGTCTCTGTTTTCACTTCAGAAATATAGAAATATTCTAGAGAAATATTTTGCCAGAAAATGTGTCCAAATGTTTAAGACAAATACAGCTAGGTATTGAATATGATGGACAATGAAAAACATCATTTCCAAACAAGTCAGAAACTGTTATAACACTAATAGAGGTGAATAGAGGTTATAACACTACATATAAAAGAAATTAATTCTTATTCTTAGTTATATGTATGCTTATGATAACCCAAACAAAAAATACTATATTTTAATCCATTTGTGAAAGATTTATATGACAATCCTAAGCATTCTTACTCTATGCCTAGTAAGACTTATTTATTAATGTATGAGATTGCAATGTTTAGTTTTTTTAAAAAATATATTAATATTTTATAAAATTACTATCTTTGAAGAACTTACCAGCCCATGGGCCCCATTGTTTCTGCTCTAGTTTTCCCACGCTTGGCTTCTATCAATAGTTCTTCCACTGCCTTCCTAAATATTAAGAACAAACATTTAATCTGACCATTCTTCTAATACCTTTGGAAAGTGGACATGTTACAACAGTAATGCAAACTGTTAATGCATCTCCAATTCACTCAAGCTACAGTCCCAGAATCAAAACAAAATTATAATCATTGAAATTAAGGACAATTAAGTACTTGCAAATAATAATTTAAATCTTTCATCTTCTAAATCCCATGAGTCATTGGGCAGACACTCAAGGTATTTGTTCACATTGTCTAGAGAGCCAGTTAGATGTAAGGTTAAGGTGCTAGACTTGAAACAGGGAGACTGTGAATTCTAATCCTCCCTTAGGCCTAGAAGCCAGCTGGGTAACTTTGGGCCAATCATTCTCTCTCAGGCCAACCTACTCCCACAGAGTTTTTGTGGGGAAAATATAAGGTGGTGCCATTATATATACCACCTTAAGTTTTAAAGGCAGGATATAAATATAATAAACAAATGAAAGCACATTGAAAGAATGACTAAAGGAATCCATAAGGACAGCATTCTGGCACCAATGAAATACTGATGCCATTCTAATTAGATTTTCATCAGATATTATGCTAAAATTGAAACATTCCAGAATTATATGCTATCCGGTTCCTATTCAACCTAGACATATTTATTTAAAGAATGAATGCAAAGATAAAAGAATAGCTTAAATGTGGTGGGAAAAATGACGAAAATGAATGCTCAGAAATGAATTTCTCTTTTTTATCACATTTGAGATACCCCTACTCCACTCTTCCCCCACTTGATACGTAGAACTGTTCAGGACAAAGGCATACACTGTAAATGGGGAAAAGTTGTTTTAATTTTAGTTATATTGGTTAAAATTTCATATAGGCACATAGAAACTAATACAGAGATTGATAATGGCAATCTAGTGTGATCAATGAATAATTTGCTCAACACTGGGTTCTTGTGTGGATTAATCTATTAAAATTATAGCATGTATTTTTATCCCAGTTTAATGACATATGCTATACTTAATGTAACTGTCTAGACTGGGGATAAGGTACCCCCACATTACCCAAGTACAGCTCCTTAAAGTGCCTGACTTTTTATAAAGTCTATTTTTTTTTAAGTAAGTTGGAAGTTGGAATCCTTATCTCTAGGATAATTTTTATTTATAAGAATATACCTAGGTTCCCCACAGCAATCTAGGCATTGATAGAATATGTAACATGGAAGGTAGAGTCATTGTACACTCTTTACTTTTCCTGCTGTCCTATCATCTGAATCTTTCTCTCCCTCTTTCTAATCCTGATCTTAATGTTAATAATTGTGGAAAACTTATTTTAATCCAGATTGCTCTAGGTGCTGGGGGAGGCTTTAATCTCACTGCTTCTCTAGTTATCTTAATGTTAGGGGTGAGGCATTCCTGGTCAACTACAATAAGTTTTTATTTGATTTAGGGATGAAGAAGAGGCTGAATAAAGAGGTGTGCCCTGACCCCATCAAACACTACCCTGCCCATTACCCACCATCCCTATTTGTTCAGCCTTCCACAAATTTCACAGGAACAAAAAGGCCTTTAAAAAAAGGTTGTAACTTCTGATGTCAATTTAAAAAAAAACCAAACAACTCCATGCACGCTTCAATGCTACAAAGACATTTTATAAGAAAACTATGATAGTGTGCATTCTATTTGTATATGTACCTGTCATGCCCTTTTTAAGAGCTAAAGCAGTCTCCAAAATAGAATTGGAGATTTGTTGATAAAAAAAAGCATGTCAGACGATATTTACATTTAGCTCCTTCCTTCTTTCCTCCCTACTCAACTGTTCTCTAGCTGTAAATGGATCAAACTGGGGATATACTCCTTGCCAGTACTGTATCTTAAGTGCATCAGTCCAACACATATAACTGCTTGTTGGTGGAATGCAGGAAACAGCATGTTGGCTTGCACAGTGGTCTCTAGCTTGCATAAATAGTGTGAGCTTTAAATAAAACCAGGCTTTAGCTATACTTGTGGCACACAAGTCAAGGTGTGCCAACCTTGATTGGTACTGCATCCTTAGCAGAGAATACTACATGCGACATAAGTACAACTAAAGGAAGTAACCTAGTCCCCTTTTCTTTTACTAAAAAGTCAAAGTCAAAGTAATCTTTATTGTCATTGTACTACTCGTACAACGAAATTAAATGCCACCCCAGTGCAGCTTTAAAAATATAAAAACCATAGAACACCTAAAACACCTAACACACATAAAACACAGCCTTCACATTCCATATTGCACAACCCCTGATGCTGCATTAATACTGCACTATACGGTAGAGTTCAGTATAGAGCTGTAATTATACTGAACTCTACTGTATAGTGCAGTATTAAAGCAGCATCAGGGGTTGTGCAATATGGAATGTGAAGGCTGTGTTTTATGTGTGTTATATGTTCAATTGATCAAAGCCATGATAGGCAGTGGAGGTCAATATTTACAAACCCATCTACTGACAACCATGGCATATAGAATTTGAAGAAAAAAAGGAAGATCAGGTTAAATGAAATGCAGGATTTTTGTTTAAAGTGCTACTTCTGTAGCAATAGGTAAATACTACTATACAGAAAATCTATGCTAGATCTGTTTTCTGTGGTAGTATGTCTCCTTTTTTCTGTTTCTATATCAGTTTAAAGAATGGGATTGTCATCTCTGAAGCACACCACAAGTATGTAGAAGAAGAGACAAATTTTCTTTACAATTGCCTGGGATGGCAATATTAATTTGGAACTCTTGTCTCTCTATGGCAAATGCCATCTTGTGGTCTTGTATGTTCTTTTGGAACTTTTCTTGTTTAATTTATTTGTAACTCTCTGTCAGTTACAAATACTATTACATCTCCTCCAATACTATTTGAATGTTCCTATTTAAAACTACAAACTTTTTTACGTGATAGATTTGCTTTTCCTTTTGACAAAATTTGATTTTGTTTATTCCTTGTGAGTCCAAAACTTCTTTGGCACCAGAAGTGTTGATAATAGCTTACAATTCAGCAACTTGAACAGTGTTGGACCTGTAGCACCACTAGTAGAAAAAATAGGCCCTTAATACTGAGGGTTCTTAATTAATCAATCAATCAATCAATCACATTTATAATCCATTGCAATAATAAGTAGACTCTTGGAGGCTCACAATATATGACAAAATAAATAACAATAAAAATAAAAAATATACAATACAATCTTTACAATAAAGATACAAAGGCATCTTTGTCAGCCTCCAAATTCTCTCCAGAAAAACTCTGTTCAGCTGTTTCAGGAAGATGACTAGAGTTTTTCTAATCCTTTTCCCTCTTTCCTTTATTCATCTCTCCTCCCTTCTTTCCTATCTTTTCTTATTAGATTGGTAAACTGTTTTCCCTCCCATGTTATTAAAAACATATTTCCTGGTTCTTTCTGCTTGCTGTAATTTCTGCTCATTTTCTCTTATCTCATTTTATCTAAGGTACTTGAGACAATAATTCTCTTTCAGGATTCTCTTAATCTTTCTGCTAATAAACATATGAATATGTTACAATCAGATTTTCATGTAGGATACTTTATATGCTTCTATCATTAATGGCTTCTTGGAGACCAAGCAAACCATCTATTGCTAGAATTGGTTCTATCAATATCTGCTGCATTTGACATTTTGGACCATCAATTATTATTGTCAGGATTAACCTCCAGTGGCATTGCTAGTACTACAGCATTTCAGTGATTTCCAATTTATCTATCTCACTGGACATTTTCAGTTTCATGGAATGGTTCCATTTCTCAATCTTTTGTATTACCCATGTGCGTTCCTCAGGACTCACTGTTAAATCCTTTATTATTTTCTTTATATACACTTCCACAAAGCCTTTTGATTTTTTTTTCTTCCCAGTTCAATAACCACATCTACTCTAACAATGTTTAAACTAATTTGTCTGCCTCTGCTCTAGATGATACAATGTGGAAACTCTTTTAACTGTCTAGGTAGAATTTCTGATTGGATATGCTCCCATCATTTTAAACTGAATGTGGATAAAACAGAGATTATTTATTCTATCCTGATCATCTCACCCCTTCCCTTCCCTGTTTCCTCTTTGGCTTTCAAGACTGCCAGCTGTAGATCTCCCTTGATCATGAGGAACTTGGATGTCTAAATTAATAAGACTTAAAAGCCTTTCATTAAAAAATGTTAAAATGTATAATTTTCATATAACAGTAGTATGGAGGATCCATTAGTTCCTCACTACTGGGGTGAGCAAGCAGCTACCAATTCCTCACCACTGAGACAAGAAAGCAGATGATTCATATTGGAATAAGACAGGCTTTGGCCTGAACTAGGAAAGCTCTTCTTAGGTGTTTTATGAATTCAGAATTCTGGAGCTCTAGACTGGAAGCCAACTTCTGGCATGCCTAACACAAATGACCATAGGGGCTGGGCATCTTAACAATCCGGTCCAGCATATCCAGTGGACACTGCATTAAAAGGCTTGTTTTATAAACACACATGCACTAATGGTGGTCCTCACCAAACTCAAACAAGTGCATTTTGTTCTACACCTGCAATCCTATTCATTAAACAACCCAGTGAATTCATTTCTGAGTAAGCACATTATATTAAATAGCTGTCCCAATTCCAAAGCGCTACACTCTCCACATCTTTCCTATAAACATCCCTACATTTGCAGCATAGCTAGTGGGGTAGAACTGGGATAATTCAGTTTATGGAGAGAAAAAATATTTTACATGCTGCAGTATCTCTGTATGCTTCACTGGAAACTGAAGCCATCTAATCTACAGAATCTGTCCACAATATGCAGGACCCCTCCTGTTTGAACCCTGCAGTTAGAAAGAAAGTGGCATCATCCCCCTTATTTTAGGAATATTAATTTAAACAAAGGATCCCTTTAGTTTTCCATTCCCACTTTGGACCCAATGTTTCATTACGGACAGACAAGAGAGGCCACTGGGGGTCTGATCCCAGAGTTAAGGCCCGGCAAGCTCCTCAAGGGCTCCAGGACAAGTCCTGGGCCGAAACCTGACCTAGGCTGCAACCTCCTGATGATCTGTAGCCTTATTTCTGAGGAGTCTCCGACCAGGCCAGACTAGAGGGTTAGTCGTGAGGCAGGATCACTTACTAAGTAATCAAACGCAGCCTACCACCGCTCTAGGGCTAATTTGGTGCCTGTGAAGTCGGGGTACAACTCCTATCATCCTTTAGCCTGGCTGGGGATGATGGATGTTGTCCTCCCAGTCATCTGGCCGGCACCAGGTTTGAGAAGGGTGCCACCTCTCGCCCTCTGCTTGGCACGCACACGGTGGGCATGGCAGGGAGGCCGTCCGCCCGCCCGCCCGCTCAACGGAAGGCTCTACCATTCCGCCTTCCGTCTTCCCGCCGCCCGCCAACCTCACCTTTCCAGCTCGGCATCGTCCGCCATGGCGGGCAGCAGTCGGGGAGACCCGCTCTCAGGCGCCCACCGCCTCCATCTTGCTCGTCCTGCTAGCAGCGCAGCAGCAGCCACGAGAGCGCGAGCGACGAGCACCAACAGCCGCTCGCGAGGACCCCGAAAGGGGCGGGGCTTGGCAGCAGGCAGACCTCAGTGCCGCCCTCCCGGCAGAGCTTGCTCTCTAGATCACGCGAAGCGGCATTCCTGGGTGTGGGGGGCGTGGTTGGGGGCGGGGCAGCTGCTACCGGGGCGGGCTTTATTCTGACTGGAATCCTGCAGAGGGTATTGCAGATGTCACCCGAATGTAGTCTTGTCTATTGAAGGTAGAAGTTTTGATCTGATGCCTACTGACCTGGGGTAGTCCCATGACGGTAATGCAACTTGTTCCTCTGTCGAGTTGCATAGAATTGTAGTAGCACAGGGGTGTGTGCATACCATATATATATTAATTTTTATTCATATATTAATAATATATAAATTTATATACATATACATATATATATATATATTTATATACATGTAATAATATATTTAATATATAATTAATAATTATATATATACATTTACATATACACACATTCCAGATAGACAGTACACATATACACACACAGAGATATTCATATATACACACACATGCACACCAGATAGATACACATAACATACACATACATACACACGCACACACATCACCAGGTATTTATTTACTTATTTATATACACACACATCTACACACACACATTATTTATATATACAGACACACCAGATAAGCATAACATAAACACACATATATACACACACACACACACACATAACCTGTATTTGAGGATGGCTTAGTGCCTTCAAGTCAGGGTTGATTCCTGGCGACTGCCTGGACAAGTCCCTGCAGTTTTCTTGCCAATGTTTTTGGAAAAGGTTTTCCACTGCCTCCTTCCTAGGGCTGAAACTGGTCCAAGGTCACCCAGCTGGCTTCGTGCTCAAGGTCTCCCAGTTTGTAGCCTGGTGCCTTAACCACTACTCCAAACTGGCTGTCATATTTAGGAATACTTTTTTAAAAATTAAATTTTAGCTTGATCATTTAATTGAAAAATTTTCTGGGGATATGAATATATGGACTGAGATAGTGAGAATGGACAGCTGCAGGAACCAGCTGCTTTTTTTTTTTTAATGTATGTGCGGGATCTGCAACTGTTTCCTGATTGAGGCCTGCAGTCTTCCTTTGATTGAGGTGCCAGGGGCCATATTTGCAAGAGTGTGAGGCCTAGAAAAATATTTTTATATTATATTATTAATAATTACATTTAAAGTCTGCCACATCCATAAGGAAATTATATTATTGTTATTTTAACTTTGAATTTAGATTGCATATATAATATAATTGAGAGCCAGTTTGGTGTTGTGGTTAAGGCACCTGACTAGAAACTGGGAGACCGTGAGTTCTAGTCCCACCTTAGGCACAAACCCAGCTGGGTGACCGTGGGCCAGTCTCTCTCTCTCAGCCCTAGGAAGCAGGCAATGGCAAACCACTTCCGAAATCTTGCCAATAAAACTGCAGGGACATGTCCAGGCAGTTGTCAGGAGTCAACACTGACTCGAAGGCAATAATAATAATAATAATAATAATAATAATAATAATAATAATAAATACAATACAATACATTGTAATTACCCTCTTAGGCCACTTACCCCTTTTGTAGCATTAAAAATTACCATTTGGCAATGACTTCTAAAGAGGATTTTGAGACAACACCCAAGCATTGGGGGGCTGGTTGTGACTTTCCATCATGTGAGATTCAGTGGGATTCTTGGAGTCATCAGATCTGAGTGAACTCTGGGGTGGCTGTGCTACTAGGGCAACTCTAGGACTTCTGTAAAAGATCTCTCCCAACAATCAGTTTAGACCTGGCAGCCTTCTGAGCCGGAAAAAGGAGAGATATAGGGTGGTATTACTCCCCACCAGCATGCAGCCTCTGAGGGAATGTGACTTTCACAGATACCAACCCCCAACATCCCTCAGCCCTGTACTGTGATTGCTAGAGTCAAGAATGACTTGATAGCACATAATCAATCAGACCTGATAACGGCTGGCCAGAGGCTTAAGTAACTTTAATAGATGCAGATTAATTACAAATGTTCTATCCTTGTAGAAATTTATGCTTAGATGCAGTTAATACAGTATCTCTATTTACAGGACACACACTAGCACAATGTAGGTAAACCACCTTAAGGTTTGCTATGTCGTGTGAGTCCAATCTGTATTTCTATGCAGCGTTTATTCAGCATAGAAAGACAACTGTCTTTAATTCTTAGTGACGGTGGTCATATAATATACTAACCCATGGTTAACTGAACTATAGTCTATTTTTATTAGCTCAATTCTATGGATTCCCAAAGCATGTTGAAGCATAAACTGACTCTGCTGCGTGGGGTTGCCTTTTACACGCTGAATGACAAGCATGAGGATCACATTTTACTCCAGCATGTTGGGCAAACTCATTCATATTCTTCCTGTAGGCAAATGACTGGCTACATGCAAAACCAGATGCTGGCCTTACATCAGGGTGGCAGATATGTGGCCCTCCAAAGGTTGTGAGAAAGCTCACTTTGGCCATACCGCTTAAGGCTGATGGGACAGAGTTTAACACACAGAGGGCTACACACAACCCATCTCCTTAACACAGATCTATTATTGCAACCTTGATGCAGCTCTCATCATCCCCAGCCATAACAATGGAGGGTGGGTGTCTGATGGGAGTTGTGGTCTAATAAGGTCATTTTGGGAAGACTGCATAGTTTTCCTCCCCAATCTTTATTTAGGCATCTGCTTCTGCATCTCTACGTGGAACGAACAACTGGAAACCACCTATCAACATTTCACAGTTACGCCAAGGTATATTAAGGCTACCAAACTGACCAACAAGGGACCTTTTACCATGACATATTTTTCGGTTCTCTCTCCCCCGCCCCCGCCTTGCTCCGCCACAGAAAGCAGCTACCTCTCTCTAGAATCAGGCGCGTAACAGAGACAACCCCGGCAAAAGCCGGGAGTCCCACGGCCTGCGCCGCCGAGCCCGCCCCGGCCAGCCTCCGATAGGCTGCAAGCGCTTTTTTGCCACGGGGCTGAGTGGTTCTGATTGGCTGGAACGTGCCGTCGTTCGGGCCGCCAGAGAGGGGAGTCTCCCTGCCTGCGCGCGCGTCGGAGCGCGCGCAGCCGAGAGAGACGCGCTTGTTAAGTCCTGCCTGGAGTTCGTCTGCCTTCCTGAGATCGGCGCCGGCGAAGGAGGTAGGAGCCGAGCGGGGAGGAGGAGCCAGAGCCCCAGCCCACGCCGCTCCATCTGCGGCGCTGGGAAGAGCTCCTCGGCGTCAGTCTGCTACTGCCCCTCGCTCGGAGCACGATGCCTGGGATCGTGCAGTGACACCGGAGCTTTGCGCTCCTGCCCGGCAGGGTAAGTTCAGTGGCCAGCCGCCGCTGCCGCCTCTGTGGCCCGATCCAGCCTCCAAGTTCTTTTTTTCCCGGCTTCCTTCCCGCGATTGTTTCGCGTAGCATCAACGCTCGTGAGCTAGTTTCAGAACAGATCTGCCCCCCGCCCCGATCCCTAAAGCGCTGTGCTTCCAGAACGCTCACTCTCAGCCAGTTTTCATCTGGCAGCCCCTTTGCTTTCTGCAGTGGGTACTGCCCTGTGTCTAGCCTCCCTGGCCAAGAAGGCGCCGGGTTCAGACCCTTTCCACGATCTTCAGCTTCGGCTTGCCTGCACCTCCAGTCACAGTTTTGGCTCGCAGGCTTGGGCAACATCTACCTGTCATCTGCTCCAGGAAAATGCCTTCCACTTGGGTTTGCTACTTAACAAGGTGTTAGGCAGTTTAGCATCGGGGTCCCCCTTTCTCAGGTTAGCAGGGAAAGCGCTAATGATGACTGCCTACATATCGGGGTGGTGGAGGATGGGGAGAGGCCCATCCTTTCCAATCTACTTCAGGATGAATGAATGGGAAATTGATTTCTTTGGTCTCCAAGAATTGAGGGTGGGGTGACTGGATGCACGCTTTCTTCCCTTCTCCCCTATCCCAAGTTCTATTTTCAGATGCCGCTGATTGGAAATAAGCAATCTTTTTCATAATGAAGTATGTTGCGTGAAATACAGCATATCTTCTCCCATCCACCCCTTTCATTATGGGTTTCCAAATTGCTGTTATTTCATACCATCACCTCGTGGGACGAGCTTTGATCTACTTTGCACACTTCTGAAGTAGGGGCTCTCCAAAGTTTGTTAGATGGGCTTCTTCAAGGAGCCACCAGGATTGCTAGCTCTTCCTCCTCCCCCTGTTGAGCTCTAATGATTGATAGAAGCTGCGATGGATTCTTCTGCTTGTAATATTGGCCTGCTAGGCTACAGGGTGTCCTCTCATCTTCCAGTTAATCCACTGACCCTTGCTTCTCTATGAACCACAGTTAAGATGAATCTTGTACTTTGCTGGGGCTTGTGCTGTTGTGGTCTCACCTTTCTATTCTAGTCTATCATTTCCTTAGATGTGAATTAGAAGTGAGAGCCACTTGCTGAACTGCCTCCCTTGATTTTGTCTCAGCTAATTGAGCGTTTGCAAATGCTCCCACTTGACCTAGAGAAGCTCAGAGAATAAAGCTGGAGGAACTTTGAATCTACAGATGCATGAAACAATTGGCACTCCATCCCTTGGCAGAAAATGCAGGGGTAATATGTGCAAGTCAGTCCCAAACTCACGAAACTTTCTTGCTGGGCACTTTTTCCCCCCCAGAAAAATGTTTAGAAACAGCTTGTTGTCTGAAGGTGGTTATTCAAAAGGTTGAATCAAGAAACATCTTCCTTTCTGTATTCTGTGTACACCTCAGGCAAAAGGTAGTTCTTAAGTTATAGATTGTGGGATTGACTGAAACCAATAGGTGCTTTCAAGGATAGGCTGCGCCTACAGCATAGAGCTGGTGAGATTAATGTGACTGGCAAAAATTTCCCAAATTAACTGTTATGGGGCTGGCATGCTAGGTCAGAATCCCCAAATTAGAAGACTTAGACTTTAATGCTTTAGGACAAGGCCTTCACATAAAAATAGCTGGCATAGAACATGAACCTTACGAGTAATACCACAAACATGTCTGGAATCTATCTAGTTTTCTCCATGAATGAATGCTCCTCAAGAATGATTTGAAGATGACATAGGAACTTTGCTGAAACTGAGTGGGTTTTGATCTGATCAGGACAAATCTGTATGCACTGGCTGGGTGGTTTGTAGCTTAGAACAATGTGTGAAGTAACCATTGGAGATTATTCAGTAAACCATGGCTAAGCAAACCAAACTTTAATATTTATGAATTTGATAGCATATTTCTCTTGCAGTGTTTAATGTTCTTATGTCTAGATTGTATTGAGGCAGATGGACCAATTAACTGACAGTATATTAGAGTTACCAATATTACCTAAAATGCTTGAAAAGCCAGAGCTAAGGAACCACAATAATAATATCTACAATATTAAGTGTATCTAATAGCACTTCCATATTTGTCCGAAGAGATCATAATGCCCAGTGTTGTTTTCACCTATACACATCAGCATATATTCTCCAACTTGCAGCCCTCCAGATGTGTTGGGTTATAACTCCCAACATTTATAGCTAATATAGCCAAAGGGAATTATTGAAATTGTAGTCTAACACATCTGGAAGACACTAGATTGAGGAAAGTTTCCATATGTATCTATAGTGAAACTTAATGATATCAAGTAGATGGCTTTCTCATACTATCTGTGAGTCAGAGAATGTCCTTCACCATTGAATAGTGACACCTTTCATGCAGTCATTATTCTGTATTTGCATTCCTA
This sequence comes from Python bivittatus, assembly GCF_059951505.1. Classification (NCBI taxonomy): domain Eukaryota; kingdom Metazoa; phylum Chordata; class Lepidosauria; order Squamata; family Pythonidae; genus Python; species Python bivittatus. The sequence continues at coordinate 21,930,885 of NW_028277056.1, read as the reverse complement.
GTTTTACTTGGGATTCATAATTGTAGAAATTAGATTATCAGAATTCGCCATGAGAGTCCAGATGAAGATTAGTAGTGTATCTGTTTTGCTTGGAGAACTTCTCATCATCTCCAGGTAGAGCTGGGGGAAGATCCCTTTCTGAGCAGGGCTCAGCAACTTTTGGGGCCCTGTTATATGGTGATCTGGATGCCTCCCTCAGATTATTGAGATCTTGGGCAAAAAAGCTCCAGTTTCACATGGTTTTATCAGTTTTACAATGTTGGGCTCAGGGGACTTTTTGGCTGTCTTACCATGTTGTAGTCTCTTGATCTGGAGATATTAGTGGGATAGGTAAGACTGATGACCTGAATTAGAGTAGATGGATGTAAGGTAGCTTCCTATTTCATTTTTGCAGTGACTTGTATAGTAGTACTATTTTCCTAGTTTCTGCTAGAGATGTCATGTCTGATATATCCTGGCATTTTAGTTTGCCTGTTTTGTGCTCCATGATATCTTTTTGTGGTTCCCACCCCTCTCCTGCTTTCTACTGAGGTAAATATAGTAAATATAGAACTGTTTGAATTTCCGCATTTACAAATATGGTATGGAGTTTTGTATTTATTTTCATTGTATACAATCTGATTCCTAAAGTATTTTATTTCCTCCTGCATAACTTTGCACCCTTCTCTCTGTCACCTGTACCTCTCAGCATGGTATCATCCAATTTTTTCACTAGCATTCTGTTCTTTTCTTCCTGCAAGGGTACTCAGGAAAATGCCAAATAAAACAGGATCTGTGTCAAACTCCACTAGATAGTTTTCCCTCCCCACTCACCCCCTAGCTTCAAAGTTTGTTTTAGATTAGGATTATCATGCCTATCAAACACACGATTCATTTAACTCTGTGCTCTGTCTATCAGCACTAGACACAATGAAACCTTGGGAGAGGCACAATTGGGATATATAACAACATCTCAACTTTGTTAATCCCTGATATCTAATGTGGCATTTCTGAATATCTTTACCTTACAATTCTTTTCAAGTAATTTATTCACATATTATGACTAATGAGTTCCATAGACAGAGTTCCTGAAAATTGATGACATAGTATTCTACCATTTTATGCTGGAGAATCACTAAAACGCTGTGATGTAATTCCTAAACTAAATGTAACTCTGTTCATGTCATACACAAATATATACAAAATCCAATTGTTCCCCACTCCAAGAAAATAGCCAACTGGGATATGGTTGTTGGGGTCTACATCACCCCCCACCTCAAGTTAACTGCAGCTCCTCCTGCAGGTTGCCCATCTTGATCTAAAGATATACTACCCTTTTGTCTTAGACCTGCTTGCCTCCACTTCCTATGGATGATTAAGTGAGGTCTTGATGATTTCTGCCTGCTCTCTGAAGCAGGTAAGATGTCATCCTCAATCATGTTTTCCTTTCTTTTTCTATCCTTTTTCTATCCTTCTTTCCTTTTTAACCTATTTCCTAAATGCCTGTTTTCTGGTTACAGTATTTGGGAATGCAGAGAAGAGGTTTATCTGCAGAGAAAAATCAACAGATGGGAGGACCCGGATGTAGTTAAACCTTCCTCCCACATTCCTTTGCCTTTCTTTCTCTTCCCACTCAGGGTTTATTGCTGGTATTGCTATCTAGCTGAAGGTCTTCTTCAAGGGAGAGTGGATTGCTGGAGGATGGTTAACCACTCCCCCAATTAGATCATTCTCCCTTACTCATATCCCTCACTTCCCTCTTTGTTGGCATTAGTATAGGTTTGATGTAATGATGCTATGTTAGCATCATAACTTGTGGTTCTATCTGAAGCCATAATGTGCTCGCCTGTTCATCGTTTGGGCTAAGCAATTTGCTTTCGGTTTGTAAGCCAGGCTTTAACAGATTTGTGAATTGTGTGAATGCAGCCAGTTGTGCTTCCTTCAGTAAATCATGTTTTAAAAAATGCTCAATATGAGAAATGAACCCAAATTATGAGAGTATCATCCCATTGGCTTTAATGAAGGAGAATTTGACTTGGAAAGAGCATATTGTTTCTTGTTTAAATGCACCTGTTGTCTTAGATTCTAGAGGGAATTGTTAAGCTTAAATTGTCTGTTGTCAGTCAGCTTGTATCAGTTGTTTGTGTTCAGAGAACTAGTTACAGATGTGGTTTCCTTTTTGGGGAGGGTAGCATGTCACCTTTTCCCTGGATAGTGTTCTGTGAAAGAGTCCTGAGATGTGAAAACAAAATGGAATTACTCTGTGTGTGGGTGGAAGAAAGAACAGCTGCAAACCAGCCACTGTTACAAGAACAGAATTCAGGTTATGATTTTATAGTCCTGGGCAAACCGCCCCCCACCCCAGCCCTATAGCACTGAGTAACTTTCTCTTGAGCATACTGAACTCATAGTTCTTTGGGAGTTTTAGTTTGAACGTATCCAAATCATGATTTAGCAAGCTCTTTTTCTCTGGCACTTTTTATCTTCTAAAATTATAGTCCTACAATCTGTTCTGTTTTTTCTTTTAAATACATCTTTCTCTATTGTGAAAAAGAAAATGGTTTGTATTCAGTTAATTGATTGAATAATATTAGTTATATAAAGTTGACATAATTGAGAGCCAATTAAATTCTTTAATATAATTGCAGTCGTTCAGACTCAGATCTGTACTCACACAAATAATAGCCATGGTTCCAACATTCATGATTTTTTTATGAAGCCTGGCCAAATGTGTTATATGTTTTCACAGTCTTTTCTCTCACTGCCGTTGCCTGCTGCCTGTTCGGTGCTAGTTCATTGTTTGCTTTTGTAGAAATCTGCTGTTAAGTATTTCTGCGCTTCATTTAATTCCTTTTTACATTACATTACATTGCAGGCTGTGTTTTGTTTTCCTTGCGTAGATAGAAAAACTATTGGCTATAGATTAGCTGGAACATATGTTTGAAAATCGGTTTCTGAAAACCATTTCTAATTTATAAACGATTGGATTTTTATTAAGAAGGGAACTGGCTAACTTTTTATCTTGTTCAATAAGCCATGTAGCCAGTGTGAATTATTTTTCTCATTTCTTTCTGACTTGCCAATATTTTAGAGTTCTGAAGCATACAATCAAACAGGAGATCAACAAGGCTTAAGAATCATCATGTGCATTGAGCTGTTATTCCAGCAAAAGGAAGCTTGAGCCATAGGTGGTTCTGTGGAAATAAATTTCTTTCTGTGGAAATAAAACCATTCAATATTAGCAAAATAGAAAATTATTATGCAACATTTGCAAGATGAGGAATGATTCTGCAGGGCGGCCTGAAGAATCATTGCTGAGCTCCAACTCTCAGCAGCACCAGCCAGCCTGGCTGATGGTGAGAGATGCTGGTAGTTGCAGTTCAGCAACATCTGGAAGGTAACAGTTTCTCTACCCCCGCTCTAGGCTGTATTACATACCAGAGGGAATTATTCAGTGATATAGGCATTCTGGTTATAAATAAGGACTCTGTATGTGTGGGTGTTTCAATAATAATAGGTGTTTCGTAAGAGTGTTGAAATTCTTCTGTAGGCCAGGTGAATAGCTTCTTTGGACTGGGGAAAGCACTTCACTTTTGAGAAGCATGCTAAGTCCCATGCTCCAAAAATGGAACAGGCCAGGACAAAATTAATGGTCATTTACACTTAAATTAAAAATTAATTAAACTGGGTTGACCTGATTGTTTTGTATGTATCCTGTCTGCCACACCAAAAATTAGAATTCGGCAGGAACTTTTGAAAGGTCTCAGCTGAGGTTTTCTTATGGTAGATGAGACCCTCTTTCTTGAAACCTTGAAGGAGATCCCTTCTATCGTTGATAGTACTGAGATGACCGGGTAGGAAGAAAAAGGCTCAGGCCATAACACTGAATATGTTAATGACAACTTAACCTTGGAGAGTGGAAGAAAGGAAGGTATGAATGCTGAATAGAAAATCAAGAGCTAGTCCTTGTTAGTGTAGCTGTAGGTATGTCTTGGGTGATCCTGAAAAATTAAGCTGGGTTGAATCTAGTTAATAATTGGATGGGAGACTATCTACCAGTACTAGAGCAACAGGTTAGTCTGGTTAATTTAGGGGGAAAAAACTTGGAAAGAAGCAATAGCAAAACCCATGTTGTTGCCCAAAAGACAACATGCATGTGCCCATAGAATTATCAAAAGTCAGAATTGATTCGAAATACATGATACCTTTTGTACATTTCTTGGGAGGTAATCACCTCTGAATTCAGTCATGTAACCTTAGACTTGCTTACCTAGAGTAAACTCCACTAACCTTGATAGGACATTCTTCTGAGGAGAGAAAGTGTAAGATTGTGTATAAATATATGAACATGAAAAACAGAAATGAAATCTCCCAACATTTATTCAGCAGGGCTGAAAAAAAATCTGGAATGAATTCAGTTCATGAACTTTTGAGTAGAAGGGGGGTGTCAAATTGACACGAATTTAATAGAATGTATTGTCTAATTTTAATTGGAAGTATTTGAGTGTAGGAATTATTGTAATTCTGAATAATCTTTAAGGCAGTAAGATTGCCCAATTATTTGATATATTAATAAAACATAGAAAGAAATCAAGTGAACAATCTATTCATAAGTCTTACAATATTAGCATGTTACATTTATAATATTAGAAATATTAATTTACATTATGGAGCTAACTGGATTGCACTTTGCTAATAACTTTTTTAATTCTGGTGGCTGGGGAATTCTGGGGTGAAATTCACACATCTTAAAGCTGCCAAGTTTGAAAAACACTGCTTTAAATTAAAGAGGGTTGAGGATCTTTCTCCCAAAGAGTCTGGCAATATGGTACTTAGCCATTGTGTTCAGCAGGGTTAAGAAATTGGAACTGGTGGGTAACAAAGATTCAGGACTTTACTGAACTTACAAATCAAATTTTTAATTCAGGTTGGAATACTTAAAACTCACAGTTGTAACTGAATTTGGTATGATTTACTTCTCATTTGAGCTGATTTATATAAAATGGGGCTGTTTGACTCTCTTAATATCTGCAACCCTACATCAAAGATGCAGAAGTGTATTCATACCAAAATCTTGATTTTATATAATGGGAATGAACTTTATACTTACCTGCTTCCTCCTTGCTTTTCTTCCCATTGTGAGTGTGTTGTTTGGTTTACAGATAGTCCCCCGTTTAAGAATGAGTTCCGTTCCCAAGGTCTGTCTTAAGTCGAATTTGTATGTAAGCCAGAACAGTATTATTGTATAATACTGTATAAGTAGTATTGTGTAATTAATTCCAACCATTGTATATTAAACTCAAATCATTGTGCATTTAACTTGAATTTTGCTATAATAGGCTCCATTCTTAACTATGGGTCATCTGTAAACTGGATGTTCTTAACCTGGGGACTACCTGTATTGCAATTTGTTCAGATCCTCTGAAATAGGAAATACTTGCAAAACAGAAGTTCAGAAAGCATGCATTGGCTTCCAAGTCCCCATGGGCTTGTGGAACTAGTTTTATGGATGATGGCTGTGCTGAAATCTTCCTGGCATTTTCTCAAAGAGAAAAAAAGAGACTTTTTCTTTTAAAAGTTATTCCCAGCCAGTTGACCAGCAGCCAGAATAGCTGTACATTACAGAAACTATTGTCAAACATATCTGGATGATTCCACAATCTAATAAGGAAGTTGTTACATGGAAGGGAGCATCCAATGTCAGTGAGAAAATCCTCAAATCTAAATCATCATCAGACAACAATTTTCAAGGATATTTAAAACTCTGCTGTAAATGTTGGGTCATAAATGGGCAAGCAGATATGTTTTGCTTTGGACCTAATCTTTGAGTCAACTTAGACTTCAAATATAATTGTTTTGGTAGGAGGCAGAATAATTATATTTTGATGTAATGTTAAATTTGTATTCATAGACCAAATTTGTCTATGTGGTGTCTGGATGCTTATCACCTGAAGGTGGTCATTAAAACAAAATATTTGTGTCTGCTTCTGTTGCAGTCAATACTGCTTGAGTTATTAACAAGCTTGAATAATTAATGAAGTACTGATTTTATTTATTAGCTTAAAATCAAGTCATGCTTTATTGATAAGGCATTCTTTGGAATTCAAATTCTTTTTGTCCTTTTCTAATTTACTTTTGGCAGAATTGGTTTTTGTGCCCAGTAAGTCTAGAAATAACTTTGTCAGATAATAAGGTGCATGAGTAATTTTTTGCAGTTTGGCTTGTTCTTAAAGAAATTTGAGTATAGCAAAAGTGGCAAGGCAAATTTGGGACCGATGGAGTGACTGTACAACAATTCAGTAAACCTCTATGGCAATCCACCTGACAAGTGTTTTTCTATGGCAGCTGGGGCTTCTATTGAGCACCTCTTGGACAATATCTAATACATGCTGGTGTGTTGAGATGAGTGATGCTAGGCCATAATATGATCTGCTAGTGATTTAGTGTGTTGTGTGCACCCAACCATTGCCATTTATCTAACAAACTACAGTTAAAACCATGCTTAGTGTAGTATGTAAACCTAGTCACAGTGTTCTACTAGAATCAGAAGGGACTTTGGAGTCCAGCCCACTGCTCATCTCAGGAAACCTGTAGCTGTAGCATTCCTGGCAGATGGCTGTTTGGCCAATTAAAGAAAGTCCTTCTCTTCCTGATGTAGAACACGTTAGCAAGCATTTTCATACTTGCTTCTGAAGCCCTGGATGGTCTGAGTATTTACTACACATGTTACTCAACATGTCCAGGTCTTATAAGGACCTTCATCTCCCTTAAATTAGTACAGGATAACTGATGGTAATACAGTGGCAGTATTCTTACAATTGATGCCATAAGGTTTTGGGATGATATCCTGGAGGAGATGCATCCATTCACTTCTTTTAAATATATCCTTTAATCCAGGGGTCCCCAAACTCTTCAGCACATTGACCCCTTCATGAAGTTACAGATTGTTCATCAACCCCCAAACATTTAGTATATGAAAATAGTTTAATAAATACTACTTTAACTAATAGTGCTACAAATAACAATAATAATAACAGCATTGACCCCTTGGATAGTCCCATCAGCCCTTGGGGGTTGATATTGACCACTTTGGGGAGCCCTGATTTAACCCCTTTGTGAAAAGATTTTATGGATTAGATTGGTGTTAGTATTTTTACTTCTGTGTCAGCCATCTTAAGTGTAATTTAATTATTATGGAAATGGGGGAGCAGAAACATACCACTTTTAAAGAGTCATTTGTGCTCCATGTTCAGCATACTGTATGTTTTAAGAAGCCTTCATGGATGTGATTTGCAACTTCCTGCCACTGTTGAATAAAATGCCAGGAAATAGAACAAGCCTTTTCTGGCACAGCAAATCAGCTGGATTTTTCCCTAAGGGACCTCGAACTCCAGTTATTTCTGTTTGTCAGTGGAGTTATGGAAATGGGTAGTGGAAATAGAAATAAGGATCAGAGAGCAATAACTACCAGATCCTAGCACTGAAGTAAATTCAGGATGTGGAACTGAACTTAATCTATCCTACTTTGATGGTAATCCCCTGCAGAGTGGAAGAAAATTAAGAAAGAGGTTGATGCAAATGGAAAGACATTTTCCATCTCAACCCAAATATTTGGGTGGTATGTCGACCTGGAATGCCAATATAACATTACACATTTTGATATTGTGTTTGTGCAGCCATTATTTTTGCCCTACCCTAAGCATAAACCTACTTGCTAGGGTTAACAAATATTGGGGAATACTGGTTTTAATTAAACAGAAGAGAGGGAGAAGGTCAGAATTCTTTTTTTCCCCCCCTCCAAATTTAGAAACTATTCTATTCCAGTACTGCTGTCTTTCTGGTTATGTTCATGATCATCCAAGAGCACAACTGAAATTTTATCTGTAAAGTGCTGGATTGAACTAGGGCTATATTTCATTATGACAATTCAACATATCTCCATATTTAGTTTATATTCTGATTAAGGTGACTTGAAGCTATTCCTGGAAAAGGTGCCTGCTTGAAATGTATGCAAGTTGTAATATTAGGCATGTTAGAAAAAAAATATTTTTGAGGAGGTGAGTGGGAATGTTTGTATTTAGCAAACCCCTGGCTCTGAATAGTTCAATTAACCATTTCAGGGTGACTCCATAGGACAGTGTTTCTCCATCTTGGCCACTTTAAGATGCATGGACTTCAACTCCCAGAATTCTCCAGCCATCATGCTGAGTGGGAAATTCTGGGAATTGAAGTCCACGCATCTTAAGTGTTGTGCAATACAGAGAGTGTGCTGTAAATGTTAGAACTTCTGATAGGGCCTGGAAGGCTTTGGAACCAGTTCCCACTCAGCTAAGAAAGAGAAGCTAGATTGGATCTACCTGGGCTAGTTGCGCTCTCTCACTCTTTTGTCACATGGCTTTCCCTGCTTCTGTCTAGTTCTTCTCCTTTTGCAAAGAAAAACATTTGTTTTTGTTGTGGATGGGACAGGTAGGGTGCAAAATGGGGAGCAATTCCCATATCAAGCCACAACCAAACACAAAAGGATCTCACTTTGATCCAGTTCTAAATGGGCATGACTTTTCCAAAAGGGTAAGTTTCCTTATCTCCTAAGTCGGGGTCTTCCACCTCCTTGTATGTACTCTCACCTGCTTGTTAGATTATCTGGAACTAGTGCAAACTGATGCTACAGAATAATATTTGAACAGTTTTACTTTTTTTCCCCTTGTTGTGTAGGACAGGGTTCCTCAACCTCAGCAACTTTAAGATGGGTGGACTTCAACTCCAAGAATTCCCCAGCTGGCTGGGGAATTCTGGGAGTTGAAGTCCACCCATTTAAAGTTGCTGAGGTTGAGGAACCCTGGTGTAGGAGATTCAGAGGAGAAGAAGTAGCCATATTTACTGCCTGATCCATATATGCTTGCTCTAGAATAAATCCAGTATGTTTCACAACCAAATAATTGTGTGTAAGGCAGCTATTCCCAGTCTTCCACAAGTGTGGCCCTTGATTTTTGGGAAGTTGACTGACGTGGAACATGTAGAATATGGGAAAGTTTGTATAAAGGAGTGAATAGTCAGTATTGTTGAAAAAAAAAAAAGGTATATTTAGGATTGGCATTTTCAGCATTTTACCTGTATATCCTGATCTTAAGTATGCTTATTCAGAAGTAAATTCCCATCGATTGCAATGAGACTCTTTCCAGACAGTGGTCCTTAGCATTGATACCTAATACATATCTTTTTTTTTCCATGACCGTAATTGCTAATGGATTAAAATGTAACATTATCTTTCAAGAGCTGTGCAGATCAATGCCAGGATGGCTGATATATTTCAATGTACCTCGGAGGGGGAAATAATGCTGACCTAAGTAATATTACACTCAATAACATTGCTTAAAGAAATAGATTGCACTCTTCCAACTTTGAGTTATTGACATTGTAGTTTCACTATGTATACATCACACTACTATTGCTTCAATATCAAATTGACAGTAAGCGGTTATAGGACAGTGTCTCTTTTAAAGCATTTTATCTCACAATTCTCTTATAATGATATTTCTTTTCTGTTGCAGTTAGAAATGTACAGTGACTAAAGGCCAGTATTTTGCATAACATATATGTACAGTGAAAACCTACACATGTCTAATAAAAAGGAAAATCTATAGAAGTAAAGTTGATGATTGTGAAAGTCAGTACTGTATAAGAAAACAACTTGAGAATGAAATCCCCACATGGTACCTTGTCTGTTATGAGCATGTCTTCATCACTGGACGTATCATGGAATGTCAGGAGCATGGAACCATGACTGTTTGCTGTTTTTATACATTTCAGTGGTCTGGCACAGAGGACCTTTCTAGTGGATTGTGCTCCAGAGCTGCCAAGAATGTAAAGTTAATTTATTCTAAGCCTTTTTTTAAATATTAGAATTACTAGAATTAATTAATTATTATTATTAGAATTATTTATTTGTTTTTATTAGATTTATTCATTCATTCATTCATTCATTCATTCATTCATTCATTCATTCATTCATTTTGTACACTGACTCCCAACGACTCTGGGCCATTCACAAGAAAGCATAGAACCATAAAACAGTAAAAACAACACAATAATAAAAGGAGATACAAGGATATCACAACCAGCAAGCAACAAAAACACACCTACTCCTTGAAAGGCACTACTCCCATCCTAGCCAAAGCCCTGGACAAAGACTCAGGTCTTCATGGCCCTCTGAAAAACCAACAGGATAGCATCTTTTCAAATTTAAGCTGATGTGTTGGAAAGAAAACTTCTAGCTTCCAGCATCAGTTTTAGTTCTAAGACTGCCTACAGACCATAAATGTCCCCCAACTTGCTTCAACAAAAATAAATATAAATAAATGTAAGATAGGCAACTACACTTGAGTGCTTTGTTTGCCATAAAACAAAAAACAAAGCTAATCAGGCATAGGAGAGAACATCCTTGAGGACAGTATAAGTTAATACTCTGATAAATGGGTGTTTTATATGTAGTTATGCCAGCATCACACACCCCCAGCAGTCATTTTATGAGAGGACAGGATCATCATTAGGCATTTTGTGAGACTGTCAACAGCATCTCAAAATTTCAACTGTGTCTACCAGTCCAGAAAAGTTAAAGCATTCATAAAGCTAAATCAAAACTGAAAGTTTAATTAATTAATACTTGGGCCTCCATCTTTGGAAATAGTTGGCTTAAATGTGGGAGAATACTAAGACTTGGTACTACTTTGGATCCGATACATTACGAATAAAAAGTAAAATATTGAGCCTTTCTTCTAATAAGAAAGTAGCCCTTTATCTATTAAATTAAGTATTATCCTACATCTAATTAAAGGATATTGATCTCAAAATGTTACCTACTAAGATTTTGTTATCACATATATCAACTTAATTATTAATCTCTCCTTTTGTCAATTAGCAGGTATATTCCTGACAAGTGTGTGTGTCTATACATATGCACTTTTGTTTTTTCTTCTTGTTGAAATTGTTTATATACTTGTACTAAATATATTAGCATTCACAATAATCTGTACGTGTTCCCTCGCCCATCATGTGTCATTGAGGCATCAGAGTTCTGCTAGTGACCACTGTAGTCGCAGTTGGGGAGGGTAAAACTCTGCATCGCTATGGTCGCTAGGAGTCAGAAACAACTTGATGGCACATAATTAATCCGAAATCTGCAAGATGGCAGGTGGGATCAAGCCCCACCCCTTTTGTATGTGCATTTTTATTCTCCCCCCCCCCCACCTGCATTTAATGCCTGTTCTGAACTGGAGATTCTCAGAAAAAAATCCTTGTCTATAAAAGAGATGGAAGGCTTTATATTATGGTGCATGCTGGAGTAGGCTGGATTTTATGCCCCGCAAGCCATGGCATCTTTTTGGTCGCAAGGCATCAATTTCTTTGAGGGAGGGAGGGCTGTAAAAGGTGGTACGTAACATACGTGGGTGAACGTGAGTGGGAACTGGGAAATATTTATATTCTGTGATATGCATGTTTCAGGCCTTATGCTAGAGTTATCCATCGCAAAATGGCAAGAAATTCTTCCATCACTTTTCAGAATCCGTGGCTTCGTTAGGTATCAAAGACCTATAAAAAGGTACTCAAGGACTATATGTCATGTTTTGGCCTCTCAATTTAAAATGGTCATACTTTCAGCCTCAGAAACACTTAATCTTCTACAAGGGATTATTAAATCCTATGATACAAAAAAATTCCTACGGATACTCTTTCTAAAATTATTTTGCTGATGGATCAATTCAAGATGCCTACTTTTGTACCCGGATGGAATAAAGAATTAAAGATTGCTAGACAATGAGATGAGATGTTAACATCAATACCCAAATTTTTAATACATTACATATTACTCATTTATTGGACTCTGTTCCATTTATATAGAAAAGACTTGAGTAAATCATGTTGTTGGAGATGCAGTAATATCAGCGCCTCATCTAAACTTATTTTTCTACAATGTCCTATAATTATTATATTTTGGGGGAAAGTTCTTACATGTATTACCTTTGAGACAAGATTTAATATTTCCAGCTGCTTGTATTGTTTTGAATGACATTCCTATCTTATGGAAGTTGATATGTGAACAAAGTGGTTTCTCCCTGCCCTATTTATAGCTTAAAATACTTATTCTTCAGAGATGGAAAGATAAATATTCCGCTATTCAATGAATCGCTTATTGGCGTAGATTAGTTAAGGTTATGGTTCATAAATATGGCTACTATTCATTGAAATGCTTATGTAGAACTTCATCCATGAATATATTCCCTTTATATCTTTGTTCCTTTTATTCAGTTTTTTTCTTCCTTTGTCTTTTCTTCTGTCTTTATAATTTTGTCTAAAGTTTATTTTTCTTTGTTTTTCTTTTGCACTCAATAGAGGCCAAAAAAAAAAAAAAAGTAGCTATGGATCAGAGTTTGCCTGTGCTACAAAGATGTGTAAAGAATAGAATTAACTGATTACAGAGGATTCTCATTAACTGGAAGCATCAGAAATATTTGATGGTTGTTTAAAAAGGCATTTTGTTTCCTGCTCTTTTTGCACTGCTGCTAGGTTCACTTGTGTGCAATGCGTTATATCCTAAAATGTTCACACTGACACCATATTCAGTATGCCATATTCATACTGTAAAAATATGCAGTGTGAAATAACTAAAGTACCTTCTTTCCTTTAAAGACTGATGAGGTATCGTGACCAATAGTGGGGTTCCATATGAAGAATTAATTAGCTCAATTCATAGCTCTATTTTTTGGAATAAGATGAATAAAACATTTACATCCTTTAGATGTAAGTTGAAAGAAGGTCCAGATTTTAACAGGCGCAAAATCAGGGTGTACAAGATTTTTATCCTCTTTGATGGAGGAGAAGGTTTAATGAAGGATAGAGAGAAAAAGAGGAGTGTCAGAGAGAAAACAGGTGTCTCATCTTTTATTTCAGGTCTACCTTCCTATGACTCCAACTGATTATCTCTGAAAGAAAGATGCAGACAGAAGAAAGATGGTCTGTGTTAGTGGTAGATTGAGATGAAGGGTGCTGTTGAAATCCGGCATAGGATTTCAACCCAGATCTTTTGATTGACTAAGTGCCATCAAGATGTTTTTGACTCTTAGTGACCACATAGATAATTTTTTTCCATGAAACCCAGATCTTTGTTGCAGATTATTGAATTGAACAATATTAAGAAACAAAGGTTCGGTGATACCCTTCAATCAATTCTGGCTACAACTTACATATATCTGAGAAATGATTGTCATGATTTTCAGTGGAGCCTTAATATTAAGTAAATAGGTGTAAGATTACCAAGTAAGTAGGTACAGGGTTGTAACCTAATTGAATATAAGAGGTTTATTTCTGAATAAGGATGAATAGGCTGGGTCTGTATATAATCTTACAGCCAAAGATACTTGAAAAAATGGATGTGGGGAAAGGTAGATAAAGCACAGTACAGAATTTCATACCTCACTTTTATTTTAATCTGTTGTGTTCAAGATGTATGGAATTGCAACTCTCAGAATTTCTTAGCCAGCAAGTTCCATAGCTTTTGACTATGCTGACTGAGAAATTTTGGGGAATTCTACATTTGGAAGTTGGCAAGGGTATTATAAGACCTTTTCTATGGCTTTCCAATGGGTGATTAAAACTTTCCCTCTTAGAAAGATTCTTGGATCATGAGTTGTTTTAATTTGTTAGAAGCTGTCTGATTAAATCAGTTTCAATGGCTGCCTATACTTTGCATTTTTTATTCTATTCTTTTTATGTTTTATTGCTGCTATTAGTATTCTTATTTTTATAATGGCTGTTGGCTGCCTTCAAGAATGTTTTAAATTAATGAATGTCATTAAATAAACTGCATCGTGTCATTTTCCTGATGATAGTGTGCAGAAGGCTTATGGCCTTCTAGCCTAATCTCATGTGAACTCAGAGTGCACAAAAGGGAACTTTTATGATTACATGAATAATAGAGAAAGAACACTTTGCCCCAAAAGGTAGCACTTTGTACATACAGCCTAGTCTTAGAACATTTATAGGCACATCAGATTGTTAATGCTTCTTTCCTTAGAATTTTGCAGATTCTCTGTCTTCAAACTCTGTGCTAAATACTCATCAAGAACTTATGTTTGGCTTCTACAGAATACCTAGATGAAACACTCCATACTGGTAAGCAAAGCAGGCAGATACTATTCCTTTAAATATGATTATTGCAAATGCGTCCCATTGCTCTCTCATTACACCACAATGGGCTGAGTTGCTTAACCATTCCTAGCTGTAACTATAACTAGTTATGTTATCTAGATAGAATATATAGGATTAATACCAGGAGCTTGCAATTCAACAACATTCTATTCAAATTTTCAGTTTGATTAGCTGATTTGCTAAAGCATGCATGCATGTATGTCCAAAGTCCATCAGAATTTCAAATTAATTTAAAGGCACCTGATTCAATTCAGCAATTTAGTTTAAGGGGGTGATTTGATTGACTTGCCATCAAATCATCAGGTAGCACATACTTAATGAGACTAAACAGTGGAGAAATAATTGTAGGTGAACAGGTAGGCCTGATCTTACACATATAAATAAGCTTTCCATTGATAAGTTGTAGTCCTTGCACCATAGCTATTGCTGCTACTGGCTACATGTTTGCAATCTCTTCTCTTGTGTCTTCTAGACACAGAAATCAAAGGAAGCACTGCACATAAAATGCAACTGCAGTGCCACACGGAGAAAAAGTAACTATTTCTTTTCTGGGATGAGGATGTTGGATAAGCACTTATATTGAATCCTTGCTTTCTTGATCACTAGCCTGCAAATGCCAACTGCTCTCCTAAATCCAAAGACTCTGTGCTACTGACCATTGGTCATTACCCAGAAGACCAGCATAATACTGTGATTGAGGTATTGGGCTTAGACCTAGAAGACCCATGTTTAAGTCCTCACTTGACCATAGAGCAAACTGGATGAACAAAATTATTGCTTGGATAACAAAATTGCAAAATCTGATCTACAAGGAGCCTAGATACAGGGGTGTTGTAATGGTTTGTGGGAATGACCCTGGGAGACAGGGCAAAGAGATGCAGCCAAGGGAACAGTCAAATAAAAGGCAACTTAGCCTGCAGCAGGAATGTGGATGGGGCAAGAGGCTTAGAAGAGGCCCTCCCTAGTTTCTTGGGCTGTAAAGGGGACAGGGGGATATATATTTTTTCAAACTTTAATCTTATAATAAAGTAGAATTAGCTCATCTGGCCATGTTTCCTGTCTACTCTACCTTGCAAGGCTGACAGCTATGTTGAGGCTTGACTTGGGTGTTGCCTAAGAAGAACTAACCAAACAAGCTATTAGATTTAGTCATGAATATGTCATCATGGCTGCCTATTGTCTTGTTAATTAACAATGTTTTCTATGATATAAAATATGTGTAAGTATTTATAGTGTACCATACTCCTGTTATTACCAATATCTCTATGCCACTAAAATCACCTGTCATATTTCAAGAAACATTGGAATAGTTTGAGTGACCTTACAGTTGACTCCCATCTTTTAAATTCCACTTATTTCACTGGAACATATATTCTACTTAGTATAAGTTTGCAGTTTAGAATTCAGAGTTAAATGTCCAGTATAATGTGATTGACTTCAGCAATATTCAAACATCTACTTAAGAGTTTACTTAGTACATTTGTAGTAAACACGTCCTCAAACTCAAGACTTTGTGCAACTGTTAAACATTATAATAAAGCAATGTATAAGCAACGGCTGCTTGCTGAACCCCAGAGAGTTTAATTATACACAGTTTTCTGCTTGTATAAAATGCTATTTACATTTGAGCACTAATAGGGAAAGGCTCTACAGGAAACAAAACAAGCAATGATAGCCTTTATTTTCCAGGCGATTGGTATTCTCTCCTCCCCTTATCCTTGGGCATTGCTGTCACTTTGTTTCCTGTCTAATGGCATGAGTCAGGATGTCATAATATCCAAAATCAAATGTACCAGAAAATGTAGTAAATTAAGGTCAAGCTAGCAGAGTAATTGAGTAATAAACTGAATTTTAAACACCAGTAGCAAATGTTACAGCATAGTTATGGCTTTACTGCTGTGCAACAACATCTACTGAAAATGAGTGACACCGTGAGATCCTTTGCTGTTGTTAGCAAACCAGTGAAAGAGTGAAGAAATAGCGTGGAGAGATAACTGGAACCATTAAAGACAGTAATGTGGTCTTGCAGTTGGATTGCAGGGGCATGTACATTCCCTTCAGGTTTCATAATGGGAGATTTTTTTCATAGTGCACAAAAAATGCTTTTTATCAAGAGTAGTACTGAAACCCTTTGAAACCCTAGCAGATCCATTAATCAGAGATGAAGGTTGGAGGATTACATCAGTTCTTTCCAATTTATGAGAGCTCTGCGAATGAGTCAGGAAGATGATCATTATGTTCTAGGTATGAAATGATCATGCCTTTTGGCAAAAAGTAAAGGTGCTTTTACTCTCCCTACCCCTTTATGTATATTACTCTGAATATACTGCTGCTGCTAATGGGCTGGAGTTGGGTTTTCTTTAATCTTGTTTTTGTCAACGGCCCTGGAGGTTCCATGGAAGAAGGAGAATCTAATCTTTAAAAATCTTTTTTAGAGACTTGGCTGAGGTTTCCATCGTTTACTGCGACAGTTCTCTCATATACGTGTTAACATAACACTTGCAGGTTCAGGAGGGAAAAGCCAGGGCGTTTGAAACCCCTCTGCATGTTAGGGCTGTAGCCTCTTTTTCTAAAGCTAGTGTTCTTAACCTTTCTGTGCCATGGATCCCTTTTAATCTGGTGAAATCTCCAAAAGACCCCTTCTCAGAAAAATGTAAAATGAATGCATAAAGCGAAATACATAGATATAAATTATATTACAAAGAAAAGCAACTATGCTCAAATACAGTTATCAGCATACTGGAAAATAATAAATATGTTATGTAGGAATGCATGTGCTTCTTTATTAATGCATTAAATCAATAAGAAGGCAAGCTAAATTTCACTTAGAGGTTAGTGAAAATAAAGTTGCAGTTTTTTCCACATCCAACTACACAGACTCCCTGAAATCTCCCTCGGGGGTCCATGGACCCCCAGTTAAGAGCCCCTGTTCTAGAGATTAAAAGGTAATCCTGGGGGGGGAAGGCATACTCACTGCAATCAGTTTCAGCTCTGGTCAATGGTAGATTTTCCCTTTATCTCTGTGTTTCCTAAGCTTCTTTCTCTGTTCTCCCCCCTCTCACTGCCCCAGCAGCATTCAGCATTTCCTTGATTGTCTTTAGACTAGGAAGGACTCGATGAGGCTAAAAACTTGCCATCTGTCTCCTTGTCTTTTGTCCTATATTAAATAAATCTAGTTGGAATTAAATTCTCTTGATTTGGATAGAAATTACTACCAAGTATGCCTGCTTAGGATTTCTTCTTTAATTGCATTTGAGGAAATGGAAGCGATTGATTCCTGGCACTTTGATCCTAAAAATGTTTGGGGAAATGGCTCTCTCATTAAAATTAATGGGCCTTGCTTCTGAGCGAGAGCAACCTTGGACATAGGTTTTCCTCTGAGTCAGCGGGCTGGTACCACACATGTAAGCTGAGCAGTCAATCACTTCCAGTAATATACGGTGCTAAAAGCAACTGCTGTTCAGTCTTGTGTTTTCTTCTGAGGACCATTTCACGTAAGAAGGTTAAAGTGTGACCCTCTTGAAAGTGTAGTGTGTGAATGTAGTAAATCACTGTTTATAAACACATGGATTCTATAGGTACATTTGTCATGGAGCACTGATCATAAGGGGATAATGCCACTTGGGTGAAGATTTAAGGGGGTAGCATTCTGATCATTTTTTGTAACTGGTTATATTCCTCATGGCAGCCAGTTTGTAAATGGAGAAGGCCTCTGTGTGACAGCCACAATTTATTCTAAGAATTTCAGATGTGCCCATAAGTCCAACAAGGTTGGGAGCCTCAGTTATATGTGATGCGCCTGGTATAGATATGGGTGTCATGCATAGATTGAAGGGGAAGCATGATAAGAAATCTCATGCTCATACATTCTCTGGAAAGCAGGAGAAGCAACCTATGGCCTTCCAGATGTTACTAAGCTACATCTCCCAGAAGGGATTAGAGTATGCAATGTGAACTGAAGCATCATGGAGATTTGCTTGTCTGGCACATCCACTGTTACGAGTGTAGTCTACTATGTCCTTATACTTAAGGCTAAGTCCTTATTAAATGTTCTGAATCATTGGAGACAAATGGAGGAAATACGCACTAGATTTTCCTCTACCCCTTAGTTCATGTGTTTAATGCTGGGGTGAGGGAGGCTGTTATGTGGCAAAATGTTAAATATTTTGCTTTGAAGATCCAAGTCTTGTTTGAAGCTGAGAAAATATGAAATTGGAGATGAATAAGTAGAAAAGTTCTGCTGAGCTACATTTATTTTAGCTAAGCATTTGGGCTGCATCCCTCAATGTGTCTTGCAGTGGTCTATAGGAATCTAGTAGTGTTTCTCCTCTTACAAGCTGTTAGTCATCTTTCTCCTTGGCTAACTATGCAGTTTCAGAAAAGAAGCTCTTATCAGAAGCTTGTTTTACTGGGAAGAGAGAGAGAGAGAGACTCCTTTCGGTGGGACTGGATGTTTCTAATCAATAGAAATGTGAAGAGTTAAGAAAGGGGCAAAACCAAAGAAGGCTTTTATAGGATTAAGAAGTAGACAGGAAGCTATGAAAATAAAGTACTAACTCAAATGGTCAGAATCACATAAAAGGGTAATAATGTTAGCAGGGGACTGCGTGAGTGGATGAAAACAGGACCAGGCCAGCAAGATTGCAAGTGTGATGCCTCAGGCTTGAACAAGATTGTCAGTTGAGAGAGCAGGGGATGTAGTTTTTGAAATGTAATGGGAGATACAACACCATAAAAAGAGTGCTATGACTGAAAACTGCAGTGAACTAAAACTATAACCATTACCTGGCAGAAAAACCACACTGAATTGTATGGGATTTCTTCTGAGAGGACATCGATGTACTTTTATATATAGTTATTTCTTTTGTGAAAATATTTTTCAACATTACTACAGCTGACAGTGGATTGTCTCTGAAGTGTTCTGTATCAGCCAAGATTTCTGATAGAAGAGGACAGGTGTGGGTAAGAGATCTGTGAACTCTGTTTTGTATGGCAGCAACAGATGTTCTGGCCTAGAATATGATTACAGTGACAGATCTCATGATGGTGTCATGAAAACCTGCATGAAAAGGATTTAGTCTTGTCTCTGTCAGTGGAAATAATGAAACTCCAAAGTTTTCTCCCATTCAAATGATCTGCCTGTTCCTAAATGAGATGTAAAGGAAATACTGTGCTTTAACATCCTAAACATCCCTGGAAGACTTAGGCAGCTTAAAAACGGAACTTTTTTAATGTTATAGACTAGAAGGAAGATTAATTTATAGTTTTATTAGTGAAGATGGAAGGGGAAAAAGTATTTTACATAAGTCTGTTTGGTTTTAAAGTTTTGGGTCACAGCTATAATTTTAAAAATGGGGTACACTGAGTAGTCCTGCAGACAGACCTTACAAAGGAAAGTGGAAGAAATAAATGGAAAGAGACCTTCTCAGACATAAAAAGACAGATTTTAGTTTTGATGTTGGTATTGGTTTTAATTAAACTCAGTGTGGCATTCTTGACCATCAAATATAATGATGTAATAGATTCAAATTTAATGTCTAAGAAAAAGACATTTCTTCCCTTTATTCTTAATCATAAGAATTACGTTCCATGGGATATTTAAGGATTGTTCTGGAAAACAGTATACTTATTTCCACCCTAACAACAGCAGAAGGGAGAAGACCTCCCCCACCCCCATTGAAAGAATGTAATTATTTAGTAATTATTTAGGGAAAGATTTCTTGAATGTTTGCTTCCAGTCTTTCAACAACAACAAAAATCAGAGGGAGGGCCAGAGTATCTGGACCTAGGCAGGATATATGTTTTAGTGAATGAATAAATTAACTTAAATTCGGAAAGCTGATGACGAATTCCAGACATCATTTTCAGTGTAATGCTTTCTTCCCACCCTTATTTGAGAGAATGCTAACCTCCAACTGTAAAAAAAAAAGAAAAAAGAAAAAAGCTCCATAAAGTACTGTTCATCTGGGTAAAAATTACCAGTAGTGAATTGTTTGTAAATGCAAGCATTTTATTGATTCCTTTTCCCTTCTATCCACAATTTTAAACGGTTTTTGGACTGTTATCTGTGCATCCTGGACTAGGCTAATAAGGTTGGTTTTAGCAAACTTTGAGGAGAGAATGGCTTAAGGAAGAAATATTTGACTTTGTTACCTTTGCATCATCTATGCTTGTTTTGTGCATACCAGATATTATGAAAGTAAAAACTAAGTTCTTTTCATCCTTGAGTCAAGTTCAAGCCTGTGTGACTATACCAACATTGCCATGTGTTTTCTTGGCAGCATGTTTCAAAACCTACAACACATATAGTGTGGAATTTCTCCTTCCAGTACAATAAGCATAATCTCTGGACAAGTGCTTTGAGTTCTGAATTATAGCATGCAGTTGTTTTACTGCAAATGGACAATTGTCTACCTAATCTAAGCCCCAGGACCACTTTTTAAAATTTATTTGAATGGAGCCTGTGGATCCTTTCAATTATGACAGAGGCTGCCACAGTACATACTAAAATGTGGTTATCAAGGCTAAGGTTGCATTTGTGTGCAATTATGCACAAGAGCCAATGTATTGCCTTTAAAGCCAAGTCTGCAGTAGGTGACTGTGCTTAGTGAAGGGCTGGTTCCATGCTCTTTTAATTATTCTATTAGGGTATATTTTAGCTATATTATACCAGCATGCTGGCAGCCTTTTCTTTCCAAGTTCAGTATTATCATGTGATCTCCTCCAACAGGAAGAACAATGCCTACCATTCTATGCCTGTATTGTTTGCAAAGGTATGTTGTTCTTCTCTTTAAATTCCATGACAACATGAAAGATCAAGGAGATGAAGGTGAATGGTTCTGAATGGGGTTTAGCTTTGTTGCATTCTTGGTAATGCTCCTGCACTCCTACAGACTTGGTTTACAAGGGCTTTTCCTCAACTGTTTCTCTCCATGATTTGTGCTGTATTCCAAAACAGTGACCATGTAGTTAGAGATGGCATACTTACCAAAAGGTATTTTAAAATATAGGGGATGGGGAGAAGAGAATTTATCTAGAGGCAAGAATGCATACAATCTTTTTCCTACTCCTCCAGATGTTTTGTTTTGAAGTATAGATGCAATTTCATATGATGTCCTGGAGTCAGTAAAGACCTAATGATTGGAAGTGGGCTGTTTGTTTTTGTTGTTGAGTGCCTGGAGTCTGTACTTTTATAGTAGAGATGGGGTAGAAGTATTATGTTCTTTGGGCATGAGAACTCTATCCGTCAAGCATGCCAGTTATTTGTTTACAGGTCTTTACTGTATCCAGTGCATAGCAATGGCTAGAAACATTTTATTATTAGGCTACTATCAGCAGAAAGTTCTGGGTTTCACATACATGATACTGGTATGTGTTTGCTTTGGAAAGTTTTTAATCCAAATAATGCAGTTGAGTTGGATTTTACAGAGAAAATTTATTAATGCAAGGTAGCAGTAAATAAGATTTGGCTTGTTGGTGACTTCCTTGAATTGCCAGTGTCCTGTTTTTCTAGGCCTTTATAATATTCAGCCAACATTTGAAAATACTTTCTACTGTAAGTTATTTTTGGAGGACCCACTTTGGATATATTTTGCTTGTTTCTGTTCTTTCTGTTCTCTTAGACCCAAAGAGGAGACACAAGATAGCAAAACGTGTTAATTCCACTCTGGAGAATCTCATTCAGTCACATATCTGGTTGCTGAGCTTTGCTAGTCTCTAAAGCAGTAGCCGTTGAAAGCAAACAATCCTGGAATGTAACAAACATACTATTGCATAAACCATGTGCAATACGTAGTCTCATGGAGAAAAATGTATATATGTGGTCGCTAGGAGTCAAAAATGACTTGATGGCATATAATCAGTCAATCAGTACGTAGCCACTGTAGCATTTCCCACACATTTTCAGATCTGTTTTTACAGCAGTAAGAATTAAAAACAGTTGCACCGTTTGAAACCTTATGGTTCAAACAGCCCAACAATCCACCCCATTTTTAAAAAATCCCATTACATATTTGCAAAAATAGCATTGGAAAGAAAAGGATAGATAAACGGGTTAGTGACACAGTGATATGGCTGGCCATTTCTCCCATTTCTCAACTATCCACAGAAGCTAATTGAAGATGGAAGACTATTATTTGTTGGCAGTTTGATGCCACCTGTTAAAACAGCAGGAACGTGCAATGTCATCAAGAAAGGAAGTCTGACCTCTAATGTGGAATGACTGAACAAGAAGAACGAAGAGGAATAAAAATGATTTAAATGCTGTTCAGTAATTTGGCTGTACATGGATGGTATATAAGTCTCTTGGGCCAAAAATGTCTTTTGCCATGTTTTTCATTTGATTTAATGGAAAAGAACTGCCTTTCCCATATATTTTCCAACAAAAGTCACATCTGAGTGAAAGTCTCCTAGGCAAAGTGTAGGGTCCTGGAATTTGCTCTTGTTGCAAGGCATCCTGAATAGTTGTTTTTACGCTTGTGTATGTGGTTTCAATATCCAGTCGTCTTTCCAGTGGTCCACAGCCTGTCTGGCTTCCAACACTTCAGTTTAAATCCAAAGGAAGGGTCTGTGAAGGAATTCCTCTCCTGGGGGCTTTTCAGTTTAGGAAGTCAGAGAGGCTGCAGAGAGGTAGAAAAATATAACAGAAAACAGTAGCAACAGCATCTTCTGCCACTTCTCAAAAAGAGCGCTTATGCAAATTCTAAATAAGTTGCAAAGCACCTTGAGAATGAGATGTTAAAACAAAAGCCTCTTAATTTGGGGAGAATTGAAAGACTATTTTGTCTCCAAGTCACTTTCCCCTAGCCCAGTGTTTCTCAACCTTGGCAACTTTAAGAAGTGTGGACTTTAACTCCCGGAATTCCCAAGCCAGCACTTCTTAAAGTTGCCAAGGTTGAGAAACATTGCCCTAGCTAGTTGTATCTAGGACTAAATGGGAGCCTATTTGTCTTTTTCCTCATGGGACAACCCTTCCATGCTAAGTCAGACTTTGATAACCATGCTTGAGTTCAGTACTTTTTGGGTGTTTTGTTTCTGTTCTGTGATTTTGGGTTTTACAGGTAGTCCTTGCTTAACAACCATTAGTTTAGTGACCATTTGAAGTTACAACGGTGCTAAAAAAAGTGACTTACGACCAGTGCCCGAAGTTGCGACCATCCCAGCACCACCACAGTCAGGTGATCACGATCCTGGTGCTTGGCAACCAGCCCACACTTACGACAGTTGCAGCATTCCAAGATCATGTGTTTGCCATTTGTGACCTTCCCAGCCAGCTTCTGGCAAGCAAAATCATTGGGGACCCACATGATTCACTTAACAACCATGTGATTCAATTAACTATCACAGTGATTCATTTAATTACTGTCTCAAAAAGTGTCGTAAAATCGGGTCCAATTTGCTTAACAACCACGCCGCTTAACAATCAATTTTCTAGTCCCTATTGTGGTCAGTAAGCGAGGACTACCTTATTTTAATTGTAAAGAAGTAATTAAATAGCCAAAAAATGAACTGGAATATTGACTGACTTATTAAGAATGGGATAGAATGGGAAAGAAGCATAAATGGGAAGACTCTGAGATCATCAATTTGATCTGACAGATGCTTTCTTAGCAATGTCTAATGCATTGCTGGATTTATGAGATTGAAATAAGATGTATAATGCCCTGTTTTTTACTTGTGTAAATGAAGTGTTATTTTAAATGGTATATTCTTTTTGTCCTGCAGAGGTAGGCATTGATTTATATAACCATTCGTGCCACTGTGTGTCTGAAGGTGTGTTTAAAATCCTGTATGTAGAATTGATAGTGTAGCTGCATACGAGTTTTTTAACATTACCAAGCATGGGTAACCTGTTTAAAAGAGCAGAAGGCATCACACAGTCTTTTTCATCTATTCCTTTTGAGTCAATGGACCCACTTCAGATAGGAATTATTGCCAGTCAAGATAATTGTAGCAGTGTAAACCTTAATATTGACTATTGGCAACATTAGCACAATCTTTTCGTCTGAGATGAACAGAGAGATGCCTATTGGATTAAAAATGTAACAAAAGGTTCCTTTGTTTTTTAATCTGTTAATTCTCTCACCTCTATCGGATTTCTTTTGTCTGATTGTTAGTAAATTGCTTCTTCCTTTCTTTCTCAACCTGTTCCCATTAGCCATCTAGCTGGAGAAAAAGGAATTTGTAGTCCAACACATCTGGAGGGTACCAGTTTGAGAAAGACTAGTGATTTTTGCAACTACTGCATAAGATGAGATACTGTTAATTTTATTTATTGATTGATCAACAATAAATGTCATTTTCTGGATGATTTAACAAAATATAAGACAATATTAAAATTATAAACACAGCAACAACATAGTTTATAAAATAGTATTAAAACAGTTATTCAGAGTTTTTAATGAAAAAATGGAATAAATTGTAAATAATATAGATCTAAAATATTTCTTAAGAGGAAAAATGCCACCATAATACAGGGTTGACAGTGCCGAATTTGAAGAGTACAAGGGAATAAAAGATTTTTGTCTGAAATTGAAATAGCATTCAAATATATGTCAGCTGAGGCTCCAATCATTAGAAAAACTGTAGTAAATCAGAATTGGGAAAAAGCCTTTCTAGGATGATGTTCTTTTAAACTTTGTTCATTCAGGAAAGCATTTCAGCTTCCACTTCTGTCAAGGAATCCCACTGTGTTATAAAGGTTATTAGAGAAGGACTAAACCAAATTCAGGCTTGTGGGATCTATTTTTTATTGAAGCCAGAAGTCGTCTTCTGTCAAGCCGTTTCCCTGTGAGGGACTTACAACATCACTGAAACATTGTTGTGATGATACGAAGCCTATCCTTACAATATTACTGTTTTATCACCTGAATGGTGGGTGATGCAGTGGGGAAATGATTTCAGGTACAAAATGAGGGACTTTAACAGCCTAAATGTGGGGGAAGGAGAAGAGATACTCTTGGTTTGGTTGGTGCTTATGATAAAAAATTGGATTTTTTAAAAAATAAAACCAAAACAAAATACAAATCCCACAAATCCTGAATGAAAACAAACTTAGGCCAACCTCTCTTGAGATCTCAAATCAGTTAGTTGTATCAGTCTACCCTTCTTTTTCCCAAGTTAGGTTGGCCTAAGTTTGTTTTCATTCAGGATTTGTGGGATTTGTATTTTGTGAAAGGCTTTTATGTTGGAATAGTGTGGGTTTGAACCATCCTCTTCAGCAGTCTATAAGTTGGATCTTGGCTCTAGTGAATAAGATTTTCTGGCACTATGAATACTGAAGTGATTTGCCCCTGCTATCTTCTGAAATGTTTTTCAACTTCCCAGTCTAGCCTGCAGTCCTGGTATTCTCTTTTGATGCTCTTTGGTTATCTCTTTGTGCCGCATGTCTTCTTTTTTTTTTATGTTCTCTAGCCTGTTCAGGATTATGTTTGAAGAGGGTATACTAACACATATAATGGACACCGGACCCTATATGCTGCCTCCCATCCATCAACCTATCCTCTATGGGCTGAGTGAGGAGCTCAGGAGCTCTACTGTGTTCATACGAATGTTAGTACATTCTCTATGCAACTTCAGAGTCTCCAGAAAGTTGGTTCTACTCTGATTCAGTGGCCCTATGCTGCTTACAAATATTTCTATAACTTTTTTTATCTGTTGGGATCTATTAACAATCCCATACAACTATATAAACAGTGACACAATGCTATATCTGATATGTCTTCATGGATGCTTATGAACAAAAGCATATTCATTGCAGCAAATTGGGTGAAAAAGCAGTACAAATAAATGAATATGGGAGCAGGAAAGTGGAAGAAAAGGTGGAAAATTGTGACAAATAGGAAAAAAAAAAAAAAGAACAGGGGGGACAAAAGGACACCTAAAGAGATTTTCCATCCTTGTGGGCTATGACTCAACTTTTTCCATTTCCGTCACTACTCCAGCATTGCCAAAGCACACTGTTCTCTGAACTGGATCTACTTCACTGGCTGCCCAATGAACTCTGCTAACATAGATTGTGAGGTGTATTAGTATATTTCAAATGTTATTTCTAGCATTCCTTTAAACAGAGGATTTGTATAAGTAATTATCTACAAGCTGCAGTCAGCAGCTGGAGTTGCTTATGGTATATATTGAGGTGCTTACTGTTGAAAAATGCAATAGAAAAAATCCTTTTTGTCTTGACTGATTTGAAATTATATCTTTGCCATATTGATTTTCTACTTCTGCAAATTTTCTGCAAAAGACCTTCTTTCCAAATAAACTGAATACTTTTCATGCCAAAATATGGGTTTCTTTAAATCTAAATATCCTACAGCATTTTATGGGCATAATTGTTATAGAGGCACACTTGTGGAAACATTATTTCACTACAGGTAATCCTCACTTACCAACCGCAGTTGGGGCTGGCAACTCCATCGCCAAGTGACGTGGTCATAAAGTGAAACGTCACATGACCGTGCCTGACTTATGACATCAGTTTGTCAATTCTGGCTGCAGTTGTTAAGCAAATCACCACAGATTGTTAAGCGTGATGTCGCATGACTGCGACTTGCAACTTCCTGCTGGCTTCCCCATTGAGTTTGCTTGTCAGAATCCGGCTGTGAAGGTCACAAATAGCGATCAAATGAACATGGGATGCTGCAACCATCAGCCTGGCAATCTGTTGTCTATCTGCCCATCCATTCTTAGCTTATGGGCCATACCAAAACAAGCAGAAGGGTAGTTTTGGCCTGCAGGCTGTAGTTTGCCAGCCCCTGACTTAGAATATCCGAATATGTATTAATGGCCAATTCATGTGTAACTTTTTCAGAAGAATTAGAATCAATAGAAACATTTCTAAAAAAAACCCTTTCTGCTAAAGATAATGATATTGAAAAAAGTCCAATAACTTTTATTGTGACATTTTTACTGTGCTTCAGTTAGAGAATAAAATGACAGAAAATCTGCCAGATAGGGCTCTCTGAAACGAAATAATTGTATTTTTGCTGCTCATAGACCAGGCATGCACATAGTTCTAGAAAATTTGGAATCTAAACTGAACCATGTATGTACCATTCTACAGTATTACATATCAATTCACATATATTCATATATTTACCAGGTGATGTACATATGTGGGATCCAGTAGATAGATTCTTTTAAAAAGTAAGCTGTCATGCTTTGCTGCATCTGGAAATAAAAAGATTACCTATTTCTTTTAAACACTAAAAATTTAGGGGAAAATGTCAAACGCATCTCTGAGGGTGAAGAGTGAAGACGCCCTTCTATTGTTAGTACCCTGTCAATACTCTTCTGAAGCAGTAGGTAACTTTAGTTCCTCTGCCGCTTTGCTTATGACTTGCTCTAACTTGAAATGTACTCTTTCAGGACATGAAACTTTATTCCACAGTACAGGATTAAATGATTTCCCACTATTTTTTGCAATATATGTGCTTCTCTAAGGTTGCACAAATTCAAAGGATGCACATCACGCAGTCTGCATTTTAATTTTTCAAGCTAGGTGAAGCAAAAGATTGACTCCTACAAATTGTGCACTTTGGAGAAAAGCACAGTAAAAACTGCCTTACATAAATGGGGAAATTCAGCTATGCAACCTTTTGTCATTTTTTTTTTGTTCTAAACATTTTTGTTAAGAATCTAGAAGGATTGATTTTTCATTTCAATAATTATTAAAGAACCTTAACCTTTCCGTGTTCTTTCCGATCTCTGAAAGCACATATACTTGCTGGAAAAGAGTGGGTCTGACTAATGACATTAGACTTTGAAACCTGAAAAAACATTGAGTGTTCTTAGTATAGTTAGACAGATTGTCTTGTAGGAATGAAATTCCTGCGCAAGCACATTTTCATTCCTCCTCCTTCCCAAAACTCATTGGATCAGTGAGAAGGAATTGGCTTGGTTAATTATTCCCTTTCTCTTAATTACATGACTGCAGGCATAAAATTCTGCCGCTTCAAGTATTTGTAGTTATTTTTTCCTAGCATTGTCTTAACTGAGAACAGATCTTGCCTATCTGGATTTGAATTACTTAAATGTAGAGAAGAAAACATTTTATAGCTAAATATTCTATTCAGATTTTTAAAAGAATACGATGGAGTAACCAGCATGGATGAAATAAGGTATATTTTAAAGTGTTTTTTTCTAATGCAGAGATGGTTCAGCATATGTTATGATGAATTAATTGTATTTAGCTTCTGTGCTTGACTTAATAATATACCGTTTTATATATTTTATCCTAATTGATAAAGCTATGGAATGCACACCAGGAGTTGTATTTTGCCCCATTGCCTAATGATTTTTCTATATATATTTCTATATCTTTATCTGATATTCTAAACACTTAGAATTTTGCAGGTTTTTATTTACCCACTTATATTTATTAGAGATTTGCAAATCAATCACAATTCAATTGAGGGTCCAAAGATAGCAAGATTTAGGTTGAATCTGAGGTCTGAGATTACATAGGAACAAAAGCTGATTCAAAGAGATTCATCATCTGAATCAATAAAAGATTTGAACAAAGGCCATTGAGGGGAGACATCCAGATGTCTATCTGCTTCTTTTGAGCCAAATAGAATTAATAACAGCACAGCAGCCCCCAAATTGTTCAGCAAAAGGCCTAAAGTGTGTCCTACTCCAATTTAAAAATGAAAATGTTAAACATTGCTTAAAAAGTAAAGTAACAAAACTAGCATGGCTAGTTGGAAAACTTAACTTCTTCTGGGAATGACTTGGAAGATTGGCAAATTCATATCCTTGAGTGCTGTAATTTAAGGTTTTGAAATACATCTTAAAGATGTAATAGAGTCCAACTTTGCTTGCTTTTTCAGCTGCCAGTGTGGCATGCTTTCCTCATCTCCTTACGGGAAAGATGCAGAAGGACCTAATGACCCAGGTCTCAGAATGACATAAACCCCCAAGATATGGTGGCTTGTTGACAGATAGAATGCTCTATCTGTATGTTAGAGATAGAAGGATTGCCCTTTTAAGATGACTTTGGCTCCCTAACATTTTTGCAGATAGGTACTAGAAGTGTTGATGGGCTTGAGTGGCAAATTGCTGTCACTGGAGAAGCTGTCAGTTGAGTAGTGCATCAGGCATAGAAGGAGGGGGCTTTGGTGGTAGAACTGGCAAAGGTGGATTTTATTTTTCTTTTAATTGGAAGAGTTGTCTTGGCATGGCAGGCAGAGATTGAGAGCCTTGGTGGAGGCAGACTGGTAGGAATGAATAATAATCCCCACCCAGTTATTGGACAGTGGTGGTCAATGGTCCATCTGTGCAGAGGGAAAAATGCAGGCAGACTAGCTGCTGTACATGTCAGTGTGACATCACATCACTCATCCCCCTCCTACCTCCCAGTTATGGAAGGAAAATAGCAATAATGTTTGAAGGGTTGCAAAGTCAGAAATTACCACAAAGTCCACCAAAATCTTCAAATTTCTCCAAAACACTTGAAAAATATTAGACATCTCAAATAGGCTCAAACATTCCTTAAGACAAAATAGTTAAAAGCTTAAGTAAAAAAAAATCCATTTGAAAGGATTGTTCAGTTGAACCTTCTTCAAATCAAATAGTTCCTTGGAAGCTTCTCACAGCCCTAGTACATTTATCCCACCTTTGTCTGTGATGGAATGTGAAGATATCAATGGGCTTTCTGTGAGACTGTCTTCAAGCATTGGAGTGGATCTGCTCAGTTGCAGCAGTGTTCCTATTTTCCTCGGGCCCATGCCTTGCAAATTAACTACAAAAGTTACCAGGACCTCTTTTTCTTTGTAAGTAATTCATCTTACCTATATGTATCTGTGTTAGTTTAAGGCAGCAGGGATGGGTGGGCAAGAACAGTGTTGGTAAAATTGTTCCATCTAGTATAATTCATCATAGATGACCCAGTAAAGAATAGAATGCAGTTTTCCATGCTGAAGCCACACTTGGCTTTTGTGTGCACTGCCAGGGAGAGCACTTCAGAAAGTGGTGTATGGGGCTAAATTTGAATTGATTTCATTTTGTTTCCTTTTACACTTAAAGTAAATTAAATATGGTTAATATAATTAAACCCCATTTGTATGTTTTTCTCAGTCAAATTAATAATTGCAATGTGGTGGTATATTTTGAATGTTTCTGAGGATTGCACACCAGGCTTCTGGAGACCATATATGGCCATGGGTCCTTAGGCTATGTCCCTGTGCAGTAAGGAAATGCTTGCAAGTGTCCCTTACCATTTTTGGGGGAAAATGTTTCAAACCAAACGTTAAAATCAAATAGACAAGCCACTAGAACATAATTCAGCCTTCTATAGATTAATGCCTTTCTCAAAACTTTCAGCAGTATTAACTTAAATTCTACCTACTTAAGGCAAGGTTAAATAGGGATGTCTTACTTCAAACTGGAAGTTCCAGTTTAAACTTCAAGAAGAATCCAGTGAGAGGTCAATCCACTAGCTCCCACAGAGGCAGCTCTTTGTGTATCTGTTCTACACCAATCTATCCTTATGGCCAACACCGTATGTCATGGTGGTACATTTCTAATTAATTGTATATAATATTGTATGAAGAAGTTCTCTTTCTAAAAATTCTGTCCTGAGTGTCCTGCTAGTAGGTTTTATGGACAGATATTAGTCAAAGCCTAATGGACAAATATTAGTCAAAGGGATAAGCTACCTTTCAAAGTCTCCTTTTCTGTTGGCCAAGGCACAGAGGGCCTGGTAGGGAGATACTGAGGGTACCTGAGCAGATGAAGGCAAGATTTTCAGCCTTTTACTCCAGCATTTTGAGATATCTGTG
This sequence comes from Python bivittatus, assembly GCF_059951505.1. Lineage (NCBI taxonomy): Eukaryota > Metazoa > Chordata > Lepidosauria > Squamata > Pythonidae > Python > Python bivittatus. The sequence continues at coordinate 21,899,923 of NW_028277056.1, read as the reverse complement.
GGGAGGGGTTTAAGTAAACTAGGTCTATTCAGTTTACAGAAGCTTATATATCTATTTTACTCCTTATTTGCCAAAACAGAGCAGAAAGTTATGCTACCATAACTTTTGCTGCTGAATTTTGAGTGGGCAATCTTAAGAAATAGCATAGATAAGGAAAAAAAGATGGAGTAAGCCGATTTCAGAAGGGACTGGTTAAGAACTCCCATCAGCCTACCCAGTGGTGAAGGAGGATGGGGTTTTGAATTCAACAAGAACTGAAGTAGATAGCAGCTGGAACCTTTGGGGACTAAAACTACACAATCCTTTCCCTGGCCTACAAGAAATGCTGTCCAACCCCATGAATGAGCCCTGGGAGAGAGTTTGGACATTTACTGAAGAAGAATCACTTCTTTTTGACAGTTTTAGTAATTATTGCCTGGTGTTATGGGATGGGCTGGGAAGATTGTGGAACAATAGAGAATAGCCTTTGGTAGAGAGCAAATAGTAAAATAATAATTGGCAGGGGAAAATATCATTACAAAGAAAGCCAAGCTGACTGACTGCCTGTTTTTCAGTTTGCAAGCTTTAGTGTATCAGCAGTGCTTCTTTTAATCTGATACTTTGCATACCCATGTTGCTGTTATGTAAAAATGACATTTTTCTATTTGAATTATGTAATATAGAGATGTAATCCTTATGGTAACATAAAAATGTTGGTTTGGGTTGAATATATTCTCTTAATATAAAAGTTTTAGACTTCAGCTGTTCTGCTGTGTCTTGCGTGTTATTGGTTTTAGTACTGAGTGGATGAACAGCAAAAGATTGAAAGCAAGAGGAGAAGGGGACGGCAGAGGATGAGATGGTTAGATAGCATCACTGAAGCAACGAGCATGAAACTGAGCAAACTCAGGGAGGCAGTGAGGGACAGGAAGGCCTGGTGCGATATGGTTCATGGGGTCACAAAGAGTCAGACATGACTTAACAACTGAACAACAACAACAGATGAACAGTGTAGCTTCCCTCTTTAAAATGAAGCAGAATCTTATCAGTGTTTCTCATACACACACACACATACTGTGTGTGTGTGTGTGTGTGTGTGTGTATACAGTATATCTCACCCTATTACTTCACCTTTTTTGTTGCTGTTGTTGTGTGAGGTCTTGATGCTGATATTACTACCAAGTTGCATTTCTCAAATTATGGCACAATGTACCCATGACTGTGCTCTGAATTTCAGTAAATGTAACACCTCCAGCCGTTAGTTTTAGCAAGCAAACATGTGAGAATCAGCATCAGTTAGAAAAAGCTGTTAGTCAGCAAGGTTGAATATTCTCCTCTTCTCTAAAACCACTTCCACTTGCTATATTTTTAAGTGAAATTTCTAGGTTCACCTTCTCTCATTTGCTTCATCTATGCATTGCCTTTTGTTACATCATGAGAATGATTTAAGTGATTTTAAGAAAATGTTCTGCTACTGTGTTTTTCCATAGGAAAAAATGTATGACACAAATGCATTGTTTCTTTTAACAGATCTTTGAAGGGATTATTCTTAGGTACATATATAAAAGCATTGTTCTTTGGGATTTGTTGAATTTAATATGTTAACCATTTTAACTTTTTCAATTGCATTCTTAAAATGCTGAAGAATGTAAAGAAATGTAGCCATGTTTGCACTGTCAAATCTTTAAATATTTTCAGGAATTCTAATAAAAATAATTTTGAGTATAACTTTAAATATGTTTGAATGTAATATTTGAACCATACTAAATCTATGTTTCCTAGACGGTATTAATTGGAAGGGACCTTACTGGTTATCTGGTCCAATCCCTGGAACCATCCCTGTTTGAAAACATCTAGCAAGGGGGAGTCTACCATGAGAGAAGCATAATCTATATGACTTTTGAATATACCAAAAAGAAAGGATGAAAGAAATCAGAATTGTGAAAAAAATCAAATGTATCCTAAAGCAATACCTTTATTAGGGAACAACATATGAATTTTTGGAAATAGGCATGGTGTTATATAAAAGCAGAGAAAAAAGATGGACTTGCTGTTTGAAGCCATGAAATCTCTGTAGTCAGAATCTGGAATGTAGGAGATGTCCAGATATTCAAATCAAGTTCCCTCTGCTGAGCTCAGCAATCTCCAACTTTTTGTATTCCAGATGTACTGAAACTACCAAGGGGAGTGGGGTGGGGGGAAGAAGAGAGAAAAGAAAGGGAAAGAGCGGATTGCAATTCTTATGACTCCATGAGTTCCATTCCATTGGGGAGAACCAGTGCCAAGCTGGCAAACCACATTGAAGTTACTATTGTGACTACCTTCATGGTTGATGGCAAACAGTAAAAGTTCCTTCTCCCTCACTTTGGAAAGTTTTATCAATTTTTTCTCTAATGAGAAGTCTGTGAGAATCTCTTAAAAATAAATATGGTTTTGACAGATTTTAAAAGATCTCACAAGGGGTGGAAATCCAAATCTGAATCTTTTCAAGCTTTAGTTCAAGAGCTTATATTGCCTTGAATTGAAGTTGATCCATCACTGTCACCAGTGATTGTCAGTGATGGCACTCCTAAAGACTTAAATGCTGCTGTTCTCACATTCTGGCTATTTGAAAAAAAAAAACAAAGAAAGTCAAGGGTAGATTTGCTCAACCAGGATGTCCTCCAAATATGTAAATCATTTGTTGACACAGTTCTTACTAAGAATACTGGGAGTTCAAGTCCACACATCAGGAGGAGGTCACCCAGATTGGGTCAGAAGATTATTCAAGTTTGTTTTTATTTAGTGCTAGCAAGGAAAGATCTCATAATATTATTTAGCTTGTTCGAAAGCTTAGGGTTTGCTTATTTGTTTTCCTCTAAAAACAAAAACAAAAAAATTCAAATTCTTCTTTGCAGCTAAATATGCTTAAAGAGGCCTGGAAGCTCGTGGTAGTAATATCCTAGAAAATAAAGGAGAGTAAATTCCAGGAGGTGGGGCAGCAGAGGCAGGGGGCAATGTTTAGTGTCCCACAGATATCTTTCCGTGTAATAGCCCTGAGCAAAATGAATATAATGCAGATTGTCTGGAAAAAACTTCCATCAGCTGCAGAATTTAGCATGAAGGGAGGGAACACCATTTGATTGATCCCCTCCCCAGCCAAGTACACAGAGGCACTGTGTATAATTTATACTTGAACCTAATATTAGCTTTTCATAAGACAACACACAAGAAGTGTCCTTGAAAGAGAGAGGAACTAGCTTCTTGTAACTATGGAAACTCAAATGAAACACCAACAATGAAATGCAAGTTTTAGAGCTGTATTTAAGTCTGCTTTAATATTTTCTCCTCAAGAGGAAGCAGCAGCAACAGAACTTGTTTTCTATTGGATGAGAATCTTACCCTACAGGTGAAAAGGTAGATGGCTTTGAAAGAGAGGACATTTGCAAGTTTTAGGAGTACAGTCCAAAACAGCACTGTTGGAGAAGAAAGAGCTTCTGAAATTATCTGACAAAATGTAGCTTACAATAAAAACACATTACAGTATTAATTCACAACCCACTTTTTGAAAATGACATGGCAAGAAAAGCTGTTGCCAGTCATGTTTGTGCCAAGCTTGGGTGCAAGTAGGGAAAAGCCTGTTATTGCCCTATATTTGTTTTTGCAAGGAAGAAAAAGTACACTATGCATTAAGAGTACCATTATGATGTTCTCACCAATGGGAAACTGCATGCCTCTTGCCTCCCAGCATTAATTTATTATATCAGTTGATATACTGCCCATCTCATGATTGTGCCTCTGGATGGCGCACATAGGATTAAGTGTTGCAGGACTGTTTTTGCATCATTTGTCTTCAGTGTCCCAACACAACTGAGTTGGAGGTTTACCAGCTTACCTGCAGAAATGCATAGACATTGTTGGGAACATTTTAGTGCAGATTCCAGAACAGTGCAAATGCTGCATGTGAATGGGTCTTACGCTAACTGTTCTGAAAAGTACATTTGAGTAGGGCATTATATTTTTTATATCCCACCTTTTCTACTAGGAGTTCAAGTGGTATATATCATCCCTTCAGTTTATCTTTGCAATAATCCTGTGAGGTAGGTTAAAGTGAGAACTGATAATTGGTCCAAGATCACCCAGCGAATTATGGAAAGTACTAGGGAATCTCTGAATGAATGGATCAAAGATTTAGCAATAATTATATTGCACAACCCTTGAACTGGAAGGCAGAGCAGGGTTTATGGGCAAGGGAAAAAGATTTACCTTGAGTCTTATTTTGTTTATGGGATTGGGGGCTAAGGCAGGAGAGATATTTCCTTCCATGTGTTTGGTTTAGTCAGCTGCCGAAAAGGATGAGACCTATGTAACACCACTGAATAAGGTTAAACAAGGACAGCACTGAAGAAACTACCTTCTGAATATGTATTTTTATAGCAATACAAAGTAAAACTATTTTGTCTGCACCTGATACCAGGGAAGACTAAAGCTTGCTTCTATGGGATAATGCTGATAACAGAAGAGGGCACCAAATACAGAATTTTACCCTTCCCTGGGACATAAACATAGGGAAGGAACAGTAAAATGATCCCTCATTAAAAGACAGTTGGGAAGCAAGCAGCAAAAGGAGGAGGTAAGAATTGGGGAAAGAAACTTTGACTTGAAGTCAGAGACAACCTCACATATAGAGTTATGGCACATCCCTTAACTAAAGAGTGCCTGGAACAAATAATGATTCCTGACAGATATAAAGAACAAATCTTGTGGTTGGCTCTTGAAAGCCTATTAGCTGGACATTTAGGCAGGGACAGAACCCTGTATTGAATCCTAGGTCACTTTTATTGGCCAGGAATAGCAAAGGAGACCAATCAGTTTGATTCATTCTCATCATTAAGCTATTCATCTGTGGATAATAAAGAGAGGATCATACTCCTTTTATTCCTAAAGCACCACACTGATGTTTTAATAGGACAGATTGAAAGTTTGGCCCTTTATCTGTGAGGATTTGTTGGGGTAACCCTACTCTACTGAAGACTTCAACTATTTTCATAATGGTGGCATTTTCACTAGGATTGCCTCTCAATAATATCTTGCATACTTAGAAAGGACTAACATATATTGGTGTCCTTAGGAATGGTCCCACTACTTCTAAGGTTATTTTTTAAAAGATACTGATATTAGGGTAACTTTAACCATAGGTGCCATATCCTGGGGTCCCTTTTTTTTCATTAGTTGGTGTACAGGACATGACCAACTGTAGGGCTGCCTTTTGCATTACATGAGGCTCCAGTAACCTTCCATAGATTAATCCTAGGACAGGGCAAATGATGTGAGGCTTATCTGGATAACATAATGATTTATAGCCAAAGTTGGGTGAACATTTAAAACATCTAGGAAAGGTGGTAACAATTCTAAAAAAAGCAGGTCTAATGATAAATCCAGAAAATGTCAACTGAGCTATTATCAGCCCCACCAGACCAAACCAGGAAATCAACTCAGAAAAATCAACTACATTTATTGAGATTGCTTATAATAACAGGATCTTGCAAGTCATTTTGTGCTGTACCTCCTTCTCCCTCTTATACCTCACTGAATTAGGGAGGCATCTGCCTGAGCTGCTTCCAAAAGTTATGAACTTTAAAAAATGTTTCAGCCCCTTTTGCCTAGGTAACGGTTCCTGCATATCTCCATCAAGATCATCTTCCTTGCTCTTTACAGTTATAAAGAATCATGTATCTAGGGTATCTAGTAAAACCAAATCAACAAAACATGGGAACATTAGGAAAGCTAGAAAAACCTCAAACCAAAATACAAGTATAATCATTCTTAGGTTTGGTAGGATGTTATAGTATCTCTCATTTTGCTATGTGAGCCAAGGTCCTTATAAATCTCACCCAAAAAAGGGAACCACCCAAAGTAAACTGGACTCCTATGTTTCAACAAGCTTTTGAAGAAAAAAAAAGTGTTATGCAATGAGTCAGTCCTACAAAGATTTAATACAGTTGACCTTTCACCTTACATGTGTATACATCAGACGTTGGGCTAGGAGCAGCCCTGATGCAAGCTTATGATTATGGAGATCATCCAGTCCTGTACCTGGTGAAAATGCTAGGTTCTCATGAATAGATGTACAATATTATTGAAAAAGAAGTATGTTCCTGACATTGAGCTATTGAGTTTATCTTTGGGAGCATGAATTCAAAATAATTACTTATCAACCATTTATAGATGGCATTTAGCCCAGCAATCATATAAGTTTTCTATTCATCATCTAGCTTGAAAACATAACCTACTTGCTGATTACCTTTCCTGGTATGGAAAAGATTCTGAACCCCAGGAACCCTTGTTATACAACCAAAAATGAAAAGGAGGTCAAGACAATGGAATGAATGGGTACTGTGCCCCTTAAAAAAGGAGGGGGTAGGAATGTGGAAGGATAGCCTTGCAGTGGTCAACACAAGCCCTTCCATCCCTTTATTGTTCCCCACCCCTCCCAGATTTTAAGGCAGTGTGAAGAGTTCTGGACCACAACTGGAGCTCCAACTATAAATGGAAGACACCATTAGAACTTGAATCTGGGCCTGTATGTTGAAAAGAGATTGTTGTCATTGGGAAAGGATGAGAGAGGAGCAGACACCAGGATAAAATGCAGCACAGAGGATGACCAACAGCAAAGGAAGAGCAGGCATGAATTCCAGTAAACCAACAGTGGACGAGCTGAAAGAATAAGTGGAACCCAGCACCTGCTCCACTCCAGCAGAGATGCTGACAGCCTACAGTCAGCCAGCAGCTGGTAACACACCTTCTGTGCCCAACACAAACTGAAAGACTTTGCAAAGCCAAGGCTTCACAGAGCTCAGAATCACAGCCAACAGTGCTGAGCTGATAATACCAGAACACCAGCCAGTAACAGAAGCCAAGATGGCTAAATGATGGCTAAATAATTAGTTATTGCTCAGGAAAGCATACTTGCATGACAAAGGAGAAAAGAACTGCATATAGGATTTAGATATTTTTTTATTTGATTTGATTTGATTTGATTGGCTGTCCATCTCACCTAAGTGACTCTTAGAGGCTCACAACAGTTAAGGTATTACAACAGATACCTAATAGATATAGGATTGGACACATAAGTATATAGTCTAGGCATAATATAGTATAGGTTTAGTGATAAGAGTTTTAAGTGAAAAGTTAAGAAATAAGTAAGAACCACTGAGTATGTTAAGCCATTTTGTATAATAAAAGCCTCCCTGGAAATACAGGGAAGACAATACTATTCTCCTTGTTGGTGGTCTGTACCATTTTTCCAAAGAACCCCTCATAGTTATTTTAAATAAAATTTATTTTGTGAGGTAATCACATTTTTTCACCAAGGGCTTAATCTTCACTGAATTTTTGCAAGGTGGGAGAACATGATGCATTTGGAGGCACTGGAGAAAAAGTGTCACAAATTATTCCCAACTTCCTTCTTCTTGATTGTAAATTTGACACTGCTCTAATCTTAGCATTCCCTTCTGCCTGCTTAGCAGCCTCTCCAACTTCATGTTGTCAGCATCTTTTGTGGGGCAATATAATACCTTTGTCATTTAGGCCCAGTGAGACGAAGGACACTTAGTACCATTTTGTAAGGTGAGTCTTAACAAATTGTTCTTTAACTTCTTGAATATAAAGCTCCTTCAAATATGTTTGTATAAGACTAAGCATCTTTGAAAGGCTTTTTTCTCCCACTGTGAGAAAAAAGAAGAAGAATGAATCAAGCCAGCCAGCATCAGAACGTTCTAGAGTTGTGGAAAACTTTGGGATAGGAAATACATCCTTCCTAGATGTAGCCTCCTCAGTTTTCTTTCAGCCAAACCACCACAACAACTGGGAATTTCTACTAGAGTTTTAATTCTATTTTTGTCAACCACACATAGGATATTTCTGTGTCCCTTCTTCTGTCAGTTTTATAAACTTTGCTTGGACTGGGTTACTATATTGTGAGGCATGTCTTCACCCAAAGTTTGATGAAAGGGGCTATGACATCCAGGATGCCCTTTAGAAAGTGTGTTGAAAATTTTCCCTCCATCCACAGAAACCTTCTTTTATGTGGTTTGTTTGGGAAAGTTTGGGTCGTGATTTATCAAACTAGCCAGGTAAAACTGATTATACAGATAATATCAGCTGTATTGTCTAAGAAATGAAAATACATGATTCCTCAATTACTTAGGCGACCATATTGCAATGACACAAGGTTGACAAGCTCCTAGGAATCTCAGATCATATGGCTATCTCAGTACCAACCTGAAAGGATCCTTAGATTAGCTAGGGTTCCTCTTCAGAAATTGTTTTCAAAATATGCCTCAGTCACATGATTAGGTATCAAAAGAGACCATCTTCTGCATAATCTAGATGGAACCCTTAGTTTCTCTTGTTCCCATTCTCATTGGAACAGAATATTCAGTCACCAGGCTTCAGGAGTTCCTATGATTCTTATTGGTCTCAATCATCATATCAAGAGCTTTAATGCCAAGATTGTTCCCCATCTTAAAACTAAGGCTTCTGTAAGCATCCCTATGATTATTGTGACTTTGGACACTACATCCTATGGCATTGGTTATCTACAATACACTACATCCTTATCCTGATGAGGTTTATACTTAGTCTCTGATCCAATAATGCTGCAGGATCAAGCAGTATCCTTTTATTCGTCACTACCACAGGGGAGCCAAGAGGTTTCTACTATGGTTTCTTGCCCTCCAGAAGCCTCCACAGCTATGGAACCACAACCTTTACCAAGTTCTGTTGCTTCCAACCCCCTGTGCACCCCATAGATTACTTTACCAAGAATACCAATTGCAGTTTTGCAGCCTCACTTTTCCATCGAGCCTCAGCACTGATTCAGTTAGAGATTCAGGAATGCCTTCTGGGTCACATTTATTATCACCAGATTTATTACCCATTGATTGTATTCCTCTTCTACAGCATCAAATCAACCACTGCTGACCTTCCCAGATGCAGAAACTGGGAATCAGCTTCTTCCCTGTTAGATTATACCAGATGCTACTCTGAACAGCTGTGTCATGGTAGGCTCAGATTTGGAGTCAGAGGAGGAGACTGACAAGCAGTTAGTTTCAGAAGTGTCCACAGACAAGGAGCCATCAGCTCCAGAGGCACTGCTGTCTGAGCAGGCAGAGGAGGTTGGGCTGGCCAGTAATCAACAGGCACAGCTGTTCCCACTCTCTGAAGATGAAGGAGAGGAATTACCGCACCCTCCCAACACAAGAGCTTGGCAGGCTGCAGAGAGAGTAGAGCAAAGGTGCTCTGCGAAATTATTCATGAGGAAGAAGTCTCAGCCCGCTAAATGAGTACACCAGGGCTGCTTCTATTAAAATGGAGCAGCAAATTCAACTTCTCTGTTGACACCAACCATCTGTTAACCCCTGCTCTGCACCTTGATTTTGGACCTGTGAACCTCAAGACCTCGACTCTAGACCTGGACCAGCTGACGAACCTTGTACCCAGTTTTGACCTTTGGACATCGCCTGACTCCTCTCTCTCTCTCTGCCTGCTGTTTTGGACTGTAGTTGCTAAAGCAAGCTTGTTAAGCGTTGGGACTTGTTTCTTTACTACATGTGTGTGTGTGTTTGCACTTGTATTTACTTTACCAAGCCATTTCTAGTAAAGTGCTGCAACCACCTGTTTGTGTGCATGTGTGTGCTGACCTGGAACAGGACAAGCTGGTTTGCGTGGCAGAGGTATTAGATCTAGAGAACCATATCATTTGTCAGGGATCCCATTTTTTGTCTTACCTATTTGGATGCCATTCAGATATTACCAGCATTCTTGAGCTCAGCCAAGGACAGTTCACAACAGATGGTATCAGTACAACCTACTTTAAAGAAACTTGAAACATGTAGTAAAATAATGAACAAACATCAGTTTCTTTTTCAGCACTTTACTCCTAATTCCTTTGGGGCTGCCACTTCTAGTTCCATGTTAAGCCACATTCAGTGCCTGAACACAAGGAATGAGCAAACTGAATTCATCCACATATTTACATTTTTTGTGTGAGAAGTCTCTGTCTCTCTCTATGTCTCTGTCTCTCTCTTCCCCTTTTCTCACTGAAGCTTCTGCCTTCTCAGAGCAGCAGCTTTACATAGCAAAGGGCATTGTGTCATTAACCTTATGGCTGGCCCACTAGTCTTTGGAGCTGCCTTTCTAGGATCATTTCTCTAATAGATGTGTGCAAGCTCTCCACCACAATCTGACAAGCAAACTTTTGACGCAATATCATGATTATCTTCCTCCACCTGTACTTTTTCTAGCTTCTGTAAAAGCCAGAGAGATCATCAGAGGCATTATCTTGACTTGCCATTTTTTTCTGTCCAGACCAGCTAAAATCATCTTCAAGCTAAAAAAGCCCATCACATCAGATTTGTAGGTTCTAACCATCATTCATCTTGATGCTGCTATTGAGTTTCTCAGGCTTCTATTTGTTCTCCCTCTTCTATATCCCTCCGGTATGAAGTTGTGTAGCCTATCCTCAAAGGAATAATAAAACCAGTTCCTCCATGCAGTGTTCCTCAAAGTTCCCCTAGTATGTCTTATTTGAAAAGAAGGCCGGTGATTTAAGATGAACTTGTTTATCATCCTGATCAAGAGGTTTTGCAATATGGTCTACCAAACAGGCTGTTGCCTGACTATAAATTTTCTTATCAGAAGTGAGTTTCTGTCTCTATAGTTTTCCAAAACTTCAGAAAACTTGGATGTGGAGTGGGGAGTGGTCAAGCAACCTTAATTCATCTCTGCCTCATTGACCAGAGTACTTTGGAGGAGTGAGTGTTCAGGTAAGGATGGGAACTGTCTTGCATTTTGAGCTTGCCTTTGGAGAAAGCAGAAAGAACAAGAGAGATTCATTATGAAATTTAGCATGAAGTGAAAGACCAGTCTTTTCCTTTCACTTTGCTGTGCAAGAAGACTTGGAAGGGGGGGGGGGCATTGCAATGAGAGAAAAAATGGTTGACTTCTTAAGCTGAGACAAATTTATGGCTTCTTTATTGCTATAAAATTAGCATAGTTTAAAGAACAGAAGGAGAGGCATGTGGAAGAAATTAGAACAACATAGTTTACAGTTTTGCATCATTTATTTGCTGTTCTCTCTTGTCCATTGCCAGCCTGTACCTTTTAAAATAATAATTCAGGTGCCCACTGAGGCAGGTCATGCTTGATGGAGAATGAAGTCATCAGAAATCGATACGGATATTGCTTTTGCTCTACAGCACCAGGTGTTTGTCTTGAAAAATACAAGGCCAAATATGGAGCAGTTTACGTCATCCTTAATTACGCTGCTGTATCACTGCCTAGTTAAGACAGTCAGCTAAGTCCCACATTAGCTGCTATAATTTTGCTGAGCTGGGCTGAGCATTTGCTTGGGAGCCAGGGCATAATTAAGCTTAAATGTGAACTTGCTGATAGCTTAATTCTGGTTGTGGTCAGATGATTTATTTATTGCTGTCAGAGTTGGCTCCAGTGGAGTTGAAGATGAAGCAGTTGGCAGTCTGTAGTCAGTGCAGAGTCTCCTAAATCTTCCAACCAGCCTCACCTTCTTCAGAGGCATGGATGCACAAGAAACTGTTCCCCCTTCCCTTAATATCTCATTCAACCATCTGTTGATCTTTGGTTTGCTTTTCATTTACTGTCAGAATTGTTTTGGAATCAGTTCATTCATATGTGTTTATCACTGATTTCAGTGGGAGATCCAGCCAGACATAAAGCACTTAGCCTGCCAAATTTTAGATAAATTGGACAAAAGCTCCTGATATCCATCAGATTGTAGGTTCAAGACCTACTATGTCTATCACATCTTGATCCCATTTGGCTCTAACGGAGTACTGGACTTACCCTTAGAAAAGGGGAAGTTGAGCTGCAAAAAAATAATTGGATGGGTCCTAGGTCCAAGTCCAGCGCTATCTATAATATCTTTTCAACCAGTTAATCTATCACACTGGGACATTGTGAAGATAAAAAGAAGTAAAGAACCATGTATGTTGATCCAGTTGTAAAAAAGGTAATATATAAACTGAAGAAATATATAGTGCAGGGCACTGACCTGTAATAACTGAGTATGGTTCTGCTCACACGTTAGATTTAATTGGGTCATGAGGGGCAGAATTAGCAAGTTCTGGTCACACCATAACTCCAGTAAAGTTAACAAATGGTTCTGGAGCTGTTTGTGACTAAAGTAAGTTGCCCTGGTCATATGTACCATCTGTTGTTCCTTCTGCGAGAACTGAAGGAAATTGTTGTGTGTTAGCCTTTTCCAACTTGGTACCTTACAGATGGGTTGAATAGCCCCTATAATTCCTAGTCATTATCCTAATAGTTATTGGGAACTATGGAAGTTGTAGTCCAAAGTGTCTGGAGAGATGCAGGTTGAGAAAAGCCACATTCTGTATAAAGACAAGAATTTACAATTGTTTACAAATGTGCAGACTAAATAGAAATCATTGGGGAGCAAGCACATGATTAATCATTTCCACTGCATTAACATTTCAGGATGCCAAAATCCAATTTGCTTTCCTATTACAGATTGTTCTGTAACGATAGATGATGAGTGTTGGCCAACTCTTAAAACTGTGTAAGGCAGAAATGGAAAAATGTGATACTATACATTAATTAATATTTTCTTAGATTATTCTACATATTTGTTCATATAGTTGAAGCATAAGCTTCACTGTGGAGATCACTGAACATACCTTAAAAATTTACCTTTAGATGATTTTTATATATAGTAATGTACAGTAATATATTACACTTTTCTTATAGTATAGGGTGCAGGTATCCATATAGGTATTTTTGAGAGCTTTTCTGTAATAGCCCTAATCTTTAAATTGTATTTTCATTGTTGACTAAATAATGCTATTGAATTCAGTTATTATAATGAAAATATATTAAGTTGCAGATTAATTAAATTAAATTAAATTTAGTAGATTTGTTATGGCTTACATGATCCCTCAAAAGAGTAAAAACAATTAAACAGTTATTTTGTAGTCCCTGGTATATGAGGAAGCTTTTGCGTGTTGTTGATCAAGGCCAATTCACACATGAACAAAAGAAGAGCTTTACAGGTTCATACCAAAGCTATACCTAATCCAACATCTACTGTGGCCAATCTGATGCATTTTAAGAAGCTCAAAAATTTGGGACAGACTCTCACATTTTTTCCTGAGTGAGACCCAATTCATACAGTTAGTTGCTGCATTTGAGATGGCAAGAGGAAAAAGGAAATGCAGAGTAAATGGGCAGACTGATTTAGGTATCATTGGGATATCAAACCTGTAAGGTACATAATGTCTAGGTTATTGCAAAGGAGTGTTCTTCCTAGGTCTGCCTTGAGGGATACTCAAAAACTACTATTGGTTTAGAATGCTGCAGTTTGTTCCTTTGATTATGTGCCATCGTAGTTTCCACTCCTAGGAACCACATAGATAGATTTTCTCCATGACAATCTATCTCTAACCTGTTCTTTCAAGTCTCCCAACAGTGCACTGATTGCCACTGTAACTGAGTTCATCCACCTTGCTGCTGATCATTCTCTTCTTCTCTCTCCTTCCATCTTTCCCAGCATTAGAGCCTATTTCTGAGAGCTGGGTCTTCACATAATATGTCCAAAATAGGATAATTTGAGCCTGTCATTTGTGCCTCAAGTGAGAACTCTGGGTTGATTTGTTTGACGAACTATCAGTTTGTTTTCTTGGTTGTCCATGGTATTCTCAGGAGTCTTCTCCCATGCCAAAGTTCAAAGGTATTAATACTCTTCCTATTCTGCTTCTTTAAAGTCCAACTTTCACTTTCATAGAGTGTCACAGGGAATACCATGGCGTGTACAATTCTGATCTTTGTAGGTATAGACACATTACAGCATTTGTAAAAGTAAGGAAAGTAAAGAAAAGTAATAAGTAAAAAAAAGTTCAAAGAAAAAATAGAAAAGACAAAGAAAAGAAAAAAGAAAAGAAAAAGTTATAAAGAAGTGGCTTCCGGTCTTCTTAACAGCAGTTACAAGTATGTTTATATTTTACCCTCTCTTACAACTTAATTTCCTTCTTTCCATAGTCTACCCTTTCTAATCATCAAACCCTAAACCACAAGTTCATTTTTTTGTTTTTTTCAGCAAAAAGCCGATAAGGGGTTTCCAGTCACTAATAAATGTAGTTATTGTCCTTTCTTTAATCAAACAAGTCAATTTTGCCATCTCTGCTAATTCTATCATCTTCATCATCTATTCCTCCATTGTGGGTATTTCAGAGTCTTTCCATTTTTGTGCATATAATAATCTTGCAGCAGTTATCATATATAAAAACAATCTTCCACAACTCTTTTCTAATTTTCTGTCCATTAGTCCCAACAAGAAGAGTTCTGGTTTCAACCAAATATTTATTAATCTTTAAAATTCTTTGAATCACTATATGTATTTGAACCCAATTTTTTCTGGGTTGTTTACCAGTCCACCAAACATGATAAAATGACCCTTAATGTTTTCCACATTTCCAACATAAATTTGAAGTATCTCTATATATTCTAGATAATTTTTCTGGAGTCATATACCAATGGTGGCCTTTGAATATCTTTTCTAAGGCCTTCATGGCTGCTCTACCAAGTGCTAGTCTGCGGTGTATTTATTGACTGCTTGTTTTTACCAAGAAAACCACATGAATAGGAAATATAAAAAGTTTGTTCCTTAAGGAGCTGCATACAGGAACAAATGGAACAATTTGTCTCCCTTTTTGTTTGTTTGGTTTTTTACCTTATTAAATCCTCTACTACCAAGGTCTTTTGCAATTTACAATAAAGCATAAGATTAAAATTAGAATCATTAAAAACAATTAAAATCAGCAATTAAAATCCTGCTTTAAAGTATATCCTACTGAAAAGACTACATCCCTCAATTCTATAAGTAATATCCCAAAAAACTGGGATGGCTACAAAGGAGACCCAGTCTCAAGGTACTGTGAGACAGGCATATGGTGATTGGACATTAGCCTATTCAAGAAATCTCCTGCAAGGAGATTTATTTTGAGGTACAATTTAAAGTGCTAGTATTGATGTTATGGCCCTGAATATTTCAATAGTAGGATACTTGAAGGACTAGTTTCTCTGGAATTAACTTGCCCATCTACTGAGATCATTCATGGAGATCTCTTTGTATTTCCAATGTTTCCTGAGATGTGTCTGGCTGAGACTAGGGGAAAGATCTTTTTGGTAACTGAATCTAGGTTTATAAAATGTGGTGAAGATTTTCCATATTAAGAGGGCGCTTTTTTGCTGTTTCTGCCAGATTTCTATAAGTATTGCTGCTGTTGGTGCTATGGTGTTTTTCTTGTACTCATGTATATTTTCTTGTACTCAATACACTTTGAGGACAACATGTTGCTCATCATACTGTTCCTTTCAGAAAGGGGGAGAGGAACAAGATTTAATATGTAGAACCTCCTTTCTAAAGCTAGATAATAATGTGTCTCTTCGCTGCCGAATTATCGCTAGGAGCAAAATCAGAATCCTGAGTACGTCATGAAAAAGGGAACAACAGGCTTATGGGGAAAACAACCTGCAGAATAATGATTATGCAGCTGGCTAGTCAATTGCGGTCTATAATTTTAAAGGGAGAGAAGGACATCACCTCTGCTATTTAGTTATCATTCCAAAGGGGTTATTTCCAAGTGAATTATATGGTTTACACTTGTAAAGTTGCACTTTTTCCTCTTTCTATTGACGCTTGTTTTCAATTGCTTACATTTCTTCAACCATCATTAACAACCTGGCAGTGACAAATGTAATGTGGTCATTGTGTATACTCAAATGGGAAGTTTGATGTCACATAACTAAGAATGGCTGAAATTCCTTTTAATCCCCTCCTCTGCCTATCTCAATAGCTTTCTGTGTGTAAGGATTGGGTTTGTCTTACTTGTGGTCTGAAATGTTGTTACTTACTTATTATAATCATAAAAGATCTATTCCAGATTCATTTTTTCCCTTTATGTTTATTTTTTTGCTCTGAAGCTTCCTGGCTTAAACTCAGCAGAAGATTTGACACAAGATAGCTAGATAAGAATATTCCTTTGCTCAATTTTTTTTTTTTTTTTACAAAAACTATACCCCATCCCCATCTAAAGGTTCTGGGCAGCTTTCATTGTAAAAAAAATAATATTATCCCCTAAAACAATAACAAACTCCAATCAGTTAAAAGTATATTAAAAATTAAACTGGGGGTTATTATTTATTTATTTATTTAATTGTTTATTTAATTTATAAATAAATTTAAAAATAAAACCAAATTAACTTCAATTACATTTACCAGCAGCTCAGTGAAAACATTTCAGAACCTGAACACATAGCAAAAAAAGAGAACCATCTTCACTGCCCTCCTCAAAGCAAGGAATATGAGAGCCATCCTAAACTCAGGGGGCAAAGAGGGGCTACCACAATGAAGTCCTGTTTCTGGTTCTCCATCTCCATAACCTTCTGTGGATGGATGGAAAGTTCCAAAGTATCCTCTCTGAGGTTGCATGCACAGGACAGGCAGATTCTGTTTGGAGAAGACAGTCCCATAGATTTATTGAGTGATGGTCATGTTATGTACCTGACTCTGGGCGGTTCACAATATTAAACCAAGAATCAACCCGCACTTTGAATTGTGCTCTGACACAAATTGGTCGTCAAGCCCCATGCAGTTGGGCAAGATAAAAAAAAGCAAGAATAGCTTCGGTAAGACATATTTAATGCTAGTTTGGGGATAAATACAGAAACTTGGAAACAGCAAGAGAAATTTCTCAGACTCATTTACAGTAAGTCTCCTTGAATGATTTGAAATGCTTTTTCCCAGGTCTCTTGGCACCACATCAGAGTTGTAATTTATGTGGATGGACTTGCCTTCTGTCTCTTGATTGTTCATGTCTACTCTCCCTTTTACTCCTTTCCCAGCCTGCCCACAATCTCTCACATTGGCAGCCAGTACAGCATCTGCAACTTAGATGTTGCTGAAACGTCTCTCTTATGCCAGCAGACTGCTCTATTATGCACTGACCACTGTTTCTAGGTAGCCTTCAAAGGCAACCCCATGTAGAGCACATTGCAGCAATCCAGTCTTGAGACGATGAGATTGTGAATGGTTGTTGCCACGGTGATAGTTACAGCATACTAGAACGGAGCCACCTTAAGCAGTTGATAAGAGAGTGCAGTTCCCTCTTATAAGTAAACTTACACCTTCAAATCATTTTTGACTCCTGGTGACACCCCCCTGCAGTTTTTTTTTTTTTGGCAGCATTTTTCAGAAGTGGCTTCCCAGTTCCTTCTTCCTAGGGCTGAGAGAAGTGACTAGTCCAAGGTCACCCAGCTGGCTTCATGCCTAAGGTGGGACTAGAACTCCTGGTCTCCCAGTTTCTAGCCTGGTGCCTTAACCACAACACCAAACTGACTCTCTAGTTCCCTTATACCCACTGAATATTCGGTTTGGCACTTCTTTTTCTCCCTTTTCCCACAGCCAACAGACATCTTGTTCTGCATTTCTCAGGCTTGGTATTAGGTGGCAGTTGATTCTTAACATAAATGGCAATTCTGCTCTGGAGAGCTCTAGCTCTCAATGTATCTGTCACATTTATTTATTTATTTATTTATTTATAATACTAAACATTTAAGATTACTTAGTTACCTTGTTCATGAAGTTGACCCAAATTAGACATGAGAAGACAGCTGATCACACAAATTTCACCCAACGAGTGCTGAAGGAGACAATTCCATTTATTCCAGAAGTAGTCCTTGTATTCTGGGCAAAACCTGATGATTATTTCTGCTGGAAGTCACAGTAAGGTAACTTTCAGTAGGGCTTCTTGTGGTTTGTTCTATGCAAATTGATTAAATCCACAGGTCTTGTATTAATGGGCAGATAAGAACTTCATTAAAACCTTTTGGATTTTGCACTTTGAAATTTGGGGTGTAGCTTTCAGTTGTCAAAGATAGAGCAACGTGCAGATGATACTCTAGTCTTTTTTTCTTTCTGAGTATATCATGCATGCAGACTTTTAAAACAAGCATAGTATTTAGGCAATAAAATTGCAGCATGTTGTTTAATGATACATAGATTTTGCTCTAGCAGAAGTGTCTGTATTTTTCCCCATAGTATAATAATGAGAGGCTAAATAGGAGCATTCACAGCAGAGGAAATAAACAATCCATTCACAAGGTTAAAATATAACTGAAAAGGGGAAAAAAACCATTTACACCCTTGTCTTTTCCACCAATTGTTCAGGTGTTTGTAGACATCCTCAAAATAACCTCAGTTGTGGAAACATTCAGTTAGCCACATTCCTTCAGCTTCCTGCAACTATTTTGGTGTATTTAATGTGAATATGATTTCCTATTTAGACAAGCTGCCTTAGGTGAAAAGGAAATGGCAATTCCTGGTTCTGTTGGTACAGAGGAGATTAATAAACACCATAGAGCACACTGGCTTTCATGCCTAGAGAGTCTTTTCAATCCTATTGAGACATGTAGGAAAACGTTCCCAACCACCATGTTTCCTCTTCAAGATGAATGAGAGAGAAAAGTACAAACAGATCAACACACAAGATGTGTATCAAGGGCATAGCATTTGTTAGATCTACGCACACTAATTCAGATATTAGCTTTGTACTCTTAATCATGCAGCTTTTTTTTTTTTTTTACAATCATTGGTCTCTCTTATTATCCTTAATCAGAGTTTGTCTTCTCAACCCACTAACCTTTTAGCATCTCCCTTTATTTCATAGTAATATTGCTTGAAGGCAATACAAATAGAGCTTGGTTGAGTAGATAGCTTGTAAAATTAATTTACCGCCCCTTATTATGAAAATATAAATGATCCAAGCAAATCATGGCAGATTCAGTTGGTTCAAAGATCCCTTTTCTGTTTAGTCATTTTGAGCCAAGACCCATCAGGATATATGTGAAATTAGGTTTGATTTTTTTTTTTTAACTCTGTGTAAAGTGATGCACATTTTTAACATTCAGATGCATTTTTTCTTGTAATGCCCATTCCTTGAATTAGAGAAATTCTTTTACAGAGTTTTGCCATCCCGTTTATTTTAAGTATGCATCAGTAGCCACCTTACTGCTCCATCCCTAACTCTGTGTCATTTATGAATATATAAAAAACACTGATTCCAGTACTGCACAATTTGTAGGCTCCATTACAAAACACAGCTTTTTTGTGAAGAGTGATAATTAACCTCTGGTATAATCTAAAAGTGAAAATAAGCAAAATCCTCACCATATTTTCATAATGAATAACAATTGTTAAATATTAATAACAATTTAGCACAGTGGGTAAATCCTAGTTGTCACAATTATAATTGGAGGTGGAGGGTAAGACTTATGTTTTTGTGGGAGGAGGAAGTTTCAAAAGCTCTAACTGGAGGATAAACAGCCATATGTCTGGGATACTTTAATTCGGATTCCTACATTGTCCAGGAGGGTAGGCTTGATGGCCACCTTAAATGGCAGCTTCCAACTCTGTGATTCTATGAATACCAATTATGTGCTTGGGAAAGGTGATAATCCAATGCCCAAAAAACCTGGAGAGGGCACAACATCACCATATTTCTCTTCTCCTTCAAAGCATATCCATAATTATTTCCACATTTCCCAGTCTTCCTGTCTCAAACTTTGCTCCTCTCGGTATTGCTTAAGCAGCCTACATATTTGTCTCTTTCTCTGTTCATTCCCATTTTCTTTCTCCATTTCCTCTTCCATTTATTTCAGTTGTGAAAGCCTTCGGAGATGGGTGGGTGTCAACTGTTTGTACCACGGTGAAATAAAAGCTTACAATAAACCCTGCCAAAACTGAAACTAGGCAGTGAAACATCCTAAGTGCACCTGGTGAGGACTACTTATGCTATTCACTAGGCTACAGGTTTTTCAGTGTATTAGTTTTTTGTGCATCAGGTGGATAAGAGGCAGGTAAATAAATTTAGAACAGATTTATAGGGAAGGGTCTGGGATGCCCATTTTCTTAGTTGTTCTATGGCAAGATGAATAGATGGGTGTGAATGAGACAAAATACAGAAAAAGTGGTTGGGCCATTTAGTGCCCCAAGAAAGAATGGGAATGGTTTGTTTGTTTCAAATTCACTTTTTAAGCATCAGTCTACCATATGTATGCATAACAAAAGAATGAGAATAAATGTTAAAAAAGCATGGTGGGTTAGCTTGTTTAATGAAGAAAGTTTGAGAACATTCATGAAGGAAACAAAAGTAGTGAAAGATTCTGAATTTGGAACAATTTCTTTGTGATGTCAAAAGTGTATCTTGAGGAAAAGTCATGGAAGTAAAGAAGAAAGGAAAGAAATTAAATTGGAAGTAGAATGATTGCAAGAAGAGAAATGATTTATATAGCCGCCCAGAGTCACTTTTATGTGAGATGGGAGGCTATATAAATACAATAAATAAATAAAAATAAATAAATATGAGTCCTGTATGAAAAAGTATCAAAATGGAATGGGAAGTGAATGTAATAAATGGAAACTAGAATTTAATAAAGAGGATGTGAAAGCTGCTTTGAAAAGAGTAAAAATAATTATGTTACAAAGTGCCACCGAAATAGGTAGAGTGTGTAAAAAGTTGTCTGGTCAAATGAAGAAATAAAGGAGGCTGTGGATGAGAAAATGCACATAAGAGAATGATGCAAAAGGTCTATCATGTAAATCACTGAGAGTTGAATGGATTGTGGTGGAATACAAATTAAACAATAATGAAGATGTAATATATTGTAAAATGTGCACAGAAAGAAAAAATAGCTGCATATAATGTAATCAAAGAGAGGACAGTTAAAATAAAAAGAGGGAGAGAGAATATGGAATGATTTTGGTGGAAATAAACTTGTTTTGAGTAAATAAGACTAAACAAGAAGACAAGAACATCCAGCAGATTGAATGGAATTAAAAATAAATGTAATTAAATGAAACTAAAGCGAGGAAATGCTAGAAGGAGTATTTTAGGGATTTGTATGGAAATGGTAGTTATGTGCTGAAGAGTGAAATTGGAATGAATTCTGTAAATACTAGTGTGCAAAGTTGATGAAAAGGAGCCGTAAATGTTGTGAGACTGTTGGAAAATTGTAAGGCTGCAGATATAGAGGATGTAAGTAGAGAAATGTTGTAGTTACTTATGGAGTAATTGTGTAACTTGTTTAATGTATGTATTAAGATTACATCTGTGTCCAACAACTGGAAGAATGCTGGTTTTGTTCCCCTACACAATGGGAAAGGTGGAAAGAGTGAATGCAAAAACCGGATCAAAAGACTATGAGAAGTGACAATAAGCACAATTTGGGAAGTGCAGTGCAGCTTTTTCTTGGATTTTTCAGTGCCTTTTTCATGAAGAGTTCTTGGAAAAGCAAAAGTTTGCATGCTATTCTGTAAACTGTTAATCAGTCTAATAAAGGTACGGGCCTAATATACGTTCTGGGTTTTTTGGCAACATGATTATGTAATTTGGGAGAAACAATTCAAAACCATCAAAGAACCTATTGTATATCAGTTAAAGATTAAAGCATGTGCAGGACAATTCATCCAGCAAGAACATTCTTTGTCTTCATAGGAGGCATTTACAAAGGTACAAACACCTTCTGACTTTTAATGTTCCACTACTGAGATCAGCAGACAATGTAAATTTTTCTTGTACGCATCTAACTTTTGATATGCAGCCTATTTAGTTGCACAACAATCCTAAAAGTGGAAGGGAAGACACATATGTCATTTTCCTGCAGCTTCAAAGGGAAAGATTGATTAATGGGGTTAATAACTTCAACATTACTGAACAATGGGAGCATTGTTTTAAAAAAAATGAATTATTTTGTACTAAGTCTAAGAGCTCCAGCTGTCCCATGTTTTTCCACTTACGGTCAAAAAGTCCGTAATAGAAAGTATGTAGCCCTGGAAAATGTTTGGTTGTGGGAAAAGAGCAGATAGTGCTATGCATTTATTTCCATATACAGCTTTGGCAGGAAGGATTCCATACATACACAGTGATTCAGAAAAGGAGCAGAAAAATGCACAACACAATACTGGATAACTAATTAATTTTCCCAAGAATCTCAGGATTACTACTCAGGATATCCTACTACTTATGGTTGACCATCAGTGTTTCAGGGTGCTCGATGCCATGGGACTGAACTATGACTTACAACTTATACACATGTGTATATGGTAAAAATCTTGGCTGCCCCTTTTGAGGAAGGAACCTATGGGAGATGAGCAGTTAGCAAGAGAATTAAATGCCACAAACTTCAAAGGGAGAACAGTGTGCCTCGTCTTCCTATCCCCCCCCCTTTTTTTCTGCATATGGCCAATTTTTTAGTCATATGATATATGCAACCCAAAAGTATGAAGTTGCTTCTTGTGTTATGTTTCAGTTTTGTTGCTCATCTTAGTTATAGCAGCTCATTTTTGCATCAATAATTGTATATTTGTATATATTTCAGAGTAATGATTCTTTACTAAACAGCAAGGACCTTTACGAGCAAGATCTCTACTGATAAGAGAATTGACCCAGTTTACCATACAATGGGTACTTCAAATGAAGAGATGGTCTCAGCGGAACAGAACTTGAACCCGCTCTGCTTTGAATGTGGCCAACAGCACTGGACAAGAGAGAATCACTTGTACAATTATCAGAATGAGGTGGACGATGACTTGGTTTGCCATATTTGCCTTCAACCCTTGCTACAGCCATTGGACACGCCTTGTGGTCACACGTTCTGCTATAAGTGCCTACGAAACTTTCTGCAAGAGAAGGATTTCTGTCCCTTAGACCGCAAAAGGCTCCATTTTAAATTGTGCAAAAAATCTAGCATCCTTGTACACAAACTGCTTGACAAGCTCTTGGTGCTATGTCCCTTTTCTTCAGTATGTGAAGAAGTAATGCAGAGATGTGACTTGGAAGCACACCTGAAAAACAGGTAAATGGTGAGGTGATAGACCTAATCAATTTTGTTATTATAAATATCTTCCCTGTTACTTGCTCCTCGTGACTCTTTTACCCCCTGCCTGCCTTCATTTATTTTGTTTCCTTCCCATTCTGCCTCTTCTCTGGATGTTATTTAAAGGGGGTGATAAATGGATAGCCATAGATCAGCCTTGTGTTTCTTAATAAAGCAAAATGAAAGGAGGAAGAAACTATCTCTGGGACTGTTGATATTTTACTGCTTTCTAGCCCTATGTAAGCATTCTGTTTGGGTGAAAAATCATGTGATAAGAAAGAACCTTTCTTCCGTCCCTTCTGGCAGTCTGAAATGTAGACACAATTGATGAGTAGAAAAGATTCTCTCATGTAGAGTCACCGAAAATGTGGGTAACAGGGAGAATAATACAGCTAGATTACTTGAATTTGCTCTCCCGTTTTTTTAACAACCAATGGAGCACATAAATAACGTTTCTTCACGTGAGTAGAGCTTTCCTTGATCTTTTCTCCTTTCCTGTGTAGTCAAAAATCTTATTTTTCTAGAGTAAAAATCAGTGACGGTATCATGCTCTCGATTGCAAAGTAACAAGTAGGTGGTGGTATCAAAGCTATGCACACTAGGGTACCCACAAAAAGAGAGATCTCTGCTTTACAAGCCCCTTGTAGGTTGTTAAAAAATTCCCATGGGGCTCAAGGGATGATTGAAGGCAATGTAATATAAAGGGCAGGTGTTTGGGAGGTTCAGGGAAAATTGAATAATTTTATTTTATTTATTTATCAAATTTATATAGCTAATATATTATAATTATATAATTAATTAATATTAATTGTATTGTTTTCTGCTTGATTGTTTGCCTGGTGTTAATCCCTACTTATCAAGGTGTTGGCTGCTGGAGAGGATGTGTTCTGGTCCTTTTGTTTCCTTCTTAGCTTTTTTATTGTTTCTTTTGAATAGCGTGTAAATATAGTTTATTTCTATGTGTCTATTGATGGCTGATTTGTTTGAATGCCAAGCTTCCAGGAATTCCCTAGAGTTTTTGGATTTAGGTTGGTCTAGGATGCTCACAGTTGCCCAATTGAAACTATGGTTGAGTCTGACCATGTGTTGATAAGCAGAACAATCAAGCAGAAAACAATACCCTAATCAAGGAACTACCAAGGAGAAAACCACACACCCAGCAAAACTGGCAGGGCAAGCTACTGTATATAAACAGGGAGCAAACCCCACACTCACACACACTGATGATGTTACCTGGTTGCGTAATGCAACCTCTGCAAGCAAACAACCAAGCCCAGAGCGCACCAAAGACTCCACAGAAGTTCCAAAGCCTGAACAAAATGCGGTATGTGAAGAGATCAGGAAGATCTGATCCAAAGGACATTTGCGGCATTGACTAGTTCTCTGTAAAATATCAGGATTGTAGCAACAACTATTCCAGTGATTTCCAGATTATTTCCAGGTTTTTTTTTTTTAATTGTAGCTCCCATCATTCACCCAGCATAGTCAATAGTCAGTGATGATCAAGTGGCACCATACGGGAAAGCTTATATTACATTAGGTAACTAAAGATAGTTATTTTGTTCAAGCATCTGTTCCCTGTTTTTGTGATGATATAGAAGCATTTCTTCTCTAGGTGTCCTGGGGCTTCCAATCGAAGGGCTGCTTTGGAGAGAAGAATAAACATCAAATTGCAGGCAGACACTGAATGTGAAAATGAGAACGCTATGATAGATCATCCGGACTCCCAGTCACCTGAAGTAGAGCATGCTGGAACTGGAATGGCATCAGTGGAGCAGAACATGATATCAGCTGCAGTTTCAGTATGGACAGATGAGTCTGGCCTTGACAACCCTGCCTTTGAGGAGAACACAGGAACTGACAGTATGTTTTTTCTTTTAGCATTCAGTTTGATCAGTATATATTAAACCTTAAACTTTAAGAAGTCTCGAAATCAGATTTTATCCTGGCATGTAAGCGAATAATCAGCTTTTCGACAGTATTCTTTAAACCTTTATTTCATTCGTTTTCAGAAACCTTGGGAAGCAGTTAGGGCTGCACAAGATAAATACTTGTGTTAAAAATAACCAGCAGGGCTTTTTTTTTTTTTTTAAAGGAATCTTATTTAGCTGTGGCTTTCTTTTTAACAGTCAACAGAATGACTTTGATAACAGCCATAGCATTAACTTCTGATCTGCAAAAATTAGGAGGTACAGCTTGCTCAGAATCAGGATCTGGAGAGCTCCATGCCTATGCTGGTGTTTATACTTATATCTCCTAAAACAAAAAGCATTTATACGAGTAACAGGATATACATGTACAACATCATTTTTAATCTATTGTGTTGTTTATACATCCATATGAATAGCTATGGCAGTGTTTAAAGTGTTTAAATTCTCCAGCCAGCATAGCTGGGAATTCTGGGAGTTGAAGTCCACTCATCTTAAAGTTGCTAAGGTTGAGAAACACTGAGCTATGGTATCACTTTAAGTGTACAGCTATTTCCATTTTAAATTTGTCTGAGAGCCAAATAAGAAGATGAATTTTCATTTGCCTTTCACATACATCTTTTTGTGAAGCAATTTTCTAAAACTCGATCATGGTTATCCCAAACTGGAGACTCATGGTCTCCAGCACAAGCTGCCATATGGCAATCTGATAATCCTAGGTTCATTACTGCACCACCTATGACCACCATGTAGCTCTTGCAGGTCTGTTTTGGGCCTTAGCAGCCCTGTTAGAAGCCACATTTTAGCCATCACCACAATAGCCACCTACTATCAATTTGAGTTTGGTCAAAAAGTCATGCAGGCTTGATTTTAATTTACTTGATCATTTCATTTTATTTTATTATTTCATTTTTTATATTATTATTATTCCTTTATTATTCCTTTATTATTTTATTATTTCAGGTAATTTCCAATGTCATTTTATTTTATTCTAGTCTAGCAAGTTGTTGCATTTAAAAATGTATTTATCTGTACATATTGTCTTCTTTCCCAATTGGGCAGCAACACATCAGCCATCAAGTTTACCAGAAGGTGAGATCACCACCATTGAAATTCATCGGTCCAATCCTTATATTGAATTGGGAATTAGCATAGTAGGTGGCAATGAAACACCTTTGATCAACATTGTTATTCAAGAGGTTTATCGTGATGGAATCATTGCCAGAGATGGAAGGCTCCTTGCTGGAGATCAAATACTGCAAGTACGTATCTGATTATATATTCTTCTTAACTCTGGTGCGTCCAGATTGTGCAGCTATATATTAGATGTTGAGTAAGCAAGAAAAATTAATTATTTCCTGGCACATTTTTGGAATTCTGTGGGATGAAAGTTAGCAGAGCAGTTTGTGGTCAGAACATACTATAATGCAGGCAAAGTGGGAAAAAAAAAGCTTTCTCAGTAGTGATACTCTTGATTTAACAGGATTTCATGTTTTTTATATCCCTGTTTCTAATAGATGGATAGTTCTTTTTTAAAAAGAGGGAAATCAGGATGATTGTTCATTCCTTCTTTTGTGAGTGATATGAAATGCTTCTGTTACTTATAGCCCTCTGTGTAATACATTGGAAAATATAGCAACATCATTTTAGTAGAGCAGCATGAATTATAGTTGTTGATTTCTAGAGCTCTGTACCTCCGACCCCCAGTTACAAACCATTTTTCATGTCTTCCTTTTCATAAAAATGCTAAGAGATTAGGTTGAAACTAAGATCTGAGAATGTTTTGATCTGCTTTTGTGAGTGTTCGTAACTTCTCAAATTAGAATTGGGTCTTGCATTGTATCTGCAGAAGAAGGGCCGTTGAGGATGAAAAGTCTTATTGGAGTCTTAGGAAATCAATTACGGAAGCTTACAAGTATCAGTTGCTCAGATTCATAATCCATTGGAAGGATCAGTTCAAGCCCAGTCTTGCCTCCCTCCACAAATTTCTTTCTGTACTGTTTCCTTCCTTTTCCTTCCCCAGAGAACTTAGTTTGAGCACAGTGAGGCAGAGGCAATTTTGCAGGCTGAAAAGAAGGCCACAGAGATTGTCATCCTGAATGTCACAGAACATTTTTTCTCACCAAACTGAACGAAGATGTTGTGTCAGAGCTGGATGCATCTCTACTGTTTCTCTTGTCCCCTTGCCTGGCCTTAATTTAGTGGGTGGTCCTCAGAGTTTTTTAAAAGGAGTCTGGACAGGTTCATGAAAGACAAGGCAGTCAGTGGCTGCTGAACTGTAGACTGCACACCCTAAATACTGGTTGTTGGAAAGCAGCAGTGAAAAGGGGCATCACCCTCCAGTCCAGGCTTGTGAGCTTCCCAAACAGATCCAGCTGGCCATTGCACGACACAAAATGCTTGTTTAGATAGGATTAAAGCCTGATCCAGCAGGACCTTTCTTATATTCTTATGCCTGGTGAAGGTTTCAAGTGACTTGTTCAAAGGCAGCAGTCCTTTTAAGGATGTGGTTCAAATACTAGAATTGACAGCTTGAGAGGTGAATGATAGGATGTTTATGTTTTCCTAGTTAGGTCCATGGAATGTTGTCTAAACTGCTTGTAAATGTTGTCTAAACTGCTAGTAAAGGGATTAGGGGTGCTACGGAAGCATCATGCAGTTTCAGGTATATATCCTAGGCATTTATCCTGGGTTGTAACAAGAGATACAATGGCAAAATAAGACAAGAAAGAATTCCAAAGTTGCTTTCTGAAACAGTGGACTCCCTTGGGCTTCCTGAATAGATCATCTTTCCATGTTTACTGTGACTCCTGATTTTCCTCTCTCTCTATTAGTACATATTATCAGTATCAAAGAGCTATCATTACAGTATTTTGCCTTGGTAAACTGGGTTGCTTCAATTCCCTTAAAATTTAAATAAAAGTTCATTAATATGCAATTGAGAAGGATTTTGCAGAATTTCCCCCAAATTTGGGGTCTCTGAGAATATGCTCTCTGCTGGCAGGAAAAGAAAACAAATAGTTAGTGAGAAAGGGAAACTCTGACACAAAGTTTAATTAACATGCCTCGGGAATACTGAAGTGTATCGTGGGTTAAAAGAGAGAAAAACAGATTAAAAGAGAAAGAAGTAGAATATATTTTTTACACCTTTACTAATACTCAAGAATGTGGCACGCAGCTATTTCACACAGAATGTAAAAAGGAAACAATTGTTTGAGTCTCAGTGATTATTCTAATCGTAAGGTGTTAACACATTTAGCAGTTTAGATCTTGGGTTGGTCTTTTTCATTCTATTAAGTGATACTACAGCTTTTTCTTTCTGCTGTTTCAGGCTTTTTCCTTCAGGGTTCTTCTTTATCTTCCTTCCTCATCATGTAGCCCATGCTCCCCCAAACTGATGTAACTGGGGAATTGTAGTCCAATACCTCTGGAAGGCACCAGGTAGGGGGAGGCTTATAGGGGTGGAACGATTCATTATACAAAGTATATCACTGGCTATCAGCATCATGCCTGGCTATCAGTGATGGCAAAAGCAGACGAATATGGGTAGATATGTAGATGTTTTCAAATGATGGACCTAAGTGCAAAAAGAAAAATTCCCTAAAGGTTATTCTTGAAATTGCCAAAAATATTTGTGAAAAATGTTCAGTACATTTGGCTCCAGTCTTACAAAGTGTGAATCCTGTATATTAATAGCTCACTCATTCTCTGAATGCTTACCCTTATACACCCAGAACAGCATATTTTATGCAGAAAAGATAGTGGGAAAACTTCCAGAAATGCAAAATCCTAGGGCTAAATGTGTTCATGGTGACTGATTATTGCAGGAACAGACAGGGAAGATGGGAAACTGGTGCCAAAAAGCGGTATGGAAATAAATGGAGTCTCCTGGAAAGAGGCATGGCTGTCTGGAACCTTGAACAGGGGCAAGTTGTCACAGGTCCAGCTTACATTTTCTGCTTCTTTTCTTTCAGGTGAATAATTTTGACATCAGTAACGTGTCTCACAACCACGCCAGGGCCATCCTTTCCCAGCCCTGTACCTCGCTGCATCTCACTGTCCTCCGAGAGAGACGATTTGTAAGCCGAACACACAACCACAGTGATAGCCCTCTCCAGCGAGAGGATAGCTTCCATCTGACCCTACACAAACGAGACTCCAATGAACAGCTTGGAATTAAGCTGGTGCGCAGAACAGATGAGCCAGGGGTATTTATTCTTGACCTTCTGGAAGGGGGGTTGGCTGCTCAGGATGGCCGACTCTGTAGCAACGACAAGGTGCTGGCTATCAATGGGCATGACCTGAAGCATGGCACACCTGAACTGGCTGCTCATATTATCCAGGTAAACTCCTGTGGGTGGGGAGTCACTCTTTTGTCTACTCTGCTCTTCCCAAGCTGGACCATGGTGGCTGGGAGTGATGGGGTTTCTTGCCTTAATACCCCTGCGAGTTGTCAAATCAAGGAAGACCAGCCTTCTAGAAATCAAGGGTGTTGATGCCTTAAATTCCATTTAAGCATAAGCTTACTAGCAAACGTGTGAAGGAATGAGCACCATGTAGTCCCCTGTGGTACGGGTGCCATTGAAATCACAGTCCATGTTCTCTTGTATTGTCAGTATTATAGGGACATTCGCTTTCAGCTGATTACCCCTCTTTTAATTAAACTCCCCGGGCATTCCGATAATTTTTACTTGCATTATTTGTTAAATAATCAAAATAAATTTATTTCTTTAAAAGTTGCAAAATGTTGCTATATAATGTGTAAGCTTCGCCCGCAAATGGTTGCTAATAGTTACTGATGAAAGGGGTAATATTGTTGTCTGTTTTATTGTATGTATTTTTATTGGTCAATGACTGAAATAAATATGATGATACACCATGTAGTGGACCAGTACTTGGGCAATCTCTCCTACACTAATACATAGGGTTCCATGGCATTACAGATTCAGAGGGGGAAAGGGGCTTCCGAGGGCACGTGGGTATACATGTAGCACCAGCCAGCAACTCCTTAAAAGTGTGTTTTCCCAGGATTGTGCCCAAGAAAAGAGAGCTGCTTTTTTCTTTTGTAACCAAAGCACTGCACAGCCCTGTTAACTATATAGCACTGTTTTCCCCAACCTTTCCCCTTTTTCTTCCACAAGCTGGTTTCCATGGTAAAGTTGTTGCAAGCAGCTTCCTGTAGGTCATTGAGGCTAGTCATGAAAGGACATCCCAGCATGCCCTTGGCTTCTGCACAGCCATTGGGGTTTAGATTCAGTGGAGTAGTAGATTTTACTTGGTATAGTTTGACTTCATTTTTCCTTTTCTCCCTAATAATTCAGTTCTGAGATCGCAACCAGCAAGAGCTCTGTTTGAGCACCTAGAGCTGATGGTAGTGAAATCAGATGCTGGCAAACTGACTGAACTAGTCCTCTCTCATGGCAGAAAATGGCTTGTTTTATTAACTGTAGAGAAAATAGAGTCTGATTCTTTGGCCAGTATTAGTCCTCAGGAAAAGTGTTGATTTCCTTCATATGTACAGTATACTCTGCATGGCTGTTTCATGGCTAGCAGAATATTTTGACTATTCTTTGTTGTCAGAGGTAGCCGGTGTGGAAGCATAATGGTGTTTATACCCCAATCCTCCATTCATTTTTCATGTGCATCTGCAGGCCAGTGGTGAGAGGGTGAGCCTAACCATTTCTAGGCCTACCAAGTCCCAAATTGTGAGCATTCTCAGAGATGGAGGAACACATCCCATCAGTCATCATCAATCCTATCAGCTGTATCATAGCAACAGGCCAAGCCCACATAAGGTAAGTTTGGGGATGGACCAGAAATTATTTCAGTTTATATTCTAATGTAAATTTACCTAGTCTGCATTTCCCAAACCAATAAATGAATTGAAATACAGTTATTCTTCCGTGTTCATTTTTTTCTAAAATTTGTGAATACAGTTTTCCAGTTAAAAACTAGGTACCAAAATGCATATATGAGGGGAATGTCCACACAAAACTTAATATATTAATGAAAATAATGTATAAAAAAATAATGTATTAGGGGATTTGGTTTTTTTAAAAAATGCAGGTATTAAACAAAATTATATACAAAATATGTATATTAAGGGGAAATGCATACTAAGACATGGACAACTTTTTATGTGTACTCTTTTAAAAATTGTACACTAAAATGGGATGAACCCAGGACTGGGAAATTGAAAAATAATAATAATAACAGAGAAAATTGTTAGAATTACCTCTACAATGTTGATCGCTGAAAGAATGACAATGTCCATACATTTTTAGTAAGATTAGACATACTGTGTCATTAGGTGCCCAGGAAGTTGGAAAAATGCACCCTCTACTGGATAGCGTAGCTATTCCCACAGGCATCTGTTAATCTTTATGATTAATATTGTCCTCTAAAAACAGGCATGCACTGAAAATATCCCAGCAGAATAGACTGGAGTGTGCCACTTCTCATTGTACAATTTCAGCAGCTGCCTCAACTTGAAAATGTGCATTCAAATCCAAAAAGATATGAGCCTAAGCCCCCCCCCAAAGCACATACACATCTCCTCCCCGCCAAAAATTAGGATATATTGTATTGTTACACAATCCAGTCAGGTAAAAAGAAGAATCTTAGATCTTAGAGGTTGATCAGGGAGAGTATCAATATTTTGTATTTATAAGAAAGTTCAGGGAGCCACTTAAGTTCCTGAATCTTTTGGGGAGAAAATGACAGTGTCGTTTAAAACACTAGATGAGGCTTTTAAATGAGAAATCTGTCTAAAACGTATCCATGTCAGTATCACTGTGGCGTTAATTTACTTGTAAAACATTTTTTAAAGAAATCCACTTGCATTGATATACAGGCAGTCCTCGACTTCAGACCATTTGTTTAGTGACTGTTCAAAGTTACAACAGCACTGAAAAAAGTGACTTATGACCAGTCCTTGAACTTACAACTGTCACGGTGTCCCCACAGTCACATGATCGTTATTTGGGCACTTAGCAACCGTCGCGCATTTTCAACGGTTGGAGCATCCTGCAGTCAAGTGATTGCCATTTGTGACCTTCCCA
The DNA here is from genome assembly GCF_059951505.1 of Python bivittatus. Taxonomy (NCBI): domain Eukaryota; kingdom Metazoa; phylum Chordata; class Lepidosauria; order Squamata; family Pythonidae; genus Python; species Python bivittatus. The sequence goes on along the minus strand of NW_028277056.1, from coordinate 21,867,987 downwards.
GCCAGCTCCCAACAAGCAAAATCAATGGGAAAGCCGGCAGGGAAGGTTGCAAGTCACAGTCACATGATGTCTCACTTAACAACCATGATGATTCGCTTAATGACCACAGTAAAAAAGGCTGTAAAATCGGTCACGGTCATGTGATGCCTCACTTAAAGAGTGCACTGCTTAAGAACAAATTTTGTGATCATAAGTCGAGGACGACCTGTACTTTCCCTACTGTCAGTTGTACAGCCAACTAACTCTAATATATGCTGTTTTGAAAACAATTATCCTTAATGTATGCCTTTAGATATGAAATATTCTATGAAATATACTTTAAAATGCAATCTCCCATAATGTATGCTTTTCTGTAAGCATATTTAAATATTAAAAATTGTTGAGCTCCAATCCATGGATGCTGGCAAACTCTGCATTACTATTTGTTCCCCATCAGAGTCTGTACGTGCAAATAATTTGGACATCCCTCTTTCAGACCTAACCTAAGTTGAGTGTATCCCTGAATTCCTACCTTTTTTTGTAGGACCTCTCACAATGTGTGACTTGTCAAGAGAAGCACATCACAGTGAAGAAGGAGCCCCATGAATCCCTTGGCATGACAGTAGCAGGAGGTCGAGGCAGCAAAAGCGGGGAATTGCCAATATTTGTTACAAGTGTACAACCTCATGGATGTCTGGCAAGAGATGGCAGGATCAAAAGAGGTGAAAGCAGAAGGCAGTATTGAGACAGTGTGTTGGTGGGAAGTCTTCTCTTGGGCAACATTGTTAATTGTTGGTGGTTGGGTTTTTCTTAACTAATACACACACACACACACACACACACACACACACACACAGAGTATAATTTCGTTATACTGTATTTTTAGCTACCCAGAATCATGTATTAGAGATGGGCAGCCATATAAATGAAATAAATAACTATATAAATAAGCCTGATTAAAATGGATGCCTAAGCTCCATATGTTTTGCATACCCTTCCCAGTCTATTCACTTTCACTGGGATGTGCCCTTAAATATAATGCTTTACAGTGATTTCTATGCAAGAAAAGTCACAGTATTACAAATATGTCCCTTTTACATATGAGGTAAAGCACAGGTGGGCAAAAATCGGTTTATCTTTCTTTAGCTGATGTACTACTTTAAGGAGTTCCCACAGGTGTTACCTGTGTGCCTGCACACAATCCCAGTCATCTTTTCCCCTTTGAATCTGGATTGTTGCATGACCTTAGAGCAGTGTTACTCAGCCTTGACAACATGAACATGTGTAGACTTCAGCTCCCAGAATTCCCCAGCCAACCACTTCCATTTGTTCAGTGCCGCCATAACTTTGAATGGTCACTGAATGAATGGTCATTAAGTGAGGACTACCTGTAAGCCTTCTTCCTTTTAAAGGTAACTCCCTAAAAAACCAGTATTGAACAGTGTGAACCTGTTCCCCACTGATAAAGAGCAAGAACTATTCATGAATAGAGATGAATCCTCTGTATATCACAAAACAACCAGCACTGCAGTGTAAGCATACTTGCTTTGCATCTTGTGAAGTAATTGGAACCCTGTCTCAGCAGCTAACCAGTTTGGGCCACCATTACATGACATAAACAATGGCAGATTTCTAATACTTAGAACTGGATCAGCTAAGAACCAATATTAACTTGCCCCCTTGCCTCCCACCCCTAAGTAGAAACAAATGCTTTAAAAACCTCTTCCTGCCCCAATTATCAAGGGAAGGAGGTCTGTCCCTTCCCTATAGCTATACAGCATGCTAGACTGATTGGAAAATGCTGATTCACAAGAGCTGCTGACATGGAAGCCCAGAAATAACAGACACTACAGTTCTGCCAAGCATAATGTAAGCTACTATCTGCCCCCTGCCCCTACCGGTACATAGGTAACATCCTGTTGTCAGATAGGCACAAAAAGTAGCAACTTAGTGGTATACATTTGCACAAGAAGATCACCTCAACAGGGTCTCTTGTTTGTTTTTTACCCAGGTGATGTGTTGATGAATATTAACGGCATTGATCTGACCAATCTGAGTCACAGTGAGGCTGTAGCTATGCTCAAAGCCAGCGCTGCTTCCTCGGTTGTTGCTCTGAAAGCTCTAGAGGTCCAGATTGCTGAAGAGCAGCCCCAGGCAAATGACGAGCAGCCGAACACCATCAGCGAGAATGAATATGATGCTAGCTGGTCACCATCTTGGGTTATGTGGTTAGGACTTCCAAGGTATGATTAACATTTTATCCTCTTGTTCACTGTAGATTCTGCATTTTTTTCTGAGCAGATTTGAAGAATCAAGCTGTCTTCTATCAACCTTTAGGAAGCTCTTTGCAAGTCCTCTGCATGCTGTTCTAGTATAATGTGTTAAAAACAGAAGGCATTATTATAATTTTTAATGAGGTTTCTATAAATGTGAGTGATGTGTGGAACAGTACTTTCCTTAACATTTTTCTCAGAATATCAGGATTAAGCTATAGCTTCTTATGGAAACCCAACCCAACAAAACAAAGAAGCAGGCTGTTAAAGTAGGTCCATTTTTAAAGGAGCTGTAAAAGTGATTTGTCATATATTTATTACTTGCCATTTTATGTTTAAAATGTATCTGCCCCCTTCAAGACCTCAGGTTAGTTTTCCCAAGGTCTTCCAAAGGCTAGTTACTATCTAAGTGATAACATTCTTGATCTCGTAGAATATTGACCCATGTTTGGGTATGAGAAGGTCAGTTGACTTAATATTTTGCACGGATATTTAATGGGTGTGCCAGACTTAGGGGAAAGCAGAGTTTATTTTTGGAAATGCATCTTACTGAATAATTATTGTTTGGTTTTTTAAAAAATCATTAATACATTATATACAGCCAAGTGTGAAAGAGTGTTCTTGTAGGCTTGTTAGAGGTCTAACAGATTTGCTTAATCGGTGTTACGACTCCTCCTCACTCTTTCACAGCTGCCTGCATAGCTGCCATGATGTTGTGCTACGAAGGAGCAATCTAGCAAGCTGGGGGTTTAGCATTGTTGGTGGCTACGAGGAAAATCATACAAACCAGCCTTTCTTCATTAAAACAATTGTTCTAGGAACACCAGCATATTTTGATGGAAGACTCAAGTAAGGTTCCTTTCTGCTTTTTATCCTGAACTTTAACAAGGGAAGGGAGTCACCAGGGCCTGCAGCTGATACTGCAGATTCATTCTCAAGACAATACAAAATATGTGCGCTTTGTGTGTTAAAAGTAGTTCTTTGTAAAGTGCAGACCCTGCACTCATCCGGGAGTCTGATTTAATGGCTTAAAATGATTGATTGATTGATTGATTGATTGATTGATTGATTATGTGCCATCAAGTCATTGTCGCCTCTTAGTGACCACATAGATTTTCTCCATGATGATCTGTCCCTAATCTGGTCCTTCAGGTCATCCAACAGTGTACCCATCACCACTGCAACTGAGTCCATCCAACTTGCAAAGGCTTAAATGGCCCTGTTCAATTCTATAATTCTATGAAAAATGCCCGTATCCAATTTTTAGACCGCAAGTCTTGGGGGATATGGTTTCAACTATTTTGGGAACAGTTAAAATTTACCTCTAAGTTCAATATAGTGTAGAGGCAGATGTCTTTTAAAAATCCTAGTCCACCATTGTCATAGGAAATTCTTTCATGTCCATCTGTTGGAGCCACCATTTCTCACTCCCAAATGTCCCATGTCAGTGGGGCATCATTTTGTGTTCCACACAAATACTGTGAAACTATACCACATTGCAACATGTATTTTTTTGTATTTATTTCTCCAATTTATATAGCTGCCCATCTCAAAGTAACCCTCTGGATGGCTTACAATATTGGAAAACATACAAACCAGTTAATATAAAGCATAAACACAGCCAAAGAGCCAAATAAGCTAGACAGATAGCTACTATATCACATGCTCTAACTATCTGACCCTTGTGCCCACAAACATACCCATGTCATGAGAACCTTCCAAAAAGCTGGCAGAGTCAGGGCCAATCTAATCTTGGGGAGAACGGTGTTCCAAAGGGCAGACACAGCAATAGAAAGGGCCCATTTCCTGGGTCCTACAAGATAACATTCTTCAACTGACAGGACTGCAGCATGCTCTCCTGTTGGATCAAATGGGACAGGAAGAAACAACTGGTGAGAGGCAGTCCTGCAAATAACCTGGCTCTGTGCTATGAAGGGCTTTATAGGTGACAACCATCACCTTGAATTGCATCTGGAAGCATACTGGAAGCCAGTGCAGCTTGTGAACAAAATTGTAACACGCACACACTGAGGCACATTCAGAACTGCCCATGCCACTACATTCTGTACCAGCTGCAGCTTCTATATGCTCTTCAAGGGCAGCCCCATGTAGAGCACATTGCAATAATCTACTTGGAGGTGACTATGAGCAGACTGAAAGGGGTCCAAATAATCTACTTCCTCCAGAGTTTCTAAAGCTGCCATACAACAACCTTTTCAACAATGTTCCCTAAAAGGGGAAGGTTGGAGACAGGACAGAAGTTGTCTACCATGGTTGGGTTCAGCAATGGCTTCTTTAGGAGAAGGCAAACCACTGCCTCTTTCAGAACTGGCAGGACCAGCCCCTCATCACCACCACCACCAGGTCCTAACTGATGTCACCCCCTGGGAAGCTTTGGCTAACCAGGAGGGACAGGAGTCAATATACAGGTGACCAAACTTACAGTTCTAAGAACGCTGTTAGTTCCTAAGGACTAACAGGATGAAATTCCTCCCAGATAACCAAGCCAGACTGAGTCTCAGTTACCTCCATGGGACCTGCCTCAAGGTAAGAGTCCAACTTTTAGCAGATGCTTTATCTAACAGATACCTAGTATATTCCTCACAGCAGCCTTGCTGGTGAACCTCTGACTCCACCTTCCCCAGGAGAGTCTGGGTCACCTTCCCAACTTGGTGTCCATCAAATGTGTTGAACATCAGCTCTTCTAATCTCCAGAGGTTTTTCTGGCTGGACATAATGGGTGTTGAAATCAGAGGCATTTGGAAGACACTAGTTGGGGAGGGTTGACATTCTCAAGATGTTCTGAAGAGAAGACAGCCTTTAATGTGAGAGTTCTATTGCAGCTGAGTGGGAAAATAGCACAAAAAAGCAGAAGAAAGGAAGAAAGTAAAATCCTAAAATCTGCCACAAACCAAGAATCCATTGCCCACTGAATCACCCATTTTGCATACTTTCCTCTTTTTCTCCCCACAATTCTCCTAAATGCTAAGCTGAATGTTTTCACTTTTCTGTCTTTCCAGATATATTCCATAGAGTTATGCCATTCAGTAAATCAGTCAGTTATAGATTGTGTTCTCAAATTAAATCATTTTAATGCAATTGTTACTTTTTCAGTCTGAATTGCAAGCACCATCATAAAAGAGGCGTACGCTTCTGCAGCAGGGGTATAGAGGTAGTGAGAGATTACGCTTGCTACAGAATGTGTATTTAATTAAAAAAAAAAAAAGGATGTTCTCTTCTTTAGAATGAATCTTTTTCCAAGTATATACAGTGGAACCTCGAGTTACGAATTTAATCCGTTCCGTGACTCTGGTTGCAACTCGAATTGGTCGCAACACGAGGCAAATTTTCCCATAAGGTTCAATGTAATTACCGTTAATCCGTTCTGGGATTAACAGGACAGGGAGGCGGCTATTGCTTGGAGGGAGAGTCAGGGGCGGAAAAATGGCCGCGGACCATGTGTCAGGGGCGGAAAACTGGCCGCGGACCACGTGTCAGGCAGAAAAATGGCCGCAGACCACGTGTCAGGGGTGGAAAACTGGCCGCAAACCACGTGTCAGGGGCGGAAAAATGGCCGCGAACCACGTGTCAGGGGCGGAAAAATGGCCGCGGACCACGTGTCGGGCGGAAAAATGGCCGCGGACCACGTGTCAGGCGGAAAAATGGCCGCGGACCACGTGTCGGGCGGAAAAATGGCCGCGGACCACGTGTCAGGCGGAAAAATGGCTGCGGACCACGTGTCGGGCGGAAAAATGGCCGCGGACCACGTGTCGGGCAGAAAATGGCCGCGGACCACGTGTCAGGGGCGGAAAATGGCCGCGGGTCCAGTTCGTAACTTGAGGTGGTTCGCAACACGAGGTAAATTTTTGGGGCTGGAGCTGGTCGTAACACGAAAAATTCGTAAGCAGAGGCGTTCGTAACTCGAGGTACCACTGTACCAGTCAGTTAATAACACCCTTTACAACTAAAACATAGTGTCAAGACTGGTTTGCCATCATACCTAGACAGAGTCATCTATGGATTGGTCATTCATGCTCAGAAAGGTCATTTCCTGCATTATGTGGGTTGTGCAACTTACTAATCCTCACTCGTTTCTCTCCTCAGATGTGGTGATATGATTGTTGCTGTCAATGGACTTTCAACCATGGGTATGAGCCATTCAGCGCTGGTTCCTATGTTGAAGGAACAGAGGAACAAAGTAACACTGACGGTTATCTGCTGGCCAGGAAGTCTTGTATAGCATGCAAAGAATATATACGTTGGTTCAAACAGCTTTTCTTTTTTTTTTTTTTGGAAATGGCTGGCTCAAATTTTTCAAGCAAAGCTGTGTTTTTCTTTTTTCCCTTTTCTACTAATGCAGCTGGTAATAAGCTGGGCCAAAAATTGCTACCTTCATATCTGAGAAGGGTGTGTGAACAAGGGGTGGGTGGGAAAGGAAGATTTTTAACCACACTGTGTTGTTCTTTCCATCCTAAAATAGCCATTTCTGTCAAATTGTGTTTATTTACCACCGCTGTGTCACTGTGGTATCCATGTGCATAGACTTCAGCTTCTTGGTTGGCTTACAGAAGTCAACTTACTCAAGCAATTGTAGTGGGGGCGGGGTTGCACCTAGCCAGGGTGCTAACATGCTGGCATGTTAGGTACCTGATAGGCTGATCTCTGCATTGCTAGATACTGATGCAAATGTATAACCTTAAGCAGGTTAGCAACAAATGATATGTAAGGCCTTCTACAGTAAGAGACGGTTATTCTGTAAGGTGCTTTCTACTTTGGTTTCAGCTTTGCTCACAGAAGATACACCAGGAACCATCTGTTTTAATTGTTAAAGTGGGTGGCCATGTTAACATTTAGTAGATTAACTTCTACGCATTTTTCTTACATTTTGCTATTCTCGTTTCTATCAAGAGCCTGAGCAATTCCTTGTGTTATGGCTGCCACATAGAAACTGCAGGAAACAGTTCCACGTAGCACCTGCCCCATACAGTATAACAGTCTTAACCCATAAGAAGGACATATTGCCCTATTATGTATAAAGTCGACATACTAATTCCATCATGAAATGCACTGGAGGGCAGGGGTGGCAGAAAGAAAGAACATGGTTATTAGCCATTATCCAACAAAAGTATTTATGGCATCATAACTATAATGTAGCAATTTGTCCCTGGCTACATGTAATCAGCATTCCCATGTTTCATGATGAAGCATGGCAGTGTAGCTTGTAAGTACACCGTCCATGTGACTCCCTTGTAGCATAAATAGCTACCCCAAGGCTGAAACTGCATCAGTATTATTATATAAGGCATGCACTGATGCATCACCAACCTGTGAAAGCTGCATCAAATGCAGAGCAGTGCACATTCTATGTGCATATTGTGTGCTATGCTACAGGCAGGTATCCTTTGTGATAATTCCAAATCCTGTAATCTGAATAAATTATGAGAACTTTCCATTATGTCTGCATTTTCTATTTTGCATAATTTATTCTTCCATTATGTCTGCATTGTGTATTTTGTATCATCATTGGAGAAGGCATGGAGTACACTGGAGTTTCTTGCCACAAGAAGTATGGCTCACCCATTCCCTGACTTTCAAGATTCATAAAATCATAGGGTAGGAAGGGACCTTGGAGGTCTTCTAGTCCAACTAGGAGCAGGAATCCTCAGACCGTTCCAGACAAATGACTGACCATCCCTTCTTTGAAAACCTCTAAAGATGGAGCACCCACAACTCCAGAAGGCAGATTGTTCCACTGCTTATTAGTTGTCACAGTCAGGAAATTCTTCCTTATTTCAAATTTGGATCTCTCTTGATGTCAGGCCCAGCCCAGGAACAACGGTGAAACACTCCAGTTGAGTTCAGTTCCTTTATTTGCTTTCACCATGTAGACAGAATCTTGCCAGACTAAATCTATACTACTGCAACTAGTGGATATACCCTGGGAGATTCTAGGAAGTGGCAATCCTGAACCTCTTATGTTTCCCATGCTGCACTTCTGGACTGTGTTGTCTTTTGTCTCCTTTCCCTTCCTGGAATGCACCCCCTCCTTCCTGATAGCCTTGCTCTTTGCTGCAATCCACCACACTTTGTGAAGCTTCCACCTGTTGGTTCTTATCCTACCCTCTGGCACTACAAGGAATAAATATACACTCTCTTCCCTATGTTAGCCCTCCTAGCATAGGAAATTGTTGTGTCTCTCCTTAGCCGTCTCTTCTTTAGAATAAACATCCCCTGTCCTTTTAATTGTTCTTCATAGGATTTAGTTTTCAAACCCCTCACCATCTCTTGTTCTTCTCTGCATTCTTTCCAGTCCCTGTACAGTGGCAGCCAAAATCAGACTCATTATTCTAGGTGTAATCTGATCAGGCCAGGACACAGTAGAACTGTCATTTCCATGATCTCAACATTATACCTCTGTTGACACAGCCCAAGGCTGCATTGGCTGTTTTGGCAGTTGCTGCGCACTGCTGGCCCTTGCTTAATCTGTGGTCTACCAGGACACCCAGATCCTTCTCACAAGTACTACTGCTGAGACAAATGCCACCTGTATTGTACCTGTGCATCTGATTTTTCCTACTAAATTACAGAACCTTACATTTCTGACCATTGAGAAGAATTTTGTTGGAAAGGGCCTAATGTTGAAATCTATCAAGATTCATTGAACCTTAAGCTGGTCTTCTAATGTGTTACCAATCTCTCCTCTCAGCTCTGTGTCATCTGCAAATTTGCTTAGTGTCCCTTCTATGGCCTTGCCTAAGTCATTTATAACAATGTTGAAGAACGCTGGGCCCAGGATAGAATTCTGAAGTACCCCACTTGATCTATTAAGGACCATGAATTGGATACAATTGTTCAACCATCTGTGATTCCATCTGATAGTAAGACCATCCATCCCACATGGTTCTATTTTATATTAAAGGAAGCTAGGGTCAACTTTATCAGATTGGAGAGCACGGAATCAAATATATGTCCATAAGATTTAGAATGTTTATTTTTTTTAAGACAAATGAAAGTAAAGTGGTAAATGAAAGAGAAAGCAGAGATCTGTGCCAAAGACTAGTTGCTCTCCTATGATGTGTTGTCACAGGAATCTTAGAAGTGGGGCAGCACTTGCCCTGGTTACATTGGAAGGTGCACCGTACCCAACTTGAACTATTGGCACATTCTGATTTAGGAGGTACAGAGTATTCAATGACCATCATGAATTGGACACAATTATTAGAGTAGATACAACATAAATTATTCCAAAGAACTGATATTTTATGAAAATCTGCCACTTCTATATAATTTTAATTGCCTGCTACAGTTCTTGGAAAGTGATCATCTAGGTCCTGCCAGTTTCCTCTTTCACTAAGGAAATTTGATGGCAGAGATCTAGTTAGTTAAGGTGTATCTTTCTGAAGACTTCATAGTCCCTTTCAAAGGAGCAAAAATTTATGTGCATCTCAATATTCATAGTCCCTACAAAATTTCTTTGAAATTCTTTCCAACCCTGCTGTGTTCACTGAATAGGACAAAAGCCTACTTTTTTAATTAACTGCAATAATTGGATTATTTCTTAGAATATTTAGTGTGTAAAGGGGGTTGTACCCTTCAATAAAACATAACGTGGGTGTGATAACAGTGCTGACAACAGTAACAAAAATTAATTGGGAGGTGACATTTGAGTGATCTGCAATATTAACACGCATTGATAATTGCTGTCCAAAGTGAATGTTTTGCTATGTAAAAAATTGTTTTTCTAAAAACCATTTTTACACTTTATACTGCAGCTAACTGTAGCTCTCTTGTGTGTCTTATATGCAAAAGCTGAGAAATAATTTAGAAAAGGGAAAAGCTAGTCCTAGGAGGACAATGTTATAATTTCAGGAAGCCTAATGGGGAGAAAGAACCCCACCCGCATAGCTGGGAGAAAGAACGGTATTTTCTCTTCCCTCATTATGTTGTCTCCAGATAAGAGCCCAGATGCCTTCACCTAAAATGCTGAAACAACCTGTGTTGTGTATGGGTTAGTTTACTTAATTATTTATCTTCTCTGAGATGATGACAGCTAGTTTGTTTTATACACAGATTCACATTTACATTCTAAGACAAACCTCTAGATCAGTGTTTCTCAAATGGCTGGCTGGGGAATTCTGGGAGTTGAAGTCCACACTTCTTCAAGGTGCCAAGGTTGAGAAACACTGCTCTAGGCAGATCTCAGCTGGACTTGGACAGAAGGGACATCCTTTTGTAAAGCACTCAGCGTTTGCTTTCAGATCATTCCAGATTTCCTCTGCAAGAGTCAGTTTGGCCTACTTGAAAAAGTAGTCTAGTTCATAATGGTTAATGCTTTTTGAATGATCTATTATAATGCTAGTATTATTTATCAGAGAATGTATTTTACCCTTACATCTACCTAATATGGGCATGCTTTTTTTTCTGTCTCCCTTCACTCCCATGTTTGAAAGAATCTGATGTGGAATAATATGGCATGTCTTTTTTATCTTCTTTGTTCTAAAGAAAGTGGTAAGACTTTGATTTTTTAAACAACCAAACACAACGAATTGGATTTTATTTCTGTCCTGTACAACACAAAACCTTTTGCTTTCACACTTTAGATCCATACCATATTACTGTGTTTAATAATATCCATCGAGGATGTGAATTTATTCGGCCCAGATCTGCAGTGGAAATTCTGATTTGTACACAGACCAGGGTCCAAAGAACCACTTGGGGTTGCATAAGGGATGTCGTATCTCCATGACTTTTTTTTCTAACTGTCTCTGATGCTTTATTGCATGTTGCTTTTGGAATCCTCTGTTTCAAAAGCAGTTGATGTGATGAATAGAAGGAGGTGCTACTACTGCAAGATTTTTCAGGTTCTATTAGATTATTGCTACTATATATGTAGCCTTTCATATTTGCTGTAATGAAATGGCCCAGCTCCATGAAGAATCCCACCATGGAATTCCTTGAAGATGGGATACACTTCAGGACCCAGCAGCCACAGCAGTCAGGACTGTGAAGAGGGAAATATGGCTGTGGATAAGAGGGTATCACTGTAAAATAAAGCTGGCGTGATGACATCCATGTTGTACCACCATTAGCAAAGTCAAGATGCAAAAGTGGAGGGTTAAGCTCTACTTTTGTACAATAATAAATCAAGGGCACGTTATCCCTTTTCCCTTCCTTAAGTGAATGGTGGGTGATAACTTTTTAGTTTTAACTTCGTAAACAAAGCATTACATTTTATTGCAAGCTACCCTAAAGGCTGATGTAGAACACAATTGTGCTGTATTCAGCACATTCCATTTGAAATTAGGCCATTGCAATGAATGCTCAGGCAAAACCACCATCTCTTTTCTTTTGCCCTGATCATATATTCATGTAGTGGCAAAGAGTACCATAGACTGTGTGCTAGGATCTTGTACTACTGATTACCATCTCTACTAATAGAAACTGGTACCAAGTGGATTCTCTTATCCTTGCCCTATTTTTTTGCTTACGTGTTATTTTATTTTCCTTATTACTGTCATTTATATTATTGGGTTGGATCTTCAGTGCCTTCTGTCTTAAATTATACCATACAATGAAATCCAGTGTTGTGGTATTAACTGAAGGATAAGAGAAAAATAAAAATCTCCTTTTGCAGTGGTGCATGGTTTGGATTTTTGTCTTTTATCTTTATAATGTTCTTCTCTAGCTGGTGAGACAAGCCTACTTGAACCTTCAGGTGCATCTCAGTTCTTTAACATAATAAAGGCTTTGTTGAGCTTCCTGCTACTATGAGTATGTTTAAGTTTTATCTGTAACACTTTTTATTGTATAAATTGGCTCATATTCTTAGAAAAACCCAGTAAATTGAAGAAATCCCACACTTGTCCTCCCTATCTCCTCTTGCATGGAAGGAATCCACATATGGAGTACCAGTGTGGGCAGTATACTTTACTACAGGAATACCTAATAGAACTCTATAGCTCAGCTTCAGTGAATAGGATATACTTCTTGGTTGGAGTGCTGAATTCATGGAGGTTGATATTCAAAATTCCATAAGTCTACTCTGGTCTTACATGTTTGGATGAATAAAGCACCCTCAGAATTCAGCAATTTTATGGTCCACATGATAGTGTGTGTAGGATAATTAGCCTGTGAGTAGATGGTGTCTGAACCCTGGTTCAGACACCATCTACTCACAGGCTAATTATCCTAGTTCTCATCCCCATTTAAAAGCAACCCATCTATGAGAGCACTTTTTTTCCTTTTGAAATTAATATACGACCCAAACAGCCCCAACGTGACCCTTGTTCACATGATGGTGATGCCATAGTTTTCTTGGCCCATGATTTTGGTGATTTTACCTTGTTATTCTATGTTCCACAAAACACCATCTAATCTTTCCAGAAGTGGCTACAAACCAATGGCACATTATGAAAACTTGTATTCCTTTTTCACAGGGTAGTCTGGCTTTGATCATCATTAGTAAATCTGTGTGCTCAGATGACAGGCATGGGAGAGGGGCTGCATTTTAAGAAGGAGGTAGAAAAAGTATCAGCGTTTCAAAATATTGACCAGGCACTGTATGAATAGCACATTTGGTTAGCCAAACAGGATAGCAGTGAGGGTTAGGTCTCCTTATTGCTATGCTGAAAGAACAGTGTATTGCCATAGCAAAAGCTGGATCCCACTATGAATCACTAGTATGGAACAGACTGAGATGGCTTCACATTTTCCTCTATCCCAGCCCCCTCCTCTGACCTGCTTGGAGTAGCAGTTACTTTATTTATTGATTTGATTTACATTCTTTCTACTCTGCAAGTCCTCAAGGTAGTGATCGAGATATAGATATATAGATATAGATACACACACACACATACATACACATGCACCATTTTAAAACATTCAAATTAACAAAATCTGTACTAAAATTGTTCTGTCCCCAAATGTCTGTTAGTCTGCATGTCTTTTAATCTGTCCTGCATAGATTCCCCATGTATAATAATGGCCGTGACTAATCCACAGCATAGTCATGTACATCCCAAAATCCACTGGCACTTAGCCAAAATGAGGTGCACCATGATCTAAAGGGATCCCGTTATGTTGTTTATACCAGATTTCCAACAGTTGTTTGCACAAGCTGAGCTAGAAACCGTGTCACTCTTCACACATCTTACATTCTATCCATCATTTTACCCCCTCATTTTGCTTAGCAACCAGTATATGCTACAAATTGACAGGAACTTGTGTTGTGAGTCAATTCCTTAAACAATGATTTAGACAATGGAAAGTGCTTCACATATGTATTGTCGAAGGCTTTCACGGCCGGCATACGATGGCTGGTGTGGGTCTTCCAGGCTGTGTGGCCGTGGTCTTGAAGTCTTGTTTCCTAACGTTTCGCCAGCACCTGTGACCGGCATCTTCAGAGTGCAGGAGCACAGCACAGAGTGCAGGAGCACAGACTGTCTGTGCTCCTGCACTCTGAAGATGCCGGTCACAGGTGCTGGCGAAACGTTAGGAAACAAGACTTCAAGACCACGGCCACACAGCCCGGAAGACCCACACCTGCTTCACATATATTAACAAATATTTTAAATAATTCACTATTTAATCCTTTAAAAAACTCTGGAGCTTGACTAAATAAATAATGATCTGAGCAAAGCATTAGAGGAGAAAAGATGAAGGCAAGGATCCAAGATTCATACAGAAAGCAATATGGAAGTGATCATACCTCATTCACAAACATTTGATTTTAGCCTGACCTCAGAAGTCCAATTCATTTTAGACTTGGTTATTTTTAAATAATTCTGCTTCAAATTTCAGCCTCGGTTGCTGTTCTGCTCAATTATCAATTATCAAATTCTCAGAAGCAGTGGTTTTCAACCTTTTGTATCAAATCCCACCAAACATTTGGTCAAAGAAATTGAGTCCGCCCATGATAAAAACAAAAAGTCCTTCTTTCCCAAATAAGACAATTTTATATCATTTATAGTAGTTTCAAGACATAATTATATTTTGAGTGACTTACCAAGTGTCCCACCTGGGCTATTTCTGAGTCCTATTTGTGAGATAGATAGATAGATAGATAGATAGATAGATAGATAGATAGATAGATAGATAGATAGATAGATAGATATACACACACACACACACACATATATATATATACACATATACATACATACATACATATACATACACACACACACATACACACACATACACACACATACATACACACATACATACACACATACACACACACACATACACATACATGCATATATGCATATATGCATGCATACACACATGCACGCACACACACATACACATACATACATACACACACACACACACACACACACAGTTGAGCACTACTGTTAGAGGACAATGTCTAGGAGATAGTATACGGCTTCCCAACCTAATGCCCTAGAGATGTGTTGGGACAGGTGCTTCCCAAATTGCTAGACAGCACTTGTGATTTCTGACAGTTGAGTTCCCAATATTTCCCAAAGAATAAGGGAAAGACGATTAAACCCTGACAAGTTAGATATCTGGTTATGATTATGTTGCTAACCCATTTTTCCTGGCAACCATCATCATTGGCTTGGCTATTTGGGGCTGCTGAGAACTACAGTTCTGCAACATCTGGAAGGCAACAGTTCTCCCCACCCATCCAGGTTACATGGGATCAAAAGAATTATGACTTCAACCAGTGTGCACTTGTAGGAAAAAATAAATAAAATTATTCATGCAAATCTCTGGATGCCTACTAGATGGCAGCAAAGAGATATAGGAAACTAGGTTTTGGCTGCCATCTAGTGGTCTTTTGGCCTATCACATTAGGAAGACTGCGGGAAGGCTATTTAATCTGCTCAACCTGTTAAGAATGGCTCTGTCTTGCTAAGGTAGAATATATCTCCATCCAGTTTGTCTCTATCAGCCTAAATAGCTTCCTTAACACTGTGACAATCTACAAGATGCTGTTTGTTGCCTCTTAATGAAACTTATTACTATCAGGCAGATTATTAAAATAGTTCACTGGGACACATAGGAAACCAAGTGTGTAGTTTGCACAGTGTATAAATAAAAACAATATTCATATTAAAAGCATGATGTAGCATAGCCTGCAGGAGTAGATAGTTACCTGGCAAGTCAGGTTTTATAATAGTGGCAGAGCTCCACAGAACTATACTGGAGAGGAGGAAGAAGGCAAATCTTGGGTTTCTGGGGCTGGCAAGCTACTTTCTTTGGTGGAAGCAATGACATGGTAATGAGTAAAAAAACCCAGCATGGATACATTACCCATTTTTCTTTTTATTTCCTCTTTTAGCCAGCATTTTCCATGTGCTTCCACCATTTGGGAAGAGAATGGTAAGACTGTGATTTTTCTCAACTATGCAATGATAGGAGACCCAACCCTGTTCTGTAGCAACATCCTGTGTATTTAAAACCACACCAAACTGTTTGATGCTGAGCTCCATAGTAATTAATACATGGCATTTGTGCCTTCGAGTCAGGGTTGACTCCTGGCAACTGCTTGGACAAGTCCATGCAGTTTTCTTGGCAACATTTTTGGAAAAGGTTTGCCATTGCCGCCTTCCTAGGGCTGAGAGAGTGACTGGCCCAAAGTCACCCAGCTGGCTTTGTGCTTAAGGCAGGACTAGAATGCACTGTATCCCAGTTTCTAGCCTGGTGCCTCAGCCACTACACCAAATTGGGGGTCCCATAGCAATCAATAGTATTATTTTCTCAAAAAAAAATTGTAAGTAGATATTGTACCATTGTGAACTGAAACTGAGTGCTGCAGTATGGAGTGCTTCAGGCTAGTTATATCTTGTTCCAAAATGCTCCACTCACTTCCAGATCCAGCTTTCCACTTCCCTAACAGCCAACATGTTCCAGATGCATTGGGCTATATGCATTGGGCAGGGGGAGGGAGGAATAGTTAGGCTTCTTAAGTTTCAATCATACTTTTTTATACACACACACGTTTATTGCAAATCTCACGATTACTCCCAGTTTGCCAAATCCCTGTCTTGTGCATCAATGGTTCTGTTTAAGTTATAGAAGGATCCAAAGAAGGAGATGGCATTACATTAATACACATTATGTTAAGAGCTAAATTAAATATAACATGCCTTTACTGAAAAAAACAGAACTGATTTAAAAGCATGCTCCTTGATCTACTGACTCACTCATTCAGTCCTAGAAGTTGTCCAGCTTTGATCACTTCCCTCATTTGCAAAGCACATGCCTGTTGAGACGTTGTGGGATTTGGAACAGAGGTTGTTAGGCACAATCCAGGGACAGCGATGTGAGGTTTACAGATGCTTTGAGCATTACACTTGATTTCAGTAGAAAACAAGAGGGCAGATTTTAAGCATACATCACATGCATTCTGAATATTATAATTTTTATCCTTATACTGCCATCATGTAAATTTACTTTGCATACACAGTAAATTGAAACAGCATATAAAAACTATTCCCTGATACATTGTGATCCATAGATTGGAATGATACTGCTTAGAATCAAATTAAATTTTCATTTGATTTACCTCTGCCTACTGCTGAATTGAAACACTGTCCACCTATCCTTGGATCAACAGAAAACTAAATAGGCATGAAAGTTGCTATCCCCATTGCCAGTTCCTATTCTGCCCCTATTACTGCAATTTCAGGTCACTGCAGTTCCTGAGTTCCCTCCAAGATCCTGGGAGAAAGAGCCTAACAGAGTTTGCACACTTTGGGCTGCCCTTGGAGAATGTTGGAATAAGGAGGACAATATGACTTCCCAGTACAGCTAACAATGACTTAAGTCTATCTCACTCATGGGCTGGTGGACAAGATGAAGCCAACATTACAGACACAGATGGCAGAAAAATGAAGTTTCAAGGATATGTTTGTACCATGGTTTGGTGCAAGTAGGGGAAAACATCAATTTAAGGATTAGCAGATTTGTGGTCAACTGGCAAGACTTGTACACCAAAACGAAGGTCCCTTGCACTGCTTTTACTTGGCACTGCGATCTGTTCAATTTTCTGTCCTAAGTTTATGAATAGCTACAATAGGAAACGAACAGAAGCACTCACCTCTCTGCTACTATGCAATAACAAGGATTACTGACAGATGGAGAAGATGTAAGAAAGAAGTACATCAGTCAAGGCAGGGGGCATTGAGGTCCTCTGTGTCCATGTAGTGGATCTGAATGGACCACTATGCAAAGTATTTGAAAGCATAGAATGGGGTAATTCCATGCAGGAATCTCTGCAGAGTGTGGTCAAAAAGTGAAGATAATATCTACAACAATGTGATCAAAGCCTTGCCTGTTTTTTAATGTGTGATGCACATAAAAAACAAGCAGAGCTTCAAATGCACCATCATGGCTGCTATTTTGACTTTTTTTATCACACCCTGCAGAGGCTTCTTGATCCATGAATTCTGACTAAGATGCCCAAATAAAGACTAAAATATACAAATGTGGTTGACATTAATCTTTAACCCAAGTGAATATTCATGAATAAGATGTTTGTATGTCTAATCATTGTTTTCAACAGTGTGTTGATAAACATCAGACATTGGTTTGAAATCCTGGAGACTTAGATCATAGTAAGTGAAGTTCTTTACATTTGTGTTTTACAGAGGCTTTCATAATTATGTCCCTTATGATTATTCTAAATGAAATTCTGATCATGCCCTTCTAAAAATGCCTCAGATTAAAAGCTTTTACGAACTCTTTAGGCCATGGGCCTGCAATTATAGAAAATGAACTGCATTTTAGCTTTCCATTGAAATTAATAACAGCACTTCTCCAATTGACTCAGTCAGTAGTTAATGGAATAAACTCCATATTTCACTACAATATGGTTTTAAAGCCATTTGAGGTAGGTTCTGTGTTTCAAATGGGATAATAATTCACACAGTACAAACCCTTCTCTGGGGCAGATGTTACAAAATCCAAAACGTGTCCTGATTTTAAGATGTAATGGCTCAACAGTAATTAACTGTTTGAACCTGATCTTCCTTGTTCAGTATTTCAGAACAGGGTCTTTCATAAAGACAGTAATGTCCAAATAGAAATAATCCAATAGAAATAAAAGTATAAATGATGAGGCGGTAGATAAACCATCTACCATTAAACAATTTTCTATTTCACCACGTTTTTCAAGACTGTGTCAAAGAAAACCAAATTTTTTTCCCTAGCTGTTGCTTTCCAGATGTGTTGAACTACAATTCCCAGCTTGGTACCTGCAAATTATCCCAGTTCAATTCCAGTTTTGTTTAATTGCAACAGAATGATAATCTCACCTGGAACAGGACCACTGCACGCAGGGTAGAAGAAGCCTAAACCTTCCCCAACCCCAAACGCCATTTATTGCCACCATCCCAGAACAGGGGGACATGTTTTGAAATAATTAACAGAACAAACCAGGGGCACTCTTTTGAAATAATTAAAGTGGGGCATTTTATTTCTTGGTTTATGTGCCTGCATGCTGGAAGAGCTTACAAAGCAACCATGAAAACCTGGATAAAGATGCAGCTGCTTTAATTATTTGAAACAGGTGTGCTTCATACACACTTTCATGCACCACAAAGCTCCTCTTCTGAAGAATTTGCACAGATCTATGGTTTAGTATTTGCATAGAATTGTGTTTACTCCTGAAGCACACAAGGCACCTGCCACAGTATTTCCTCTCCCCCAAGAGAAGGCATTTTCCAAGATGGCCTTGGGAGGCAGTTCTCAGGGGCCAGAAAGGAAGCAGCAGGCCCACAGGTGCCTCAAGGGGCCAATAGGGGCTGAGTGGACTGCATTGTCAGCCATGCAGCATGTGAAGCATGCCACGTTTATGCACAGCTGAATTTATTTATTTATTTATATATGCCACCCAGCTCTAGGTGGTTCACAGATAAAAATGTGACTCAAGAGAAGAGAAAAAAGGTCACTTTAAAATTGGAACAGCTAATGGTGACTTTAAGCTGCCTCCATTACAGGCTGAGGATACAATGAAGACAATGTCACGAGGACATGCTAGAAAAAGAGTTATCAGGGCATATTTGTACAGCAGTTAGGCAAACCTGTGAATGAGCCCAATGTTGTTATAATTTGTATATGTTAATAAGAAGCACGATGAGTCATGCTTGCCTCTTTCTGTATGCAGAACATGAAGAAGATAGGAACTCCAGATGCAAAGCCTTATTGTATCCCTTCTTCTGGATCACTGTCTTGTGGCTTTATCACCAGTGGATAGCTCAGCAGAAATAGCTCACTAAGAGATAGATGTGGGTACTCCTGTTAAGAATCTATTCTGCCGGAAGAATAGGGTCCACCAAGGAATTACACCCTTGTATCCATCTCTTCAAATGCAATCCTAAATAGACTTACCTGGAAAATAGTTCTACTAAAAGCAATGGGCTTTTATCTTATTTATTTATTAAATTTATCTCCGCCCATCTCCCCCCAATGGGGGACTCTGGGCAGCTCACACAACCCATTAAAACAATAAATATATATAAATTACATAAAACATAAAAATTTATACAAAGTGTTACCAAAACGAAAAAGAAAGTCCAAGAGGCTGATGGTTCCCGAAGCTGCAGACAACAGGCCTCTAAGGGGCTAGCCATCCCCACGTTTGATGTCTTCCCTCCCCACCCCAGGCCAAGTGGCAGAGCCAGATCTTCAAATCCCTCCAGAAGGCCAGGAGTGAGGGGGCCAATCTCATCTCTGGGGGCAGAATATTCCAAAGAGCGAGTGCTAAAGCAGAGAAGGTCTGCCTTATGGACCCCGCTAATCAGAGTTCTTTTACTGAGGGGGTCTGAAGCATACCCCTCTGTGTGATTGGGTGGGACGGATTGAGTCATGGGGAAAAAGCAATCCCTTAGGTAACCTGGTCCCATGCCATGTAGGGTTTTAAAGGTGATAACCAACACCTTGAATTGGGCCTGAAGCAAACTGGTACCAATGCAGCTCACGGAGCAACAGCATTACATGGGCCCTTCTTGGGGCTCCCAAAATAACCTGTGCAGCTGCATTCTGGACCAGCTGTAGCTTCCAGATACTCTTTAAGGGCACTTTTCCTTTGAGTAGACATGCATAGTGTTACACAGATCTTTGGATGTAATCCCAATGGAAGTTAGTCGGAAGTATTTATTTATTTATTCATTCAATTTATATAGCCGCCCATCTCAAACCAGTGACTTTGGCCAGCTAGCAATAATAAAAACAGTCAAACATGTAAAACAAAACAAAAAATTAAATATAAATATAAATACAGCCAAGAGATCTAAAAACTGCCGGTATCAACACAGCCATGGAACAGGGCCCTTTGCACCCTTGGGGCCCCAGGCCCGGGCAGAAAGCCAGATCTTCAAGGCCTTCCAAAAAGCCAAAAGGGTCAGGGTCATCCTAATCTCAGGGAGGATGTTCCAGAGGGCAGGCGCCACAGTGGAAAAGGCACATCTCCTGGTCCCCACCAGCTGACATTCCTTGGCTGATGGGACCCGGAGCATACTCATCCTGCCGGACCAGATTGGATGGGTAGAAACAACTGGGAAAAGATGGTCCCTAAGGTAACCCAGTCCCAAGCCATGAAGGGCTTTAAATTTCTGAGCAGAGTCAAGATAGCTCTGTGACAGTAGCTCAATAGTCCTTTTAGATAAGAGCTGTTCATGATGGAGGGCTGGAGATCTCTGCAGCTGAAGCATTTTGACAATTTGCCATGTAAAATTCTTAGTGGTGATTTTAGGCAGAGATGGTCCAGGATGTATCCATTCCATCATATAAAATCATATGCCATTGACAATGTATTATATAAATACATTACTGACAATGTTTTCCAAAGCTAGTTATATAAATAATTCTTTATTTGAAGGACTGGGCAACCTATATATGACCAAGGAATGCAGTGAACAGTTTTTGAAAAGGTGGCATCATACAAATGGAGTACAGCTTTGTGAACTTCCAATGAGGACATGGCAAGTTAAACATCCCTGAAGGAGTGGGGATGGCATATATGGCAGAGATCGTGGCCAGATGCTGGATCATGACCAGAGAAATCTCTCCAGGGAAAGGAGAAATTGTGAAATTGCCCATATATACTTCAGGCAGCTGCTCCTCATGAGTAGACTGCAGGAACCAAGGTTTTAGCAGTCAGCTTATGTGAGTGCCTGGGAATCATTGGATTCCATCTAAGCTCACAGTCGTAACACAGCCTATATGGACATAAAGCTCCACTGAGCCTCATTTCTTAATCAACTTTGAATTATTTTTTACTGCTTTTCAAATATTAAGAACCTTTGGAATGGCAAGTTTTTATTGCATTCACTGGGTGAGTCTCCTCCTTAGCAAGAGAAGTTTTAAGTATGAGTTTAAAGATTTATAAAAATTCTACTTTTTGGAATAAATAGCAAAAGAGTGTTTAGAATGTTCATTTTGGAAAGTTAAAAATAGACTAAGGGTCCAGATGGATTTGGAATAAGATTTTGAAATGAATTATAAGAATCCTTCCCATGGGAAACTGCTGTTGTTTGGATTCCTTAGAGAAAAAAAAACATGATAGGATGGGACTTTAAGGTTGGACACTAGAGGGAGCCAGACAAAATGAAAGATTACAATTAAAGGAAAAGAATACTTAAAGTCGACTCATTAATACAGAATGGAGCAAAATAATTTAACACTGGACATTTTCAAGGATATTTGTGAAAAATGGATTCAGAAGTTAATTTTAAGAATGCCTGTCATCATAGATAGATGGTATGTAATGGTTCTGTATAATGTTACAGAAAAGGAACACGCTATACTGGACAAGACTGAAATTGATTTGAATGTGGACTTAAAAATGACAAGCTACAAAAATGATATAGAAAAAAATGTATAATGATATATAAATGAAACTGGTTGATGTGCTAATAATTAAAAGGGACATATAAATAACAAACCAAAAGAGTGATTTGGATAACTTTTCTATACTGGATTTACAAAAGAGACCTGTTAAAGTTTTGAAGGATTTTCTGTGAAGGGGAAAGAAAAAAATGAAAAGAAATCAAGTTCTAGGACGTTATTTGAAGTGATTAAAAACCAAGATTGTTAAAAGTACAGGGAATGAATATAAAGTTGGTTTATTTCATCAAGGTTAAAATAGATATGTAGTTATCTCTGGTAATCTTTAATGGACTCTTGCTGATCAGGAATGAATGATGAGATTTTAAGATTTTGTTTATAGTTAAGAGATGAGATATGGGAAGAAGAAAGCAGTTGTATTTTAAGAAAAGGTGATAAGTTACTAAAATTGTTTATACTTGTGATGAACGGGGAAATTATTTCTTTATATATTTCTTTTTTTCCTTTCTTTTCTTTTTTGCACTTTCTAGTTTTTCTTTTTACTCATATACATACATACACACACACACACACATATATATTTAGTTTGTATTAGTTTTTCATCTTTTCAATTGTAATCTTTAATAAAATTATTATTAAAAAATAGATGGAGTACAGCTTTCTTATTAGGAAGAAATTGGGGGTTATCGTTTGCTTTTTTTAACTGTGATGTGACAGTTTTAAGACTTCAATAACCATTTTCTTCTCTTTCTACATCTACATCTGTTATTAAAAAAACAAACAAACCTCATATTAGCTGGTCTTACCTATGGGCTGGGGAGGAGAAGAAGGCTGGGTCATGCAGCTGTGTCTTTAAAGAAAGTTAGCATTTTGAGCCAAAATTAGGGAGATGTGTATTTCTGCAAAATCCTAATCATGTTTTACATAGATGTAAATCCCACTGAATTCAGTAAGTTTATCCATCTCAATACGAGTCTTTAGGATTGCAACTTTGATGATGATGATGATGATGATTTTCTTCCTTCTATATTTTTATTAGATATATTTTTAAACCATTCTGTTTATTAGCATGTGAAACTAAAGAAAGTATATGAAAGGATTTTTAAAAATTTAGACACCAAATGTTGACATAAATGTAGAATAACTGTTTTTCCTGGAAATTCCTGAGTGCCATCCCCAACCAAACTTTTACAGATGTACGCTGAAGCTGAGTGACTGATTTTCTAATGGAAATGCTGACAGACCTTTACTTATAGCGCTATAGAGAGTAGCCCTGTAATTATTCAATTGCCTAATTCCATTTATCTTCCATGAACCATTATGGGCTGCCAACATGCAGCAGTTCCCATAGCACAATACATAACTGAGTCTAATGGACTCTAGGCAAAGTCAGTTAAATGGAATAAGGTTTGTGCCTTCTTCTCAAAAGCTATTATTTTATAAATGAAGCAGGTGGATGCATTTACATTATTACGATAAATATTTATGAACTCTGTCTCTGATACCCAGCATTACAAAAGCATTATCTTCCATATTCTTTTAAAAAATACATAC
This sequence comes from Python bivittatus, assembly GCF_059951505.1. Classification (NCBI taxonomy): domain Eukaryota; kingdom Metazoa; phylum Chordata; class Lepidosauria; order Squamata; family Pythonidae; genus Python; species Python bivittatus. The sequence goes on along the minus strand of NW_028277056.1, from coordinate 21,844,363 downwards.
AGAGAACAATCTACCACTGAGTACATTTTCATTATTGTATTGATTGTAGTGCTCCTTACTTACAGCTGCAATGTAGCACGATCCTAGTGATGAATGTTGGGTAGTCTTTGCATTTAATTTTCTGCCTCGTTCACAAGCAAAGAAAGTGTTACCATTAAACAACAGCTGAAAACTGACATTTTCTGACATAATTTTAGATGGAAAAGGTAATCTTAAAGCAATAACTTCCCATTTCAATTTTCAAGCATATATGACAATATTAAATCAGTTAACTAAATATGATCAGCGTATTATACTATTAGGTGAAATCTAAGCAAGGAGGGGCAGGGGTATAGGGAGAAATAACTAATCAGACCTACAGATTCAGAGTGGGTTTCAGCAAGTCTACAACTCCATTACTGTAAAGAGAAAAATGAGACTACATTATAATCCTTGCTATCATAAATATGCTTTATGATATTTATGGAAATAAGCCCCTTTTCCAAATCCTCTGAGGTTTTCTAAAGCCATACAGAAGCAATAGAACAGCCCAAGAACATTCTGAGCAGGAGCTTATTACTCTGAAGCAGGGGTAGGAAGACTGCCTTTTTAGGCCAGGGCATGTTTGCCATTTGAAAGTACAGGGTGTCTGCACTCACAAAATGGCTGCCTGGGAGTCTTGCCCTTTCACAAAATGGTCACAGTGGCAAGAAGCAGATTAATCCCCCAGTAATCCCCCAAGACACTTTCCATCATTCCAATGGAACTTTGCTAGAGTCCATCAAAAGAGGTGTCCGGGGATTTATTAGTGCCTACTCATGTGTGCTGGCCAATAGTTCAGTAGATTAAGAGATATGGACTTCCCACCAATGAACCTATGGGTGACTATTCTTTTCTACAATTACAGCTTTTCCTTAAGTTAAATGTATTTCATGTCAGGACAGCAGAAGCACATTTCCTTTGATTCCTATAGTGATGCTGGGCCCATGATCAAAATCTTTAAAAGCTAAAGTGTGTATAATTACAGTTGGTACATTCCCACCATTTATAAATATACTGTAGAAGGTATAATAAAGTACCTTCATTGTATTCTTCATATATGCATTGATACACATAGCCATCCAAATACGTACAGGTGTTTGATCAGAATTTCCAATGTATTTTCCCATGTGAGATGTCCTCTCAGAAATATCAGTTCCAGAGTTCTTCATACAAAGAACCATAATAAGCAAGGACATTGATCCTTGGGAGAGTGTCATCTAGTTCTCTATACAGGCCCAAATATATATGAGTAAATATGTCACACATACCTAGAAGAGGAGGAGAATTCAATCCTACTTTTGAAAGTGAATATGAATTATCCCACTTTTCAAATGAGTTTTTTCTTTCAAATCCTATAATTAAGTTTCAATGAAATGCATGCTTTTGTATGCTGCCAGTGACAGGGTACAAAAGCTGAAATAAATCTCACCAAACAGGCACTCAAGAACTAAGTGTAACAACAACTAATACCATAGATCCTTTTGTCTATTGAGTTTGAACCTGCCATAAATATCTCTTTTGGAAAATAATGCGTGATTTTGGAAGGATGAAAGGCACAGAAATAAATCTTTAATGTCTGTTTATAGAAGGCTTCCAACAGGGGTGAAATGGGGGAAATGTTTTGTTTCGAATCCTAGAGCAAGCCAATGTATTCTGCAGGCTGTACTAAAGAGTTTCAGGCCAACAGTTCAGCAGAATCAAAATCCAGAATGCTTTGAGTATTCAAGATATCCAAAACAAAATCTGGGTGGAGCAAATAGTGCTGGGCTAATGTATATTGCCCCCTCTCTCCCACTCACAGCTCCCAGAGCAGCACATCACACTGGCCCGCCCACCCTTCGTCTTCCAACCACCTTCCCTCCAGCCACCACCCTTATTGGAAATGCTAGAAGAAAGATGATTTTCATGTGGAACCAGTATACCTCTTTGTGCCAAGATTTGGCAGGTCTCCTCTTTAAACCTCTTTTCTTCATATCTCATAATACTCCAAACACATGGCAGGCTTACCTCTTTATATCACAGTGTGCTGTGGGAATGCAAGGATGAGCACCTAATTATTTGTGTTGGGCACTAGCCACTGAGCAGAGTTTATCTTTGGGCTTGAAGAAGTATAAGTAGGCTGATGGACAGGTGTGCATATCCCTGGGATACCTCAAGCTGATGTAGCCTTGGGATATTTTTTTATTTCTTTATTTTATATCCTGAATTCCAAATTGACTCTCAGTAGGCTATACATGTGATAAATAAATAAATAATATGTAAGTCATCTGAAATTCTCCCAGGATGGAATGTAGGAAGAGTCTCAAAACCCATACAGGAAATGTTGAAGTGCTGGACATATCAGAAGTTGGCAGAGATTCCCCTTCAGTTCCCAGTGACTGAAGGGAAATGTAAGCCATAAATCTTGGTATCAGTGAAAAAGCCTTTGATGTCATTTAGCCCAATAAAATTTACAACCATTGTGTAATTAGTATATTTATTATCTCCAAATGCCTATGAAAGAACAATTACCCTTTGGCAAAACACTACTATTCATGTCCCAGCACAGTACTGTATATCCTACATATTTGGGAGGTTATGCTTCTTATGTTTTGATACACACAGTACTTTTACACACACACACACACACACACACACACACACACTTTTTGTAATTCTGCAACTCCCAGCTTGCCAAATTCTCCCCCCTTGTACATTGGTGATACTATTTTAGCTATAGAAGAATCCAAAGAAGGAGATGCTGTGGCTCTTAATAGATAGTATATTAAGAGCAAAATAAGATATATGTATCTCTACTTAAATCACTGAACTGCTATAAACATATGTCCCATGGTCTATGGATTTAGGCAGATAATCTTAAAGGCAACCAAGTTTTGAACAGGTCAGTTTCTGCATTTGCAAAGCACCTACTAGCTGAGACTTTTTGTAGTTTGGAACATAACTAGGCAACATAATCCAGAGAACTGCACAATAGTATAAACCTCACGAAAGCTTTCTGCCTCAATCTGTGCACTCCCATCAAGACTTGCACACACAGTAAATTGATGCAACATGAAAACTATTTCCCCATACACTACAGTCCATGGATATGAGCAACAATTCTTAGAATCAAGTTAAGTTTTCTCTTGATCTTCCTGGCCCTTCGTTACTGTTGAGTTCAAGTGCTGTTTCTCATATTACTTTTCAAAAAGATATACAGTATATCAAGGATAATTTAACTGGATACCGCAAAATATAAAACACAAATGCAACAAACATGTGCATGACATTAGTGCACTGTCCAAAAGCTTGATTACCTGCATTTCTCTGTTATGTATGCACTTGATAATAAGAGCACATATGTACATATGGGAAACGGCCTTCAGTCCTATTGAAATGAACATGTTAGTTGTGATTAATTTACTCCATGAGATTTAAGTGCAGTTAGGTTCCTATGAGTTGAGTCCAGACCATATTCAAGCTTTCCAAAACAAAACAAAACCAAAAAACAGGTAAGCAACATATGTGTTTGTTTCAGAAGGAAAAAGTACATTGAACCCCATACTTCCTTTTGTTTCCTATCCTTCTTCCGCTGCTAACTGCTCTGCAGCAATAAAAATGGCCCCGCAGTTATCATCTGCGCCCAAACCTTGTAATTACACCACAGACCAGTGTCAGTGTCATTCGATCCAAACTGAGTTATGGAGAAAAAGTGTGGCTCTTTTTAGGTGCCACAACTTTCCACATTCCAGAACCTTGCTGTCATTACTAACAGTAAATATTACCTTTCCTCCAAATTTCACCTGCTGCTGCCCCCTCTGAAAAATAATATAACAGAATGATAGCAGAAATTCTAAGCAGTCACCCCCAAGATGCTTTCTGTATTTGTAAGTGTCCATTTATGTCACAGTGGCAGTCTGCTGAGATATTTCCTAAAAGTAATGATGCTTATAATGATTATATGCCACCAAGTTGGTGTCGACTCTTAGCATCCCAGAGATAGGTTTTCTATAAGATGTTTTAAAAAAATGGTGCCCTTTTATCCCTGATAAAGTGCAGTGGAATTGTGCACATATTCAAGGATAGACTCTTACAATTTCCCAGAGCTGGATTTGGGAAATGATCTGGGGATCGGGGCAGAATGATTACAAGCCCTGTGTCACCAGCAATCTTGCTCCCCATATATTTGGCCCTTTGTCATATTGGCAAGATTGCATGAAAGTTTCCCTATTTCATTATTTCTTTCATTTATATCGCCCATTGATATGCTGCTTCCCAGATCAGGAAAAGGTACCCTCAAATGTTAAAAAAAACTGCTGTGCATCTCAACTAAAGTAGAGGACCTGGCTTAGTAAGATAGCAGGGGGAAGAACCAGAAATTAAGAACTGATAAAATTCCAAACACACTGATGCACGCTCATTTGTACCTTGGCAAATGCTGTCTAGTTTGTTTAGATGATTAATCATGTTGACAAACCTCATTCAAACAGGACAATTTCCCAAGTGAATAAAAATTAAATATACAATATGCTGCAGACAAAGCCAATGCTTTGGATAAAAATGTCTTATGATGCTAAAGAAAAGAAACTAGTAGCACTGGATTATTGTCCTCGGCACCATTATTGCTATTAGAGTTGTGATTTATGAAAGCATTTGTGTCTTCCTAGACATTTCCTCAAGTGTTTCCCACCTTAATCTTTGCAAACATCTAAATTTCTTTACAATTAGATTGAACTTAATTATGGCCTTTGCTAATAACTATCCTGCCTAGCTTTACCTGCTTTTGGGTCACAAATGGCCAGCTGTCTCATCATTTCATAAAGAGTTGTTTTCCTACCTGCCGTTCGCTATGTTCAGAATGTTAATAGCTACTACAGCGGAATATGAATAGGCTTGGTGGAGCCACTTGAAATGTAGAAAAATGGCCCAGGCATGAAAAAAGATAAAAGGGAAAAGGGCAGTAATGAATTTAGAGGAAAATGAGCATTAATGGCCCTAACATTACTCATGTTCCACATAACAAATTATTGGAAGTCTGTCAAGCACACCAAATTACCTACTCATCTGCTGTTGTGGGGCCCTTTGGAGCCATCCAAAACCAGCAAAAGCAAGACAATTTGAGCTAATTTTACTATTTATAACAATAGAACAGGCCATTAAGATAAATTAATGTCATTATCAAGTTTCTATGAAAATGACAAATACTGCTATCTCCAGCAGCTTTAGAAGCTGTTGACTATGATGAAATCTGCTCTACAGGTACTAAAGAGAAACACTCCATGTAATTATTTTCTAGTAGCTTGTTTGTTTCCTTCCCATTCATTTGCTTTCACCACAATTAGTTCTGTACACAATATATGGTAACTAAACAGTCAACACTATACGACATTAGGACTAATTGGGCAATTAGGAGGCAGTTCTCATCCTTTTAAGGCCTAAAGAGACCTAGGAGTAAACATTCTTCTCCGAGCCCCAATGCCGGTGCTACACAGGCTGACAACAGTGTTTGTCCAAGCTTAAGGGAACACCAAGGAAGACAAGAAAGAAAGTGCAAATCAAATGTTTCCCCTAAGGTTCTACCAGCAGAGAGGGTTAATGCAATGATCTAATAATTACCCCTCAAAGCACCCTCTACAAAACAGCAAGAGGGACTTCAGAGAGTGATGCAACAACTTGGGAAGGTTTTGTTAGATACCTCCAGAACTACAAGGTGTCTTAAAATGAAGATTGTGGGGTCACGAAAACAATCCTGTGCCAGGGAATTTCTGGCCTATCAGATTAATCTATCTAATCTTTGGGCTTCAAGTCTTTAGGAATGCATGTGAATACATTTCTCAATGGACTACAATGAAAAAACTCAACCATGTAGGTCTAGAGAAACTATATTTGATTTCAGAAAGGGTGGGCTGCCCAGTGTGAAGACAAGGTGCTAGCCAGGCTTTTTTTTTTTTTTTTAATGGAAACAATCAAAGGATCTAAAGTAAAACAAACAAAGAAAGAAAACATAAAGATGCATGGATGTTTGTGGTTACGTACACGCATATACATTCACTAAGGAGAAATAAAAGAATACTGAAGATTTCTATCCAGAATATTTGTACAGGTAATCTATTAGGAAAGAATATAGCCAAGAAATCAAATCATAAGAAAGTTATCCTTAACTGTAGGTGGGGTTCTTCAAAGCTCTTGGCAGTTGTGCTCATTGTTCAGCCATTGCAACATATAGATCTGATCATTAATAGGCCATATTCATACACCGTACTTCAGCAACTGAATTAAAAACTTAGGGGCCGTATAGGATTTTTCTTCTAATTAAAGAGTCATGCAAACTAATAAGAGCTCTGAAAAATAAAACCTAGCATCAGTTCTAGGTGTGTCCTTACATCTCCTAGAACAGTGTTTCTCAAACTTGGCAACTTTAAGGCATGTGGACTTCAATTCCCAGAATTCCCCAGCCAGCGTGCTGGCTGGGGAGTTCTGGGAATTGAAGTCCACATGCCTTAAAGTTGCCAAGTTTGAGAAACACTGTTCTAGACATACCATTTCAGGCCCTTAGACAGGGCAGAAAGTCCTGATGTGACCCTATGGTGAAAAATAGGTTGCCTAGCCCTTCTCTAGCAACTGCATAATGTACCTGTCCTCTAAGCTTCTCTGCTTCTTTAGCGGTCTGCATTTTAGTATGAGTATGTTCAGAGAGAGGAAAGGAGAAGAGAGGAGATTATAGCACTCTTCATATACCTGAAAGGATGTCACACAGAATAAGAATGCAGAGTGTGTGTATAGCCAAAATAATGAATTTCAGTTATAAGAAGGCAGATTCCAATTCCATGTTAGAGGAAACTTCCTAAGAGTGGGGGCAATTTGGCACTGGAACCAATTTTCCAGAGAGATGATGTGTTTATTGGATGTGTTCGATGGAACCTAGCAACCATCAGTCATGGATAAATTAGATTGGATTTTTGCACAGAGCAAGGATTCAGCCTTGATGGTCTAAATGGCTCTTTCCAACTCTAAAATTCCAGGATTGACAGGTCTGCCTTTGAATCACAGGAAGCTGTTTACCAGCTCAGGCCGCCTACGCAGTCCTTGGAGATGGCAGCCCACACACAACTTGCTCTTAATGGCACCATCATCAATCACAGGAGATGATGCAATGATGCAGTTAGTGCACCATGGACTGTCATCTTCACCCCGCAAGTCTTCTTTATGCTAACCTGATGAATGGGAACATTGAGGCTTTTCAATCCTAGTGCTGTGAAATCCTCAACAAAAAGAGAATACTCTAAAAACGAAGACTGTCCAAGCTTTTTTTTTTTTTTTTAATCCGCACTCAGTCGTGACCGATTCTGCGGTGACTGCCTGGACGAGTCCCTGCAGTTTTCAAGGCAAGGTGTTTCAGAAGTGGTTTGCCATTGCCTCCTTCCTAGAGCAGAGCCCAGCTGGCGAGCGCAGGAGGCGGGATTTCTGTTGCTTCACGCCTTTTCGGGCGTGTGCGGCTTCCGCTTTACCAGCAACTTGGTCCCATCTCCCATGCAAGTGCCGCCAGCACTTTTCCTCCCACCGGGGTGAGAGTACCCATTTATCTACTCACGTAAGTTTTCGAGCTGCTGGATTGGCAGGAGCTGGGGAGGAAGCAGGAGCTCACTCTGCTGTGCGGAGCTGGGCTCGAACCGCTGAAGTGTCGAATATATGAATGTCCAAGCTTATTGCAGTTCATTTGTTCATTCTGAATGGCCTCCACATGAAATCAGTGGCGCGGTCTTCAGGAACAGTATGGGAAGCCTAATCCTTCTTTCAAGCAAGGATTTAGCAAAAGGAAGGAAGGGAACACTCCTAAACCTTTGCTGTCTTGATCCCATCAGGAGTATTTGATGTTCCTGCAAACCTAACCCTAACCTGAAAGAATTCACATATGCACACACACTATTTGTGTTTTCATAATAGGAATCAAAGGGGGTTGACTCCAACTACAGATCAGGTCCTGACTTAAAACAGGAACTCTCAATCCAAAGCATCACACTAGAACCCAGATCAAATCTTGATCCATTGAATTAGTAACAATGCACATTTTCATCTGCCATTGCTTTTGACTTAATAATGTTCCAGCCACACACTTGGCTTCAGGTCAGTTTTCCCTAACTGAGTACTCTCCCAGATATGTTAGATTCCCATCAATCTCAGCCAGCATGGGCAATGCGTAAGTGTTGCAGAGCAACATTCCCAGAGGCACCTTCGGTGAGTGAGTTACACCTAGTCATAGGTGGAGGCAAAGGATCCATAGATCATCAACCAATCAGATGTGGAAAACATCCTTTTCTAGCCCAATACAAACATTAGTACAGTTGGGCTTCTTTCTTGTTCGTCAGTGTATCTCTTTGTTGTAACAGCCATCAGCTGCTGGAATAACGGACTCTAGTCAGTGCAGTTCAGTCAATGTTAAAGTTAATGAAAGGCAATTAGTAAAGTGCTATGAAACATTTAAGGACATTTTATTAGTACTATTAGTCAGAGGTTCTATGTGAGAGGAGATTTCATCTTTTAAATTTAATTACACCTTTATGAGAGAACATCAAATTTGAGATCCATTTATTAATTTATTGTAAAATAAAGAGATTGTAAACTTGTGACCCATTTGGGTGCCAAAGCAAATCCTATGACAGAGAATATAAAAGCAGACCTCTTTCCACCAGCCCCAAAACTTATATTGCCACTGCTATTAAATTAATCCTTAATTTGGAACAAATTGAATATTTTTCACTAGCTTTCAGGCACAGCCTTGAGTTTTAAACCACAAAAAACAGGGATGTGAGGGCGATCTGGCTGGCTAGGCAGGTGTCCCCTTCCTCCCTCACCGCTCCATGTGCATCCCTCCTGAAGCTGCGTGCTCAGTGGAAGAGGACGACCATCCCAGATAGAAGGAGTGTACCAATCTTTGGTCAAAAAACAGGGATAATCACACTTTTCTTTCAAGAGTTTTTCAGTAATTCAATTCACATACTGTATTAAGCCATAGTTTATTAAATCAATTACAGTTATTTAATAAATCACAATTATTGTTTTTCTCCATTGGCAACTCAGGAGGCCAATGGTCTACATTACAACCTCTCATCCAAGCACTTGGCAACCTCTGGACAAGTTCTGTGTCTTTAGGCCACATTCCGGCAATAGCATGCATTTCCAAGGGAACTCGAGGTGACCTTACATATTGTTCCAGGACTTCACTGGACAGAATATTGCAGCAGGAATGTGGGTGAGGCAAGAGGTTTAGAAGAGACCCGCCCTAATTTTGGGGAGGGAGGAGAGAAGTACTTTGAGACTTGCAAGATTCTGTTAAAATAGCTTTATAATAAAGTAGAATTAGCTCATCTGGCCATATTTCCTGTCTGGTCTACCTCGTAAGACTGACATCAATCTTCCAAGTCTCAAAGTACTTCTCTCCCTCCCCCTGCGTCCCTTTACAGCCAAAACTACGGAGGGTCTCTTCTGAGCCTCTTGCCCCACCCGCATTCCTGCTGCAGGCTCAGCTGCCTTTTATCTGACCGTTCTCTTGGCTGCGTCTCTTTACCTTGTCTCCCAAGGTCATTCCCACATACCATTAGAATGAGCTTGAGAGCCCCTTTGGTGTAGTGGTTAAGGCATCAGGCTATAAACTGGAAGACTCTGAGTTCTAGTTCTACCTTAGGCACAAAGGCCTTGGGCCAGTCACTCACTCTGAGACCTAGGAAGAAGGCAATGGCAAACCACTTCTGACATCTTGCCAAGAAAACTGCAGGGACTTGTCCAGGCAGTCACCAGGAGTCAGTCAGAAAGTGACTTGAAGGCACCCCCCCCCCAAAAAGTATGACCTTGTCTAGTAGCTTAGAAGCAACTGCTAGAAGCTGACCAGGCTGACCCAGAACAGAACTCTGCTCCTTCTTTGCAGCCAGCACAGCAACCAGGCAGGCTGACAGAGAAACACATTTCTCCCTCTTCCACATCCTGCACTGAAATGCAGAGAACCAATGTTATCTATTCCTTCTCTGCCAAGTTCTGGGGGCAGTAATTTTTTCCCTCCACACTAATAATGTTTGCAGGGGCATATGCTGGCTGCATTAATTTCATCCTCTGCCAAGTGCCTCATTAGCTCACCAAAAAATATAAACATCAGCCTTCTGACATTTGGAATCCTAACAATAAAAATCCCCCAAATAGCTCCCTGGGCCTGCTTAGTGAGGCAAGGAATCTGGCTGACTGTTGGGGAAAAACACATAAACATGCAGAATGGATGGCACATCCTGGAAAAGAGCATGGAGGACTTGAACCCCGATCAGAATTCACATTTTGCTTCAGGCCTCATTTGTGCATATTTAGGTGCCAGTGGACATACTGACTCTTTTCTAGCTTAGATAGTCCCCTACGTAATGACCATCTCTTGTCTATATTTGAACATATGGGTTAAAAAAGATGGTTGTACCAAGTGGAAGGCATGAGATCGGAAGAGGCTGCTGTAAGAAAATAAATGAAACAGTAACTTGGTAATTTATTACTGGTATTAAAATCTGCAGCAAACAACACATTAACGTCTCACAGAGACTTTGTTTTGGGTTCAATATACAGAACTAACAAGTTAGTTCGCTGAGCACTTTTGTTTATGTGCCAAAATGACATTGCCCACATAGGTCTGGAAGGCTCAGTAGGTTATGGCAGGCTTCTGTTTTCAGAAGTATGAAATGTCTTTTTTAAAATATAAGGAAATGCTAAGTGAACACAGACTGGCCATGGGCTTCTTGGGAGCACAGAGAGAGAATGGAAAATTGAGGTAGGAAAGCACTAAAGTATCCTGGAAAAGAATATAGCTAATAATTCTTCTTATTAAATTCAGTGATCTACAGTACTGTGCAAAAGTTTTAGGCAGGTGTGAAAAAATGCTGTAAAGTAAGAATGCTTTCAAAAAAATATATTGTAGTTGTTTATGTTTATCAGTTTACAAAATGCAAAGTGAGTGAACAGAAGAGAAATCCAAATCAAATCAATATTTGGTGTGACCACTCTTTGCCTTCAAAACAGCATCAGTTCTTCTAGGTACACTTGCACACAGTTTTTGAAGGAACTCGGCAGGTAGGTTGTTCCAAACACCTTGGAGAACTAACCACAGATCTCCTGTGGATGTAGGCTTCCTCAAATCCTTCTGTCTCTTCATGTCTGTCTGAAAGAACTCCACGAGACAATGCAAATACAGTTCTGTTGCGTTTATTAGCTTCCACCTCAAGACAGAATCTCACCAGACTGAACCCAAGTTCCCAAGCCAGCCAGCCACAACACCGTGAATTCCTTAGGGAGGTGCCAGCCTCATCTTCTTGAACTTCCCACACTCCTGTTGGGGGCTAAGAACACATTTATCTCCCTGAGCATGGCCTTCATAAGTCCATTCCATCACAGATGTTGAGATCAGGGCTCTGTGGGGGCCAAACCATCCCTTCCAGGACTCCTTGTTCTTCTTTACGCTGAAGATAGTTCTTAATGACATTGGCTGTATGGTTGGGGTTGTTGTCCTGCTGCAGGATAAATTTGAGGCCAATCACACGCCTCCCTGATGCTAAGGCATGATGGATAACTATCTGCCTGTATTTCTCAGTATTGAGGACACCATTGATTCTGACCAAATCTCCAACTCCAGTTGCAGAAATGCAGCCCCAAACTTGCAAGGAACTCCACTATACTTCACTGTTGCCTGCAGACACTCATTATTGTACCGCTCTCCAGCCCTTCGATAAACAAACTGCCTCCTGGTACTGCCAAATATTTCAAATGTTGACTCATCAGTCCAGAGGAGCTGCTGCCATTTTTCTGCACCCCAGTTCCTATGTTTTTGTGCATAGTTGAGTCACTTAGCCTTGTTTCCAGGTTGGAGGTATGGCTTTTTGGCTGCAATTCTTCCACGAAGACCACTTCTGGCCAGACTTCTCCAGACAGTAGATGGGTGTACCTGGGTCCCACTGGTTTCCACCAGTTCTGTGCTTATGGCACTGCTGGACATCTTCCCATGTTGAAGAGAAGTAAGCATGATGTGTCTTCCATCTGCTGCATTAGGTTTCCTTGGCCGACCATTGCGCCTACAGTCCTCAATGTTGCCCATTTCTTTGTGCTTCTTCAAAAGAGCTTGAAAGCACATCTTGAAACCCCAGTCTTTGAAATTTTTGCTTGGGAGAGACCTTGCTGATGCCGTATAACTACCTTGTGCCTTGTTGCTATGCTCAGTCTTGCCATGGTGTATGACCTGTGACATGAAACTGTCCTCTACAACCTCACCTTCGTAGCAGAGTTTGGCTGTTCCTCACCCAGTTTTAAGCCTCCTACACAGCTGTTTCTGTTTCAGTTAATGACTGTGTTTCAACCTACATATGAAATTGATGATCATTAGCACCTGCTTGGTATAACTGGTTAATCATACACCTGACTCTAATCCTACAAGATCCCTGACTTTGTGCAAGTGTACAAAGTGTGCAAGTGTAAGAATTGATGCTGGTTTGAAGCCAAAGGGTGGTCACACCAAATATTGATTTGATTTAGGTTTTTCTTCTGTTCACTCACTTTGCATTTTGTAAATTGATAAACATAAACAATTACAATATATTTTTGAAAGCATTCTTACTTTATAGCATTTTTTCACACCTGCCTAAAACTTTTGCACAGTACTGTACATTACATTTTCCCGTTTTTGTTTAATCAATCTGCAAATAGTTGCAAGTACATTTGGGTGATAGGCAGATTCTTTTTTTTTTTTTGTTTTGCTTACACTGAAATGACTTTAGATGCAAAGTCTATTTCCCCCCACTGGTGAACATTACAAAATACTTTGATTCAGATTCTTCAGTAGGTGGGTGAGTGTCATATGCCACCTCATAAATTTTATATCAAACATCCTTTGAATGCCCAGGTAGCATGTATATGAATACAAAATTTATTTGTGATTTGAATGACCAGAGGGTAAACAGATTACAAAAATGCCAGCCAGCACAATGTCAGCTTCAGAACTTTTTGCATTTTGGGGAAAGATAACATAAATTGGGCTTGCCCTCTACCACTGAATCCAGAACATGGCTTAAGACTAGAGGGCAGTGACAGCCACAGGAAGTCAAGGTAGTAGTGCAACCACGCAATCCAAGCCCTGTCCCTTTTGTGTGTGTGTGTGTGTGCCCATGCATGAAAAAAAAAAAAAGCAGGGCAGTTCCAGCTGCCATTTTGACTCTGTTGACCCCTCCTGTGGATACCCCTCCTAGAGGGAGCTGTCACTTCCTTGTTAAGAAACACTTTGAGAAGACAGGAGAATAGGAGGAGAACATTTTAGGAATCCTGCTTTCGCCAACATTTATACCCAGAGCTACATTTCTTGGAGAAATCTGTGATTTCACAGTGAAAATGGCTCATTCCACCAAGGGTTGCAATGCTGTTCTCCACAGTTTAGACATATGAAAACACATTGAGAGAAAGGCATTGGAGTATCAGTCCTGATTTTGACCATTTCGTTATGTATTTAAATATATATTTATTGGGAATACATGTTTTGAGAAATCACCACACAAATAGATACAAATATGTAAAAGTGGCCCTGTATTGAAAACGATAGTCTTTAGCCAAAGGGGCTCTGGGCGAGCAATTAATTGTCCTGCTGGGGCCCCAGGCAAATGCTTGACGATCCAACCCTGACCCCCAACGACAACAGAGAAAGCTGCACATTCAAACATAACAAACTCAAGCCACTCACTATGAGTTCTCCATTTGTAGGAAATAAGGTGACGATTACACAGCTAAATGGCATTCATTTAGCAAGTTTTGGATGCTTCAGTGCTCTTGACATAAATACTAGCCCCATAGGGTAAGTTTAGCGTCATTTCTCGTGGCACAGATGGGAGCGTGATGTGCCTTGACTAAACGACTCGTGTGCTGAGAGGAAAATCAAGCCTGAAATATTTCACTTCACATTCTATACTATGCTATTCCACAGGGGCTCCTTGACTATTCACTCATAGTAACACTACAAAAGCAGCCCTGTTCTGCAATAACCTTCATGCAACGTAGCGACTGGCTTTCTACACCTCTGGAATCCCACATACAATGCTAGGAAATTTCAGAGAGGAAGTCCAGAACACCAGTCACTGGCTTTAGGAAAAGTCAATGGCTTAGGACAATGTTTCCCAAGTTTGGCAACTTTAAGAGGTGTGGACTTCAAGTCCCAGAATTCCCTAGCCAGCATGCTGGCTGGGGAGTTCTGGGAGTTGACCACATCTTAAAGTTGCTGAGGCAGAGAAACACTGGCTTAGAGCAAGTCTTACTCCCAGGTTTGTTCCACAGCATCTCCAGGTTTAAAAAGTCTGGGAAAGAAACACATTAGAGACTGCAAAAGCTCAAGCAGAGATTGATTGATGGTTTGATTTGTCCTAAGGCTCCTTTATACAGTATGTGCCTGTTGGAAGCTTTCACTGGCTAACATGAACCTAATCCCATCTGCCAGCTTGACTAGGTGCTATGGTAGGAGGAAAAACCCATGAGATGCATGCCACCTCCTCCCCATTTTTGTGGCCTTGGGGTCCATCACAATTATGTCACTAATACAGGGCAGCAAAATACTGATTTTTAGTGGCATATTTTGGAATGAATGATGTGCACATGTGTATCTATGAACGTTAGAGGAAAAATAAGTCTGTGAAGCCTTTGCTGGGCACAATAAACCTAATTTATATAACAGAGTTCCACAATCTCCCAAAGATGGTTAAATCTTTTCTTTCTACCCCTTCTGATGATGTCATCACCATACCTGCAGCCTTTGGAGATCAAAACAAAAGTATGGCCTTCTTTCTTCTGCTGCTCTTTTTCCCCAGCACAGGTCCATGTACCATATGCATATTACACATACATGCAGCAATATAAACATGGACATTTCATGCTACTGTGAAAAACAACATAACCTTTTGGTGCAGGAAATCTAGAATGTGGGCAGCTTATTTTGCAGATAGGTAGTGTTTCTTTTAACCCATCCAATTTTCTGAAAATATCTGGCTGTGGTGGACCTCTAAGAGGTGATGAGGTTTCTCACATTGTTTGACAATGAATAATACATTGGAAGCAAAGGCAGCCATTAGCTCTCTTCTAATCAGTATCATGTAGCATTTTACCAATTAACCACTTCTCTCAGACACTTACCGTATGAAGTGGCTGTAGGCAGAACTCCCACCAGGCTGGACTGGGCCATCTGCATTTAGAAAATTGCCTACACATTTATTAAAGTGAAATTCACCCATTAATTAGTCCTGTCAGTCTTTCCTCCAAGGGTTCTCATTAGCACATTGATCTAATTACTACCACCAGAGGCAAAAGGGCGTGGAATTGGAAGAGACTGGGGAGAGTTTTTGCTTTTCAAAAAAAAAAAAAAAAGCCAAGAGGAATATTTTTCTTTCTTTCTTCCTCCTCTCTTCAACCCAAGAAATTGGCAAAAATCCAAACACCATGGCAAAACTGAATAAACTTTCACAGCCAAATCTCTCTTTCATCTTAATAAAATGCTTATAAAACTTGTTTTTGAATAGTTGGTAGTTCAAATTACTTAAGGGTACAAAATCTCACTAGTTATGGCTTATGGATAGGCTGCATTCACCCAATACCTGACACCATAAACTAGCCAACCATGTTTTAGCTTAACTGGGTGTTCTGCAAATCCAGCCTGTATTACTAATTTGGTGTGCCATGTGAATGTAGAAAATTATGTTGAACATAGCCACAGCTTCAAATAATGGCAAAGCTTATGCTGGGTATGCAAGCAAGATCTTTTTAACTATTTAAAAATGCAAACAAGAACCTAAAAATGGCTACAACACACACTGCAGAGAAAGAGTTGGATTTGATTGGAAGCATGTCATTGGGAAATGGCAATGAAGGGGAAAGTAGCAGTTACTGGAGAAGTAAGATTCCATAGGGAAACAACAGTTAAGAGGTTTTAAGAGAAGAACAGTGAAGGGCTGACAGTGGAACAGCATGTACAGGACAGTTTCTAGGGGAAAGAGCATGTCTAATGCATGCTCCGGATGAGCCTTCTGTCCTAGGGAGTGTGTGTGTGTGTGTGTGTGTGTGTGTTTGAGAAGCAGGAGAAAAGGAAGCTGTATGGAACTTAGCACTGAGGTTCAGGAATTCTGAGGGACAAGAAAAAGATGGAAGAAGCTAACCTGTAGATTAAAAGGGAGAGAAAAGAACAAGAAAAAGGGACTGAGAAGCCAGCTGATAACACAAGGATGGATCAGGAGGAAGGGAAGAACAGAGGACTGCTGCATCCCTGTGTTGCATAGTCCTCGTTCTTGAGGACTGGGAGTAGACAGAGAGCTTCCACAAGGTTGTGGAAGGAGCGGGTCCCTATCAATATGTCTTCACCAGTGTTGTTTGGCTGGTTTTGCTCAATATGTTCCTTGGCTTCCTGAAATAATGGTTCTGCAGATAGGTCTAGATCAGGCAAGGGAGCCATATACTATGAACTAAGACTGGAATGATCACTGTATATGACTCCCTTGCCTGATCTAGACCAAGCTGATCAAAGCTGGCTAGCGCACCTCTTCTTGAGGTGTGAAATTCAGTTCAACAGGAGCTGTTCCAGGAAGACTGTGCTTCTGAGGTTTAAGGAAAAAAATGTACTCTGAAGGCCCAGCAACCTCCTTGGGCCAAACTCAGTGAATGACCACAACGGGACTCTGGCCTCAAGTTCAGTCCAGTAAAGAGATTTGATCTTGGATGGCTCAAATGGGGTCCTTGAGATAAACAAAGGCTTGCAAGGAAGAGAGAGCTCAGAGCTGGCTTACCCTATTTCTTGGAAAGGATAACACTATAGAAGAATCATAATGTCTAAGATCAGCCCTATTTATATATACATTAATTACAGTACTGCAGGCTATGTCTGTATTTTCTTGTGTTCCAGTTTGTCTTCTTTCAACAGCTCCTCCTATTCAGTCTTACTGCCCCTTGTGCTTGTAACACCTATATAGTAATGTCAATTCCATTTCTCATGTCACGATTTTATTAAAGCAAGGTTATTTGTCACCTACAATCCAGTTCCAAGATATCTTACCAACCCTGCAATCTTTTGGTGTCGAGTTAAAATAGTTTTAGTCATGTAGATGTTTTCACCTGCTGAACATTTTAGTGATGATGATCTGAAATCGAAATAGGAAGAATGGCTGTGTAGACCTATTTAAATGATGCAGCATATAGACTGGTAGATCAAATCTCTGTATTAACCACCCCAGTTTTCACTGGCAAATAAAAATTATCTTCTAGCTGCCAACATAGTTAAGGCTGACGAAGCATGCCAGACTGAAAAGGGAATTCAGCAGCTGGAGATACGACCAAAGCAGCCTAATTTTTAGCCCCCCCCCCCAATTTTATCTTTAAAGATGGGGAGCAAAATTGAACAGCTCTGGACCATTAAGCCTTTGTTTTATACTAGGGCTACACAAATCTGAATGACATACAGTGGTTTCTATCCCTTTGCAGTCATCTCCTGTTCATATTGATTTAGAAGTAACTGTGTTTGGTAAGATTTATTCTTTACCTATTAAATGTAGGGAGAGAGCCAGTCTGATGTAGTGGTTAAGGCATCAGGCTAAAAACCGGGAGACTGTGAGTTCTAGCCCTACCTTAGGCACAAAGCCAGCTGGATGACTTTGGGCCAGTCACTCTCTCTCAACCCTAGGAAGGAAGCAATGGCAAACCACTTCCCAAAAACCTTGCCATGCAAACTTCAGGGATTTGTCCAGGCAGCCACTGCCAGGAGTCAACCCTGACTTGAAGTCACTAAATAAATAAATAAACATGTAACTTCAGCTTTTGTTGCCCGACCAACTGAAATAAAGCTACAGTCTTAAGTCCACGTACATAAAAGTAACCCTCACTAAATTCAGTGGCAGGACAGTATGCATATGATTGAGCTGTACATGGAAGCCTTATTGAGTACAAATTACAGCAGATTGCGCCAAGGGATCCTATCTTCCAATTATGCGTATTCTGCAGAACATGCAAGTGGGATGTTATTTTCCTAGGATTGTATGTGTAGCCAGTAAGGCTCTCATGCAAGGACTCATCAGCCCCCCTTGTTTGGCTTCTGACAGAATTAGGCATGCTCAAGAGGCTATACCCTTTGGCAGGTAGAATAGAAAATCATTGTATTTCAAATTATGCTGAGCCTAAACCTGAGTTGAGAGCCAGTTTGGTGTAGTGGTTAAGGCACCAGGCTAGAAGCCAGGAGATTGCAAGTTCTAGTCTTGTCCTAGGCACAAAGCCAGCTGAGTGACCTTGGGCCAGTCACTCTCTCTCAGCCCTAGGAAGGAGGCAATGGCAAACCATTTCTGAAAACCTTGTGAAGAAAACCACAGAGATTAGTCCAGGCAGTTGCCAGGAGTCAATACTGACTCAAAGGTACTAAAAATAAAACCCTGAGCTTACATCCAAGTATATCTCCATTCTTACCTTCCACTGAATGCATGGAGGTATAGCCAGAACACATAATTTAATTCTTCTCTTGTAAATGATGCTTGACTGTGGGAATAGGGCCATAGCGAGGCTGCATTTGTTCATATGTATTGCTTGTCTTCCTTCCCTAGAAAGGAACAGTGTCTGCTTGCATTCCAGGGCAGAAACTTGTTTCTGTAAGTTCTTAAGGAGAGCTTTATATGCGTTGAAAACAATTTGGAAAAAGGGCTTTGAACCCCACACAAGCCTAACTGCTCTTCACTGAAGCAGCCTGCTGTTTTTCAGGCTTCTAAGGGAGCTTGAATCAAAGTTGTGGCTGCCTTAAGAGCTAACAGGTAGATTCTTGAAAGCATTCACTTTTTTTCAGGCTCAGCCAGAAGCTTGAAAAACAACAGGCTTCTTTAATGAATAGAATATAATAAATAGATCGTGGGTTCATGCTGAGGGCCTGAAGCGTTTTTCTAAATTGTTTTCAAAGCATGCACAGCCCTGTTATTTATTCCAGAAGAAAGGATAGCGCACCAACAAATAACTATTGGGGGGGGGGGAGTTGGCATGTCACAGAAGCAAAGGATTTTACTACCCTTCCACAGCCTAATTCAGTGTTGTCTAAACTTGGCCACTT
Organism: Python bivittatus; assembly: GCF_059951505.1. Classification (NCBI taxonomy): domain Eukaryota; kingdom Metazoa; phylum Chordata; class Lepidosauria; order Squamata; family Pythonidae; genus Python; species Python bivittatus. The sequence goes on along the minus strand of NW_028277056.1, from coordinate 21,825,252 downwards.
TAAGATGAGTGGACTTCATGCTGGCTGGGGAATTCTGGGAGTTGAAGTCCACTCATCTTAAAGTGGCCAAGTTTGGACAACACTGAGCTAAGGCAATGCACATTCCACTGGTAGTAATCTGTCAGTATTTAGAAGTTGTTTCTAAATTAGGCAAATGCTAATTTCCTAAAGTCATAAGAAGGAGGGGGCCATTTAGACCAGTCTTCTATTCAGTGTAGATTTCATACAATTAAAGCACAACTAACAGCTGGCAATCAAACTTCTGCTTGAACACACTGAGTAACCAGGGTTCTACCATCTTGTTGGGTACTTGGTTCCATTGTTAAATTGTTTCGATATAATTTTTAGGAATTTTCCAACATTCAGTTGGTATCTAATTTCCTTCTGCCGGGATATTTGAGATCCCAGAATCAATCAATCAATCAATCAATCAATCTCTCTCCCTCTCTCTCTCTCATTGGTTAATTGAAGTAAATCTCAACCACAGTTCCACAATCTTAAATATTTACCTCACAATACAGGTATATCTTGTTATAAGGTTGTTGCAAGAATTAGAATATAAAGTATCAGGAACATTTATTTGGAAGTGCCATATAAAATTTTAATTAAGTTTATTAATTAAAGCAATTGTGGCTATGAATGAAAAAAAGATGCATATTGTTAAATTGTTCTGTGATGCAGACACTTGTTCCTTTTCTTATTTCCATTGTTTGTACACTGTCACAATTACATATCTTTAGAAGGTTCACCAACCCAAGTAAAAAAAACAACAACAATAAAAATAATAAAACCTTATCAGAACATTCATTGAAAAGATCAGTACAGAATTAAAGTAGCACAATGCCAATCAGTTGGCCAGCAAAGCAGAGATATTAACTTCCAAGGCACTGTCACAATAGCCATGTTTTAATCCCTTTTGGAAGATAATTAGATGACTAGAATGGGGGACAACCAACCAGATCTTGCAGGGGGAAACTAGTTCCAGAGGATTAAGCAGCAGTGAAAAAACACTCCTGCTGGGACTCAGGGTGTCAGAAGCAACCACAGATTGCACAGTCCCATCCTTGTCCTTGAAGTCAATAGGATCAAAGAAATTCCAGGTAACTAGTTTCCACCTCTGGTTTGGCCAATGTGGTGTCCAAATCTGTCACAACAGTCCAGCCTGTCTCCGGTAGAGGATCATCTTAAACAAGGCTGCTGGATAGCGTTCCACCGATTCAATTAGGATATGACACACATGGAAAAAAACCGTACCATGTGGCTGCCATCTTGACTTTTATGACATCTGCAGACACCCCACAGTGAGTTTTCATCTGGAATGTATCAGACTATTAACTTTTATTCGGCTTGTGTATTTAGAAAGAAAAGGGGAATGCCACGTACATTTCTAGCCCCCACCTCCTCCTTAGACTTATTCCTGCTCTGAAAAATGTCCAGGATCAGTTAATAGCTACCTGAAACAGCGTATGATATTATGTTAATGAAGACTGGGATAAATGCTGTAGGAAAATTTGCATAAAATGATCATGGCCATAGCCTTTCCTGGAGTGCACACCCCGACGTGTCTGCCCCCAAATAATAGACCTTTTCCACACCAGCTGTCAGGAAGAAAAAGCAAAATGTCTAATTTCTGTCCTACATTTAGTGGTGCAGCCACTGCAGCTCTGAAGGCATCAGGTAATTGCCCGCCTGAGAGCAGCTATGCAAATGAAATGCTATATAATGTAACCATAGTAGAGTCCAGCCTGTCCTGAGCACATGCCCCGTACATGCCGTCTCTCTGAAAATTGTGCTGGAGAACTGGGTCTTAGTTCACAGCATCTGATGCGGAAGCTCAGCTTTCTGCCCCCAACCTTTAAATAAAGGGCACTACAAACTTTGTAAATAATGGATGCAGAAGAATGGAGCAAGGGCGTTTCATGTGACCCCGCACAACTCTGAGGTTGAGTTTGCATGAAACAATGAGGCACAAACTAACCAATTACTATACATTTACCTTAGCTAGGGTTATCAGACGTCCAGCAAAAGGAGGACATATCATCCTTTTTGTCATGTCCTCTGTCCAGTAAGCATAGCCTTAAAATCAAATGTTGTACAGCTTTTTGAGTCTGTTTTTTTTAACTTTTGGACTGTTTTCACACTAGTCTTTCAAACTTTTGTCTGTTGTGACCCTGTAGATTGTCTGCTTCTTCCTTTCCTTCATCCGTCAACAGACTCGACGGCCTAGATTGACGTTATATCCTGATTCCAGCGATCGATTTCAAAGCAGCCCTTTCAAATCTATGACTGCTGTAGTCAGTAGATCACATGACTCACGTTTCTGTGGTGAAGTCTGAAAAGTGCATTGTCATTTATTCTATATTATTGCTAGCATATGTTCTTGAAAATAAAGATACGTTAGAAAAATACTGCAGTTGAAAAGCCAGTCTTTCCGATGCTGGAAAAAGTAATTTCATATACATATAGTTGTTTAGTCGTTAAGTTGTGTCCGACTCTTCGTGACCCCATGAACCATATTGCGCCAGGCCTTCCTGTCCTTCACTGCCTCCCTGAGTTTGCTCAGTTTCATGCTCATTGCTTCAGTGATGCTATCTAACCATCTCATCCTCTGCCGTCCTCTTCTCCTTTTGCCTTCAGTCTTTCCCAGCATCAGGGTCTTCTCCAAAGAGATCTCTCTTTGCTCATTGGAAGGATCGATAATGAAGCTCAAGCTCAGATATACATATAGGCTTAAGTACTTTTTTCTTTTTTGCAGTTTTTCACTGCAGTTTCTGTTGCAGATGTCAAAGTTCGTGTGTCCTTCTCCACCCGCCCCCCCCCCCCAATTTGTCCTCCTTTCCAATTGTCCGTGTCCACCATTGCCTGTTCAGATGACTGGTAACCCTTACTTTAGGATGTTCTGCAAACACAGCTCATGTCATTTAGTGTTTCAGTGTGTCATGTACACTAAAAAAAAGAGATTGAGAAAACCATGTTAAGGTTAACCACGGGTGTGGGTGTCATGCACACAGCCTTACAGTATTTTTCTTTAAAAAATTATTCTAACTTGGTCTTCTTTTCTTGGTGGTTGTTCCCCAGAACTGTTTCCCTAGATATACTTACCTTTCTTTGAATGTTTTACTTCCTAGTATTTCCCACCCTCACCACCTCCATAGTATTAGTTAGGGTTCTTGCTTTTGACAGCTGCTTCCTCAGTTTGGATCAACATTTCCTAGCTTTGTATTCTCCAGACATATTGACACAGAGTCCACCGTAAGCCACAGTGGTGTCACATGCATTGTGACATCCCTGAACAAAAGATACAAATGATTGTGTCATTTGTGTGGATGATGTTAGGACACATCATTTGTCCTCACCCCCGCTCTGATGCCCATTCAATTTAGATACCAATTCCATAATCCCCAGCCATTATGGCAATTTGGATCATTTCGCCATAGCCAGGAACCTTCAGGTAGTTTGAGCCTTCTGCAATTGTGTAATTTCAAAAGCAGCTTGAAATGCCTTGTAAAAAGGCAGTGGCCTTTATCTCTCAACCTCCCATCCTCTCTTTTTAATCCTATAGCAGTTGTTGTTGATGATATTGATTTGTATAGGTCCTTCAAATGCACAAGTCTACATTCTACAGGTTGTAAATGTCTTACCACAAGCCTGTAGGTTAAGTATTGTTGATGAGGAAAGCCACCTTTGTTTGTGCCAAAAGTCACCAGCTGACTTTATGGCAGAGAGAAGATTCAGAGATTTCCTGATTCACAGATGGGCTACTACGCTTACATCAGTTCCAGCTTCAACCTCAGCCAGCTGGAAATTTTGAATGTCAGGCAGCTAGTACATATGATATGGTCAACAATTTGACACCCCAAAATTGATTTTATTGATTGCTTCCAAAATATTTCTAACTTACATTTTGATCATGTAGTTGTCATCAAGGCTTACAATCCATCAGTATCTTTGAAGATATAAAGCATATTGTACTCACTGATGAATCAAACTTGGGGAAATGGCAGGATAAAACTATGTAGTAAGTAGGCTAATAAAGTAAATCAAGATATATATGCTTTATGAAACCACTTTGCCTAACTTTTTATAACTAATCTATAGTAACTGATGTGTAATGCATTTTCAAGATCACTTGATCCAGAATTTTATATTTTAGCTTTGAAAAAAGAAAACTTCAAGGAACCTGCAGAAATGTTTGGACTGTTCTAATGTACAATTGTGCAGTGCTTATTTTATACACTGACGAGCACCAAATAGAATGCACCATTCTGTGTGTTTTAAAGAAAAGATGAATCAAAAATCTCATTCAGAAGATTCTACTTAGATCCCTCCTGGTGGTAAGCAGAGGAGAAAAAAATGAAAAGGATGTAGGGAAGAACCTCCGCACACAAAGACTTTGCTGTTATAATGTGACCAAGAAAACAGACTGCCACCACCAATTCCTGCTTCTGCCAATAACACGTCTGTCTTTTTAACATCTACAAATTAATTTTGACTTGGCCAAGCAGGGAACCTACTTTCAGCTCTCAATTTGAAAATCATGGAAGCTTTATAAAGTTGTTTTCCACCTGCATCTCTTTTGGACCATCGCAGCGCTTTTCTCTGGGATAAAGGACGGGAGGAAAAAAGCCAGCGTATAAAAACTTTGTTAAGCTGTCACTATCAATAGAGATAAAAAAAATGATTGACAAAGAAGAAACAAATTGCATCTTCAGACTCAGGCTCCTTGTTAAAAGCTATAACCTCTGATGTTAACTAAATTTAACCCATTCTGACCCTCCTGGTGGCCCTTAACCTTCTCTTTATTCAGCTTCCTGTGATTGCTCAAGAAAACTGATCCTGTCACTTGGAAAAAAGTCTCTGTGGCACACAAAGACTCCACAGAGTTGCTCGACTGTCAGAAGGTAGAGAATAAACAGAGAGGTCAGCACCTGGGCGCTGAGAAGCAGGTGACAGCAAACTGCCTAGATCATTCTTGGGCAATCTGTAATGGTGTCTACTTTTCCAAGAAGAAAAAGAAGAAGAAAAACCCACACTGTAGCTTAGGGTATTCAAGGCAGTGAATTTCACATTGGCTTTGTGAATACAGACTTTAAACAAATTAATCTATTGCTGTTCAACTGACTGTAAAATTAGTAGATTTACTGTTGCAAAAAAAGAAAGAGAAGAAAAAAGAAAGAAAGAAAAGGAAAGGAAAGAATACGGGGAAAAGGAAAAAAATAAGGAGAGCATTCACTTCCACTCTAATAAGGTCGTGGATGTGTCCCCTAGACTGCCAACAAAGCAGCTTTCAAAAATCTTTTGCAGCTGAACCCAGCCAACTTGGAAAAGCTACTGAACAATGTGTCAGAAGGACAACAGAACAGCCTGCACCATCGAGTTGCCATGTTTAACTAGGCATTTAGGACACTTGTTACAAGATCTGTTATTTGTGTCACTTTATAGCTTTGCTAGCCAGAGGAACCCATGGAGCTTGTTTTAGCACTCCCATTTATTCAGCTTCTTTTAAAAAGCTATCTGCGCAGCATTATAACAGCACGCCTTTCTACAAAGTAGCGTGGTTTGGATTCCCTACCCCCACCCCAGTCTATAAAAGATGGCTGGGATTTTTGTAAACTTCATTTTGTCAGGCATTTACAACGTTGCCGTAAGCCTCCTGTTCAAGTGGGAATAAATGATTGTTTGTTCTGCTCTTATTTCTTGTAAACTTTCAAAAGTGGGATGATGATGATGGTGATGATGATGATGGTGCCAACTATCATGGCTGGTGTTTAACTTTTCATATCAAAATGAAAAACATACTTTCACTTCTGTTGATTGATATAGTTGCCTGGGAAAAGACCAGGGAGAGTGTGCTGCGCACATGTGCATACATCTAGGAATCTCCTCTATTCTTCTCCACCACCAATGTACAATCCAGAGGACAGTTTGGACCCCCATTACAAACTTCCCAACACACTTGTCACAATCCATCCCCTATAAACAATTATGAATCATGAAATAAATCTTTCCACTTTGATACTGAAAATACATTTTATACACTTCTGAAATTATTACACTGCAGATTTTCTGCCACATTCCAAAACTTGCCCATTTTTTCAATAGCACATCTAGTCTGGAAAAAAACTTCTATAGAAGTAGTTAATTTTGTGATTATGGGTAATCTAAAGGTCAAATTCTAATGGTCCATCTTGAACCAAGACTGCAGAAAGACCCTATCAATCTTTTAAGTTTTGTTTTGTTTTTAGTTTTCTGACTGTAACCTTTTACATTTTGGGGTGCCTGAGTTCTACTTATGGCCAGATATAGCAGGCAAATATGAACTAGCACCTTCAACACATATTTTGGGCCTGTAATTCTTACCAGTATCACTGGCTCCTATCATCTATGATTCAAGGATCCTCCGTGTTTGGTGACTCTCAGCGTTAGTTCTAGATGGGCCTGCACTGCCACAAACAGAACTGGTACAGTTTGGATGTCATCCTAGACTTGCAGCTCTAATTCAAATACAAGTGGCAGCAGTAGCTAGCAGGCCATTTCCACAGATCTGTTTTGTGTGCCAAATTGTACTCTTTCCTGGATGGTGAGACCATTCTCACAGTCACTCATGCCTTAGTCGCCTCTTGTTTGGACTACGGCAATGAACTCTACATAGGATTGCCCTTGAAAGCCACTCAGAAGCTACAACTGGTCCAGAATGCAGCAATGCAAATAGTTATGGGCACACCTCAGTTTAGCCAGATAAGATCTCTACTTACCAGTTGGCTTCTGGGTACAACTCAAATTGCTGGTTGTCACTTATATAGCCATTCATTGCTTAGTGGCTTATAGAACCACCACTCTCCAATGTTTTCTGCCCATCCTGTGAGATCTGGCAAGGTTGGCATGCTGTAAGTCCCATTAACAAAACAGTGTCATCTTATGGGAGGTGTACCTTCTCTGTTGCTACTTTTGCAACAATCTGGAACAGTATTCCTTATGAGGTCTGTATTGTCCTGACCCTGCTGTATTTTAGGAAATCGTTAAAAACCTTCTTCCAGCAGGCCCTGGGCCAGGCTGATTTGTAAAACAGCACAACTGTTTTACACAGTTGTGTAATACTTTATGTATTTTTCTTACATGGTATTTTTGTGATTCTTATTTGTATTTTTTTCTATCTTTTTATTATTTGTTTTGTATGTTGCCTTGAATCGCTTGCAATTTGGCAGCTTAGTAAATTAATCATCGTCATCATCTGCAACTAATATCTCCAGAAAGAAAGTTAGAAAGGCTAACGTGCAAAAGGAACTGAGGCTTACAAAGAAAGCTAATAGCAACAAAAAAAGGGGGTTTGGTTACATCAGTAGCAAAAGGAAGAAAAAGGAAGGGGTTGAATAGAAGAAGATGGTAGAATAGGAATGGGAGGTGTGGAGGGGGCAGAGCCCTCAATTCTTACTTTATTTTGGTCTTCTCCCCAAAGAGAATCTGTGTTGAAATAGACCTAAGCATTTCTAATTGTGTTCAAACTAACAGAAGAAAGGAGGGCAATCCACGGTAAATTAGGAGGTGGTTAGGGAGCACCTGGCTACCAAGAGTGAATTTAAATCTCCAAGCCTGACCACTGACATTCAAGGATTTTGAAGAACCTTGCAGCTATCATATTAGAGCCCTTTTCTATGATCCTTGAGAAAGCATGGAGGACAGCTACATCCCCAGAAGTTTGGAGAATGGCCAATGTTGTTCTTATCTTCGAAAAGAGGACCTGAGTAACTACAGACTGGTCAGTTTGTGGCTGATACCAGAAAACACTCTGGAACAGTTTATTGGGCAGTTCGTGAGCATTGAGAAAAAAGTGCATGTTTGGCAGAAGCCAGCATGTTAGCTGCACTGCATGGCCATTCAGTCATGGATTGCTGGGTTGCCTACAAGGTGGGTTGGTAGGAGAATTTGAAATCCTAACCCAGAAGGCAAATATGATGTTATAGACATCACTGAAAATTTACAGGATGATACACAATTGGAACATAGCCCTGGAAAGCTGTAATGAAACAGACTCGACTGAGAGGGAGGAGAAATTCAGGAACAGAGCACGTAAGTCAGAAAGCAGTGCATGGAAATCATGATTAGAGTGTTTGGGTAAGAATAACAGGAAAGAGGAAAAAGCTTAATGGATCAGGGGAATCCCCTGGAACAAAGTCTCTCATGATATCCCAATAAAATGGTACAATATGGGTTAACAAAACAACTGTGAGATGGATTCACAATTGGCTGAATGACCACATCTGGGGATTACTCATAAATGGTTCTATGTTAGCTTGGAGAGCAGCATTGGATGGAGTACTTTAGTGGTTTGTCTTGGGCCCTGTGCTGCTCAATGCTTTCGTTAATGATCTGGTTAAAGGGGCTGAGAGGATGGTGATCAAATCTGTAGATGACACAAAACTAGGAGGAGTGGATGATTCAAAAGAGATCTATACAGGCTTGAACAGTGGGCCACAATGAAGACAATGACATTTAATAGGGAGGAATGTAAAGTCCTGCATCTGAGAAACAAAAATGAAAGAAACTAGAATGGGGGAATCCTGGCTTGGCAATAGTACATGACAGGGATCTTGGTATTTCAGTAGATCAGAGGTTGAACATGACCCAACAGTTGATACATCTGCTGAAAAGGTAATGCTATTTATTATGTATTCACATATACTTTATATACACTATTCTGCCTTGGCTAGGTCCTACTTGGAATAGTGTCCAGATCTGGGCACCACAATCTAAACAGAACATCAACAAACTGGAATGAGTTAAAAAGATGGCTACTAAGATAGTGAGGGGACAGGAATGGTTAAAGGAACTGAGTACCTTTAGCCTGAAGAAGACAAGATTGAGAAAATATATTATGGCAGTCTTCAGATATTTAAAGGGTTGTCAAATAAAAGGCAGAGTGAACTTATTCTCTGTTGCACTACAGGGAAGGATCAGAACCAATGGGTTGAAACTACAGGGAATTAAATTTGGTTAGGTGTAGTATTAGGAGGAATTTCCTGACAGTAAGATCTGTCAACCAGTGGCATAGGTTGCTTCATGAAGTGATATGTTCCCTTTCACTGGAGGTCTTCAGAGGTTGGACAGCCATCTGTCCAAAATACTTTAGCAGATCCTGTGGGGTGTAAGAGGTTGGACTAGATGACCTCTGAGGCACCCTCCAAATCTATGATTAAAATTTTTAAAAATAGGCAAACGGCATCTAGGCTGCAAAATGCCTAATGACCAGAAGATGCCAGCAAAGACTGCATCTAGTGGTGGTTCATTTTTCTGCAGCCCAGATATGGTAGCGCTACAGAGAGCCCACTCTTGGAAGCACACAGTTCTGGTGCACTATCAAGAACAATGCTTCCTCCTTGTTTCCAAGCACAATTCAAAGTGCTGGATGTTTGCAATGTACATTCTGCATAATGATGTCTAAGACAGCTAATAATCAAGAGGATAAAATACACCACAAGAGAATCCTATAAAATAGTACAGCTCTCTCACATCATCTCCATTCACATGGTGGATTCCCATAAACAGGATCTGGATGTCCTAGCCCAAGCTTCTAAACTTCTGCAGCAGTTTCCTCTCAAGACAGAGGCAGCAGTGCCCTCTGCAGCATTAGACAAAACAAAGAGCTGTTTTGTACCAGTTGGGTAGGATTGCCTTCAAGGCTATGAGAAATGCCATACGGAGCTACATATTTTTATGCTGGCTGGGGATGACAGGAGCATTAATCCAACACATCTGATTTGGGGAAGATTGATCTCCACCAGGCATGCTCAACTCTTCCTCTTCTAAATGCAGCTGCCACAGTGTAATTTTTAAAGTGACAGACAAGGGAAATGTTAAACACATGGGAGTACCTGTAATATATTAACCACACTTTTAGTTAACTTTACCTTAAACTTAAGTTAATTGTCCACCCACTTTTGGGTTTGTATTTTTTAGCATGTCATTTGTTGGAAGAAAAAGTTATCTTACCAAGTCCGTTTCTGAGCCGGGAGTAAAGACACTGACGAATTGCATGAAGTTAGGAGATTTATTCTTCACCCAAGTGCAGAAGCAATGACAGCAGGCAGTTAGGTGGGCGGCCGCACTGGGCCCCCTCCCCACAGTACATTATATACCTTCCGTTACATTCAAACCCACGTTAAGATGTCATGACTTTCTGATCCAATCAAAGCCAGTTACCTTGATCCATACTCCTCCCCTTACCCAGGACCCCTTTCTCTGATGCCAAATAAGGTTCTTCCTTTCTGTATGTAAACTAATTTCTATCACCTTGAGTGTTAACAGCCATATGTAAACATACATCCCTAAGAAACAAGGTCAGGACCGCTTATCTTTCTTTGTGAGGGGTCATCTGAACAAGAAGAGACTATCAGGTCAAGACAGTTTATCTGCTTACATGAGTTGCTGCCTTTCCAGTCAGGAAGAGGCAAACCATGTCAGCAATTAACACATCCTTGAGATTTTGAAAAGTGTTAAAGGTCTCATCCTCAAGAATGCAACCTTTTGATAATCTAAAATACAGTTAACCATACATACAGGAAAGGGAATATTGGCATTTTGCTAGGCCTGCTTTTATTTCATATTATACAATATATAAAGATAAATGGTTAAACATCTAAATGTCTTAATATATAAAAATGTCTACATGCCCCAACCTTCTAACACATTCTTAGCCAAGTATGGTCCTTGGGTTGAAAAAGGTTGAATATCTCAAATGAACTCAGATGTATGAGGACAGCCTAATAAGAACAATGTTAAATCAAACTCCTATTTAATCCAACATGTTATTAACATAATGGCCACAGAGATATGTCAAAGGATTGTCATGCTATGCAGTAAGTGGAATGGAGAAACATACTGCTCTGATCTTGGAGTCAGAAAGAATGGCTATCCATCATGGCTAGCAATTATCCTTCGGCTGAGTTCACACATTGCACTAAGCCATTGCTTAAGAACTGCTGCATTCAGCTACGTATCACCGGCATCACACCAAGTCATAAATCATTGATTGATAACCCCAATCCTATCCCATTTGGTAGGAATAAAGCATGAGACAACCAAAATAAGTAAATGTAATCAACTGGTGCGTGAAGCTCACTTTTTGACAACTAAAAAAGGAACAAGAGCCAACTATTGTTAACAATGCTGTCTGATCCCACAGCTCACTCTAAAGCAGCGTTTCTCAACCTCAGCAACTTTAAGATGCGTGGACTTCAACTCCCAGAATTCCCCAGCCAGTCAGATTCCGGGAGCTAAATTTCAGACATCTTCAGGTTGCTGAGGTTGCGAAACGCCGCTCTAGGGGAAAGAGAAAGCCAGGTTCACCAAGCACGCTAAGCCTCGAACAAGCAAACCGCGTTTCCTGCGTAACATTTTAGTCTATAACGTGACCTGCTTGTAACTGAGTGGGCAGCATGAACCTGTGGCTTTTAATCCATGGTTTATTATTGGGCAGGGGGTTTCGAGTCAGTCTTGATTCCTGGCGACTGCCTGGACAAGTCCCTGCGGTGTTCTGGGCAAGGCTTCGGGAGCGGTTTGCCGTTGCCCCTTCCTTAAGTAGTGCGAATACAAGCGAAGGAGGGGACAGAGGGATCGGGTGAGCCGCCCCACAGCGAAAGGCAACGAGGCAAGGCAAGCGACCGTTGCAAGGAACGACCGCCAGTCCTAACTGCTCGCTCACCCACCTTCCTTACTGCCTTGCTCTGATTAAGCGGCGAGCAGGAGAAAGCAAAGGCGTTGCCCTATCGCCTCGCTAGCCCCCTTCCTCCGCGCGGGTTAACGGGTTGGACAGGTTCGCCCGCCACACCCAAGCAAGCGGGCTGGCGAGAGACGGGCGGCTGCTTACTCCCACCGAGAGTCTGCACTTTCCCCCAGTTGCGGAAAACGGCCTTCCGTCTCTACTCCACTGGCTGCCGAACTAGGGAATGGGGATACCCGACCCCCATAAGGAGCGGCTCGACTTGCAAACTCGCACCCACCGCCTCGCCCACTGGCATCGACGATGGTACAGTGCGCATGCGCACGGGCACGTCTCCCTGGGTTGCCGCGGGATCTCCGAGATGACGCTTTCAGGAACGAAGGGAAGGACGCTCAGGGAGGATTTAACTCCGCCCCCTTAGCTCGCGAGCCCCCCCTCTTCCTCTCTGGTATGCCCACCCTTTCCTTTCCCCCGCTCCTGGACTGCAGTGGGACTTCCGGGTCAGGTGAGTGTCTACCTTACGGCGGTTCCCGAGCGTGGCAGTGACGCCCTGAGGGAGTGTTCCTGAGGTGGCACCTGCATTTAATTTTTGTTTTTGTTTTTGTTTTTAAATAAGTCCTATATGGAGTTATTTCTATGCAAGCAGTTAAGAAACGGCCGTCGTGGGTTGCTTAGCCCTGGCCGTGTTCGCATAACAGTTCAACTGACCTTCATTACTGCGTTTGCCCATTGCGCCATAAACCAGTATTTCTCAACCTTGTCAACTTTAAGATGTGTGGATTTCAGCTCCCAGAACTCCCCAGCCAGTGCTTACTCCCACCTAGTGCTCGCTGGGGAATTCTGGGAGCTGAAGTCCACACATCTTAAAGTGGACAAGGTTGAGAAATACTGCCATAAACAGTCAAAGACTGAGCACAGCTCAGTCTTTGACTTGACAATGGTGGTTTTAGCCTTTCCCAGGCAAGCTAAGAATTGAACCCGGGATCTTCTGCAGGGAATAATGGATTTTGCCAGCGAGATATTCATGATCAAGGTGGAGGGTGCAAAAGCTGTGATCGCACCCAAGACTATAGTTTTGGGTTGGAGGAATTGAATCCCAGGTTCGTCAAAAACAACTAGCTTGTGTATACTAAATCCACATTTTCTGCTGCACAAACTATGCTGCCTGTCCCTTTTTTATATGGCAATGCCTTTCAAAAACCTGAAACCTTTCCAACCCCCATAGGGCACTTAGGAAATTTTGCATGGAGGTGTGCCTGAATACCTTTATCCAAAGGGATCTTTTTGTCACTGCTTCACTTGTAAATGTAGATTTGGAAGCCCCTGCCCAGTACTGATGAGATGATAAAATACACTGATTGCTGTTCACTTGTAGTTTAAATTTAGGAATAAAATAACTCTAGATCATGTTTTTTTCAAACTGCATCCAGCAGAACTCAAGGGTTCTGCAAGTTCTATGACAGAATAAGGCCAAAATGTTTTTTTTTTTTTTAAGTTCACTCTAATTCAGCCAATTTTCTATCATTAGAATGTTGCTTCAGGGGTCTGTGAATTTTTTTAATTAATAGGTTCTATGGTCTGCTCTAAACTATTACTGTAGATGAGTGCTTGAAAAGAAAACACCTCAACCTGGTGTCCTCCTGAAGTGTTAAACAGAAATTCCCATAATACTATTCCTTTAAGCATATCTTAAAGGAATTACAGGAGTTGTAATTCAACATATCAGAGGGATATCTGGTTAAGACTGCTGTAACCTCACAGGTGATATGTGCACAAAATTTATTGTGTATGTTTCTTACAAGGCTGTATTATGGTTATACAGCCACCATCAAAATAATTATAGTTTCAAGTTCATGGGAAGCAGTTATGTGGCATCATAATTTGCTGATTTACTGTCATTTCAATGTACTTTAAAAAATTTTTGATTATGTGTCATCAAGTAATTTTCAATTCCTAGTGACCACATAGATAGATTTTCTCCTTGACAATTTATCCCTAACCTGGTTTTTCAGGTCTTCCAACACTGCACTCTGTAACTGAGTGCCACTGTAACTGAGTCCATTCACCTTGTTGCCCTCTTCTCTTTCCTTCCATCTTTTCCAGAAAGCTAAGTCTTTGGATAATGCATCTGAAGTAATTTGAGCCTAGTCATTTGTGCCTCAAGTGAAAACTCTGGGTTGATTTGCTCAGTGATCCACCAGTTTGTTTGTTTGTTTGTCTGTCCATAGTATTCTCAGGAGTCTTCAACAGTAAAGTTCAAAAGCGTCTTCCTATCCTGCTTCTGTAAAGTCCAACTTTTGCTTCCATAGTATTACAGGGAATACCATGGCTTCTGATCTTTGTAGTTATAGACACATCACAGCATTTGAATATCTTTTCCAAGGACTTCATGGCTGCTCTGCCAAGTGCTAGCCTACAGTGTATTTCTTGGCTGCTTGTTCCTTTACTGTTGATGGTTAATCCTAAAAGGCAGAAGCTAGCCAACATTTCAGTATATTCATTGTCACTTCTAAGGCTGGTTGTTCTACCTGTTGTCTACCTGTTGTCATTAGGTTGGTCTTCTTTATATTTAATTTTAGTCCCATTTTTTTTCACTTTACTTTTATTATTAAAGCTTGTAGATCCTTTGCATTTTCAACTATCAACTATTTTTTATACCAATTCAAAAACGTAGTCCAGAAAGCAAGCTTGTAAATATTTTTAACAAACTGCCATTTTTGGTGTTAGCTCTTATTCTTTGGGAAGATAAAATATTTGATGTTTAGATCACCATCATCAAAATCCTTGGCTATACAAACCCAAAAGCCTAATTTAAAACATATAGAACAGATGATGAAATCTCTGATTAACATAGAATAAAACTTTAAAATTGGCAAAGGATTAAAAAGTAATAATTGAAGATCAACTGAAAGACACATTTTTAAATGCTTTCTTAAAGGCCAATGTAAATGGCAGTCCCCATATTATAAACATAGGAAGACTGAGAATATACTTTCATTAAAGGTAGAAATACTAATATTTTTTTAGGAAAGTTGTATCACACATGGAAACAGTTGGATACATTAAGCTTGAATGTGATTTGCTTATTTTTTGATCTGGCTTATTAATGAAGCCATGGCTTATAACTTGAAATTTAGGCTGTTACAGTTTATTCAATAATCCATTATTAAGCAACCATGGCTTAGCATGCTGCATAAACTTAAAATGGTGTTAGTACATATATAGCTTTATTGTCATACGAATTACAAGTATTTTATACACACATTATTCCTTATATCTCTGAGTTGCATTGTTAATATTTTGAGTATAGGTACACTATTTATTAAATAAATAGCATATTCACACAACTCTAAAAACTCTTTGCAGTTTTGCCTATTCAGTAAAAACCGGAACTTATCACAAATTGCTTTTCAGCATAAACAGTTTAATATTTTCCTTGTCAAGGTGTCTTAAAACCATATTATATGTTTTTAAAGTTTGGAAACCTTTTTTAAAATTAAATTTCAAAGAATAACATTTTACATGTACCAGAATTATTTTATAAATTAAAAAAGTAACTGGATAATGAATCTAAAATAATCAAGTTTGAT
The DNA here is from genome assembly GCF_059951505.1 of Python bivittatus. Classification (NCBI taxonomy): domain Eukaryota; kingdom Metazoa; phylum Chordata; class Lepidosauria; order Squamata; family Pythonidae; genus Python; species Python bivittatus. Next base: position 21,809,946 of record NW_028277056.1, on the reverse strand, counting down.
TGCATGGGTATATGTTTTTGTTTCTGCTGCCATTTTTCCAATCATCCTAGAATGACATCCTTATACCTGAAGAGATTACTGGATCAGGCCAGAAGGAAAGAAGTGAACTACATAACTCGGTATATTGCCAGCTTAACGGTGCAGCCAGAGAAAAACACAGCAATAACTCAGACTTGGCTAAAAGCAGTACATGCCAAGAAAGACTCTTGCAGTCGAGCATTCTGTATAAAAGTCATTGAAGAGAAAAGAAAGAAAAAAAGACAGTCCAATGCCAGAGAAACAATTGAAAGCGTTGGGAGGAGAATCCCATACAACATTATACGACTAATTGATGAGAACGGCACAGACAAGGGGGAAATGCATAGGGGAAATGTACTTCGTATCATGGATGAAAGAGGGATGAATCTTATCCTGCTGTCGGACAAAACAGATCCGCCCAAGTACCAACTAATGACAGGAAAACAGATTTATGAAGAACGTCTCAAAACTAGAGATGAGAAAGCTAGCTCCAAAACAGGTATGCATGGCTCCTGTGAAAGATACTGGCAATTTAGATGTCACTCTAAGCCCCAGTTTGTTTGAACTATGGCTAATTAAGCCATGGCAGCCTGGTTCACATAATAAATTAAGCCGGGGTGGGCAGAGCTTTGTGGGTAGGGTCATACTTTATTTGGTTTCCACACAGGATGTGGGGATGTCCTCATCAAATGGGACAGGACTGATTTTTTTTTTTCTTTTTAACTGATGTGAGCTATATCCTATTTACAGACTGAAAGGAACTAGTTTGGAATAGAATGGTTTAATGTACATTGCAGACTCTTGATCACATTTTAACAGGGTCTGTTCAAGAGAAAAGGATTAAAATGTCCACAGTTACTGAGCAGCACGATTTCAGTACAAAAATAAAACAAATTCAAGAATGGATCGACAAGAAGTACCATGTGAAAATTGTGCTGTATCAAAAACCTATTTCTGATGGACCAGAAAAGATGGTAAGTTTATTGGAAGATTTTGAGATATGTCTTATATTGCTCTATAATATCACTTGGTTCCAGTCAGATGGCAAAGACCAGTTTAGTGTGCCTTACAGGGATAGGTAATCTATGACTCTACATGTTGCCAAACCACAACATGCAGAGCATGTTTCACCTCCCAGCATAGTTCACTATTGCAGTGGAGGCTGGGGCTGTGTGTAATCCAGCATCATCAAAGGGAGCTTTAGGCTGTCAACCTCAAGATTAAGATTGCAGGGAAGTAGCTTCATCTAGGCCAAGGCAGTAAGAACTGACCTGCTTCGTTTGCACTGCCTACTACTGCACTTGTCAATGAAATAGTATCCTGTCCCATTCATTGCTATGCAGCTGAAATTATAACATTACTTGAAGGAAGCAATATTAAAGCTAGGGAGAATACATATTAACTTGAAATTGATACACTCTTGGATATTTGGCTTAGGAACTGGAACAGAGAGTGTGAAGTTAGGGGCAGTAACAGCAGTAAACTTTCAGAAAGATAGGAATATAACCTTCATTCTCAGGGTTTTGGGCTGCACAAATACATATGCCTCATGAAGACCTCACGTAAACCAGTGTTTAAACTGTTTGCCAGTTTCAATATCTGTTATGCTTTTTATTAGTATAAAAATACAGTGACAGGTTGCATTTAGTGACATCCTTTAACTGATGCAAAACAGATTCAAACTATTCATTAAGCCAAACTCTCTTATTTTCAGTTAACATTTTTTGATCAGATTTTGGATACGATGCGTGAGAAAGCCACTTATCACTCCATGCCCTCTGTTACTGGAGAAGGAAGGAGTACCTGTGTGCTGAGACAATTATCAAAGAAAGAAATCCAGAAATTAAAACTTGCGGAGAAAAATAAAGACACTCAGAAAGAGAATGGAAGCAACATTACTGACTCAGATGTTACCAAGCAGTGATTTTTTTCTCTCCTAAAGATGCAGTGGGAAAAGAATGTGATGTGATTTTGGTGCATTGATCTTCAGCCTTCTCTACCAATTCCATAAACTTGCCAGAGACCACCTTCTCAAAGCCATTTCTTATGAGCATCTCTCATGATGATTGTTAGGTTAGGCTCATCTAAAGTTGTCGTCAAGCAACGGCATTTCAGCCGTCGGCAGCCTGCTGCTTGCTGCTTGTTGCAGATGAAGGCAGAGATTCTTCTGCTGAAGATATGTTTCTTCGCTGTGCTTTCGGAGGGATGTATCCACTGAGGCGAGAGGCCAGGCTCCGCTTTGGCCGTGGTTTCTTAGGAAGCAAGATCCAAAAAAAAAGAACAGTAATGGAGTATCCCTTTTGTCATTAAAAACTGAGACAGTTAATAGAAATGTCTGTGATCAGTAGTCTTGCCAAATGGATTTTGGAATATCACAGCAGAGTTAAGGGACCCTTAGATCCATTTGGGGGGAGGAAGAAGGAGAGGCTAAGGAAAGCGAGAAGGTGCAACCCTAGAAGCAGCAGCAATACTGAGCAATGTACAAGATCATATCTTTCTCTAGTCAATCTCATATGGCTGGTGTGCAAAAGACCCTACATTTGGTGCCCTCAAGATATCCTGGAATAACAATGGTGAAAAGTCCCAGACAGTGTGACTATATTCATAGCATACTAAGAGCAACATTGTTCTGGTGGTCTGGGAAGGCTGCTATCTATGAGTATTTTAACGACAGATTCTTATATCAAGTTAGCCCACTCCCCCCCCGGGTTCCATCCATCCCAGCACACCATTTACTGCATCCAGACTGCATGAGGAGGGGGTCTCAGAGTTTTTCTTGGACTATATGGGTACAAGGTGGGACCCTTAAGCCTTACAGAGGATTAAGGCATCCAGTGTATTCCTTAAAGCTCTGAAAATTTTCCAAAATCAGGGCTATTTTCCCAACTGGAAAATAGGGGTCAAAATAGATACAGTGGTACCTCAGGATACGAACTTAATCCGTTCCGTGACTCTGGGCGTATCCCGAGTTGGTCGTAACCCGAAGGAAATTTCCCCATAGGGTTCAATGTAAATCCAGTTAATCCGTTCCGCCCTCCGAATTTGGTCGCAACCCGAGGCAAATTTCCCCATAGGGTTCAATGTAAATCCGGTTAATCCGTTCCGCCCTCCGCCCGAATTTGGTCGCAACCCGAGGCAATTTCCCATAAGGTTCAATGTAATTACCGTTAATCCGTTCTGGCGTCCACGGACCACGCGTCAGGCGGGAAAGCGTCCGGGCGCGGCGTGGTGCGGCACGAAAACGGCCGGGTGCGGTGCAGCGCAGCGCGGCGCAAACACGGCCCGGCGCGGTGCGGCGTGAAAACGGCCCGGCGCAGCGTGAAAACAGCCCGGCGCGGCGCGAAAACGGCCGCGGACCACGCGGCAGGGCCGGAAAAACAGCCGCGGACCACGTGGCACGGGCGGGAAAATGGCTGCGGACCACATGGCACGGGCAGAAAATGGCCGCGTGGCACGGGCGGAAAATGGCCACGGACCACGTGTCACGGTGGAAAATGGCCACCAATCCGGTTCATACCCCGAGGCGGAGTTCGCAAACCGAGATAAATTTTTGGGGCCGGAGCTGGTCGTAACCCGAAAAATTCGCAAGCAGAGGCGTTCGTATCCCGAGGTACCACTGTACTTTAAGCTTCTGCAATGCTTATGATTCTCATTTTGCCCCTTAACCTCCCCGTACACAATCTCCCTTGCCAATAGTAGACAATAATCTAATTCTCATCAACAATTCAAGGGTCAAGACTGCATACACTTTAAGAAAATCTCCACAGAAAGCTTAAATGAGACCAGTCTTTTTTTCTTGATGATTTGAACCATGATTAAACTGAAGCACTGTGTATCAACTCTACTGAAGTTTGTACAGACAATTCTTATTATTCGCAGATTCTGCATATGTGAAGTCGCTTATTTGCAAAAATGTTTTTGTAACCCAAAATCAATACTCGTGGCACTTTCCCTCTCATTCACAGACATGCAGAGCAGCAAAATATTGGAATCGCCCAATGCACACAGTCCCATCTGAGGTTTCAGCATTCACTAATTCAGTAGTTGTGGCAATTTTATAGACATAACTACCATGAATAATGATTACCTGTATATCCCATTCCCCAAGAGAGTCTTCCTATTGCTGGACATTTGCAAAACAGTATGTACCAAAGCAGATAATTTCAGATAGATTGTATCCCAATCAAAACTAATAGGTTGGGTCCAGACCTGGACCAAAGTTGAATTTTTCTAGATATGGACTAAAACACAGCTGTTCTATGGAGAAATATTTTGGGGAAATAATGATGGGAAAAAGCCAAGGACATTGGTGAAAGAAGAGAGAAGGACCTAGGAAGATCATGGGAGTATTTGGGCCAGTGGGACATACCATACTAGGAACTACTAAGGGGAGACACAGTGCAATGGGTTGAAGCCTTGCCCTACTTGCCCCATAAAATCACTTCAGGATCTCTAAGCTTTGTTCTGGCTCAGAACAAGAAAAACAATCTGCATTTTTTTTCAGTCAAACCCAGAATTACAAAAATGTTTGGATTTTGTTTTGGTCAAACCATGGCTTGTTCACAGAAGTTCAGGAGAACTTCTGGAATGCAGTGTGTTTCAGGTTCAAAATGATACACATTTTCCATTTTCGTAAACCTACTAGAGGAAAGTTCAAGAATGTGACTTACTTTTGAGTCCAACCTTTTCTTATCAGGATCATGTAGTACCACATGCCTTATGAGACTTTGCTGTAAACAACAAAAAATATTTTTTTATGTCCTGAAATAGAAGATGAACAATATTGATCAAATGTAGTGTTTAAAAAGCTTACTTTCATTGCAAAAAGCCTTCCACAGCCAGGGTGGTCACACACAAAAGGTTTTTTTGCCTCATGAAATGAGAGAATATGACTCTGAAGGTTGAACACTGTCGTGTAAGTTCTTTCACAGCCCTCCTTTGGACATTTAAAAACTTCTCTGTCCGCAGCATGAATTTTCATGTGACATTTCAGATAATCTTTGCGACTAAATGTTTTGGAACACACTTGACAGGTAACTGGTTCTAGAGGAAAAGGAAAAACAAGAGGCAGAAGCAGAGCTTCTAGTAACAGTTTCTAAGCATAATTCTTCAAATTTCTCCCCAAGAACAACATTTTGCCTACAATGTACTATCAGTGTATTATCTTGACCATTATATTAAATAATAGTTGTGCAGGACTTCAGATTCAGAAGGGAGAAGGTGCTTTGGAGTGTGAGAGATGCTCATGTAGTACTAGAGATGCTAGTAACTTCTTCAAGCAACTGCATTTTTTCCTCTGGATTGCACAGCTGCAGTGCAATTTCAGGAGAAGACAGCTCTGTTTAAAGGGTCATATTCTTTATTTTATTTGAATTTATTAGCCACCCAACTCCAGTGACTTATTGACAAATGTTGCATGTGCATCCCACCCCCCGACAAGCACTGTTTTCCCTTCAAATCTGAAACACTGCAGAGTTTAAGTATTAAGTAAACTTTTGTAGCATTCTCACATATGGTTTTCTCCTCTCTTTATAATATTGAAAGCTGAGACTATCCATTGAAGACAAATGGTAGATGACTGAGGATGAATGAAGAAAAGCACTTCGTTCTCTTGGTATGTGGTAGAGATGTCAATCACTAAAATGCAATTTGAATATGCAGTTCAATATGAATAATCAAATCTGCCTGAACCAAAATAGTATGCACACATGAGCAAACTCCACTGAATCTCTGAATCAATTCAAAGGTACCTAATACAATTTGACAATTCAGTAAATTACTTTTAATCAAATCTTTGCACAGCTCTAAAATTACCTATTTATGAAATGAACTGCTATAGCATGAGGAGGTGGACAGCAATTCAAATTTAGGAACAAATCCAACCATTCACAGAGCATCTGAACAGGAATATAGCTGCTATGTATAAAGTAAATACAAATACATAAATACATGTTACTTGCAAATCAGACACATTTCCAAATACAAATCCCTAAAAACGGGTCTGATTATATCACATGCTGTTGGTGGACTTCTCAAACATATCTAGCTAGTTACAGCTGGAAACCAGCACAGCGGATCCAGTTAACCTTCAGTCTGATCCTATAAGCATTCCTTATACTTGCATGTGTGTTGTAAATATATATTCATCGCTCGTTACCTGTGAGAAGAATCTAGCTGTAAACCAACAGTTGGCATACTCTATTTACAGAAAATATTTAATTCATAAAAGTGGAAATAAATTAACAGAAAAAAATATTCAGTGGACTTCCAACATGAATTAACTTTTTAAAATAACTCTTAATTCATGTATTTATAAATGTATATGCTCCCTCAATTACCAAAGTAACTCTACAGCAACTCTAATACTTACCCACATGACTGACTCTCATGTGTTTCAGGTATTCTGACCAGGTTTTTCCAACAAACAAACAGCCCTCTTTTTTGCATGCGTAACCTTTAAGAAAAACTGACGTTAACTGGCTTCAAAAAGTAAATGCATAACCACATGTTCTAGGGCCTTGCTCCTTATCTTGCATAGTGCCTTCCACTTATAAAGGTAGGGTGAAGAAGAAATGTAGCCACCTAGATGTCACTGAACTGCAAGTCCTAGAATCCCAGCTTGCACAGCCATGATAAAAGAAACGAAGTTGTGTCAGCAAAATCTTACTTTCCAGCTCTGCTAAAGAGAATAAGAAACTGAGTCAGCTTGCAGAACCTTAGTGCAGTAAGGGCAAGCACATCTGTTTGCAGTGAGCTATGTTTTTGTTAAAAACAATGAACATGTGGAGTATAAATAAGCATTAATCAAAGCAACTCAGACTCAGCAACTATCGCTAATCAAGTGGATGAACTTTCTAAAACAAGCTACCTTTAAGACAAACATCGCTATAAGAAAGCCACTTTAAATGTTTAAGAGCTAGATTCAAAAACATTTTACCTTACTTCCCTTACAGATACAGGTAGTCCTTGCTTAGCGACCACAATTGGGACCAACAAATCCTTTGCTAAGCAGCATGGTCGCTAAGCGAAACATCACATGGCCACAACAGACTTTCAACATCACTCCTCATTCAGTTGTTAAGCGAGTCACCGCAGGCAGTTAAGTAAGACATCACGTGACCATGACTTACAATTTTACTGCCAGCTTCTCCATTGACTCTGCTTGTCGGAAGCTGACTGTAAAGTGCATAAATGGCAATCACGTGACCATGGGACGGTGTGACAGTCATAAATGCCCGCCAGTTGTGAAGTGCCCAAATGTCAATTACGTGACCACAGGGATGCTGCAGTCGTAAATGCGAGGATAGGTCGTAAAGTTACTTTTTCAGTGCCAAGGTAACCGGTCACTAAACAGAGCAATCATTAAGTGGGATCTACCTGTACACCCTGCCATGTTGTGGTTTGCCTAAAATTTAAAGCCAACTGATCTCCTCAGGTTATTTGTAGCTTGACTTGTATATTTGAAATCAGCATTAACATTTAAGTTGAGGGCTGTTTTCTTTTTTTTTTTAATTTTAGCAATTACATTAAGAAAGCCTATTTTATTGGGACTTCTCTCATTTGACCTACACTTTTTATTTGCATTGCACCTCAATTGTCTAATTTATATAATGTATTCTGTTTGTTTCTGACTGTCTTGTGTGAACTCCATCAATATGGCTTATTCAACTAATCATGTTTAAAATAATTACATGAACCCAATTCTTTACCCTTTTAACATTACTTAAACAAAAGAAACAATTACCTCGGTGAACCTTCTCATGACGTTTTAGATGGCTGGGCGTAGAAAAGTGCTTTCCACATTCTTCATGACCACATCTGTGTGACAAAAAATACACAGTCACTCAAAATGGAAATAAAGATCACTGCTTATGAACTCTGAGGCATAAATTCTCTTGCAACTGAAAACAAACTTGTTTCCTTCAGTCCCTCACTCTGCAACATCAGCTTTCAGTAAAAGCATTCAGAGAAGATTCTCTGCACTCAGACCATGAAGGCAAAAAGGTGACAGTGAGGGAATGCCACATACATGCCCCCTTGAATTCACAGAAGAAAAGCTTAATTTAATTAAATGTTTAATGTATTTTTATGTGTTTTAATGCTACATAATTACATTAAATAAATGTAACTAACAGTAGTTGTCTATTAAATAAATAAATATGCACAACCCACAGTTAAAACTGGGAACTTTTGAGGTGCACAGTCAGTTAGTTGGAAAGTACAAAAAATGGTCAGGTCAATTTGAACAATGGAAGAAGAGGGGACAGAAAATCAAGCAAGACAGAAAAATACTTGTTCAGAACATGAACGTGTACTGTTTTTATATGAGGCATCAATTTTCACACTAAAAAGTTAGAAGTATAATGTTCACCAGGTCAGAGTGAGGAATGAGCTGTGAACTTCCTAATATTTCCAGTCAGATATTATGTGAATTTAAGCTGTGCTAGCCCTACTTGTAGACATCTAATAACATCTTCCTTACAGTAACAATTTCTAATTCCTACTTGCAAGTGCCCTTAAAATTTTGAATAAAATCCTCAGACTTTAAAAGGACAGGCAAAGTTTCAAAATGTTACACTTACTTGAAAAATGGTTCACCAGTGTGTCGAGACTGATGTATTTTTAACTGCTGGTGTTTCTTAAAAGATTGCCCACAATTTTCAAAGTCACACTGTTTGGAAAATCAACTTGGTTACAGTTAGAGAAAACCCACAATGAAGTCACAACCTTTATACTTTATAATTTACTAAAAGGCTTACTATGTAAATCTACAACAAATTAGGAAAAAGGACTCCAAATCATCAGGATCTGAGTTCAGTAATAAATCCAATGTAGTTTGTTTGTTTGTTTATTTATATTATTAAATTTGTATGCAGCATGCATCAAGGCTACAATTAATCTGCACAAACAAGCCTCTTTCAGAGTGTAACATGCCCACTATGGTGAGAAAAAAATTCCCTTGCATCTTATCATATCTAACAAATTGCACTCTATAAGCATGCAAACCATCTTCTGTTATTGTAAAGGAGAGCAGGAAAGCTGTGATAGCCTTGCTGATCAACAATGCTGAGCCATAGCCTAAATATGCAAGATAAACTGAGTTCACAAAACATCCTAAACCAACTGATTATGGCTTATGATGTTGTACAACTTCAACCATGGCTGGTATGATATGTGAAATAGCCCACAATATCAAAGCATTGTGCTTTCCAGATGTTGGAGACTTCCAACATACACCTTCAATACACCATTAACCTGGCCCTTAACCAATCTGCTTGGGGATTATGGCAAAAAGTCTAACATGTTAAGGATGCCACATTTGAGAATACAGTGGTACCTCGGGTCACAAACTTAATTCGTTCTGCGACTCTGGTCGCAACCGGAATCAAATTTTCCCATAAGGTTCAATGTAAATATGGTTAATCCGTTCTGAACCATATGTATTTTTTTTTTAAACCACAAAAATATGAAACAAAGTACAGTACAGCATGAAGAGAGAGAACGCTAACCTTGCTTGAGGCGACTTCTGGCGTGGAGGACAGGAAGGCGGGTGGGGAGGCGGTTATTGTTTGGAGGGAGAGTCCCCCTCCCTACAGGAAGCCACGACCACGTGTCACAGCAGGGAAAATGGCCGCGGATCCTGTTCATCACCCGATGCGGAGTTCGCGAACGGAAGCAAAATTTTGCGAACGGTGCTGTTCGTGAACCGAATTGTTCGTGAACAGAAGCATTCGTGACCCGAGGTACCACTGTACTTCACTAAATTACACAAGTTTCAAGAACTACTTCCTAATGCTTAGAATAAAGTAGCAAAGAAATAGAGCCACTTACTACATATTTCCTCTGCTGATGTCTCCGTAGAACATGCTTGTTCAAGTTTGATTTTGTTGTAAACTTTTTATTGCAACCATCTACTGTGCACCTACAGAAATATTAAAGTATGATCAAACAAAAATGAATACATTATAGTAGATGTAACTAGAACAAACACCTGATTTTAAGTAACTCAATAAAAATAACCACATGTTTGAGCTAATACAGGCTTAAACTCAAGATATACATTTACACCTTTTTCTATGCTGTCAGCAGTACTAGGTATGTTTTCCTTCTGCTAAACATAATATACTTTCAGTCAATAAAAAACTTGCAACGTAACCAAGCAATTAAACATTGCAACCTAGTTATTTTACACAATTATACATCTGTCACCTTAAGAGCACTCAAATATATTATTAATCCAGTAAATTCTAGAAACAATCGTGTTGTAAACTATATGATCTGGTGTCAGAATTGGTTAAGACTTTTGTTGTCCATATAACATACTTACACAAATTGTTTTTCTCCAGTGTGTGTAAGAAAATGACGCTTAAGATGGAAACCTCTAGTGAAGCCTTTTCCACAGCCTTCAAAAATGCAAAGAAAGGGTCGCTGGTAAATTAAAAAAAGATTTTTAAAAATGTTGTTTTAATCCTCTTTTTAAACAACTTCCTCAGCTCCCATTCATTTCCCATTTTTCTCTGCTTCCTCTTCTGCCAGTAATGAGCATCTATTATTTTCCCAGAATTACGGTAGATGTTTCTCATTTTGCCAATCCACTCTACCACCTCCTTAACAGAAATTCATCATGAATCACTGTCTATAGCTAACTAAGTTAGAGGCCTTCAGTTCACAGACCTGATCCACAACAGAACAAGCAGCAAAACTTTCCAGTTACTCAAAGACCCCCATCATTCATTTTCAGCCATCAAAAATGCCACATATTAAGTATACCTGGCACATGATTAAAGCAAGGCTGATGGGGTACTTTGTTTCGTAACAGGTGCTGAGTAGAGGACCATTTTTTCTTGGTGTCAAGCTTAAACCCAGAATGCTCCGCAGAGAACACCCAGTACTAGTATTTCACCTTCACTGCCAACCTACACTGCATACTGCAGTGGAAAATACACATTCTGCACTTAGGAGAAAAGGATAGCAGGATTGTTTAGCTTCTTCCAATTGATTCTGGGGACCAAAAAGCAGCAGTACAGCTGTCAACCCAGTGTAAATAACTGAGTTGCATGTTGCCCATCACCATACTACACTGTGGGAGGTGGTGGTTATATTTTTATCCCACCATCCATCCATTTCAAGGCAGCGAACATACCTAATATTAATACCTAATATTAAAACTAACATCAAGTTAATCACTTTGACATTCGGATTCCCCACTTCTGTAAAGAGCCCAAGAGATTTAATAGAAGAAACATCAGCAATTTAATTCATGGTATATTCTCCTCCTTCATTCCTTTGGTCTCACGCCCAACAATCTCTATTTCTGCCCGGCATCCAGATTTTCAACCTAACCCAGGTCAGGCCAAGGGCTCCAATACACCTATACCTAATTATTTGCAGGGCGAGTAGCCCAGAGAAGCAGACGCAAAACCAAAGATGAACAAGCACATCGCTTCCCATAGAAACTCTCGCGCATGCGCTCCTCTTCAATACCGCCCAATCACAAGCTGCCTCTTACTGATTGGCCATCCGCGCACAGCCACGGTCCAATGGAAACTGCCGCATTCCCTTCGCCAAGGTTCTATTTCCGCCCACTGCCCAGCACTCGAGACCTTTGGTTGGTCGTCCCGGGAAAACGTTTTCGCGAGCCACAGCCCAATCGCCGCACTCCCTCCTTCCCGCCAGGTACACGCCTAGGCCCGCCCCTCATCCTCCCATACCTCTCCCGTGTGCCGGCAAAGGTGCGCGTCCAGTTTCCAGCCCCGGTTGAAGGTGGCATCGCAAAATGGGAACGAGCAGATGAACATCTGCTCCGGGGGCGGAGGACGATACCGGCTCTCCCCGAGATGAGAATATTTGTGCTTCAGAGACTGAGTCATGGAAGTGGCAGCGGCGGCCGCCTCCCCGACAGCAAAGTCCTCTCCGGCCATGTTTGGACCATAAATCATGTGATTGTACCGTAGCTCCACCTCTCCTTTATCCCTTCTCCCGACCACCGAGTTCCACACTTTCTGAAGCCTAACAATTGCGCACTTCTGCCCTTTGAAAAGATGGCCGGTGGCGCAAAATGCTACAGAGGCTGCGTGAGGGGGGGGGGAAGTGGATCTGGCGCATGCGCGCTGCATTTTTTTCTTCTGAGGGAGAGTTGGGTGGTGTGTTTTGTGCGATGTTCACCCCCTTTTTTTCACCCCATGGATTTTTAAAACTGCTCTAAAACTGCCACCCCAGAAGCTTGTTTTTGGCTGTACTCTTCCTTTTCCCTTACAAAATCATTACCGCTAGCCTTAAGCTTTCTTGTTTTAAAACATTTTATTGGAATTCAGTTTCCAACTGCTTACCTTACTTGTAAAATGCTATGAAAGGATTGTTATCCTGAACGGCAAGATATAAATAATCGCGACTTTAAGAAATATTTTAATATGATGTGGAAACCTTTTCCCTTCTCTTTTCTATCCACCAGCAGGAACAAGGAAAGCAAATTGTTCCTGCAACAATACTGACCAAACTGAGATAGCATGACATGAGCTTGTGGCCCTTGGATTACAGCTTGCCCATCCTTGGTCTATAAGATATGTGTAAAGTTTTAACTTATTAATAAGCAAAGTTACATTTTATCATACCAATCTAATCCAGCTATGTTAGGAAACTTCACCTCTTAACAAAGACAGCTTGAATAAAGTCAAATTTCCTGAATATTCAAATTTACCTATTTCATACAAAATTTTCCTTTGAAATTCCTTCATTGAGTAATGGGCAGGTTCCACTGCATGGAGTTTACTTACCATCAGATTGGGGCCCTTATCTACATTTTAAACATTCCTATATAGGCATTATACAACCAGAACTATTTTTAAGAAAGTAGAAGAAACATATTTTTAATTGCTTTGTCCAATTCCAGGAGCTGAAATACACACATCTTAAAGTTGCTGAAGTTAAGAAACACTGATCTAAGATACTATGCTACCAGGAAGAGAGCTGATAAGATAGAAGATAACTTCAGTGTAAGATTTCTAAGCTTATTATTTTGTAGTAGGAGCATTGAGATTTTAACCTGTATTTATCCCCAAAATATTTAGAAAAAATTATATCTGATGACAGAAACCAATTTTCACCCCACAGAGAATAGCTGGATTGCTTGTAGATTGTTCAAAGAGGCTATTAAAGTTTCTATCACCATAATAATAATATCAACAGATAGTGATGGAGGGGCACCCAGTGCAACTCAGTTGTCCTGTTCTCACCCAAATTTACATAACAGAGGAAAAGGGCAGGGGAGATCTTCTGGAATAAATCAGCAGATACATGAAAAGAAGAAATAGGAGGGAAGGGGCAACTCCAGCATCAGCATGTAGAATCCTTATAAAGTGCTAGGCCATGGCAAAGTGCACAGTTTAGTTAATATTTGCACTTAGTCCAGGAGTGGCTAACTGTAGTCAGCAGGCAATATGCCTCTCTTATCCCAGAGCACTGCTAAACCATGCTGCTGAAATTTAGTGGCAAAAATAGTAACAGGAGGGGTGATTTGTTTATTTTATTCTATTTTGGGAAAAATGAAGAGCAAAAGTGGTGCCTTAGGTTTCTGGGTTATGCCACTCTTAGTAGCCATGCTCTTAGCAGCCAATAAATACTTTGAAAATAAGAAAGTGGACACTGACCACAACAACATTGCATTGCACTGGCAGCTACACCTGAATGTCATTTATGTTTCTCAGAATGCCACTGATGTAGCATTGTACCAAGGCATTCTGGAAAATTAGTTGTATATCAGATTCATTGCTGGAAACATTGCTGACAGATCTCTACTTAGACAGGGATTTGTAGCATGAATATCCATCATATTTATTTATTTATATTTATTCAATGTGTATGGCTGCAAATTCATGACTCTGGACAGCTAACAATACTTAAGAACATGATAAAAGCCACACAACAAAATTATAAATAACATATATAGCAGCCAAAAAACAAAACAAAAACCAACCAACTAACCACAACAATCAGCACAATCATGATAGAGGCTCAGCCACGCATCCGGGGCTCCAGGCTCTGTGACAAAACCAGATTTTCAGGGCCTCACAATACTGTTAGCTAGTGCTTTCTGGAAGACTTAATAGAAATATATTGCAAACTCCAGGTTTTTTTGCATTGTCCTAATATAGTGGAAGAAGCAAAAGCTACTGTTTTGTTCCCATGTCACAAGGGACTGCCTGTTCTTTAATTCTATCTCTTCCTGCCTAGAGAGAAAACACCATCCTTCAATCTTGATGTTTTCTTTCCCCAAGGAAATAATCAATACATGAAATAAGCAGGTGCTTTGTCTGCTCTGCACATAAAATGAATGACGCATTCTTTACCTAAGAGGAAGGCTGGCAACACCTCATGGGAACTAGAAAAGCCCCTCTGAGCAGGCAGAAGAATAAAATTCCTGATCAAATGATTCTGTGTCAGCTCTGTGAGGAAACTGACAAAGTAACACTAAGGGGGGGAAATGCAGTTTGGTAGGATATACTAGTTTTTAATATCTATTTAGTATCTAGGCTAATCATTCAGAACAAAGCAACTTCCCCATACATACATACATAGTACACTGTAAAAAGAACAATGACACAATACTCCAGCAACTAGAATGATACCCTGGGAAGTTTCTGACTCCCATGATCAAAACAATTATGATTGTTAAGCATCTGCCTAATAAACTTTCCACCTGTCAACAGCCCTTTTTTAAATTAAACACAAAACACTTAAAAGTACAGCCAGAGAAAATACTGAAGTCAGTTATCAGTTTTGAGCCAATATCTTTAATCTCTATTTCTTAAGTTCATTATGTTGATAGAACTCACCTTATCCATAGCCCCTATCTGGTCATAACTGATTATCTATGATAAAGTAAGAAAACAAACTAGCATAAAATATCTTTAAATAATTTAGATTGTTATATATTTTTTCTTCTGAAATCCCAGTACTGTAGTAAATGAAAGTGAGATTTCATTTTATTGGGTATTTTTGACCTAAATCTCAGAGGTATAGAGCTATAATGGAATTTTTCAGGATTAGGAGAAGAAATCAAGGGAAGGGGAAATATTTCCCTCTTCTTCTTTTTTTTAAAATCAGATGTTTTATTTTTATGTCATCTATGCATATACGAAGGGAAGGACTGGATTTATAGATGCAGCATGAAATTTTGTAATTCTTTCTTCCAGTTGAAAAAATCCTGGCAGAAATGTGTATCACATTAAAATGGTCATAAAAATACATATATTACTGAAAACAACATATAAAAACATTCTATGACAGAATGTGCTTCTAACATATATACATATAGGGCAAATGCTTGAACACAAAGTTGTATATCAAGAGGAATCGAAACAAAAATGCACATTCATATTCCTACCAACTTTTTTTTAAAAATCCCAAACTGTTGTGGAAGCAGGTTGAATCTAATAAAAATGTTCATAATGCCCAGTCCTACACTAAAATCATGAACATCAATTTGTGAGGAACCATCCTTTAATAGCCACATCAAATCTGCAAAGCTAGCTATAAATGGAGGCATACAGAGGCAGAGCAGACAATATTTTATTTTGGCTTTTGTATGTTCCTTGACCTTACTGTGGCTTTTCCCTTAATTCATCTGATAATTGATCATGTTTAGAACACTCTTTTCTTACAGTCGTTGAAAAAAATAATTAATTATGGTAGTCTCTGGTGCTAAAGAACAAGAATAAGGTGACCTTTTTTTTTTTTAAACAAAGGAATTATTTTATGTTGGAAGAAAAAGGTGGGTTTTTAATCATTTTAAGAAAGTTTTGGGATGAAGGTTTTTCCTATTAATTTATAAAACTAATTCCAGCATTTCTTTCTTTCTTTTTTTAATGAACAAAAACAAACTTTTCCATGTTTACACTGGTAAAGAGGCCACAAGCTAACTAGGAAGTTTTGTATTACACTTTTACTAATAAGTAAGATTCTTTTAAATCAGTAGGCTTTGTTCCTATGAAGCTATGCTTAAGAAGATAGTAAAGAAGATGGTTTTAGTGATATGTATTGATCGATCTATATTTGACTTTGCCACTTTTTAAAACAATGTCAATAACAGCATTTGGCAAGCATCATAAAGAGCCATTCCATATGCAGCACAAGCAAGCACTCCATCAGCCTCTGTGTTAGGAAGCACATCTGTCTTCTGTCTAGTTCTTTTCCTAAATGTCTCCCTGAATCAGATTTTATTGGATGGAGGGAGTTGTAAATGCTCCTTTCTGTTTGAATCCTCAGGTTAACAATGCCCCCTGTGATGACCAACACAAGATGTTGCATTCAAGAAAGAGGTGCACTCAAGTAAGAGGAGATCTTTGTGACAGTATCTCCCAGTATGGTCCCCATGCCCAGCTAATCACATTAGCACAAGAGAAAAGAGGTGGCCACTAGACAGCCACATAAAGAAAAGGAGAAAAGCAAGACTAATCTTGTTAAAAGAGAAGCAAAGATAGACGCTACTTTTACATAGCGGTTTATAATGGCCCAGTTTTCCCAGGATTGGCATCACCTGTACCAATCTCCCAAACTTGCAAAAAATGGAAGAAAATCTGTGTTTTCTAAAGAAGGCTTAACTTTAAAGCATACCCTATTTTCCACGTTTCCTAAATTATTGGGACAACAGCTTCCATAAGCATGTGTGTGTGTAGTATATATAAAACACATACACACATTCACACATATAGATATATACAGAAAAAGAGCCATTTCTGGACTTCTTTGTAGTATGTCATGCTGCATTCCATCGTTGGATTATCAGTAACTGGGAATCACAGCTAGATGCCATAAGCTTTATGATTTGCTGGCCAAATTTTCAGCCTTTGAGCACATTCTCAGGCCCTAGGTACGTACATGCATAGTGTTTATCTCTGTTTTATGATAGGTTGAATATGATAAATGCTTATTATACACTAAAAGCAAAATCAGAAAATGCCTAAATACAGAAACTTTTCTATGGGTTTTGTTTTCTTTTTGATGCCTTCAAGTCAGGTTTTGACTCCTGGTGACTGCCTAGACAAGTCCCTACAGCTTTCTTGGCAACATTTTCGCAAGTGGTTTGGCATTGTCTTCTTCCTAGGGCTGAGAGAGAATGACTGGCCCAGAGCCACTCAGCTGGCTTCAGGCCAAAGGCTGGTCCCTGGTTTTTAGTACCGCTAACCACTACACCAAATTGGCTCTCATGGTATATTTACTAACTGCAAATTCTCCAGTTTCTCAGGCCTCCTCCTTTAGATATCATGTCTCCCACCTTTCTTCTATCTCACACTTCCTTGTTCTTCTCTTTGCAGCCCATCTTCCTGATTATTTGCAGATACACAAAATGTAGCAATTCTCTAGTGGGACAATGCTGGACCCAAGAAAAGATAAAGAATTTCCATGGGATTCTCTAGTGCCACCCACTGCAGGGAGTCTGGACCCATTAGGTTGGTCCACCCCCGGCAACGAATTGACCCAGATGGGTTTCAGAGGGAGTTGGGGTTCCTTCTGCTATCTGCTGCATGGTCCATCCAAACCTTGGTTGCCACTTGGAATAAGGGGGCGGCTGAGGCCTTGGATCGGGTTGCAGCCGTGTGACCTCTCCTCTCCCATGGATTCCGTCACTCCCCGTGGTTTATGGAGGAGCAGGGGGAGATGAAATGAGAGAAGAGATGTCTAGAGCGTTGCTGGCGCTCACCCAAGGACAAGCTCGACTGGACATGGGTTAGAGCCTCCAATAAGGCCTACCTTGTGGCGGTAAGGGCGGTGAAGCAACTATACATCTTTGACCCGGCAAATTAAGTGATGCTGTGGATGCCTGGAGGCTGTGAGAGTCTGGATGGGGAACAACAGGCTTCAACTGAACCCTGGCAAGCCTGAGTGGCTTTGGGTTTGGGGTCCTGCAGGTTCTGGGACTATGCCATCTCTGGTGCTGGATGAGGTGGCACTGCCCCAGACAGACCCAGCGTACAATTTGGTGGTCGTCCTAGACTCATGACTCCTGCTGAAAGAGCAGGTGGCAGTTGTGGCTAGGAGGTCCTTCACACAGCTTTGTGTTGTGTGCCAATTGTTCCCCTTCCTGAATCGGGAGGCTCTGCTCACAGTCACTCATGCCCTAGTCACCTCCAGATTGGACTACTGTAATGTGCTCTACATGGGGCTGTTCTTGAAGAGTATCCAGAAGCTTCAACTGGTGCAGAATGCAGCGGCACAGGCAGTTGTGTGTGCTCCCAGAACAGCACATGTTACACCTCTGTCTTGTGAGCTGCATTGGCTGCCAGTTTGCTTCCGGGTCCAATTCAAGGTGCTGGTTTTCACCTTTAAAGCCTTTCATGGCATGGGGCTGGGCTATCTGAGGCCTCTCCCCAATTACATCATCCCATTCCATTAGATCTGGGAGGGAAGGTATGCTACATGTTCCAAAGGCCAGGGGCTTGCATTTGGTGGGCCCCAGGAGGCAGGCCTTCGCTGCCATTGTTTCCTCCTTGTGGAACATTCTCCCTCCTGAAGTGAGGCTCGCCCCTTCCCGCTATTGTTTAGGAAGTCCCTCAAGACCTGGTTCTGCCATCAGGCCTGGGGGTCTTTGGGAATGGGAAACATTCTTAGATGGATCCACTATGATTAGCATTCTCTCTCTCCGTGAGGTTTGTATATTTTAAAATGTAAATTTTTAAACTTTTTGATGATGTTGTATTTTAATAATCACTTTTTTATCTTTTGTAATGATTGTTTTTATCTATTTGTTATTTTATTTAATTGTACACCGCCCAGAGTCGTTTTGTGTGAGATGGGTGGCTGTATAAATGTGATTCATAAATAAAAGAAAAAAAGAAAGAAACTGGGAAAGTGGGTAATGTGAAACATTAAGATATTTAAAGAATAACATGAAGAACAGCATCAGATAAATGGTACTGCATAATTATTTCTGAAAGTAGAAGGCTTAAGAAAAATATTTTTATTAAGTGAATCTTTTTCATGCAAACCTCTACCCTTAAGTTCAAATTTTAGCATAATCCTTGTTGTTCCAGAGGTTTTACAGCTATCGATTTGGATCCTGACTGAGTCATACCTACAAATGAACCATTTAACTCAAGGGAATTCAAATTAGTCTTGACTAACTAAAGTCCCGTTGATTTCTGTGTCTATTTTAAAAATGATTAAGGTTGGATTCAATCTCCTAACCATTTATAATATGCACATTCACATGCCTTCCTCACTCAGGCATTGTGAGGTTTCTTTATAATATATGACGTTGTGACATTCTCTCCTAGTGCCAAATCTCTGAAGCGTGCAGAATTTATATGAACAGATGACAATAACTTTCATTATCCAGAAGATGAAAGCCTGGAGAAATCAAAAGTTATACAGTCCTGCCTTGGATTGTCAGGCCACAGGGACATCCAGCTTTCCCCAACCTGATGCCCTTCAAATGTATTGCCCATAATTCCCTGACATGCAGATTTGTGCAAGCTTTCCTGAACTATTGTCTTGGAAAAGGGCATGCAAAATTAAAGTATAGGAGTATGTTTGGATCGTGGGAATAGACTGTAGATGCAGGTTTAACAGTTTCCCAGTTAAAACTATGGTTCAGTCTGTCCATGTGTTGTGAGATTAAGGAGTTTTCATCATGTCTTCTGACTGCTAGTTGGTGTTCATGGATGGGCTCTGCTAGTCTTCTGCCTGTCTGTCCTACATAGTGTTTGTTACAGTCCTTACACTGTATGTTGTAGATGACTCCTGTTTTTTCTTCTTGTGCTACTGGGTCTTTTGGTTTACTTAAGATATTTTGTTGGTTTGTGTGCTACAGAGATGCCATGTGGCTGTAATAGTCTGTTGGTGGTTTCTGAGACGTTTCTGATGTATGGCAGTGTGATCCTTTTCATAGCTTGTGTAGGTTGTGCTGTAGTAGGTTGAGTGGTCAAGCACTTTTTGATAAAGTTGCGTGGATATCCATTTTATTGGAAGATGTTGTATAGGTGTCTTTTTCCTTTTTCTGCTGTTCTGGATTGCTGCAATGCGTTTGTGCTCGTTTGAATAATGTTCTTACACAGCTCCTCTTGTGGGAGGTAGGGTTGTTACTTTGGTAATGGAGTACTTGATTGGTGTGGGTTGTCTTCCAATAAACTTGGGTTTCTAATTTACTGTTGTTTCCTCTGCTGATGAGGATATCCAGGAAGGGTAGTGTGTTGTTTTCTTCCTCTCTGGTGAATTTTATTCTTTTTATTCCTTTGAAGATGTTGTTAATGGTTTCATGTGTCTTCTCTAGTTGTTCCTTTTTTACACAAGGACCATAGTTTTAACTGGGGAACTATCAGCATTTTAGACCAAGCTAAATCCAAAAATGCAAGAGAATTCTTGGAAGCTTGGTATTCAGACAAGGCAGCAGTTAACAGACACATAGAGATAAACAGCATCTACATACTATTCAAAAGAGACAAAAGACCAGAAGATCGGCTCACCAGCAATCATCACCCAGATAAGCAAAGGTTACCACCAGACACACAATCAAGCAGTAAACATATACTAATCAAGGCTACCAGAGGAGCAAAACAAAACCCCCACCCCCACCAGCACTGGCAAGGCATGCCACAGTATATAAATAGAGAGCAAACCCCATCCTGTTTGAGCACTGAATATGTTACCCAGCCAGGTAATGAAATGTTTTTTAAGATCTCTTGGCTGCATTTATATTATATTTAATTTTTGTACTGTTTTTAATGTTGATTGTTTTTATTGTTGTTAGCCGCCCAGAGTCACTGGTCTGAGGTGGGCGGCTATATAAGTTGAATAAATAAATAAATAAATATTCTCTACATTTCAAACATCAACATAAAGCACACTTCTCATAACTGGGGGGGGGGGATAAGGAGGTGCTAGAAAGGCTACCTTGCTATAAATTTCACATGCAGGATTCAGCTGTTGACATGATTGCTTGCTTTTTTAGTTCAATTTTCTTCAAGAATTTGCATAGATTTAAATAATAATTCCTTCATTCCTGCATATCTGATATAATGTTAAAATTTAATTCTTTCTTCTGTATCAGTTCATTGGCTGAAGCAGAGTTCAGATGTCCCTTTTCTTCCCATAGATCCCATGCAGCAATGCTGTTCTCCAGTCTGTTTCATAACCCTAGTTATTTTCATAGCAGAGTCTTCTCAAATAACTCAATTTCACAGTGCAGATAAGTTCCCAATCTGATTCTCCCTTCTTATATGCATGCCACAGTTTTCGTATTAGCGCAGCTTTGAAACATACTAAACTAGCACAAAAAAAAAAAGCTACAATAGCACAAAAGCTAAGCAATCAGTGAAAAAGGTTTGTTTAAGGAAAATTGGTTTTGAGCGTGTATCACCTGTTCCATAAAAGACCAGGATTGTTTGGTCTTTAAGTAATTAGTCCAATACTTAACCACACCATATTGGTTGATCAGTTGAATCAGAGAATAAGTAGTAGGGAAGGGTACTAAACTGTTTTGTCTATATCTTCTGTGTTCTAAATCGTCCATCATTATGCTGGTTTCCCCCCATGGTGTTCAAAATATGTTTTAATTTGTGCAAACCCAGTACTCTGCCACTTCACTTTATATAATTGCATCATTATTATTCTGTACTTGAAACCATTACACTACCCTACTCTGATGTACCTTGTGACAACCCATAAGAACAACCCAAACTGAATTTTAAGTAATAATTTTGGTGTTGCAGCTCTAACATTGTTATTAAAGGCAACATTTAGCCTTGCTTCAAATTCAACTACTCAGTGGCCAGCTTTTATTATTCTAGTTTCCCCCCAATGTGTTGAACTTCAACTTCCAGAAATCTTAGCCCAATGTATCTGAATGGGCCTGGTTAAGGAAGACTGTAATATGGCATGTCAGCTTTTGGAAATTATCCTTGAATCTTGGTCTTGCCCTCATCTTATGGATGTGTTAAGAATAGATAAGTGAGAACTCAGTGCCAACCCCCAGTCAGGCTAAAAAGGTGTCAGCTTGCAAATTGAGATGTTTCTCCAAAGCAATCCTTCAAAACTGTTGCTTTCTGTTTTATTTTTAAAGCAGGCTCCAGAAGCCCTACCAAAATGATTAATGAAGGAAGTAAACTATCTGGTGGCGCCGTCTTGGAGGGGGTATCTGTTAATGAAAGGAAAAGACAAGGTGGAAGGTGTCCTTTGACACCACTCACGACTCTCCTATCAGCTCTGGAAACCAAGGCGGGCCGAGCCGCTTGTTTAGGGTGGGATATTTGCTGACAAAAGTCTATGCAAACAAGAAGCCCTGTGAGAACGTGGAGGGAATAGCTGTTCCCATCTGGCAAAGGTGAATGCCGTTTGCAGAGCAAACTTGTCTCTAATTCAAGCAAATACTGTTACAAGTGCTGCTGTACCTAGAAAAGAAAACACAATTAATGGGAAGTTAGCACAACTTGAAATGAAGATGAGAAATGAGACAGGAACACTCATATCTCATCATAAAAAAAAAGTTGTTTTCTTAGATCACAATTCTCAGGTACCTTACTTCCATTTTCTGCTCCACATATAATACCACATTATTCATCTGCTGTTTCCTAAGTTATCCTCCAAAGGGCAGGCAGCTTGTAAACTAACTGGAAATGTGACAAGATAAAATAAAATTGCAAACAATTAAAAGGCCATAAAATAAAAGGCCATTTTTAAGGCAACTATACCTTATCTAGTCCAAAATATGAAAGCCAGATTTTAGCTATATTGATTTGGAATTCTGAGAGTTGTAGAAGTGAAGATGCTCTTAGATCTCATCTAGATGACCCAGAATTAGGGCAGCATTGCTGTTGATTGTATGCTGTTGTAATTTTAGGCTTGGAAGTATAACCTGTCTTTGTGATCCCAGTGTTGCATTTGTGGATTGGGAAATCCCATTACAGCCCCAAAATGCCACTTCAAAAACATCAGAATTACTGGCTTACAAGTCAAAGGGTTTTCCAATCCAATGGATCTTGCTCCCAGGATAAACAGAAACATTGGAGGCATTATTATTATTATTATTATTATTATTATTATTATTATTATTATTCCAACTGTTTCCTCTCAAACTGCCTTTGCAAATATTTGTGCCAAAGAACAGACAAATGTACATAAATACACATGGAGATGTAAATGGAGCATGTGGAATGCTAGCAATTTCTCTTCTTCTTCTGAAGCAGTTAAAGGAATGTTAATTTCATCCCAGACTCAGGAGAACTAGAGGTGGCCGGATGAGATACAGTACTCAATTATTGGTCATCTCAAAAAGCAGGAAAGGGGCACAGCTGCTGGCCATCAAAAAGATTAGCTTATGATTCTGTGCAAATGGCGGGTTTGCAAACATATAGAGAGGTTCATAGTGTCCTGGTGCCCCAATAGATCTGCAAATAGTTAAAACAGGCTGGATCAATTGCAGCTGTGTTTAAACTGAACTGGGAATGATTAGGAGGTAGAATACTGATCATCTGGAAAATCTCCGTGGTGGAGAAGTCATGACCTCCAGCTTATTTCTCTCCTTTTTTCCTATCCATGCTACACATTCATCTAATTCAACGACCATCTAGTATCTTACAGTCTCTATCTCCCCATTCTGTATCACTGCCATTTTTGCTGGATAATCATACTCCAAGTGGTATTTCTCAATCTGTGTTCTGTAGGATGCCAGATTGCAGTACTGTACCCTATAAAATCTGCACACTTAGAGCTGCATTTGTTCATATTAAATTAAAGTGGGTATCTTGAGGCTAAGGGCCATAGTAGACCTTTCTTCTGAGTGGCAAGTTGGGGTCCACATGCCAAAAACTAGCAAGTGGGACCGGGCAAAAATGAATTTGAGCTGAATGAATTAAAATGGCCAAGGGGAAGGGAAAACCTCATATCCATATTAAGATAATAACTTTATTAGGTCATCTCAGTATCTTCATAATGATGCATGTGCTTGGGGCTGCTCATATGTATGCCATTTTTCCCCTTTGTTCCCTCCCACTCCCCCACCCCCAGGTGTGCTGGCATGGTGTGATAAATGTGCCCCAACGCAAAATTGCTGACATACAGATTGTTTGTAATGCAATGGAGGTTTGCTCCATTGATTAGAATTTGATCCATTATTGCCTTTTATTAGATATTAATAATATCTACATATTTAGATAGCTAAATATTTATTTTAGAATTACTCTCATCAGTAGCATGGTGACTGAGAGACTAAGGTATGAAGCAAAAAGATCCTGGGTAGAATTAGATTTCTGCAGTGAGTTTACTAGCTGCTCTTATGTACAACTCTTTCTGTCTTTCAATCAGCCTCCATCATCTTATACTCCATCTGCAGTGTGGGGGATAAAAATACTGGATTATTTCTTATAAAGGCAAAGTAGTTATTTCCTATACGCCAGCATTCACAAAGACAAGTAAAAGTGAGTTTCACACACAGGGATACAATATCTATGGCAGAGATTTGGAAAACAGGTACAGAAAACTCTAATTTGGTCATTCTTGATTTTTGCAGCTCAGATACGGAAGCCCTATGAACAGCTACAATTATATAAATGTAGTGGGACAGATACTGAGAAAATTTAAAAAAACACATTTACCACATAGCCCATATCCAAAATACAGTACTTACTGAAGAAGAAAGAACATATATTTCAAACGTCATTTTCAAAAAACATAGTAACTATATAACACATTATTTATCAAAATTAAGGAATGATGTAAGAAAAATTGAAACACTGAAATTCATTGAGAAGTCAGTTTAGTTTCCAAATTAAAACAATACTTTAATTATAAATAAAAAGAGCCCCCATATTCTGAACATTTTTGCTCCTCCACTAAAGTCCTCCACAAAGACTTCTGCTTATTGATGGTTATAAATTTTTTGTTACCTTCCCCCTCCACCAGCAAAATATAATTTCCCATTTCTAGCACTTAGATTTCATCTTTATACTACCTATTTGTTGTTCTGTCCAGCCCTTCCTAACGGATATCAGATCCAATATAATGTAGGGCATTGTTGTCACTGACTCCATTATTGATGAATTACTGACATTTTGTTTTCCTAGATTTGGGTTTTTTATAGTGTTAGTCAAGAATTTCATTGCCATCCTGTGCATATAAGTCTTGTTCAAGATGTGCTCAGAGCCTGATAACTTCGGGGACCTATATAGTTTTCTTAACAATAATACAAGAAGGGTTCACTGTTGCCCACTCCAGGATATTGTTTTTAAACTTTCCATTCTATGAGCTGGTATTTCCTGGTGATTCCTATCCAAGTACTAACTGGGATTGATCCTATTTAGCTTTTTATGATCAGTCAAGGTCAGCTAGGGGTTTCCATCAGACCGTACATTTCTTGGGCTCAGCAGAACTAGATTCTGAATAAACATGTGTAGTCTTGTGCTATTAGTTGCATCCAGTCTTGGCTTACTGGATCGGTCCTTTTGCCTGACACTTTTGCATGTCAGCATGCATGTAATTCCCCTATATTTTGTTATAAAAATAACACGGGGAATGACAAATATGGTACGCACTCTTTCCACCATGCTGTCCTTCTACCAAAAATTGTTTCAAGAAGTGGTTTATGAGACTGAGCATGCAGAAAGATGGATATTATTGAACTCAACAACCGTGGCATTTTACAAAAAAAGTCTAATGAAAGAGCACCACCTTGTGATTTCTTAAAGGAGTACGCAGAAGAACATTACTGCTGCAGATATGGCTCAGTTGTCCCATATTTACAGTCTCAGATTCCTTCTCTCATTTAAAAATATTTTAAAAATGCATATACATGCTACTCATTTGCAGCAGCACCTCATGGGTAAACATAAGGAGAAAAATTATGCAATCTGCAGTTCACAGACAAATGTATGGAATCATACAGAAGAGTGCATTTTTCCTTGGAGAGCACACATTCAAAATACTGGCTTTCCCACATATGTGATGCGTCCCCAACCCTTCTGCTATGCTCAGCCACCAAACATATTCTTTGGGAGTATAGTTAATAACTTAAACTGGCTGTCATCACCCTGATATTTTCCAGGTCTGTAAGATTATAATACCCAGAATGTTGAGAGCAGGTTGAAGGAGGTGGGCATAAATGAATAAATGTGATCCATTATCTTAAAATTCCCATAAATAGCATTATACCTGTTCTTAGTCCTTCATACTTCTCCCATTTCTCCAATAAATATTTCAAAGGGTTCTCATTTGTCCTACCCATCGGGGTGTGGGAGAGCCCTTGAGATTGTGGTTATTGAAGGTGGTTGGTGGGACTATAGGACAGTCCCATCTCTTCAGTAGGCCTACCCTACAAAATTACTGTGAGGACAATCTCATGAACAGACCCACTTGATTCCATTAAAGAAGGACAGATAGACATTCGACAGAAAATCTTACAAATTAAACATAAAAGCTTGATTACAATTACAATTTTTGCTTGAGTGGGTTTCCTTTTTTTTTATAAGAACTTTATTAAGTTATAAAAAGCATAAAGATAAAAGCAAAGAAGAACTAATAATGGAGGAGAAAAGTAGAGAACAAGAGAGTTAGAAATAAAGAAAGAATACAAAAGTGATGGAAAGTAAAGAAAAGGGAAGAAAGGAAAAATTACAAGAAGAATGACTTCCGACTTCTTATACAGCAGATACAGATAAATCATGTAATGACCTCTTACTCTAAAACTATATCTTAACATACATATTTTGTATAACCTATTAATTTAACTAATCATCAAATCCATATATCATAATTTCATTTTTATCTGTCTCCTGCAAAAAGTCCAAAAGGGGCTGCTTGAGTGGGTTTCCCGATTGTAACCAGAAAGCTCCATTTTATTTCTCCAGCGAAGCGCTGTCCAGTGAAGTGGAGGATAAAAGGACATATTTTGAGGATTTGGAGTCCCAAGGGCATTCCATTGTACCTCTTCAAATGACATCATTAAATTCAGCTGAATAAGGTTCTTGGTCCTGATAAATAGAGCTTGGCCTAATCTTAGCTATCTTCTCTAAACTTGTTGCATTGAGTGATAAGAGCTGAAAGGTGTGTCGATATGGAGAATCAATGCTAGACACTCAGGGCCTGGACTACACGGTGTTTTGTGTTCAACTTGTTTACAGAAAGGCTGTGCAAACATGATTACTCAGCCCTGCAGCCATTAATAATTAAGCTTAATAGCATTCAATTGATTTGGAGGGTAGTTTCTTTTCTTTTCAAGGAAAAATAGCAATATTTCATGTGTGCAAGATACATATTTTGGCCAGGCAGCGACTGAGACACATAGCACTTCTAGTGAGGTAAGAGTAAATCTACTATCATTACCTTTTATCTGTCTCCTCTCAGATGTATATGGAACTATGTGCAAGAAGCACTCTGACGCACACTTGCTCATGAGCAACAGACATGGTGAACGATTACACATTTGGCTGCCTTGCAGTCTGCAAGCTAGATATGGTGGACTTTATACTGACTGGAGGATTATGGGAGCTGAAGTCTATCACATCTGGAAGGCAGCAGGCTGGGAAAGGCTGAACTAAGGCTGAATATCCATTATCTGGGTCCCAGAATTTGGCCTGAATTTGGACTTGAGGACTAGAAAGTTGCCATAACTGAATTACATCAATGATGGCCAACCATATCTAATCCAAAATATGATAGCCAGCCTTTTGCTATGTTGATGGGGAAATCTGGGAATTGAAGTCTAACAACTCTGGGGAGTACCAGATTAAGATTATCTTTCCCAAGCCTAGACTTCAATCTATTTCTATTATTTTCTGATACATACTGCCCATGATTTATACTCTTCTACCACCTTCCAGTTCCTCACTCTCCCCGACCCTTCTCACCTGCTGCAGCGTAGCCTGGAATCTCTTCTCCCTGCCGCCCCCCCTCCCAAGTCATGTTTTGAATCCTTTTCTCCTTCCGTCTCATTAAAAATTACAATTTCCTAACTGTTTTTGGAGGTTGCAGGAGACATCAGGCTAGACACTTCTGAGCCAAGGTGGTTGCCACTGTTGCTGCTGTTATTGCTATTATTGTTCTCCAGCTCCCGTCTTTCTGCCCAGAAATCTCTCTTCCTCTTCCTTTGTCAGTTCAAATATTCTTTTTTGCTTATGCATATTAACAGTGATGAATCAATGGATTTTTATCATTTAGGAGATACCTGAGTAGGAATTTATGCTGCCATTTTTATGCTGGGATGCTCAAATGTTAGTGCAAAGACCATAGAAAATCTTTTGGACATTCAACCAGAATAGCGCAGAAAAGGATTGGACCAAATGCTGCTCTCCCACAATGTAGGCAATGTCCTTTGCCGATTTGGTGTCCTTCAAATAGTTTGGGCTTCAGCTTCTGTCTTGTAATAAGTATCCTATGGCTGAATCTGAACTTGGATGGGATGACGCAGTTTTCTAATTGCTTCTGTAGTTTTACAGATTTAATGACAACATCATCTCCAGAGCAAATGAGATTAAACAAGCTAAAACAAGCTAAAATGAAGTCGGCTAGGTCATGTGAATCCAAACAATATAATTGATTTATGGTTCAGTGTGCCGTTCAGACCCTTCCTTCCTTCCTTCCTTCCTTCCTTCCTTCCTTCCTTCCTTCCTTCCTTCCTTCCTTCCTTCCTTCCTTCCTTCCCCATCATCTCTCCCTCCCTCCCTCCCTATCTATCTATATATCATCTACTATATCTATCACATTTATATCCTACCACAGCGATACACAGATTGTCAGCCGCTATTTATTAATATTTATTAAGTAAAATGTTTAGAATTTATTAAGTAAAACACAATTTAGCCTATTTTGTAAACACACTTTTTGTGAATCTCAATGGAGCGACAATGACAGCCATCTAACCAATTCTGGGCATTCATAAATTCCATGCATTTCCACAGGAAATAAAATAATTTTGATTATAATGACTATAAAGGTAGACTTGGAGAAATATGTGAAATGCAAGATGAAATATTCATTGGCCAAGCAATTTCTCTTTTAGGCTGATATCCCTATGCTAAAAGGAAAAGCAATTCCCTTTAAAACCAGAATGGCTATAACCTTTCCTCCCTCCTTGACCGTGAATCACTGACTCTTGACTGTGGGCCTTTTAAAAAACATTTACCTAAAATTTACTTCACAAAAGCTTAACCTGCATTTAACTAATGAGATAAATGTAGCATCTTGGTAGGAGCTGAGAGTCATAGTGAGTAGACTCAATGGTTCTTGTTCCTTTTTGCCTGCCAAAAAGTTTTTGCCCAGCAGTGATTTTTGCTCACCACTAGATTATGTCTGCTCATTTTGGCTGTTTGCATCTTTTTTTCCTGCCAAATGGGTTAGAATTAGGGTTATCAATCAATGGTTGACAATTACCTCTGCAAATTTATGTATCAACACCATAATCACAACAAGGATATTGCACCAATCAATTACGTCCATGGTGGGCAAAAATATTTTGGACATGAGATCTGAACTTCAGTGGTGGGCAACAAAGGAACAAGAGCTGACTCATTGACATCAATACAACGTTATTCATGAAAAATTCACACTACTGTGGCTTTACTCAGAAAGTCAATAACTCTGGATGCAATCAATTATCTGCACTATATTTGGAGTAAGTATGTTTTAGATTTAACACATCAGATAACAATTGTATATTTTATACATTATATAACAGTGACACCTACTGGTTGACTTTGTTATGTCTCCGTGTAATTGTGGGTCCAGTATCTAGCTGACTTGATGATCTTCCCCATCTGAAAAAAACCAGTGGAAATATTCCCTCATTAACTCCTTTGGGATTTAATTGAAAATGTGGGAAGCAAGGGAACTGGAGTCTTCTGGAAAGAGTCATGTCAAGAGGACATTTACCTTGACTATCTCATAACCAAATTACTGCAAGGGCACCCCATCCCACCTATCAGAATTGTACAAAATTGTCTTCCCTTTCAAAAGACATTTCAAAAGCAAATTATATGTCATCAAATTGAATGAGAACTGTAAAAAAAAAATGGAGAGGGAATTTTTCTGCATGTCTCTGTTGTGTTACCCTGGTTACTTCTACACCAGCACAGTATCTAGGAAGAATTGTGGGCTGAGTTTCTTGGGCAAACTAAATGACTTGGGTAAACTAAATATCAGTAAACAGATTGGCATTTTATCAATCTCAGGTTGCCATTCATGATGTCAGGAAATTGAGCTGACTTGCAGGGCCACAGAGATAATGACTTTTTTTTTAGATTTTTAAAAATCTGCCTTTATTATTTTTATAAATTAATCAAGGTGGTGAACATACCTAATACTCCTTCCTCTGCCTATTTTCCCCACAACAACAACCCTGTGAGGTGGGTGGGGCTGAGAGAGAGAGAGACTGGCCCAAAGTGACCCAGCTAGCTTTCATGCCCAAGGCGGGATTAGAACTCACAGTCTTCTGGTTTCTAGCCTGGTGCCTTAACCACTAGACCAAATTGGCTCTAACTAAGTCAGATTTGCATCCAAACTTCTCTTCTGTGAGTGGAAAGCGATCATGTTTATAAGTGACAGTTCCTCACTTTCCCTTTGCAACCTCTCAGCATTCTTGAAAACTTGTTCCTGAGATCTGGGAGACTTTTAGGAATTATGTCTAATATTAGAGTTAATATTAGAGTTAACGTGTAGAGTTGAAAGACTGTGAGCACTGGAAATTAGTGCTGGCTAAAAAAAAATGTCCTACAGCGTTCTTCTACAAGGACAAGTTTGTGTGGTCCTGGAATAGCTAATGTACTTCTGCATCATATGTTATCCCATTAGCTCGGGGCAAATTTGGTAAAGGAAATTACTTGGAAGCCACAAGAGGGCGCAAAGGGACTATATTATATATTTTGCCTTCAAATGTTGACCAAATGAATAGAATTAATTTCAAGAGGATGGTGAGTTTTTTTAACCTTCCTTCCTTCCTTCCTTCCTTCCTTCCTTCCTTCCTTCCTTCCTTCCTTCCTTCCTTCCTTCCTTCCTTCCTTCCTTCCTTCCTTCCTTCCTTCCCCTTTTAGCCAATTTTCTCTCCACGTAAAATGATCAAACTGGAGAAAACTTTATATTTGATTTATTTTTAAATAAAAATTAAAACATAAACAGTGATGAAGATGATGGTGATGATGTTCTAACCACACTTAGGTTCACCAATTGTCAAAAATCATAATAGGATTTGTCTGGTTTGGGTTTACCTTGCTGACGGATCACAGACATGCTATAACAGAGATGGGAAACCTAGAGTCTTCCTAATTCCTGGTATTCCAGCTCCCAACAGCTAGTGAAGTCAAAGGAGGTTCATGGGAATTGTAATCCAAAACTTTTGAGGAGCACTAATCAGTTAAGATAAATTGCAATTTAAAAACTGTACTTGTTTATCTATTTATTCCATTTCAAGGCTGCCCAACTCCTCAACAACTCTAGGCAGCTTGCAATTAAAAAGAACAAGAAAAAACAACATAAAATCAACTGGAAGACTAACTCTATATCATAGAATACATAGGGGCTCCATAACCATCCCATCCCAAGGCCTGGGAAAACAACCAGGTTTTTAATAGTTTTTGAAAAATCATTAAGGTAGAAGCAATATGGATCTCTTACTTGGCAATAATCATACAACCAAATCAAGTTGTATTTAGTACATTACTAGTAGTGATGATTTTATTAATCATCAGTAATGACTGATAACTTCACAGTAATACATGTACTACTGTATTTACAAGGCAAGTACAAAGAAAAAGGGGCAGGATATATAGGACAGGCTATATAAATATGATAGATAAATAAATAAATTCCAATCAGATTGGAAACACAATATCAGCAATGAGCATATTTGAGGACATGTGTTATAATATCCCTGAAACAGAGGTGTCAACAGAATGGTAGACTTCAGTGAACAGCAGCAAATGTTGCACCAAAAGCTTTTTACAAATCTTTTTTGCCTGAAGTCTCAAGAAATTGTCATTATTTTAATGACATGTCCAAAACATTTTTCACAATTCTGCAATTTGAATCAAATTAGGACTGATTTGCACAGAATCAAATTAGGACTGATTTGCAGGGTACAGTGTAGTCCTTAATTCGGAGTTTTGTTCCTCAGCTCCCATAGTATTCAACTGAAAGCTTGATCAAGCTCACCATTTGTTTCAGCCAAACACATTTTATCAGTCCTTGTGAACTGCATCTCATCTAAGCCCAGCAGTTCATCACCCAGAACTTTCAGATCATAGTTCCAAAAGTCCCTCCCCCAGTATGATTTCTGAAGCCTACCTTTCACTTGCACCGTCCTTTCACTTTTTAGTCCTCATTTGTGGACCAGAAGAATGAGTGAAAACACTACCTATGTCTTTAGGTGCTAGAACTTCATTTCTATGACTTCAACCATGGTGATACAGCTGTGATTACTTTGGGCAGTAACATTCGTCTCTGTGTAAATTAAGAGGTAAAAGGAATAACTGTCAGTGGATTTGATTAGTCCTGGAAAGTCTGGCCACAGACCTGAACTCTATGCTGGCAGATAGCACACTTCCCAAACTATATAAAGGATATAAAGGGGTATTTGTATATTCACGATATATTTATTTCTCACAAATTTCAGGTTTTGTGCATAAGTAATACAATTACAGTAATTATTTAGGAAGGCAAAAAGCTATGTCAGGCACTCCAAAGTCTCTCAGTGACTAAGGAATGGCTCATTATAGATTACTGAATTAACAGAGTTTCTGAAATGACTCTGAAAATGACCAAACCATCTGGGTTATTTAGGAAATACAACCAAATATTTTGTAAACAAGGCATCTTGAGCAAGCTGTTGAGCACCTTCCTATTCATCCTTTGATCACAAGTTCCAATTTTTAAGCAAAACACATGCAGAAAACTTGGGTCCTTCAGCTCATAGGTAATTTGAGAGACTAGCAGATGTCTGTAATATTTGGGACAAATATTTGACTTTGCCTTCTTAATTTCCCTTCAGAGAGAGAGAGAGAATCTGTATATTTTTCTTGTTTTTAACCCAGTTGTAGTAAAGGCAATCATCTTTGCTTCTTCAAGTACATTGGCTAATTTAGTGAAATTAATTTCAGTGCAATTATTCTCATCTTCTCTTAGTATGGAATGCACTATTTTACTTAAACGAACTGCTTTAATCTTTGTCCCAATGAAGCTGCCATGAAGTGTTTACATCTCATACTCTACAAGCCCAAAATATGTAGTTAGCTAATGTTCTGAAACACAACATGCAAAGTAATTGTAGGTTGTTTTCTTATGTATGGATTTATGTATTTATTTCCAATTTCATAATTACACATCTCTGGTCAATTTACAAATCAAAACATCAAAACAATCAAAACCCTGAACTCTAAAAAAAATTAATAAAAGTAAAAATAGCTCACTGCCAACTGGATAGGAAGCAAAGAGGAGCCTCTTTGATGCTTTCATTGCTTTTGGAAAGATGGCAAAAGTGGAGCCAGCAAGATCTCAAAGGAGCATATTCTAACACATCTAACAAACAACAGCTATTCCAGCAACGGAAAAGCGTTGCATCTGGCCCCACCCCGTTCACCTCCTGGTCTGAGGGAACCTAGAACATCTCCTCTCAAGCAGAATGGCGAGACCGCCAGAGTAGATATCCTGAGCTTTTGCCCCTTATGGTTTAGTAAGTTAAAACTAGCCCCTTGCATTGCACTCAGAAACTTAGTGGAAGGCAGTACAGCCCTGCAAATTGTTATATTAACTAGTACCACACAATCAGGAAGGACCAGAACTGAAATAGTTCTGATCATCTTTGCAGTCATTTAGAATTCACTACAAGGGGTTTTAAAGGGCTAAAGCAAAAGAGAACAGTATAAATCCGTAGAATTATTGGTCACAGTGCTCTGCAAATGAACTTGCCTCTGATTAAAATGATTCCTATCAGGCCAGAGGGAAACAGTTTTAAAAATGTATTTTCTCTTTCCACGTTGGCAGCTTCAATATAAACATCTCTCTCTCTCTCTCTCTCTCTCTCTCTCTCTCTCTCACACACACACACACACACACATACACACACATACATTTTAAATCACCATTTTCAAACATTCTTTAAAACAGTGTTTCTCAAACTTGGCAACTTTAAGATGTGTACACTTCAACTCCCAGAATTTCTTAGCGAGGTTTGCAATAAAATATTGCGACATGTAATATTTAAAGTTCTAGTTAATACTGTACAGAAACAAGGCAGAGAACCTTGGCTCCTGGAATTCTTTCCAATCCCTTTGTTTATTTACTTACTCTTTATTATCAGCACATATAATCTGATTCAATCCTGATGAACTCTGAATGGAGAACAACAGAAAAAAACAAAAATTACACGAACAAAACTTCCCAGAATAGTATAGTACGATCTAGTACGGTCACTTTCCTGGGGTGACACCCCTAGTCAACTCAGGCTAAAAGCAGCATGAAGTAGGACTGATTTGCTTGTGAAATACAAGGAGGATGAGGGCAGATGCCATTCAAGGAGAGAGAGTTCCAAAGAGTAGGGCCTGCCACAAAGGACATCTCTACCCACAGTGGCCCTCTGTTCATGTGTATGTGGGCACTAGGAAGAAGAAGCCATCTCCATATGGTTTGCTTTAGATCGCATGACAAGAATAGAGGTGGGCTTAGAATGGATGAATCCCCAATATTCCATGCCACTATCCACCTGTCTGTCCCAGCGGGATGCATTGGGGGAAATTTGGGGAGAATTTTTTTCTCCTCAGCCCCCAGCCTGATTTGGCCTAGTTGCAAACTTGATCTTGCCTTTCCTGGCTTTCCCCCCCAAACAACACATTTGCTCCCATTTTGTTCAGCTTTTAGACAGCTATTGTGCTGACAGACAGACAGAGTGACAACCCCCTTTATATCATTTCTTTCTAATATTCCATGTGGTTGGAAAGAAGAAAATCTGCATTTTTCCTACCAGTTCTGTTTCAGTCTGATGAAAGCAGATTAGCTTTTAGAATCTTCTTCAAAGAAGATAATTTGGGGAAAAATTTCTACGCTCTCTGCATATGGGTGGAATGTAGGATTCTTGCACTAATTTAACTGCAAGGTGGTCCAGAGAGATGTGTGTGTCTGTGGGCGTGAACATATTTCATTGCATAATCCTGCAGCCTCCCCTGCTTCTCACACGTCAATTAAATCCCAAGGAGAGACATCACAAGAGATCTTCTCCCATTGGGCTTTTGAAATTGGAAGACTGTAAAGTAATAAGTGTAACAGAAAACAGCAGTAGCCCCTTCTATCATCTTCAATAATTAAGGAAGTTCAAAAAACCCAAAACCAAATTCTCAAACAGTTTGAGAATAAGAATTAAAGGCACATTTTAATCTAGTATTTGTTCCGGCTACATTATTCTCACTTCGGTTTTCCACTTTACCTTGAATAATCTGTTCACTTTCTGTGGCCATTTGTTAGCCACATTCCTCATCTCACGTTTTTTTCTCTCTAAAATCTTGCTGAGCTCCTGCAAGTTTGGGATTTCCCAAAGATTGCTGCTATTTCCTGTTAGTGTGTGTGTGTGTTTTAATTATGACATCACAACCTAAACATCAGAAATATAAGTATGCTTACAGTAAAGCAGATACTCAGTGACTTCTGAAATCAAAAAGTGAACTCAGTTTATCTACACGGCTTCCAGAACTTCTGTTGACTTTTCGAAATTGAAACAACACAGATGTACATGCTTTGTTTATATGACCTTTATTAAAAAAAAAATCACCTGAAAAAAGAGACACAAGCAAAATATGAGATACTTGCCAGTTCTAGCTTAAGTATCTTTTCTGAAAGATCTCCCTCTGTTTTCAGTTCCAGTAATTCAGTTTGAGCTATTAACTACTTAATTTTTTTTCTCACAACAAGTTTTATGCAAACATCAGTGCAGGGGCTTAGAATTCCTGTAGGACTGGGGCCAAGTTCAAGATGATACATCTTCATTTGGTTTTGGAAAACAGACAGCCTCTTTAAAAAGCCTGCTGCCTAAGGACAGTGCCAAGCAGCAAAGCCAAAGGCAATCTCTCATCATCCTACTGAGGCTGCAGAGCCCTTATATAGTACAGACGTTACTGTTAGATGTAGCTGTGGTTAGTAGCTCTCCTGCAATCATTCTTAGCAGCAATCTTCCCTAACGCAAGTGCCTTCAGGGTGTTGTGGGATATCATATAATGTCATCATCCATAGGCAGTATTGCTGGCAACAAGGAAGAGACTTTGCCTTACCATTGCAGCCCCTGGTAGTCCAGAAGCTGGGGTGACCCTTTATATTTGAGGTACAAAACTTGCACTCTGCCTGGCCTCAAAGAGCCAGTCATCTCAATTTTTGAAACTCAGGCATGGAAGCTCAAGCATGGAGCCCCAATAGGAGCCATAATCAAAGAGTGGCATGGAAGGAAGGGAAGAGCTACCACTCCCACTCCCAATCAGCTATTACTTCAGCAGCCACAGCATACAGGAGAACCTGAACCTTTGGAGGCCCATCACAGCTTCCTTGGAACCCGCTGCTGGCCATTTCTCACATTCTTCCTTTTCCCTGCTTATGAAGGAACAAGAGGAGAGAGTGAATAGCTGTATCATTTCTGGACTACAAAAATCAAGGAGACCATCAGATTTCAGCAAAGCTGTGCATAAATTTGTAGCTGCTGCTATCTAGAGGTTGTTTGGATTTTTTCAGCCTGGATCTGGAATGCCTAATAGACAAAGACTTTCAGGCAGCCAAGTTGGAGGGGGACAGGTTTTCCAAAGAGAGGAGGCATGAGTGATGCACCTACTGTATTTGAGGCTGTATTTTGAATGGGAAAGAGGAGGTCCTCCTGTATGGTGTAGCGGGAGGGGGTAAGGAGATAGGGGAGATCTTGTAGAGCTCCAGCCCACAACAAGAAACGATGTGACCTTCTTCCCTTTCTTCTGTCTTTCCTCAATAGCCATGGAAGTTAGAGCTTGCATCTGAGCTTATCAAGAATGAGAGGTGCATCTGAAAGGTTTGCCTTTGGGCCTAAAATCCTCGATTTATGCCCCTACAGAAAATAATTATTCACCTAACTCAGCCATATCTATTTTGATTGGAAATCACTCTCCAAAATCTCCTATCTGATGCTGGGCTGTGATACTTTAACTAGAGATAGAGAGAGCGCAGCAAGTATTTTATACATGCAAAGAAGATTATGTTGTTCCATTGATCTCTATCCTCCATGAATAAAGCACACGAAGAGCTGCTTCCTCTATAAATGAGGCTATGTCTAACTTACTATGATCCAGCCCTTCCCAATCTGATTTTTACTGATGTGATCAACTACAACTCTCAGAATTTGGAGTAATAAACCCATTGAGAATGGAAAGCTGGACTAGTCTGTAAGATTCAGATTAAATGTGCTGTTGGTTAATAGCTGGCACAAGAAAGGATCGAATCAATACCATGGTGTTGGGGAGAGTTGTTGTCTTAAAAAAAGCCTTTTCTTCTTATTTTGGTGCTCATGAGAATCAGCCGTGCTGCACTGCTACTTTCAGTGGGAAGAAAGCTCATACTGATGCACACAGAAGGAAATCTGAAAGCAATATAACCAGCGGCAGAGGCAAAAGGTGGCCCAGGAGTATCTGCAGGGTATGGTCAAAAAAGTCAAGATGGCAGCCATGATAGTACAATTGAAGCTCAGCCCATATTTGTGCGCAATACACACAAAAGCAGGCAGAGATTCAATCACACTGTCATGGCTGCCATCTTGACTTTTTTGACCGTACCCTGTGGACATCCCTGGGATGGCCCATTGCTTCCCCACCAGGGTTGTGACTGGGTTCCCGTTCTCCTCTTATTTTTTTTTTTAAACAATCTATGCCAAACAACTGTATGAAAAGTATCATTTTTAGTCTCAGCCCATAGTTTAAATTTATCAAGCGTGTTAGATATTTTTATAAGACCCAACGTTTTCCCCAAAACTAGGGTTGTTCATATTCTGTGTGAAATTTGTATGTGCTGTTGTGCTCTCATGTGTCTCATGTTCTCATCATCTCTGTTTTTATTTTTATTTTTTATTTTTTTTGGCAGTGAAAAGGCAAAAGAGAACATTTCTTAAGAAATATGGGCTCATTGTGTTTTTGTATTTTATTATTGCTTCATTTGTCAGAAGGAAACAAAAACTACAGCTGGGATTGGGGGTTGTCACAAGGGGATTTCGTGCTGAAATCCATTTCTGGCTTCTATTCCTAGAGTTGTTAATAAACTCACAAATTTCTCCTCTGCTTCTTCATTCTACATTAGACTTAATCTCAAGGAAGATGTATATGAAAGTGATATACTGTGCTTTAGAAAAGAAACTTGCTAGAGAATGTTTCTGTTATAATTATTGTACACAGCCAATGAATGATTGCATTTTCCTTCTGCCTTATAAATAACACATTGCATTCCTGTGATACATTTCAGTATTTGAGGTTTTTCAGCCATTCTTATGGCATTATCATGAAACAGATCAATCTTAATGTCGGGAGCTAGAGTTTCCCAGGGCAGAAGTGCCAAATGTGCTAATAACCAATAGCCTCTTCACACCATGAGAAAGACAAAACAAGGTCTACTTTAAGCCATGGAAAAGATGGTAGAAAGAAGCACTGTGGATGATATGAGAAAGGACGGCACCTACATTTTGTCAGAGGACAATCAGTTGCTTTCAATGGCTCTAGTCTAGTATGCTGTAAAATTTCTTCTTATCAAGCATCTGGATGGCTTCAGCCAGCAAGAAGAGAGACTGACAAGTATTATTATTTCTCTAATATGGATACGGGCTAAAGCTTTAGTGGCTTCACTTTTCTCTAGTACTAGGCCAAAGATTCTTCTGCATTGTAAAAATAATTTTACTTCAGGTTGAATGGAAAATTCTTACTTTGTTTTTCTTTTTCCCAAAGAGGAAGAAATTTTAGAGTTTCCTGTTCATTTCCCCTAGTTCTGAGGTGGTTGGATGAGTGTGTGAGTGTCTGTATGTCTCCTGTCCAGGAGGCTGCAGAATGATGGAAAGAGATGTAACAGGAAAGACAAAGATCACTATCATCTGCCATCTTGCATCCATAAACTCAGATTCTAAACTATTCTGAGCATGTGGTAAAAACACAACAACAGCAACAACCAAATCTCTTTTTCAGGGAAAGAATTTTTTTCTGGAAATTGACTATAGGAACACTTGAACTAAGGTACTAGTCAGCAACTTTTTCCTGCCCCTGAACATAATTGTGCAATGTTATGTCATTCATTGTCTGGCATCGATCTCCTTCATTAAAATTTTGCAGGACTGCTGGAGTATCACAAGCTCTTGCACAAGACCACCAAAGTCTTCTGTAATGCATCTGTAAATATCCAAAATAAATGCTTCACCAAGTCTGTCTGCTTTGAAAGCTGTCCCTGGCTGCCTGAGTATGTATATGCCTTCATAGACAATACTTTCACTGGAGCCACTGGGAAAGTAAAGTGGATGTGCTGGTATCTGTATGCAGAGGTAGCCATGGACAACTTTTGAAACAGCCCTGCAGCCCATGCAAAAAATCAGATGGCATAATGCTTCAAAGAGGTGATTTTTTCATTTTTGTGAAGCACTGTTTCAAGGGTTTGGCATAGCCCTAATTCTTAGTCATATTGTATCCCCTCTTTTCTGCCTGGTTTTGGCCTGATCCAGCAAAGGTCTTCTTTGCACTTATACCTATGCATTGCTCAAAGAAGATTACATTCAATAATTGACCACAAAATGACCACATCAATAAAATGCAATAGAGATAGGCATGATACGTCCTGAAGTCCACTCTAATTCAAATTATTGTATCAGTTGTTTGATTGGCCCAACATTACGCTTCTGTTCTATCCTGACACAAAGGCACAGAGATAATGCTCAGACACTGCAAATACCTATACTGAGCAGTGCATCTTATTCTTGGAAATCTAGAGCTCAGGAAGCGGATGACAGATGCAAATGGCTAGGTAAAGTACAGTAACCTGGTCACTTCTCTAGAGAAATTCCATTCTGACACTGCTACTTCCTTTGAGGCAATGTGGTCCACTGAGATTCATACTAAATGAGTTCCCATTATTTTGTCATGCACCCCCTTAAACTGTCTCTTTCCTGGTTTGGTAAGGTCATAGGGCCTTGAAAAGTGTCACAACAAGAAAGAAAGTGGGAAGAAGGAAGGATTGCTCAGAGGTAGACCTGGAAATGCGGCAGGCAAACATCAATGGGCTCAGATGCCTGTGCACCAACTTACAGGGTATGGGGAACAGACAGACAGAACTTAAACTCCTGGTACAGGAGGACAAATGGCACATGGTTGGTATCACTGAAACCTGGTGGGATGGAACTCAAGATTGGAATATAGTAATGGGAGGATATAATAGACTCAACAAAGTCAACAAGAAGGGGTTCACATTATACATACAGAAAACTACACCTATATGGAAATTCATGACACCATAGATGAAAACCCATCTGAAAGTGTCTGGTTGCAAATCACTGGAAATGAAACAAAAATGCCACTGTTGTGGGCATATACTACGTGGAAACTAACAAGCAGAAGCTATACAGTAGATAAAATTGTCACAAATCAGATGGCCAAGGTGGGCAGAAGACACACCACTGTGGTAATGGGGGATTTCAACTACGCCAATATCAACTGGAAATCAAACTCTTCAGCAAGTGGGAGAACCAACCGGTTCTTGGCAGGCCTTGCAGACAACTTTATTGTCCAAAAGGTAGAGGAGGGAACTAAGGGATTGGCTATACTGGATTTAATACTTACTAACAGGGAAGAAATGGTTGAGGAAGTAGAATTTGTAGGAATCTTGGGAGAAAGTTATCATGTCATCCTAGAATTTACCATTCTGCAGGAAGGAAGAACTTGAAGGGCTGTGACAGGAAGACAATGTGGATTTATTCTCCATAGGGTAGGACAAGAACCAGAGGAAGAAAACTCCAGATAAGGAGGAATTTCTTGACTGTGACAGCTATTATTAAACAGTGGAACGGCCTGCTTCCTGGAGTTGTGGGTACTTCAGCCCTGGAAGTTTCCAAGCAAAGATTAGGCAGGAAGTTGGACTAGACAACTTCCAAGGTCTCCCCAACTCTATCATTATAGAAAAGATGAATGGATTCTATGTTACATTAGAGTTGTTCAGATTTTTGCAGCCTAGATCTGGTAGCCCTACTTCTGAGTTACGGATTGGTCAATAGATTCCATAAAAATCAATGTATTTGGTTTATCTTTCCTTCCTCTGCTATTCATTCTTCTCTCATTGCTTTTACCTCTGCTCAAGGAATCCTCTAACACAGTGTTTCTCAACCTTAACAACTTTAAGCATGCTGGCTGGGGAATTCTGGGAGTTAAAGTCCAGACATCTTCAAGTTGCTAACGTTGAGAAACATTGTTTGAACAAATCTCTGTAACACAGCAGTGTCATGAAGCATCTGGTAAATTGGTCCTCAATATATAGAATTCATCTCTTGTTTACCCCAAAGCGTCTCCCATATAATCCTCCTTAAACAGTGGTATAAGCAGTGAAAACTAGTCAGCATCTTTATCATTCTACCACAGAAATGTCTGGAAGCTGGCTCCAGGCATCAGATATTTTTCTGATTGGTACTGTTGTGACCAAAGCATTATCCCTTTGAACATGCATGTGACATTGGCAAAAGGGGCAGGGCTTGGTTGTGATGCTACAACCACCATCTTGCCTGTTTTCACACACATGGGTGAAGGTGAAGTCCTAGGTAGAAGGGTAAGACTTTCCCTGCTGAACAGACTAGGTATGTCAAGAAATTCAGGGTCACTGGAGGCAACCTATCATAATTATATTTTACTGGGAAACTTGGAAGAAGAAATCTGACAGTGAGGTTTTAATTATCTATCCCCCCCCCCATCCCACCTTGTATTAATCTGTATATCTTTCAGTTTGTCCTCCTGTAAATCTTTGTATGGAGGTATTGGTTTAGTGGAGTGCTAATGATTTCTAGCAATGAAATTAGTGGGTTTTCACATATTTGGGTGGTGTGCTGAGTTTTTATTGTTGCTTCTGGTCTTATTATTTGAAATGTCTTTTAAAATTATTTTGAAAGCCCCTTTTCAGGTGTTTTTGTGCCAAGTCACGGAAAAAGACAACTAGATTTAAACTGCAGGGGATGCAGTATGCCCTCGCCTGTGTTGTATTATATGGCCAGTGTAGATATTGCATTATTTAAAAACTGCCCAGGTTTAGTCTGTAATATAAGATTAAGAGTAATTTCTGCTGCTGCCCTTGGAGGGTGGGTTATCCATGTTGGTCCTGACAAGAGAATGGTTTCTGCTGTGTTTATTTTGTCCACACTAGAAACCAAAACCACAGTCAGTTAAATAAGTTGCAGTTGCAGTACAAGCTGATAAAAAGCTTTGCAAAAAAAATAATAAATGCATTGGTGCTGATGTCTCCTTTGGTGCAAGCTTCAGGATACATCAGTGTTGGGATTTTTTTTTAATTTTTATTTTTTGTCATTTCATATACATAAGTCATCAGTGACACATCTCAGGCCTAGTATGCATATTTCATAGACATTCTTCCCAGCACTATTACAGAGCAAATTGACATCAGATTGGCTTGAAGGTCACCAGTTTGCTAAATAGTATTTCCCTTTTTGAACTGAGAGATGATGTGTAACCATATAAGGGGGAGGAAAAAATGTAGCAATAGAAATTTTAATAAATAGATTCAAGTGGTGGTCTACTGATCTCATTCTCATTGCCTCTCTTCTCCTTCCCTTCATTGTTCCTGTAGTTAATTGTAACTATTTTTTATAGTCATATTTGTAAAGCAGCATTTTTAGTAATCTAATGCAGTCCAGGCAGAATATTGACCTTCTGGTCATGCAGAAAAATTCATTCACTGTGCCAGCAATTTTATACACTGTACTGGGGGTGACTCATGGCTTTGCGTAAGTGATGCATCTGTAAAAGCTTTGATAAACAGTGAAGATAGGTAAACACTTCTTTCTGAAAGATTGCTCTGTGTTGTGGCACTTTATAAGGATTTTTCCTCCCAAGAGGAAAAAGGAAAAGCTACCTCCATGCAAATACATAAACAGATTTGAAGAGATTTTTTTTTTCAATGCAATTCTAATAATAGAAGCATAGAATTGGAAGGGACCCTCTAAGCTAGTGTTTCTCAACCTTGGCAGCTTGAAGATGTGTGGACTTCAACTTCCAGGGCTGAGAAAGACTGGTAAGCCATCCTTTCTATTCTCTCAGATGTGCCCACAATGGTGTGCAACCCTCTCTTCAGCCAGACAATTTTGTAGACATGCAGATGTCTACCTAAATGTGTGCCTCTGTGGTCATCAGCTGCATGCATGTGAGGTCCACCTCTTTGGATGGATGTCCCTTGTTGGAAAAAGATGAATTTGAATAAAACTTGAGGATTCCTATACCTAAGGCTTCCTGATGCTATAGAGCTGTTCTCGTGTTATCTGTGCAGCAGGCAGTTTCACATGAGGATTCTGCATCATTATGAAAACAGTCAAGACTTCTGTGTTCCTATGAGGAAAGCAACATTAGAGAGCTGAGATTATTTATTTCCAGCTCAAATTCAGTTTGAGCTCAGATAAATAAATTCAGAGGATTTATTTCCAGCTCAAATTCAAACCTTTGTAAGGCTGTGACTGTTTCCTCAGCGTTTGCATCCTACCCCATCCTCACCTCTGGATCCTTAACTTTGGGTCCTATGCTTAACAGCTTCTCAGCAGTCCACACAAAACCAGCAGGGAAGGAATTGACAACTTGCTTTTCACTTCCACACCATGCCAGCGGGTGTGTAAAGAGCCAGACTACTGTATACTGGTGTCTTTTTCTTTTTTTTCCCATTCTACGTGGAATGGGGACGAGGAGCTTTTCTTTTTGCTACACAACCTGCAACTTTCAATTATAGGGTGGAGATTTTAGCTGATGGTTCATTTCAAGATAGCAGAAATACAGTTAAAGGCAATCAAATTATATTGAAACCGCTTCTGAGGACACTTTACACAGTATAGATTCCATTCCCCAGTTCTGCGCAAATCATCATGCTCGCCTTGAAACAGGAAACCTGCTCAGATCACGATGAGCACTTCCCCTGACCAATACAAACATGCAAAAAGCATTAATTCCCACACCCTGAACTATAGCAGCTCCGGTCATAACAATAAATCCATTGTGAAAACTTCAAAACAAAATAAAATTATAAAAATGGTGAATGGCCCTTCTACCCACACACAGGGAATGTTGCCTTTGGTGTAACACCATCATTCCTCC
Organism: Python bivittatus; assembly: GCF_059951505.1. NCBI lineage: Eukaryota > Metazoa > Chordata > Lepidosauria > Squamata > Pythonidae > Python > Python bivittatus. Next base: position 21,765,649 of record NW_028277056.1, on the reverse strand, counting down.
TACTTTTAAATCCCATTGAGAGTTATGCTGATGAAGTGACAAGGACAGGAAAGGTGTGCAGAGCTTGGCTTTCATCCCACATCCATGCAGTTCAGAACTTATGGACATTTGGTCACTCAGTCTGAAGGGGCATTGCTAGATGTCCTGCCATCCCCCTCCTCCTGTATTTAAAAACCCAGTTAGAACTTAAAGACTTGAAACTAGGCACTTCTCTTTAAGGCAACAGTCACGACAGTGATAGAAACAGCCAGGCAGCTGCTATTTTTGTCAAGCAGCCAAACATGGAGGAGGAAGAACTAGACTGGAGTAGAACATCGCCAGTAAGATGGAGGAACAGCAGGCTCTTGCCCTCTTCTATTGCCATTCCTACAGCTTCTGCCATACTTTCTCAGCCAACAGTTTAGTCTCTCTCCCACCTTTTTCCATTTTCATCTCTCATTTCTCCTTTGCCTTCTTTAGTATGGATAGACTGCAACAAAAGCCAAGGAATAATGCCTTACTAGTGCCCAGGAGCTAGGAGACATGGTAAGGCCAGAGTTGTACCAATAGAAAAAACAGACAACTCATAAGCTTTGGGGTTGCAAACTGAACATAAAAAATCTACAGCTCTTGAAAGACACTGGCAGCATGTAACAGGCCCAGATCTTCTGGACTGGCACAAGGATTCTGTGGGGAAATGCTGAGAGAGTTTGGGAAATGAACATGGTGGTGGTGTGGAAGGGCTTAATGCTTTAATGGTAACTGAAATGCAAAAGAGAAATGGGATGTGAAGTGTTTTCAGAGTATATATTTCAGACCTGCTTTAGGCTTGCATGTGAAAATGGCCCTGGCATCTGAAAGCTGTGGGTGCAATATTTCCGCCCATGGAGACTTCATGTTTGTTGACACGTATCGGACTGCATGGTTAGCCAATGGCAGCATTGCACACAAAGATAAGCCAAGAATTTTTGAAAATTCCAGTTTGTTGAATAAACTATACATGGTCTTGCAGATGACAACAGTAATCCTAGCCGTTCCTTATTCGATTTCCTTCCAGTTTTAGCTACCCTTGCTTTGGTCCATATAAGCCATGAATGGTAAGCCAAAAAACTCCCTTGATCTCAATTTGTGATGTTACCCACAAACAAACTATGGTTTGTGATATGGGGCACATTCAGGCATTGAAACAAGCCATGGGTAAGAAAAGTAGACCTTGGCTTATCATTATTTACAAACCAGGGCAACATTTAAACAGCAGGTGTGAAGAACTTGTAGCTTTTCTAGTATTATTGGACTTTACTCCATCATTATCTAATGGAAGAGATGTCTGGGCAGGTCAAAAAAGTCAGTATGGCAGACATGACTGCTAAACCAAAGCCCCATCCCTTTTAACATGCATGAAATACATATTAAAAAGGGTCTGCAAATTCCCACCTCCAATGGATATCCAGTGGAAAAACATCTATCATTTGAAGTACATGAATTTGTTAGAATAAAAAAGTTGTCAAAATATGAAATTAATTTCTTGTTTTCTTTTAAAAGTTTTCTCTTAATTTCAGGCGGACTTCACTCTTATATCTTACTTTTGTGGCAGGCATCCTCTTGGCCTCTTCAAACTTTTCTAATAATAAACTCAATATTCCAGTATTTTTAAAAGGCAGGGGAGAAAGCCAATCGAGAAGCAATAAATTGAAGGAAGGGCCTTACTTATTGCCTTTTATGATCCAAGGATCAAGAATGGTAGTGACAGAAAAGCCATTTGTTGCAACATACTGTATTCTTTTTGTAATCATTAAATGACTGGAAACTGCGAGGCATTCAGCCACTGTGCTCTGCTTGGCTCGAAAAGAATCAATAAAGAAACAGCTTTATAAAATAAAACACAGAAGATGACAGATTTATAGTATTTCCCCCCTCCCCCACTCCTCATAGCTCAAATTATGCAATGTGTTTGGCCTTTTCATTGCCATAAACGAAAGCCCATGTTGCAAGGACTTACTGGAGAGGCATAAAAGTAGTTTAAAGTTTCCCTTTATGATTTTTGCTTTTAAAGAGAGATTCTTCCAAGACTCATTCTTTTCTGATTGGTGAAATGATTAGTGTTCAAGCCCTAATGATAAGATTTTTTCCTCCTTTTTTGTTCCTGCAAAAGAGAGAGAGAGAGAGAGAGAGAGAGAGAGATCAACTTGTTTTCGACTCCTAGCAACCACATACAGTAGATAGATTTTCTCTATCAAACACACACACACATACACACACACACACACACATACATACTGTACACATACATGTACCTTCTCACCCCTATGGATGGTATGTGTCTTCCTCAATCTCGGGTCCTCTACCGAGGTCTGGGAGTTTGAGGGTTCTGTGCAGTATCTTAGCTGTTCCCAGCACTGCACTCTTCTGGACAGACAGCTCTGATGTTGTTCCTGGGATCTGTTGAAGCCACTCTCCCAGCTTAGGAGTCACAGCCTCCAGTGCTCCTAACACCACTGGGGCCACTTTGGCCTTTACTTTCCACAGCCTTTCTAATTCCTCCTTCAGGCCCTGGTACTTCTCCAGCTTCTCATACTCCTTGTTCCTGATTTTGCTGTCACTTGGCACCACTACATCTATCACCACTGCTGTCTTCTGGTCCTTGTCTACTACCATGATGTCTGATTGATTAGCCAGTACCTGCCTGTCTGTCTGGATCTGGAAGTCCCACAGGATCTTAGCCTTGTTATTCTCCACAACCTTCTGTGGAATCTCCCATCTGGACTTGGGAGGGTCTAGTCCATACACTGTGCAGATGGTCCTGTACACAATGCCAGCTACATGGTTGTGCTGTTCAGTGTATGCTGTTTCTGCCTGCATCTTACATCCTGCTGCTATGTGTTGGACTGTCTCTGGGGCCTCTCTGCACGGTCTGCACCTTGGGTCCTGTCTAGTGTGATAGACCCCTGCTTCTATGGATCTGGTGCTTAGTGCCTGTTCTTGTGTTGCTATGATCAGCGCCTCAGTGCTGTCTTATAGTCGAGTCCTTTCCAGCCACTGATAGGATTTCCCAATGTCAGCTACCTCAGCTACCTGTGGATGGTCCATCCCATGCAGGGTCTTGTCTTGTCATGGCACTTCCTCTGCTTGAACTTCCTCCCATGTCTGCTGCTGCCTCAGACATTCTCTCAGCAGCTCATCTTTCAGTGCAATCTTACTGACGTACTCCTGGATGCTCTGGGTTTCATCCAAGACAGTGGCTTTGACACTCACCAGATCCCACTCACTCTCTTTCCAACTGGTGTAATCTCTGGTGTTGGACTCGGGGTGGAAACCTCCATACATTGTGAGGAGCTTCCAGGTCTTCGCATCAGCAGTCTGCATGTCTTCCTTTGGCCAGCTCACTATACCGGCAGGGTATCTGATGATTGGCAGGGCATACATGTTGATGGCATGGATCTTGTTCTTCCCATTGAGCTGGTTCTTCAGGACCTGTCTTATCCTTTGGTGGTACTTGGATGTTGCTGTCTTCCTTGCCTCCTCATCGTGGTTCCCATGTGACTGTGGGATACCAAGGTACTTGTAGCTGGCCTGTATGTCTGCTAGGTGGCCTACTCCACCCCATCAGCCTTAACTACCTTCCCTCTCTTTACTACCATCCGGCCATACTTCTCCAGTCCAAATGACATCCCAATATCCTCACTGTAGATCTGTGTCAAGTGGATCAGCAAGTCGATACCTCGTTCACTTTTAGCATACAACTTGATGTCATCCATGTAGAGGAGGTGGCTGATGGTAGTTCCACTCCTGAACTTGTATCTGTATCCAGTCCTTGTGATTATCTGGCTGAGGGGGTTTAAGCTTATGCAGAACAGCAGTGGGGACAGTGCATCACCTTGGTATACGCCGCACTTGATGGCCACTTGTCCGAGCTGTCTTGAGTTGACTTCCAGTGTTGTCTTCCACAGAAGACATGTTCTCTTGTCTCACAAGACAAGAGAACAAACAAACAAACAAACAAATAAATGGCATGTTGTGAGAGCTGTATTGGATATGGATACAAATTCAAGAGTATTTTGAACTTGTTAATTCTTCCAAGTTTTCCACAACACAGACAAAACAATTGTTAGTGCCCCACAACAATGTCAAGTGTTCAGTGGGGCCCCAATGGCCTTAAATTTTGCAACCACACTCTGCTGTGGAAGACTAACAGGTTTTATTTCTAATTTAGTATTTTATGATGTTTTTAAAATAACTCCTGTTCACTGTTGCTGGGGTTTTGTAGAAAGAGGGCATAATAAAGTTTAAATCAATCAACCAATCCTTGGTTTTGTTAATATACAACTCTAATTTATCTCTACATGTGTTTCTTTACCTACTATGGAACCTATGTGTTTTATTTAAGAATGGAAATAGATGTAGCATTTACATGTATATTTTCAGGAATGGGGCGGGGGTAAACTACTATTTCCTAGCAATTCTTGAAAAAGTCCTGGATGCAAAATGAAACCAATATAGCATCTAGTAGATTCTCATCTGTATATCTGGAACCTTCTCCCACATTTTATTTTAATACTGTGACTAAATATAGTTTCCATGGTATCAACCAGCATCAATTTCCCACTCTCCCCCGACTCTGCTTTGTTTCATATTTTTCTTTAAAAAGCTCTCAAAAGCCCAGAAGTGTGCATGTTATTTTGTAATGTTTCATTTTTGGAATACATTTTGGCTTAATATGGATTTTTGAAATTTTCATATGAGCCATCACAATTAATGTTGTTGTTGTTGTTATCTAGATTTGTTATATTGCCCCACTTCAAAAGACTCTGGGTGGCTTACAGCATCCAATATACAACTGAAAACAATTCAAAGCACAACCCCAAAGCATAGCAGCCCAGACAAAAACAGCCATAACCGTAAAAAAAGAGAAAAAAACATAGGGCTTAACCCCAGGCCTGGGAACAGAGCCAGATCTTAAGAGACTTCTAGAACCCTAAGAGAGTGGGCACCATACATATCTCTGGGAAATGCTATTCCAGAGGGCAGTGCAACAGTCCCACAAGATGACAATATTTAATTGAGGGGACCTGGAGCACAGGAGAACCCCAACTTGTGCATCAGTCTCAAATGGGGAAGTGCAACTCCATCCAAGACCAATGATGAAATATCCCCAACCCAGGAGGGCCAAACAACCACAGCCACTCAGTCTTGCCAGAATTGACCTGAAGTCTGTTCCTCCCCATCCATACTCAAACAACCTCCAGACACTGGGTTAGTACATTGGCAGATTCCCTTGCATAGCCTGACGTTGAGATGTACAGTTGGGTATAATCTACATACTGATGATACTGAACCCCGAACTGATGGATGATCTCACCCAACATCTGGAGGTAGAAGTTAAACAGGAGGAGGAAGAACATCGAACCCTGAGGCACCCCACACATGAGAGCCACAGGCATGATCTCTCCCTTCCTGTCAACACTGACTGGAAATGACCACTGAGGAAGGAAGTGAACCACTGCAGCCCAGTTCCCCCCCACACAAACTCTCACAGTTTGTCCAGAAGGATACCATGGTTGACAGTATCAAAAGCCGTTGAAAGTTCAAGGAGCTCAAGGAAGGATGCACTACCCCATTCCAGCTCCATCAAAGTTCATCAACAAGCGCAACCAGTGCTAGCTCTATACTCTACCCTGCTCTGAAACCCAACTGAAATGGGTTCAGAGAATCTTCCTCCAATATCTTTGGTAGCTGCCATCTGACCACCTTCTCCACAACCTCCACAAAGGAAAGATTGGAAACTGGATGATAATTATACAGGATGGAAGGATTCAGCGATAGCTTCTTGAGAAGTGTGGGGGGGGGGAGGGGGGAACCATCGCTTCTTTCAAAGCTGGAGGGACCCCCCCCCCACTCAAAGAGGACAATACCATTGCATGAACCCACTCTCTGGTGACTTCCAAGACTGTCTTCACAATCCAGGAAGAACCAGGTAGCTGAACTTACAGTTTGGAGACTCTTGTCCATTTCCTTGGGAGTCACAGAATTCAACTCGGTCCAGATAACCTTACTAGTCTGTGCCCTAGGCAACTCACTTGCACCTGCCTAGCTAGAATCCAACTCCAAATGAATCTGAACTTTATCTACCTGATAGCATTAATACTATCAGACAAATAACAGTGTTTCACCACCCTTATCTCCACAGTGTAGGCCCAAATATGGACTCTTACTTGTTGCTCATGTTCATTATTGTTCATTACTCTTATCTGATGTTCATGTCATGAATCAGCTGATGTAGATTCATCTTGAGTTTCAAGGAAGTTAGTTTTGTTTCTTGTTATATCCAAGCTTGGATGACTTTTGATGCTAGGCTCCCTGGAATGTACACGGTTGCTTAAATTTTCTTCTGAAGTGACTATTACCTGCCACCTCAATTCTGAAGTGCTTTAAAGATTTTTTGATGGTGTGTTAAAGATTGTTACACTAAATAATAGTCTAAAATAGGAAAGACAGCAATAACAGTAATTTGAAAACAATTATTTTGAAACTCTAGAGTGGCAAAAGAGTTCTGAAAGAATGGAATATATTTGTATTCAGGAAGGATTATTTTAAAACGTTTAAATCTAAAAATTGTATAGACAATTATTTAAAAAAGTGATTCACTCAGCCATTATAACCAAGTAAGTAGTCAGAGAATTACACTTCAAGTAACAGGATATAGTAAGTAAAGAAGTGCTTGTTTTAATGTCCAGTATATGGTAATATATATTTCTAGCCAGCTCCTAATTAACCAGGAGCCAAGCTCAACTTAAGGGAATGTTGTTTTTGTTTTTAATGTACTTGTCCTTACAGCTGTAATGGACAGATGATGAAGTCCTTTTTATTTAGAAGGAGTGAAGGAAGGAAGGGGTCCTTCCCTCCTCTTGACCTTTCTTTTCTTAAGTATCTGAATTTAAGAAATATTTTAATGGGGCTGCAAATGGAGTGCTGGTAGGTGTCTGTAGTGTACAGAGGGCCTCCAACAAGTTCTCATAGGTCAGTGTGTGGAAAGAATCTTTCTTTTTCTCTTAATCATTTTCCTCACAGTTGGCTTGTGCAGTAATAATAGAAATAATAATCAGGTTACTGAAGTATATATTGGGGATGCTTGTAGTAAGCTTGACTACTGAAGATCTGGAAGGATTTTTTTTTCTTTTTATTCTTTCTCCTTTTAAATTTTTTCCACATGGGGTACTGAAAAAGCTATCTTACTGAGTTTACTGACTCCTAAGATGCACACAGCATATATCTTTTCTTCTACTGTTTGCTTATAACTTTAATTATTCCTTATGGAATTTTCTTTTGTAATATGGAAAGTTGAGGAACTGGAATCACCTTCTAAGCATAGGCAAGTGTTCGCTATGTTTTTAAATATAGGCATTAAAATGGCGGGGGGGGGGGTCACAGAAAACTCATATCAGTCCGAAGAAAAAATGGTTCTTACCGAAAGCTGGGGGTGGGGAGGGGAACAGGGGAGCAGGTTGTGTATATATGTGATAATTCTAAACATTCAGCAGTCAAGTTTCTGAACTGTTTCATGAAGAAGAAAGATGAGATGAATGAGATCTGTTGTTAGATTGGGAGACCAATGTCTAATATTATTAAATTTATACAGCCCAATCATAGTTTCTCCAGAACTAATATGTCATTTTTTTCCACATGTGTAAACCAAGTCAGTAGATTATAATGAATAGAATAGAATAGAATAGAATAGAATAGAATAGAATAGAATAGAATAGAATAGAATAGAATAGAATAGAATAGAATAGAATGTTTTTGAATTAAAAAACTGGATTCTCCTCTCAGTTGTAACACCCTCTCCCATCTAAATTGTATTCTCTGGTCTATAACGTTTTGCAAGATTGCACGTGTACGTTTCATTTAAATTTTTTTGACATTCTATTAATCTTTCCCAAAATGAATACATTTTTCTTTCTATTGGGCATAGCTGTTTTCATTTTAATGAGGCTAATTTCATGTTCTTTAAAGCAACCTTTCACTGATTTACAACAACAGGAAAACCAAATGTCAAGTACTTCATTAATATCAATTTCATCCAACTCCTTCAGCATTTTATCAAATGAATTACTGGTTTCAGAGCAGGTTAGGCAGGAATGTTATTGATTCCTACATAACCTCTAGCAGATATGAAACTTGATGGCCGTCCATTAGGGATGCTTTCATTTGGGTTCCTGGACTGAGCAGGGGTTGGACTCAGTGCCCACTGTCTACAAAAGTCCTTCTAACTCTATGATTGTATGGTTTAGAAGAATATTTAGAAAATTCCTATATCGTTAGATTTCATGGTAGAATAAATCACTAGTCCCAAATATTTAACCAGATTAATCAGGTGTTTAGTTGGTGCTGAAATGAAATCAAGGGGGACAGTCTTTTGCATCTGCACAAAAAAATGAATCAAAGAGAATCCCTACCAGAAGATTTTAGTACTCCAGCAAGCAGTTATTGTTGAGATTGCAAACTGTTAAAGATTTTGAACATTGTCACTAATAGCTTGAACAGAATGCATTAGTGATCACCTCATGCAGTTTAGGATTAAAAGATGCAGGGGAAACGGTCAGCATAGCACTAGCTAGGCTCAGTGGACTTTTTAATTTCATCCGACAGCTGTCTGGTTATGTTTTGGAGTTAACTGGTAGAGAAAACATGTGTAGATTATTTTCTCAGACACCAATGTGTGTACTGAATATAAAATCTACCCTGCATACATATAAAACAAATTAAACTAGTCTATATTTCTATTTTTCTTAATATTCTACACCTGAAATGTGGGAAATAAATGGGATACCAATCTATCTGTTTAAGAAAGTGCACTAAAAGCCTTTATTAAAAGAAGTATATATCTGTTCCCAGTTCTGGAAAGTTGACTGCCTAAAATCTAATTCCTTCTTAGCTTTATTTCAAGGCTGCCTTTAAAAAGAATGTAGTGGAAACATTATCTTTGGCTTCCTGGATTAAGGACTTATTGGAGATTCAAATATTTTAAAGCACATTCTTCTTTGATAGACTGCCTCGATGTATACATATTTATAGTTCATTATTTCCAGGAAAGAAGAGGCTATGCTTTTGCTATTGGAGTAAGTTAGTTTTGCATAGTAAACATGGGAAATTGGGGCAAACAATGTTTTTCTGTGTCAGAACCACACCTTTGGTGTTTTCTAAAAAAAATTATTTCATGAATTTATATACCTCCCAATCACAAGAATGATTTAAAGGAATAAAATATAAAGAATCCCAAATCCAAAACTTCTCTTAATTCCCCTGTAAAATCCAGAAGTTTGGGGTAGCACCTTTTCTGACTAACACATTTAATTTGTTTACTATTTTATTTCATTTCATTTATAGGCTGTCCAACTCCTAAACAACCCTTGGTGGCTTACAATTAAAAAACATGTTAAAAGAAATTCAGTTTACTAGAAAACAAAGTACCAAAAAAACACTAAGACAAAACAAATCAGATCAAAACAAGGCAAGAAAGGAGTTCCACAATCCCTCTCCCCAACACCTGGGAGAACAACCACATCTTCAGTAGTTTCCTGAACAATGTAAGGGAGGAAGCAGTGATATGCTGGAATTGGCTTGTGCTAGCTCGCAAGAGCCGATTGTTAAATTTTCTGGAATCTTGCGAGCTGGTTGAGAACTGAGCTGAGCCCCCATGCCTAGCATCCCAATCAGCCGTTTTGTGGCTAGTGGCCTGGCAGCTGCAACTGAGCCAGCAGAACTGGTTCCTAAACATTTACCAGCATGCTAGTGGGAGCCACATGAATCTCTGGAGGAAGATCATTCCTGAGAGCAGGAATTGCAAACAAAGTGGCATAAACTTTTGTGAGCTGCAGCCCACTTCATCAAATGCATGGATTGTAACTAAAATCCATTAAGACCACCTAAGTGATTAATGATTATCATTAAATTAACCTTAATGTAGCAGTAGACTCTACTAACTCAATCTAAAACTTAACTAGAATTAAAACCAATCAAACCAAAAAAGCAGCCTAATGCTACCTGTAGCACCTGAATGTCTTTTGATAGAGGGTTGTTTTTATTTATTACCACTTTCTACAATACTAGCAGGGTGGGGTCAAATGAAGCTCAGGGGCAAGCTGTTCTCCAATGTTGGGGTCACTACTGAAAAGGCACTGCCTCCTTGACTCTAACCTTCCCCTCTCAGGATAATCACATTCATGGCCTATGAGCTGTGAATTACCCACCTTAACTAGGTGGTTTTTAGTTCCAAGAGATGATCCTGAAGGCATGAGAGGTATCTCTCACACAGTTAAGAAGTCTAGCAGCCCTTAGCAAAACAATCAACAGATATTCTTCACCTTTACAAAAGCGGCAAGATTTTATGATGGGGTGTGTGTATGTCTTTGAATCAGTCTTTACTCCTGGTGACTGCCTGGACAAGTCCCTGCAGTTTTCTTGGCAACATTTTTGGAAGTGGTTCAAGTGGTAATCTGGATTTTTGCAGCAAGGAATAATAAACATGTCCCTAAGCCCAGGTAATGCCTCCCAGTGATTGTTCATATTGAGAAGATTGGGGCTCAAAGCAACAGGGAGTTAAGCCACAGGGAAATGCCATTTGCAGTTATATTTCTCACTGTGGAACAGCCAAGGCAACCACACCCCCAATTCTGAATTGAAATGGGACATTTGGAAAATATAATTCTTCACCGCAAAGGAGGACAGTAAGGCGTCATGAATGTAAAGCAGTTATCTCATCTTTTATTATTGCAGAGAGAATGCACATGTTTCATTCTCTCATCCATCTTCAGCACTAAGAACACAATTTCAGTGCAGGAAGAAAAGTGGGAGAACACTTCACCCAGCACAACCTTGCTGTTAAGGCTATGATTACACCCCAGTCAATTCCACCCCATGTTTATTCTTCTCAGAGTTGCTTTTAGGCACTTCACAGATGCTTAAAAAAAGGTTAGAAAAGACAAACAACCCGATATATACAAACGGTAATGAAGTTTTGATTTCCTTTTTTTTCCTTTATGAAAACTAATTTAGGAACTAGCATTTCTGAATGGAAGAGTGTCTTCTCATATTACCTCTCTGTCCTAGTCTGACTTCTTAACTACTACAACACCATGACTCTTAGGAAAAGTACTGGAAGTTGGGGAATGGCAGTGTCCCCTCCCAACCCCCAGCAAAAAAATCTGCACTCCTTTGCTATCCTCCTATTCCTTACATAGCCCAAAGCAAACAAGGACAGGCTTCCTTCGTTCTTTATAATTCTGCAGAGGGAAGGAATTTGAACAGGGGCTACTTGGCATGCTAGGTTTCGTCACCCATGTTCACTCCCTTCAATATGTGCAACAAACAGGATTTTTGTTACAAGAACTTAAGTACATGCAAAGGATCTGTTGTAATAGCAAGGCAGAGGAGTTGCAGGTATTTCTTGCCACTGAATGAAACCTGACACTGGCAATATCTGTTGCTGACTAATACATTCATTCCACAATCTCCATCTTGAAATAGATTATAAAACGGCAGATTTGGCTTGAAAGATCTAGCTTTAATTTTATCTTTTTTGCCTCTTCTCCATCCTTTTCTTCTGAAACATCTTGACTGATGACAAATTCTGAAGAACCTGAAAGATTGTTCACTCTTATACCACTTGTTGGGGTCTAACAAAGGTAATCTGGATTTCCAACGTTTTTTCTCCATGGACCAGCAAGGCTGATTTTGACTTTTTTTTTTTTACTGCTATGGACCCAATCCTAACCCAAGACCTAACCATGGAGGTCAAGTGGATGCTCTTAATCTGGGCACTTTATCTTCTCATGCAAGTCTCAGGTATGATTGGGGAGAAGAAATTTTAAACAGTGGCATCATTTCATTGTGTTCAGGATCACCTTGTCCTTTTCCAAGCCAGCCAATGAACTGAAGCCTCTGGGGCAGTCCTTTCTTTAAACATATGAATTGCTTCATAATTCTAACTTACCTTTTTTGAGGTGGGGAAAGGCAATGCTTTTTATTTTTACATGAGAAATATAAGTAAATAGGTTCTTTACCCTACACCATATCCCAAATTAGTAAATGTTTTCATCTCTTAAGATTTGATTGGCAAGCAGCTATTAAGGCAATGAGCGCTGCTGATAAAAGGATGACAAGGTCAAGCAAGCACCCTCCTTATTTCATTGTGTGCAAAATGCAATGTGTTAGAGAGTAGCTACAATGCTGAAATCTGAATGCGTATTCAGGGAATTTATTGATTTATTACAACATTTGTATAGTGCCAATATGATTCCCAATGATTTACATTTAAAAACAATAAAAAGCCCACTGATTGACAAGAGCCATTGAAAATAGCAAATTAAATAACACCCACTGGTGCTCAGTCCCAGTGTTGACAATTACCTCTCAAATGCTCCTCAGAACAGTCCTGTTTTTACAGCCGTTCCAGGATGGGGGTGCCAGAGGGAAAGGGCTACAGCTGGAAGAAACCTGCTTCCAGGGTCTCCCTGAAGTTCTTGAGTGGTAGGATCTTAAGCTTCACTTTCTAAGATGACCATGTGGAACAGGCTAGTTCTACTTGAAGGAGGCAATCCAGAAGATAGCTGGGAACCCACACCATGAAGGGCTTGAGAGATTAAAACCAGCACTTAGATATGTAAACCAGAAACTTATTGGAAGCCGATACAGGGCCCACAAAACTGGTGAGTTGTAATAACTCTCCCTTACCAGTAAGAAAGAAGTATTTTTACATCAATTACAGTTTCCAAATTATTTTCAAAGGCAGCCCTATATAAATACATTTCAGTAGGCTAGCTTCAAGAAGCCAAGGCATTAATGTCTGTTAATTCTTTGAGCTATCATTCAGTACCATGACTGCTACACGAATTTGTTAATTAGTTACATATATCTCACCTCTCCTTTAAGATGTTGCAGCTTAGTGAGAATGCAAATAGTCCTATATTTAATCTCTGACATGTCCAGTGATGCCTACAATCATTCCTATCTGATACGTTGAAGAGCTCTGCCTTTTGGTATAGCCCAGGTTAGGCAAACCTGTGGCACTCCAGATGTTGGTGAAGTAAACCTCTCATCATCACCATCCAAATATATTAGACTATAATTTCCATAATTCCAGACAGCAGTAATTGGCCATGTCTCCTAAGGATGCTAAGAATCATAATTGAGCAACATCAGGAGCCAGTTTGTCTAACTTAAGACTTTCTAGATGTCTTATAAACCAGCTGTGTTAGATTAATTCCTATTATCCCAGGCAGCAAGTTGTCTGGGGAAGATGGGTATTCCAACACATCTGGAGATGATAGATAACTAGCTGCCAAGAGCAGGTGTTGAAAATACTGAGCTAGAAAGATTAGTGGTTTGATTCAGTATTCACACACAGTTCTAATACATGGTTAGAAGAAGAAAGCACTGTTGCCTGGATAACAGGTAGTGACAATCTATCCCACTATGGTTTAGAAATAACAATGGCTAGAGTCACATAACACACTGAGCCATAACCAAATTAATCTCATTATTGTTCAGAGTGATTTTTTGAACCAGGCTATTGTGATTTACATGCCATGGTTTACGGCTTTAACATTATGTGCTTATTCAACTATAGTAATGACAAAGCAAAACAAAACACTACAGCTTTCTCCTGAATTTTGCAAAGCATTGTATACTTCAGTGAAATCAACCAGCAACTGTGGGAATAATATTCACTGTACAATCTTATACACCTCTACTAAAAATAAGTCCTACTGAATTCAGTGGAATTTACTCCTAGATGATATATCTACATCTAGTAATTTTGCCCACTCATCTGTCCCCTGGCTTTGTTAGTTCCATTTTTATGGTATACATAAACAAAAAATTAAAAATTAACCCGGCAAGCCTGAACTCTTACACAAATATGACAAAACTGCCTTGTAAATGAAGCAGAGACACAGAATATAGCTCATTGAATCAGCTGTAGAATATGCATCACGGATCCGTGACTAAGAACTTGATTCCTGTGTATTTTATCTTGGAAGTCCATCAGCCTCTGCCTCCGCTAAGTGCACTCATGAACTGCAATCTTAATCGAGTATCTAAAATCTTTACTTCAGGCCCACACAGTTCTAGACTTTTTACCCTTTCAGAGCAAATGCTCTCATTTGTGAGGCTGGAAGGCACTTCAAGGTGTCATTTAGCCAAACCTACAAGACAAGAAACACTATGACAGATGTGAAACAGGAAAAAAGCAGGAATGAATTGTTTTTGAAAGATTTGTTTTCAAAAGGTTGAGTTTACCATTGGGGGTGGCTGTTGGACAACTACGAGCCCAACTCTGATACAATATGCTAAAGTTTCTGGAAGCATTTCATATTTTAGCATTTCAGTAATATAATCATTATGAGATGGAAGTGATGTGCCAGTGCCTTTTTTCAGGAAGTCTTTTTCAACTCCCCAGATTCATAGACAGCCCTGGGTTATCCTGGTTTTTTCTGTCCAAGTGCAATCTTGCAATCTTGCTTAGCTTTTTCACAATTACCCAAGGACAGCTAGGGGTTACATTCAGAGGTCCCATTAGAACATTTGGCAAAACAAGTCATGTTGCCATTTCTTTCTACATAGGGAGGAAGCATCTTAGTTAAAGTATAATCAGTCAAAATAAATGAGTTATAAACGTATTTTTGAATAGGATGAGAGAGAGAAATAAATCCTACTGGCTATCCAGTGAAACTGAAATACTAAATCCTACATTTTGGGATTATCAAAATTTGACACAAGTTTAATTGGAGCAGTTAAAGCATTGAAGAAAGAGGAAGACCCACGTTCTAATCAGTCAACTATGGAAACTCACTGAGTGACCTAATTTGGTTACTATTGAAAGAGAGAGCCCCATGTAAGCTGCCTTGAGCTCCTAGAGAAAAGCTGGGATATAAATTTAGTAAATAAATAGTTTTCTTCCCTTATTTAAACATAAAATCTCTATGGAACAGAAATAAAGCTTTGAGTTCAATCTTTTTTTTAAAATTTTATTTTGTTGCAATTCAGTATAGAAGGTGGGGGAGGAGGAAAAATTCATATGAAAGTAATTCCAAGGAAGTTGTGTATTTTCATCTAGATAGACATCAACAGCATCAGTACAAAAATAAAATCTTCTTATAAACGTGTAATTAATAAAACAGTTTTGATCAAAAGGCCATTTCAAGTCTATTTCACTTTGGATGAAAGAGCCTGTTTGAAACGTCTCTTGAGGTCTTGCACGTTTGGTGATTTGGGACGTGGAATGATGGATGATCTCCTTTTGTCTCGACTGCCACAACTGTGCTGTTTGCTAACTTCTTTACACAGGTATTGAAAGACATCACATACACCTTGATAATTATCACTCGTCGAGACTTCTAGGAACACAGCACCCAGTTCATTGGCCAACTGTAGGCCATCATTTGCTGCAACCTGTCGGGAATGCATCAAATCCCCTTTGTTCCCTACAATGATGACTGGGATTTTAGAGTCAGGGCGAATCTTCTGGATGTGTTGAAAAAGCGGCCGAATGAACTGGTAGCTATGATGGTCTGTAATTGAATAGACTAAAAGAAAACCATCTGCCCACTTGAGACAACCAGAAAGCGAATCCAGCATCTGTGGTAAGTCTTCTTGGACCTGAAAGGAAGAAATGGGTTATTTACAAGCATTTATAAAGAACAGAAAGGGTTTCAATTGCAACCATAGTTTCAATAAAGAAGCTTGTCTCACAGTTGAGCTATTCAGCTTTCAACCCTGACCATCCTAATACAATCCAGAAGTACCATATTCTTTATCTACTTTGGATTACTGGGTGCAACAGCCTTGAAGCATCAAAAGAAATAATGCTCTTGTGAGTGCTCACACTTAATCCCAAATGAATCATTAAAAGGTCAAGTGCATTTCTTCTACACCAGATGCTTCCAGCACTAACTAAAACTATGTATAACTATAATTCCTATTTATGCTCCAACAAAATGCAAGCATTTCTTGCAGAGAGCACAGGAGCTTCGTACATATTAAGCCACACATTTTAAATGGCCTGAGAAGAGGTAAGATATTCCAGGGTCTGCAGTCCTAGGAAGGTTGACCTGGGATATGGTACTTTAATCACTGTGGGATTTCTTTCTAACATGCCTAGGATGTTTGTTTGCAAATTATATCCTGAGTTGACTGGAAATCCCAATTTATGGGATACTTCAGACTGAAAGTTCTGAGAACTAACTGACAAAAGCTACTTGACTCCCTAGTTGTTTGTTAAAGCAGTAGGAAATATTGCTTTAACAGTGTAATGCTGCTTTAAGCAGCAGGAAATACTGAATAAATGAGGCAGGATGATTGCATAATAAAAGCCTAATCAGTTTCTTCCTATATTTGTTTTTTCCTTTATGGAAGTAATTTGCAGCAATGAGCAAATTCAATAAACAAATGTGCAAATACTATGCTACAATAGCTTGACTACAGCACACTGTGCTTCTGCAGCACAGAGATAGCAAATCCCATTTGGTCATCAGAACCAATGTATTTTAGGATTATTTTGTACCTCAATATATCCTGGTGTATCTTGGATCCGCAGGAAAATTTGATCACCATCTATATGAACAAGTCTTGAATAGAGATTCCCTGGAAAAATGAACATGAAAGGGAATGGTAAACTGGCGCTTATGTTGGTAGTAGGAGATAACCAGAGAAACAGGACAACTGCTAGTCTCCTTCATGTTGGCATACCACACCCCAGAGGTGGGAAGCCCAGCAACTCAATGCTGATTGAGGCCCTCAAACCCACCTATGACTAAGCTTGCCAACAATTGTATTGGTTTAATTGCTCCCCGTTTTGAGATGTGGAACATCTGAAAACTGGTGTAAACCTTAGAAGAGGGTTAACTAATTAAAGATATGAACAAGAAAATTTCCCAGATTCCACCCAAATCTTGGGGAAGGGAAGGAAAATCCTAGTATCACTGTTCTACCTGCTATGGCTCTTGACCAACCCTCAAAACATTAAGTGCAGCCCCCAGCCACCAGAAAGTCGCCTCCCAATTTGGACAGAAAGATCAGTGCAGTGTAATGGTAAGGCTAAGCTTCAGAATGGGATTCTGAAGCTTTAGCTAGCTGGTAACAGATAGATTTCTGGGCCTTGTTTCTTCTTCCTTCTCCTTTCTAGGAGGGCTAGGTGGAAAAACACCTACACTCCCAGGTTTCCCTAGAATGACTCTCACAGCCCCTAACGGAAGGGGTCAAAGCAGATTCCTTTGTAGATGCTGCCCTCATGCAAACCTCACAGCTGGCTTGTGTGAAGGGAAAATTCTTAAGAAGAAAACTCACCAGTGTTGGGTTCATAGTCTCCAATAAACCTTTTGGTGAGGAAGCGTACAATCATGGCTGAAAAGAGAAAGAACCTTTGGTCTGTTAAATGAAGACAGCTAGGGAAAGACTAATCAAGCCACTTCACCATTTCTAGCAAACAGCATGGCTTCCCAGGGAGGTGACCCGGGGAAGGTGACTTGGGGTACGGCATCTGGGTTAGGAAGCCAAACAAGAGAGCTCTGATGCCTGTGGACGAGTGCGGGAATGTTCTGCTTAACCCAAGACTAATTTATGTCCTGCTTGAAGACGAACTCTTTAATCCACCCAAGCAGTTCACGGCTCCCATTTGCCCATCCCTAAGCCCTTCCAGACCGCTGGGTTTCCACCGGCATCCTAGCTGATGGGCGTTGCATTCCTCCATATCTGGAGGGCATTCCGATGGGAAAGGCAGGCAAAATTTCACATATCAGGGTCCCCCCCCCCAAAAATCCTCCTACCCCTCCCCGGCTTCCATGCTTTCCACAGAGCATCATTCTTTTATTATTTCTGAGCCACCAT
The DNA here is from genome assembly GCF_059951505.1 of Python bivittatus. Lineage (NCBI taxonomy): Eukaryota > Metazoa > Chordata > Lepidosauria > Squamata > Pythonidae > Python > Python bivittatus. The sequence goes on along the minus strand of NW_028277056.1, from coordinate 21,747,793 downwards.
TTTTCCTCCTCCGTCCCCTGCCCGCGTGCCCCGATCCTAATCACGGCGCGCGACCCTTCCTTGCCCCCTTCGCTCCCCCCCCCCGCGCCAGCAGCTGGGTCTCGCTTCCTCGGCACTTACCGCTCTTCCCCACGCCCCCCGTTCCGAGCACCGCCAGTTTCACATCCTTGACGAGGAAATCGGAGGGGCATTCTTGGATGGGCGCTAAGAGATAATTTTGGGACATGACCGACGAGAACCGCATGGGAAAGGCGGGCCCCCCAGCTCCACAGAGAAAAAGAGTCCGGGATCGGCGGCGGCGGCGGCAGGAGCGTTTGCCCCTCTGCTCTCAAAGCGCGCAGACGAGGAGCCGGGGCAGCATCCCAGCGAAGCGCTGCTGGGGAGCCGCGGAGCGCGCGGCGCTTTTAAAGTCAGCCCAAGTGCGACAAAGCGCCACCTCCGCCCCCTCCCCTATTTGGGAAGGCCCGGGGCTGCGTACGCACAAGGGCGGCGGGCTCTACGCACTCGCCGGGTCTGAGCGCCAGCAGCGCTACACAATGGAAGTAGCCGGGGTTGGTCATGGGGTGGCGGGCGGCTGATTTATGGGGGCAGCAATAACCGCTTGCAGAAGGATTTCACCAGTGCATTTGCAAAAGCCGGGCTTTATTTTATTTTAGCTGGCTTCCGGTGGGGGCAGGAGAGGGTGAGTGACACTCGATTGGCAAGCCTACTCCGAAAGACACCAGTTATTTTTCCCTTGCCACTTTATCCTTTCCTTTTCCATTATTGTGAAATGGGTGGTGTTTTTTCGAAGGATATATACAGTCACCCTATTTATAGATATAGATATAGATATAGATATAGATATAGCCCGTGTAGGTTCTCCCTTGTAGTCAGCACCGCTACCCAGTTCACATAATCGCTTGAGTACTTCCGAATGAAGCTTTGGGCGTGAAATGGACCCGTTTTGTTCACGTGTTCTATTGCTTGGCTATGGCGACATCACGGAAACGGTGTTTTCCGTCTTCGATTCCCTCCGATCTTAAGAAAAGGAGAGAAGGTATAGCGCGCTTTAGTATGACTCTTCCGTGTTTTATAAAAAGAATGTCTTTCGCCTCGTGCAGAGATGTGTCACCCGGGTAATCTTAAAAACCTTTCCTTTGCATCTTTTCCCTATTTTTTTTTTCATTATTGTAATATACGAATTCTATAGCAGTAAGAGCCTAACTGAATACAGTGAAGTCAACATCCCTACAAAGGTTAGAGTGCCTGGCAGTGGCTGTACATTAACTTTGCAAATACTGTAATTGCCATGGAAACAATAGTATGCATAGCTTTAAAAGGCCCTGGGGTGTGTATGTGTGGAGGGAAGAGAGGTTACTCAGAATGCCATTTGTACACCAATTAAAAGCACAGTAATGTATTCACGCAAGGAGAATCTTGCTACGATGAGAAAAATGGCAGGCCATTCACAGAAGCATTTTTCTAGCACCTATTACCAAAAAGCATATTATCAAATGGATTCGAACATTTATACTGGGGTGGGGCAACCCCTGTTTATTTATTAATTTAATATAGTGACCATATTTTCTTGGAAAATCTGAAAGAGGTTCATAAGGATTAAAAAAAATAATTGTTTATGTTGTAACTTTGCCTTACAAAGGAAAATTCAAGAGCAAAACCAAGAAATACAAAAATACATATTCTAATAAAAATATCTAAAACAAAACAGTATACTGTATGTAAACTGATTTTAAAAAAGACAATTCAATTTCCATATTTTTCACACGAATGTGAAAGACTGTGCATTAAGTGGTACCCTTTGTACAGTAAAAGTTAAGTGACCAAAATAAAGGACAAAAGTGAGTTTTCGAGAAATAAACAAACCTAAAGATTATTCTGAAATAAAGGACTGTCCTTTATAATAAAAGATTCATCAACACTGTATTTATAGACCACCTGACTCCTAAATGACTCTGGGTGGCTTACACTTAAAAAAAAGCCCAACATATAAAGAATACAACCGACTGGAAGAGAAATGACATGAATAATTAAAAAATTATTTAAAAACGCTGCTTGTAGTTGAGTTATTGCTGATTGTGGTATCAGGTGAACTGATATCACAAGTTAGGCTGACTGAGCTGTTACAACCTGGAATGCTGGTTGTGATATGATGCACAAAGTGTCCCAGGTCATGTCGTCTTCATTGTGAGTCCATCGATCCTGTACAGTGGTAGCCTAGAGTCATTGCTGGCACCTTCTCGAATCTATGGGCTTTTGCATGTTCAGAGATGCTGACCTTTTTCTCACACTGGCAGGGCATTTGCCCTTTTATGCTGCCACATGGCAGTCATTTCCGCAAAATATATCCCACCTGACACACACTCCAAGATTGCTTTACTCAAAAGACATGCGTAACACTCCAGTTGATTGAAGCTGGGAAACACAACTGCATTTTCTGCTGCTTGTCACTTCTTTGCATCCCAGCATGACCACAGAGTCTGATTTCCTGCCTTTGAAATGGTGTGGGGAAGTATCTGATGGGGAGAGAAAATTGCCATTAAAATCTGGCCCAGATGTCCATGTTGTCCTAGAATTTATAAAATAGGAGTTTCTTTGGCTTGGAGTCTCTCTGAAGAGATTGTGTTCTCATTCAAAAATTCTGAAGAGAGCAGCCCCAAAGAAGAGTAGCAGTGGTCAGGTTCACACATGCTAAGTCATAATATATGCATTGCATGAACATAGCCTTTATGGCTTGCAAAACATGGTTTAAAGACTAGTACTGTGTGAAATCCAGCCAATCCTATGCTGTTAGTGTCTAACAGAGAAGGCTGCATCTGGCATTCCTTTTGCCTGAAGTAACCTTTGTGCTTACAGCCTGAGGTCCCCACGCAGTTGTCCAGGGTAGTGTTTTAACAAGGGCACACAGACATCACCTTACACCCACTTTTTGTTTAGTGACTGACTTCTGTTCCAATAACCAGGTTGTTAAGTGGAATGGTCACTAAGTGAACACATGAGAGAGAGAGAGAGAGAGAGAGAGAGAGAGACATGCTGCAAAGATCACTGGTTGCTGCTGTCTCATTCAAATAAAGTTCTCTTGTACAACCACACCACCATTACTCTCACTCTGGCATGCATTGTTGTCAGGCACACAAAATTTGATTGTAAATGTATGCATTGGTCAGAAAATAATTATTACTGTTTATTACATCATATTTGCAAATGGTCACTAACCGAGGCAGCCACTAAATGAGGAGTGGGCGTACTGATATCTTAACAGTTTCCTAGGTTTATTTTTGTACTGGATTTTGAGGCCACCCAACTCCAAAAAGACTCTGGGCAGCTTATAGTATTTAAAAAGTGTAACTAAAGAAACTACATCAGTAATTAAAAAAAAAAAAAACTCAACAGGACCTCCACAAACACCTAACCCTCGGGAACAAATTCCTTTTTACCTCTTTTGCCTTCCAGCCTTTCCTTTAACCTGTGACGTACAGAAGCTCTTCCTAAAACATTTACTTTCTTAATTAGCCTAAAATTCTAATGAAAACAAAAACAATGTCTTCATCCCTCTTGGATAATTATGATGAAACAACTGAACCAAAAATTCATTCTGTAATTGTCCCTTAATTTTTAAAGCAATGCATGTTTCAATTAAATTAGGGTGGGTTTCGGCTAGTTTGTGGACTGTGGTGCTTTCAGCTGGATCTACATCTAATGTCCTGGAGTTATATTATCCTCTTCCTGTTCAGCCTTTGATTTGATGTCTAAGGTAGTCGCAGCTAGTAGCTCATCATGCCTAGAAAGTTTTCGTCTTTCACCTCCACTGCCAGCTTTCAAATGGTAGACCCTCTTTCCCATCGGTGACAAAACAGGGAATCCGCGCATCTGGTTACAGTCACAGGATTTTATCAAGAGAAGTAACTGTGCCTGTCCCCTAGCTGCCCTTCTCTTTCTGTGATCCCCAGCTTGTCATCCTGAGATGGCTGGTGACCTGCAGGAATATTATAGGTGATCTATAGTGACAATGACCACATTTTCTTGGAAAAAATAAAAGGACAAACCTGAAAAAGGGGCAAATCTAAAAGAGGTTCATAAGGATAACATTTTTTTAATTGCTTATGTTTAAAACGTTGCTTTACAAAGGAAAATTCAAGAGGAAAACCAAGAAAATAATTAATTAAATAAATCTAAAGGAGAGTTTTCTGAAATACTGTACATGCGATTCTGAACAATGGCAGAAATCTTACAAGGTTTTGGCATCTTCATCCAAAATCTTGAAATATTTCAGGTGGGGATACTGAAATCTCAGAAGATTTGGGCAATTTTTAAAAGAAAACAATATATAATTTGGGGGTCCTGGGAAACCCTCTAAACTGTGTTGCCATCCCTCAAACGGGGTGTCCCTCGAAGCTTTTGATAACAATAATGATTAGATCTGTCTGAAATATTATTCTTCTGTCCAATGCACTGCATTATCTTGACTCCCCCTCTGACAGAAGCTTCAGGGGGCTATGGAAGTTTGAAAATCTTGATGATATTGAATAAAAATAGAGGACAACCAGCAGCAAGGTGGATGGACTCTGTTACAATGGTGATGGGTGCAGCATTGGAAGACCTGAAGGACCAGGTTAGGGACAGATCGTCATGGAGAAAATCCATGCTCCCATTCTAAATTGTTCTGTTCTAGTATGAACTCAGTGTTTTGGCTATGGAAATTATGATAGTAGGCCACAAATGTGGGATGTATTAGCAGCTGGCAGAGAAATGGGGGGGGGACCTTTCGAGAGAAACAAGAAAACTGTTCAACAGAATGCAGTATGAAGTGCTCACATTCCAGATTCTAATGAGTAAGCCAAGTCCTCTTCTAGGGCTCTCCAAGCCATTTCCCCCTCTTTGGTTTATTCTCCCAGCAATTAATACTTCATGGCCACTAAGCATGCCCAATTTTCACTGGACTAAATCAGAAGTATAACAACCTTTTTCAGCCCAAGGGCCACTTTTTGCAGAGCATGATTGCAAAATACAGTAGGATTACTGTACAACCAGCATTTCATGGATGTTTAGTTTTAGGGTCTGCTCATCTGGCACAGAATATGAGAACAGCTAAAATATTTGGGGTAATCCCATCATGTCCACTTTTCATGCTCATGTGCCATCCCACTGCTCTTTCCTTTGTTCTCCTGGCTCTGCTTCCTCTTTCTACCACCTTCAGACCATCTCCAATTATTGTGTTCCTTCCTAAACCTGAAATCAGGGCTTCCTACTGGTTCATGCTCTTAACTGCTCAGTCACCTAGTTCCAGTGTGTCTGGCCCAAAAGCAGAGCCAGCAATGAATCTACTGCACGCTGTGGTTTTAAGTTTCATTATTCCAATTTGTTATTTAGACATTGTTATAAAATGGTTGCAGAGTGTTTTCTGGGTAGACGAAAGAAACAATGGTAGCCTATGGCAGTGTTTCTCGACCTTGGCAACTTTAAGATGTGGTGACTTCAACTCCCAGAATTCCCCAGACAGCATGGAAAGGCCAAGCTTATGCCTGTCTACTGTGGTTGATTATCTTAACAAAGGCTTTTTTTCCACTTGGGAATAGATTATACTTTTTGCCTTTACATGCCTTATTCATAGCAAAGCTACCCTAATGCTATGCCAAAATCCATATTACAATTTCTTTAAAAAATTCTTCCCCTGAAAAAGAGGCATCTGTTTTTCTGTCTTATTCTCTCAGGGCTTCAGAGGATCTTATTAATTTCCTTTAGTGACTTTTTCCCCCCCCAATTGAGCTGACTCTTATTTTTGGAGTAGCAGAAGGTACTATCCGTTAGTATATACACATTATCCTGAGGCATCATTGGTTGCCCTCATTTCCTAAGCTGTAAGAGCGCCTAATGGGAAGCATTCTCTTACATTTTCCCTTGGGATTTAATTGAAGTACGGAAATTCAGAGAAACTCTGGATTCCTGAACAAATAAGTGACAATGAAAAATCAAATATTCTCATACAATGTGAGAAGGGTAATCTTGTAACACAAGGTGTGGTGTAATATAAGAACTCCACATTTCCACGTGAGTATTTCACCAAAACCGTCTTCTTTGAAAAATATTTCAAAAGCAATTTCTTTTATTGGACTGAGAGCCAGTATAATAGTTAGGTGTTGACCACACAAGCTAACTAGAAGTCGACTTATTTTACCAGGTTCTTGTGAAGAAAAAATACAGGAGGGAAGACTGTGTATATTATATAAAAACTAATACATTGGTACATAATCTGGTGGGGGAAAAGCCTTTAACTCACAAGTGGGTGACCGATATACAACCATTAGTTGCTCTCTCTGCAATCTACTTTTTTATGGTTGGTCAGAATTAGATTACTATTTTGTTATTGCTCCTAGCAGTAGTATAACAATACCAGGAGAGAAACAGCCATATTGTAGAAGAAAGAGGTTTTAATGCCTCCAACCCAAAAAAGCTTTTTACAGCAAAAGAAAAAGAAATTTTGATCACTATTCCCAAAAGCATTTGGACTGCCCAACCACAGGACACTGACCCACTTCTGTACCATGGCAGAAAGGTCTGAGCCACATAGTTTGATACTGATTTTATACATAACTTTCATATTTATTAATCACATCAATTTATGTAGCCACCCATCTCAAATATATGACTCTGGGTGGCCCACACACAATTAAAAACAATATAAAAACACCAAAGCAATTCAAAAACAATTTAAGAATAAAAATATTTTAAAAATACTACAAAATCCATAGTCGAGGTATTCTCACATCCATCAATAATGCTCAATCCAACCACTATGGAGGCTGTGCCTTGCATTGCCTTGCAGAAGATAACACAACTTTTTTTTTTTCTCTACTGCTCTTTCAAGTCGCACTTCAAACACCAAAGTATAGGATCCATTTAGTCAAGGCTTACAAAAAAGATAAAATATCTCCTGTTGTTCCAATCGATCGAAGACAAAAAATTATTGCCTCGCTCTAGCTGTGAGAGAAGTACTCTAGCTGTGAGAGATTAGTTCAAGAGACAGATGGGCGCTTATGAATTATCATCCTTTTCTCAGTTTAGTCAGCACCCACTTGCCTCTGCAGAAACTACTCTCAGCAAGCAGATTCAATATAGCTTGTTACCAAAGATTAAAGTCAGATGGCCATTTTGCAATCTTTTACTGAATTTTATGTCAGAAGTTTCCAATACAAAGGTGGTACAGAAATATCTTACTTAAATCATCAACATAGACGCATCACATGAAGCCATGATGCGGTTTGTTTAAATTTGGCTTAATGTACATGAATGTTGTCCAAGCTCAGTAAATCACGGCTTAATTGGTGAACTCTGGTTAAGCAACCCAAGGCTTGGTGTGCTATATGAACACAGCCTTTGCACAGATCAGATATACTGCATCATGCTAGCATTGCAGGAGCTCAGTTAATTTTGCTCTAACCACCACCAAATAATATATCTAAGAAGGAAGCCAATTCTATACACTAAGTTTAGATTGTAAAACCTTGTTGTTCCCTGAGAAAAGCTGTTCTATTTTACAAATACCTTTGGCTTATTTAGTCTCCCCTACTTGATCTCAGCAGCTGCCTCTGTAAATAGATATTCCTGAAACATGCATAGCCCAGGGAAAACTGCCTTTTCTTCTATTGCTGTTTTGAACTAACAAAATTAGCTAGCTGTTGTATGAGAAAGAACAATGACTCAAACTCAGAAAAAGGAGTTAAGTGACAGATGTGGGGGTGAGAGTAAGAGCTGATACAAAATGAGATGAAATATACAATAGGAACAAATAAGGAGGGGCCTGTGAAGATACAGAAACATTAAAAAAAGATGTGAAAATATGAAGTTCAGTGAAGAATACAAAAGGAATATTCGTACAGAGACAAAAGCCTGCAAGTGACAAAGTACACTCTCAACGTTACAAAACATGACATTGTTCAATGACTAATCATAGCAAATGAAGTTCTCCTGCAAGGCTCCCTTACAGCTTCTTTGCAGTCGCCACTGTGCTCCCCCAATTTTCACTAATGATTCATGCCAATTTTAGCAATTCAGAAAAAGACATCTCAAGCAACTTCTGGATACTTCTGCTGATATTCCAATTCCAACCAGATCAGTCTTACTGAAAAATGCTATTGTTGGGAAAGGTGCAATGGTATCTTAATAGATCTGTGGCTCCAGAATGAACACTTGGACCCCTCTACCCATAACTCAAACAATTCTGTGGCATTTGTTACCACATGGCAAAGCAGACAGAAATTCCTCGAATCCTTATATCTAAATCATGGGTGTACATCAAAGGCAAATCTTGAAACTGATCAGTTGTCCTAACTGAAACAGAGTTCATCTGAAATAAACCAAATACAAGCCTTCATGATCTTGGTTAGCGTCCTGGTTCACACAACATACTGAATACATAATTCAGTTTATTTGATTTGGGCTTAAAATTTTGGGTGAACCCAGTCATCGTGGTTTCTGAACCACAGTTTATGACTTTGTACTGAATAAAACCCAGTGAGTTGTGGCATACTCCATAAACCATGAGTAACACCAAGCATTATGCACAACCTTATCAAGAACATTTACCATCACTCCTTAGTACTGCATTTTTTGTGGCTTGGTTGCCCATTGATTAAAATGTAATATATTACCATTTCTTGTAACTTCCAAAATCTTTCATGTTTTATTTCCTAGACACAATTATGATGCATATAGTTTTCTTACAAATTGTATAAACACATATTTAAGGAGGAGGAAGAGAAGGAAAAAAGCACTTCTTTCCCCACCCTCTGAAAATGAGATTTTCCATTTTTTCACTGTATTTAAACCTTTGAACTATTGTGGGATTATATCACTTCTATGCTGTTCTGACATTCTCCTACCTGCTCAAAAAACCCAAACCAACTAAGCAAACCCTCAGACTTTAAAGCCTGCTTCAAAACTCATTCATTTTAAACTCAGCAGGTTTATTCCCCTAAAAGTTGCATCAAATTGTCAAGTAGTAATTTGTAAAGGCCATCAAAATACCATAATTTAAAGGCACCAAGCACAAAACACCTGCATTTATTTTGTCTGAAATCTGGCAAACTTCATACTGAATGAAGCTTGCCTGATTTCAACAAAATAAGATTCAAGATCAGAAACCTTTCCCAGGTCTTATGCAATAGAAATAAAGGAAAGCTGAAATTTGTGTGAAGAGGATTGTGTTATAAATTTTATAGTTTACAGTCTGGCAGAGGGCAATGTCAAACCATTTCTGCATTGTTGCTAGTAAAATTGCAAGGATGTGGCCATGTAATCACCCAGGATCAAGGGACTTTCTATATTCTTCTTCCCCCTTCTGAAAAAGCTTCCTTTGCCTCTTTTCATTTTCATCTTTGAAATATAGAATGTGGGATCTGAATGTCTTCTGCGGTTCCTTCCTCTGAGTGTACAGAAACTAGTGCAAAATGCCTGGTTTACATACAAATCACTAAGGCATAATCAGCGGATTCACACATTATTGTATGCAGCATGAATCAGGGCAAACACATGTGTAGTTTAACTATACAGAGACTTCAAATTGAGCTCAACTTTATAAAATTACCTAAGTCCTTTGTCAGCCATAACAGAGGCCTTCTTCTGGGTATATTTTTGGCTTCCCAGTCTAGTCTCCATACTAACATTTCCTGGGAGGGTCTCACATTAAACTACTAACCAGCTTTGGTTAATTTTGAGATTTGTGAAAATCCATTAGGTGCTGCCACACGTTTTTTAGCTATCATGAAGGCTTTGGCTTAGTTTGTCTCAATACGTTACCACAAAGGAGAGGAATCTTCTTGAATGTCCGTCCCCAAATGGCCTATCAAACAACGCTGTCACATTTGACATCAAGTGTAACAGATGCACATGATTTCTTGACTACTAATTCCTAACCACACTTTCTAACTTACATTACAGAGATCTTATCCACATTTTTCCTTGAACTGGGCAGGCTTCACTTTCTCAGGGTTTTTTGTGCCTGCTAATCACAGGCACAAAAAAACCCCTAGAGTTGCTTGTGGGCTTTCAATGTTTATCAATGAGGGGTATGAAGCTTTTAATGGGCGGACACCTTTGAGAACAGAATACAACTGGACAGTCTTCAATTTGGTAGTTCTTCAGTCAAATTATTACTTGTGATCTGAATCTTAGGGTCAACACATATCCCTAATTCTTACTACTGGGATCCCCTGACAGTGGTGGGCCAATCTTGATGGGGGTGAAGATGAGGTGGAGGAAAGAGGGGAAAATATTTTTAAAAGCTCTTGTGAACAACAGAAAGCCATTGTGACAAATCACCAAGACTGGAGAGTAACACATACTTTACTAGAAATCCAAGACAAGAATTTGAGAAATTTGCTGTACATCAGAAACAATTTAAACAGGAGACAGGCATGTTTATACAAACCTCAGATTCTTTGGATATATATTTCCAGTATTTTCTATCTCTAATGTATTTTTGATTCAGAAGGTACAGTACTGGGGACTACTGGTAAGAATACATGTTTTATATATATCTATTAAAAAAACTAATCGCAGGCTGCTAACAGACTTTAATGGTATATGGAAATGACCTTGGGAGATGGGAAGGGAGAGATGATCAGATAAGAGAGGGCATAGCCTGCAGCTGCATAATGGACAGAGAAAAAGACTCAGAAAGGAACCTCGCTAACTTCTCAGGCAGTAAGAGAGATGGCAGGAGATTTGTACTATCAGACTTGCAAGATTCTGTTAATATAGCCTTACAGTAAAGTAGAATTAGCTCATCTGGTCATGTTTCCTGTCTGGTCTACCTAGGAAGACTGCAGAGACAATAATTCATGGTTCACAGAAAAATAGCTGCCTCTTAGGTAGTTTCTGCCCATAATTAATTGTGCCTTGAATTATAACATACATAATTAATAACAGGAATACAGTACTTGCAATTCAGAAATAATTTTGAATACACAAACATGTATTTCAATCCTCTTACAAGGTATTTTATTTTGTTCACATACTATGCCATGAATTCATAAGGAATTGGTTCCAGCAACTCTGGCTCTTTGCCATTGGTTCTAACAAAGTGAGCTTCTCTTGGAGGAGCAGGCTGTAAACAGGAATACAAAAGAGGCACAAGTTACAATAATACTGCAAGAAACATCAGAGACTTTTTTACAGAGGGTTTTATATCACTGCACACTTATTGAATAGGCCATTTGCCTTTCCTCAAAATTGGGAACATATCTTAACAGCAAAGACCAAAAAAAAAAAATTATAGTCTTTTACATTTGACAAATTAAGCTAGTTGTAGATGACTGACAACTCAACACTCAATTTTTCTTTATAACTCTCCACGCTTCCTTTGATCTTTTTCAGATTTAGCTTGTTATGACAGTAGAGAATAGATTAAGGCATGCAGTAACATTTAACTAACACATAGCATTTCAAAGTTTTTTAAACACCATAAGAACTAAACACAGAATATTCAATTTATGTCAACGAGCCCTCACTAGTGCTGGGATCTGACAGGGATATATGAAATCAGATAATCTATCATTTTTCTTTTGCTACAAATTTAACCAAGCCTCAGCATTTTAGCCTAGCTATATACAAGGCGTTTCTCAAAATAACTTTAGATTTGCTTTAGCATCAACTATTGAAGATATATTCTCAACGTTACCTGGCGTTTTAACTCAAACCAAGTGCCCTTTTCCTTTGCTTCCTTTTTCTTCCTTTCATTTTCCTTCACACGCTGCAAAAAACTGTCTCTGCTCTTAGAATGCTTAATATGTTCAATACGCACATTGATTCTCTTAGCAAGGATCTTGCCTCTAGGGAAAAAAAAAGATGGACAGAGTCAGAGTTTTTGTGTTTTCTTTTAATGATCAAGAACTGCATCACTGAGATCAAGTCAGTAAAGCTCTGTTATCTGACAGTCCCAAACTGCACATTGTTGCAGAAGAGAGTCAGCATCTGTTTCCTCTGACAGGATCCAACCCAATTAAATATAATCTGGTTGGGTTTTAAAAGGATATTTGCTGTACCCCCCCCGAATGGCCAATTAAGACAAGAAATGTCTAACTGGTAAAGTGAAGGGGGAGACATAATAATATTCATAACACAGTAATATTCAGTAACAAGAATGACATCAATAACAAGGAATGCACTTACTTAACCTTCTTGTTCACAATAATGCCCACAGCATGCTGAGTAATGTTGTATACTCTTCCTGTCTTGCCATGATAACATTTGTGGGGCATGCCTTTTTGAACTGTTCCTGTGCCCTGTTAATACAAGAAAGTTACACCATAGTTATAAATAAAAATGCTGGGAAAGTTTATTAGGAAATTCTTGGGAAAGGGCATCATTGAATTACAGTATTTACAAGTGAATTCCTGTGTTCTTAAACCCATTAATATAACTGCTGCTCTGCCCCACAATATAAGCTTCTCTGGTCAAACCAGAACAAGCTTGCTTTCTCTTTAGGTAAGGTACTCAGAATGATTAGACCATTTCCCATTTTAATTAAACCCCAATCTTCCAGTAATCTTACTATACAGCTGCCAAATTATGAACAGTATAGGTATAATTTATGAGCCCAATGAATCACACATGGTTACTAATCCATATATCAAATCAAATCTTTATTACAGTTATATAATTTTATTTGCTTATTTGAGGTTCTAAGTTTCCCGGAGAGCTAGACAATGTCTCTGGTTTGCTTTCAGTGCCGGTGAAATGTTTTGTTCAATTTGCTTTGGTTATTACAAAGCAATCATAGGAGAGAGTCATCATCAAGCACCAGAGCATTAAAATAATAATGTAACACAATATTGTTACAGATCATAAAATCAGACATTCAAGTTAGGCTTTGCACCTAGAGTTCAGCAAAATTTTAACATACACCATTTGATTAAGTTTACACATATTGGAAAAAACATTGCTACAGTGTTTTCTGGATCCAAAATTATAACCAATCTCAAGTGAAGTATTGCACATCTGAATACAGATGTTCCATTATGTCCACACAATTTTTAATTAAAAAATTGCATCTCCTTTGTGTATTTTTTATGTTATTATATGGTAAAAGATATCAGAGCATATAGAAAACTCAATGATTTCAAGACGTTTATCTTTTTATATTATAGTGTTTTACACTTTTACTTTAGTAAAGTAACAAGAGTTCTGTAAGCTAATTTTAGTTTCAGGATAGTAATTTTTAAAGAAAGATACCTTAATGTCAACGATATCACCCTTCTTATAGATACGCATGTAGGTAGCAAGAGGGACAACACCTATTTTTTTAAAAAAAATACAATAATTACTTTTATTTTAGTTAACTTAATTTTATGCATGTTAATACTCCAATCCCTATTACTCCTGAAGAATTCTCTTTCCCTCAATAATGATCAACTGAAGGCATCAGACAAACCTGAAGGTGAACTTTACATTCAGGTGATATTGGTAACCATTTAACTATAGTGCATGTTATATAATTCACACCCCAGCGGTCACTCTTCACACAAGTAGGGATTCAACAAACACTTTTATTTCTAACTACTTATTAAATTTAACTGGCTCAACAAATATCACTTACCATGTTTGCGAAAAGGTCTTGAGAACATATAACGTGTCCCTCTCCTCTTTCCCTTTGTATTTGTCATCTTGACTGATCACTACAAGAGTAAGCAATATACAACATAATTCAGAAAAAAGAAATATAAAGATCACTGTGTTAAACAGATTTAAATGGAGTGTTTTCTACTAAATACTGAAATAGTGATGCTTCCTTGTCATTAACCACATGGTTACAAGCAAGAGAATTCATGTCAGAAGAACCATTTTCAGCAAGTGAAGAAAGTCTTGTTAAATTAGATTGAGCTTAATATTTTGTATGTGAAATAAGCAAGCCCTGCCAAAATACAGCTCACACACAACATCCTTTAAGACAGTGTCAAATTCTAAGGACCCCCAGCATGACTGAGCATTATTTTATGGCTTTCTCAGAAAGCGGGGAGGAAGCCTATTGTAAAATCAGACCTAAACTCTTGCCTACTCAGCTAAGATGGACGTGCTATACACATGGGATTTGCTTGTGACAGCCAACATTAGATCACTCTTCCCCAACTTGATACCCTGGACATTTGTTGCACTACATCTCCTATCATACCCAGCAGGCAGAATGGAGTAAACTAGCCTACAAAGCAAGTATCTCAAATGTTCACAATCTGTTCAAGATAACACCGTTCAAATTTTCATTCTCTCCACCCCAAATTATCCAATTCAATACTCTGAAAGAGGACAAAGCTTAATAAAATTCAAAGACAGAAAAACAAGTATTTGCTGAAGTAATCTAATTGTAGCTACTTTGATGTATAAATAAATAGCAGAATTGTAGCAATAATTAGAATTCCACTGAATGCAACAGGAGCAAAATATTTCTGAAATTAAAGTGGCAATGTTCATTCTGATTTAATCTCATCAGAGTACAAGCAAAGGATTGTAAATGTAACCTCTATCTTAAGGAGAAGGAGCCTTTATGTCCTAGAACAATATTATACAGTATTAGAAATGTTTCAGTTTTGTCTTTTCTGAATGTGATAACTTCCTATGTACATTCCTTCTTGTAACGTCTCCCCCCCCGCCCCCGGAACAATCCAGAGAAGAAATGGCTTCTTATATTGGCAAGAGAACATAACTAAACTTAAAGGAATGCAATAGATCACTGATTCAAGCATAGGTACCTCCACATTTTTAGTCCAATATTTTAAAATGTGATAGATCACTTAAGATCTAGAACGGCCCTGCATATGAGGAATACTTATCTCCAAGTGATGCCCTCCCAAATAAGCCACAACCCAACGCATCTAGAAGGAACCAGGTTGGGGGAACCTATATTAAACAGACATAACTTCCAATAGAGGCGAATATGTGTAGAACCCCAAGGACTCCACAGACATCACTTCAAAGAAAAATATACACAAGTCTACCATGCCTGAGAATTGACTCAGAACACCGATCGTGTTTATGCAGACAGAGATTTCTAACCCCCAGAGCTGCAGAGGAGATCTTCCCCAAGCCCCCTATTCAAGACTTCCTGAAGGCGGAGGGGGCGATGACTGTGCTCCGGGCCCCGCGTATGCAAAGCACGTGCTAAAGTTACTAAACTGCATTATCTGCCCAAACGCCGGACTACCGAAGGGGAAGAAGAGCAGGAACTACAACTCTCTCTGGGCCTCGGCCACGTGCGCTTGGATGCCATCCCTCCCGCCGCCCCCCCCCGCCGGACTTCGCTTCCGGCCCAAACCAAAACTCGCCCTTCTCTCGTTCTTCTACCCTCCTAGCCCCCACTCCCGCCGCTCACCTCCCTTGCCTCCCTGTCGGCCCCCGCACGCTCCTCTCCTGGCCCTCATTCCTCCGCGCCACGCCAAGCCACGTTTTCAAAACTGCCCAGGCCCGCTGAGTTCCGCCGAGCCAGGTTTTCTTCCACCCACTTCCCCGATCAGCCCCGATGCTCCTTTCCTCCCACCAGAGCCTCCGCATACCGGAGCCGACGAAAAAGGGGAGCAGCTAAACTCCTGCGGGTACCCGCAAAATGGCGTCGGAGGCCAAAAAGAAAGAAGGCGGGGCTTCGCGAAATCTCCGTGCCTTCCTTCCGGCTAGGGTGGGGGCCTGCTCGGACCCGCGTACCCAAAAAGAGCCTGATCGGAAAGTGGTCAGCGTTCCCCGAAATGCCTGGCCGAAAAACTGGCAATATTCGCACAGCAAGTTAAAGAAAACAGGAAGAAGGCGAACATCTGATTCTCCTCAAAATAAATATTCCGGGCTTTCTTAGATGTTATGATACTGAACTGGAGCAGGCACTGTTTTTGACAGCTTTCTAAGAGGGCCCCAGGAGGCTGAGCAAGAAAAGCGGAGTGTTTGTAAGTAGTAGGTGGAGCTTTGAGGACAGCCTGGATGGGGTGCGATCGCGAGCAGTTCTGCAGCCTATTTCTTGCGTAGTGGGTTAGGTTGAAGCTCTCTCAGACTGGGTTAAATAAGCTGGCACCTGAATGTTTCTTCTATCATAATTAGCTGTAAACCATGGCGTGCAAATTGCAATGGCTAGATTCATGCAATATGCTGAGCCGAAGTCAAGTATGGTGTACTGTAATGTGTGAATCCAGCTTAATACAATATAGGCTTTTAGAGCTTGAAAGTTGGAAGTTTTCCTGGATTCACACAATATACCAGACCCTAATGTAAGTTTGTTTTTGGCCTAGCATGATCCAACAACGGTAACTTGTAAGCTGTGGCTTCGGATTAATTTGAATGAGACTGCTATGCCTTAATTGACAAACGATGGCTTAGTGTGATTTGAATCCCCAGTGCATATATTTTACAGCAAGTTTGGCCAGAAGTTCAATTAGGGTCTAGCAGTAGATTTAGTGTTTAGATAGATACTAAATAATTTGCAATAACTTGATATGCTGGGTGGACTCCTAGTTTAAAAATAGTGTCAGGAGTCTTCTCTTTTCAAAATTAATCTGAGGAGAGTATTAAAGATTTGTATTTCTATATGCCTGTCAAAATTCACAATTGGGAACGTTCCACAAAAAAATCATAGTCCCTAGGGAAATCTTAATATTTTGCAACCTCATAAATTTATTTAAGTTACATATTAAAAGGAATATTGTTCATTTCATTGCACCCAGTTGTCTTATTAATGTAAGCTATTACCTGGATTCATATATAATGTGAAATTATAAACCATGTTATATAAATGAAATAGTTGGGTTCACTTAAAATATGAAGCCAAAATAAACCACATTATGGCAGTTTGTGAATCAGTCACTGCCTTGACTTACTGAAGTTTTGTTTAAATCAGTTATAGATCTACCTTAATTCTCTTTACGTATTCACTCAAAAATATACATCATCCAATGAAGCTTTCTCCCAGTTCAATGTACATGGGAGTATGTAGCCTCAACTGTCTTGCTTTTAAACAATTGTTTCCATGCCTAATATTAAGATATTTAACAAATGTAACAGCTTCACCTGACTAAACAACTCAGTGGTCATATGATGTTGGAAAATTTGAGTTGGTTTTATAGCAAGTCCATGAGCATATCTTTCACAGGGAGCAGCATTGATTAAAGTTCATTGTAAATCTGTAGTTGATGAATTGCTTTTACAAATGAATAATACTCCAAATTAATTTTGTCAGTTTTCCTTTCCATAGAGAAATAATGTTCATATCTGTCTTATATAGGGTATTTAGGAAGGAGAACTGAACTTGTTACTTCATTCAAGGATTATCCTTATATACGGAAGTAAAAAAAAAAAAGGCTATATATTTTTTGCTTAATGTCTTTCAGCCAATTTCAAAATCCTTAAAATACTACAAAGAAAGAAACATATTAATAACATTTCACATTAAACAATTTCATTGTGACTCCCTAAAATATTTTAGAGACCTATTTGGTGTAAATAAGAATTTGTACAAGCAATACCTATTCCTTCCAATCAGTGTTTTGATGGTCTGTCATTTAACAGTAGCTTTCGTGGTACAGATATGTGAGGAAGATTCAAACAGATGGAATCTGATCATCAGTGGTGTATTCATAACCCATACAGATTTTATCCTTGGATATAGCCAGATGGGAAGTTTAAATTAGCTGACCATCTGCAAGTACATTAATTAGGAACAAAACTACGGCAGATTTTTTGAGGGGAAATAGTATAGTGAGAAAGGAAGCCAATCAAAATTACTGTTTTCTACTTTTCTTGATGACAAAGACAGCATTGCTTAAAAATTGATTGCAGCATAAACATAATAATGGCTGAACAATCTGCAAAGAAGAACAAGTTACTACTAACATGTTTTGTGTCACAGGAAAAATTATGCCAAACATCAGCACTGCATCAAAGTAGGAAGTTTTACTGAATGTATAGCACAATCCTAAGTATGTATATTCTGAAGAAATTCAAATAACATGTAAGGGGAAACACATGAGTATATAACTCAGTACGTACTTTGCTTAGTGGAAGTCTGGGTAGCAAGGAGGAATATAAATTAATATTAGTTGCAATAATAATATTCAGTTACTGACACCTCCAAATAGGGTTAAAAAATCCTCAATGCTTTAAATTAACTAGGTGCCATCAAGTTGAGTTGACACCTGATGATTCTATGGGCAAATGCTCTCTATGCTTGTTAGCCTTTCCAAAGACATTCCATCAATCTTTTGAACCTTTCCTCCATCTTATCAATAGACCTCCTCTTATATTTCTCTCACTATATATTTGCTGATCATCACTTCTAGGAAGCAGTTGGTTGGTCCAAATGGTTGGTTCAATCATACTTTTTTCCTTGCAGTCCATATATCCAATTAGTAATTCTCTTCAAATCCATAAATTCAAAGGTATTTATCTTCTTTGTCTTGCTCTTTTCAGTGACCAGTATCCACAATTATACATTACCACTGGGAAAACAATTGCATCCTTGTTGTCATTGAAATGTCCTTATCCTTCATGATCTTATCTAAAATTGTCATTACTTTTTTCCTCTAAGATTAATCTCTTTATTTCTTCAGCATGCTGTTCATCTTTCTACAGCCTCAAAACCAAAATTATTGCTAACTGCTATAAATTCAGTAATCACATAGGATGACATTATCTTTGTTTTCTTAATGTCTTTAATATTAACATTTTCACTTACTTTCATAGCGAGCTATCTAAAAATCTTTACTTTTGGATAACAAAGTGCTATATCTCAAAGTGCATTTAAACCTTTTGTCACCATTCTATTTATATTCTATAATATATCTCTATTACATTTCATTATCTGATTTCAGCTCTGTCTTTTTTGGAAACCTGCCTGTACATTTCACATTCCTCTCTCCATGTATGCCTCTATTATTTCTTCATAAAATCTTAAGGAAAACTTCTGTTCCTCTACAATTTTGTTTAAAAGAAATTAGTATAATTATTTGATGATTTGTATATTCAGTTGTGTCTCCATTTTTAGTTAGAAAAATACTCTTTCCCCAATTTTTAGAACATCCTGTCTTTTTTATATTTGACAAAGAACAAATATAGGTTTTATTAACAAAAATAGATTTGTTGATAAATAAATTAATCTCTTTCTTTGCAAGTTTAAATAGTTCAGTGGATATCTCTACCTGGTGCTTTCTCATTTGAAACCTAATCTAGCTTGTCTTACTTCATTTTCTAGATAGAATTAGTTCCTGATGGTTTGTCATTTCATATACTTTTTTGTAAAGTGTTTCATCTTCCTTTTTTCTCATCTGCCTTTATCAGATCTCTTGCATGACTACTCTTGAGAGTTCCTACCTTAACTGTAAATTTTCCTATGATACAATTGATCT
Source organism: Python bivittatus (assembly GCF_059951505.1). Taxonomy (NCBI): domain Eukaryota; kingdom Metazoa; phylum Chordata; class Lepidosauria; order Squamata; family Pythonidae; genus Python; species Python bivittatus. The sequence goes on along the minus strand of NW_028277056.1, from coordinate 21,728,426 downwards.
TCTTGCAAAGAGCTCTCATTTTTCTTTTCTTGATATTATCCTCTATTTGTTGACTTTTTAATCAATATATTTTCTTTTTTGACATTGGAAATCAGCAGTCCGTTCATCTTGTGTTGTTTTTGCCTAAACTATAATCTGTAAACCAAGCTCCCATTGTATCTCTCCCTGCACATTTATTCTATAAAGTACAATACCGTGAACTTCCTCGTAATATATCACTAGGGCTCAATAATATTTTTATCTACTTTGTGCTTAGAACAACACAGGTCTACAACCTAAATTCCAATATATTTCTTTATACAGTGACCTTATTCACATACTACAGTAAGCTGGTTTGCTTTACAATGGTTTGTTGAATTATCAGCAGCTGGTTTTTCACAGCACACCAATTCATAAGCCATGATTTACAGATCACACTGGGAGGGTTTAACAATTCATTAGTCAAACCAAATAAACCAAACCCTCCCCATGCTGTCCTGGATTAAGACCATGCCCATCTAATTCCATGCTGACATCTTTGGCAGCTGAGCTGATTTATGTCCAATTTAGCTGCAATTTACTGAGAATTCTTTAAAGCTTTGGGCAGGCCATTTTCCTATTAGTTGGAACCTCCCAGGCTTTCTCTACTCCCCACAGATTAAACTCTCAGAAAAATAATTTCTCAGCTGTTCTAGATTGAACAGAGGTACCTACTAACTTTGCAACCCCCCCCCCATTGTAAAATCTCAGATTTTGGGGGGGGCATGAATTAAGAATGTGGAAGGAGACACTGGTTGGCTGTTTTTTTTGTGTGCATTTTGCCCTCTTGGTGAGCTGAGGGGTGCACTCATTACCTCATGTGGTGTTCTTTCCGTTTCAAGGTCAGTGATGGTGTTTCTGAGAGTTGGGAAATGAAAATAGGGGTACTGCGATATGGGAACTGGGCAAATGCAAAACTAAATGTGGATTGCCTCAAAAGAAGATGAAACTAATGTAAGAAGAATGGGGCTGCCAGTGGCTATTAGCCTTGCCTGTTTAGATTTTAATTATTCCTGAAATGCACTATTAAAAAAAAACAACTTTTTAAATATTTTTGCCATATTCAGAGCTGTATGGCATTACCTAATTCATTGCCACCTTTGAAGTTTCAGTCTTCAACTCATCCCCTCCCAAATAATTTCCACTTGTCCACCCATAGCGTTATCTAACTTTCACTTTTTAAAAAACTCTACATTTTTTACATGCTTTCCACTAGAATGTTCTGTATATTGTATACAGAAAAGTTTGTTTTCAATACAATATTACTAGCCATTATTGTAGATCACAGAATCTGAACAATACTCAAAGCTGCTCCAGAAGGGAGGGAAAATGGAAAACCTCGAGGGACAGAAGTGCAGTAGGAAAGCAGCATTTGCATTTACGCAACTATTCCAAATCCACAATAAGCATGGTCCTACTGCCTTATTCTATTATCCTTTAAACATTAGGCATAATTATTTCCCAAACGTTTTTTAAAAAAACTTAGTATTTTAAATATGCTGAGTTTCTCTATTTTTTTGTATTGTTATATACTAGATTTTACTGTGTCAGTAGCTATAAACCAATGACTATAGGTGGTATAAATGTCATTTAAAACCTTCATATTGCTAAACTTTAACTAGGATTACCTGAAGCTAACATCCTATCCCTGTCACCCACAAACTTGCCTTCTAAAGACATATATGAATATGCATATATTAATACATGTATTCCTGTTTGATTAATCAGAAGGTTTAATGAAGCTAATTAATAAGAATTTGCCCTGAAAAGGTAGCTATTATATAGTATTGCTGCTTTGCTTGCAAGAAATCCCATATACTGAGAGGACTATAGTCAAAGCTATATGGATAAATATATGTTTGGCTCTGACAGAAGTGCTCCTTGTGAGAATTTTACTGGCCGGCATCTTTCATCGTGCTAAGCCATGGTAAAGTAAGCCGCAATTGGATCGTGTCCCACAACATATTAAGCCATAAAGCGTGGCTGGGTTCACGTATCCAAGCAAATCAGGGCACAGCTTGATGCGTGATTCCAGGGGTTTCGGCAGCCCTGTTGCCAATAAGTAGGACCCAGCAGCTGGAACCGGGTATCTCTAAGACCTAGAAGAACAGGACCGGACAGGGGGAGCGCTCGTGCGCGAATGGTGAAACCTGATTGGTTGAGTTCGAGGGCCAGCGAAATCTGGGTACAACCCGCAGAGGCGGCCCAGGCGCGCGCGCGTGTGTGTGTGGGCGGAAGAAGGGCCGGTTCGCGCAGTGGTGCGCGCGCGGATCCTCCAAGAAGCGAAAGCGGGTAGGGGACGGTTGGTCCCGCGGGCAGGACGGGAGCGTAACTAGCGCGTGCCGCTCGCCCTTCGGCGGTTGGAGCTGTGACGGATCGTTTCGTTAGGCGGGCGGAGCCCTGGTGGGTTCCGCTCCACACAGCTGGGGGTGGCGCTGCCGCCGCCGCCGCCGCCGCCGCCTGGCTGCCCTCTTCCTCCTCAGGCGGGACTCCCCCGGCCCGGCTCGACGTTGTGATTGGGTAGAAGAAGATGGCGCTGCGCGGATGGAAATCCTAATGACAGTCTCCAAAATAGCCTCCATCTGTACCATGGTGAGTGTGAGGGGAATCGCCCCCGTCCGCTCGCCCTCTCGGGCCCATGCGCGATCGCGGGTGGGAGGCGGGGCGCCGGGCGGGGGAATCTGGGCGGAGCTCGGGCGAAGGTGTGCTTTTCGCTCCGTTGAGACGGGAATGGGGAGCGTATGCCGAGGGGAGATCCGTCGGGGGCCCTTCTCCCTGAGAAGGATTGCTTCCAGGCAGCAGAAACGGAAGACTTGTGGCCCGAAACTGTTGTCGTGCGTATTTGCTCACAAGCAAAGCCCATGGAGTTCGGCCAAGTTGGCATGCCTGTCAAAGGGCACGTTAGGACTTAATAGTCAGAAGGCGATCCTGAAACAGCCGTGCAAAGAAATTTGGTGGGATCTAACACCTGACCTTGACCCAAAAGGCTTACACATAAAGGAATCTAAGCCTGCGAATTTGTATTGAGCAGCAGAACTGAACGGATCTTTCAGGATTTCCTCACCTAACTCCTCTCTTGGAATTTAATTTCAGCCAAATAAAGGCGGGGGGCAGGGAGAGAAATAACTTCGTATTAAAATTTGGTTAAAAAAAAAAAACCTCTTGCTGATGTCTTGCAAATTATCTGGAACATTTCCCCTGAGATGCAGATGTAACTTCTGCTCAGTGCTCTGCAGATAGTGAAGGGGCAGGAATGAGTCAAAAACAGAAAAACTTGAGGAAAGGAAAAGGATTTTGGAGGTGGGCCTCATGAAAGGAGAGCTTTAGGTAGAACAGATATAACAGATGAAGAGGGTTTGTGTAGCAATATGGAGTTAAAACAAAAATGGTGGCGGGTTTTGTGTCAACCTGTTGAAACTGGTCATGTAGTGCAGCAGAAAAGTGAAGTGGTCTGTGTTATTATAAGCATTTGGGGATTTTTAATGAGACCAAATTTTTTTAAAAATCACTTGAAAGTCTCTTCAGAGATTATCTTCTTCTGAAATATGATTTAGAAGGGATGTTGATATTATGTATACCTTTGGGTGTGCTGATTGTGCTTTTTTATTTCATCCTTTATGTTTGGCAGCTTAGCTTAAAATTCTTATGGAGAGGGTGTTTAGCGCCATTATACTGCTTCTTTTAGTGTAATGTAAACACTTCTTTGTGAAGCCAGGTTAAAAGCCCTTTTTCTCAGAAAACAAAATAGTTATTATTTTACAGAAGTTTGTAAATCATTATCTGGATCCAGTTGATTCATAATACATTTACCTCATAGCCCCCTATTTCTGAGTCAAATTACTTTGTCTCTTTTTCATTCTGCCCTTTAAACTTCCGCAATGCAAAAAAAAAATTTTTTTTTTGATAAATCCCACACCCTAGAGAGGTTCCAAGAACCATAAATGGGATGCATATAGATTGTAGGTTGTGTGCCCTTCACCTAGATTACTTTTTCCAAAACTCAAATGAAATAATTATTTTTGTTAATATTAACTATCTTTCCCAGACTAGCTGAGCAATATCATATCAAAATCACTATTCTGAAGTCAGCTTCTTAACTAAAGTAGCATGTAAGTTGGTATGTTGAATTAATTATCCCTTTTCTGTGGCTATATGTAAACTTCAGAGAACAGTCAACCGAAGAATTGGGGTTCTGGCTACCTATAAAACAAATGGAATACATATCAAAAATGCACAGTAAGCAATCAAGCAGATAGGGCTAGCTACAGGTGTCAAGTGAGCTAACAGGAAGAAGGAAAGAGAATGACTGCAAAAAGCTATGAGAGATTATGTGCTGAGCTGTGAGGGACTGTGAAAAGGTGATCTCTTAAATAGCTGTGGATTGCAAGGAAAGTGTCCTGAGAGCTGCTGATTGCCAAATGTGGTGGGTTGAATGATTGTTTCCTGTTGAATTAGCAGAGACTATAATAATAATTTAAAAAGGCAGGTTCCAGAGGGTGAGATCACTGACTGAGAAAACAGAGTGAACTAACAGCAGGTGGGTGGGAAAGTTTAAGTGGGGAGTTCCTAAGAAAATTTCCCTCTAAGTCAAGAGTTTGTACTTGGTTAATATGAGAGCCTGCAAAGGGAAAAAGAAAAAATAAAAGCCTTTCTACTGGGGTGTCCTAAAAAATGGTGAAGATTAATGTATATGAGTATGTAGTTGTGACCTATAGAATACAATTGGCAACAATTCCAATGAGAAAAAAATGGAGGAGAATAGAAGATGTCAGTGCGGGTACATAAGCTTAATGAAAATAAGTGATATTGATTGGGTGTCCACAAGGATACATTTTGAGTGTGCTGCCATCAATAATTGTGTTAGTGACTTGGATTAAATGAATGCTTACTAAGTTGCAGATGATACAAAACTGAAGGGAATGGTTATTAACTCAGAAAATAAAACTCAAAAGATCTTATTGGGTTAAAGAAATGGACTGAAATAACATAATGAAGTTTACCAGATATCACTACAAACTTCTTCATATAGGAAACAAAATGAAATATAGGATAGGGATAATTGACTTAGTAATAACACTAAGTAATTGTTTGCAAGCCAAATATGTGCTAATAATGTGATGTGGCTGCGAAAGAGAGAAAGAAAGAAAATGTAGTTCTAGGCTGAATTAATGGAAGTATAATTTCCAAATCATGAGAGTCACTGGGAGTTGGATGGCATATAAATTTAATAAATAAGAATAATTCTATTTCATTCTGTTTTGGTTAGACCCCAACTTGAGTATTGTGTCTAAACCAGTTTTAAGATGGATTCCTTAGGACAGTTGGAGGAAGAGATGGAGATCACTGCATTCTTCAATATCTTGAAAGAGTATAAATTAGAAGGTCATACTTAGTAGTTGGGTTCCCTAGGCTTGTATGTACAGCAAACCTGGGCTACCTCTATTCCAGAAATTCTCAAGAAGAGGTGATTACCTTTTCTGTCTTTTTCCAGAACTCAGGACACTGAATATTAGATTTAAGTTACAGGACATCAGATTGCAATTGAGTGTTAAAAGAAAAAAAAACTTCCTAATATTAAGAAAAGTTCAAAGCAAAGAGGATTATTCATGGAGATGTTTAATAAGCTATTAAAGTTTTAATGAAAAATTAATATATACAAATATGCAACATTGAAAATATAGAATTTTCATGTAGAAAGAGAGCACTTACACCACTGGTGGGCACAGCCTACAGTACTTTGCAATGACACACAATTAAACTGAGCCAAACTGAGAAATGCTGTAAAACGTTGCAAAATGTAGCATGTGAGACCTCCTTTCTAGAGGCATTCATAGAAAAGAAGGAATGTTTTGTATTCAATTTGGAACAAAAACCAAAACAGCTTGAGCATTTTGTGTTAAAACAGAACTTGAAATGTATTAGGATCCTGACTATAAAAATGGAAACTGAAGGCAACTTTATTGCTCCCTTTTTTTGAAACTCAAATAGCCATTCAGTTTTAAAATTACCGTAATTTAATAAGGCATCCAAATATATAGTCCCCTTCCCTTCCCTTCCTTCCCTTCCCTTCCCTTCCCTTCCCTTCCCTTCCCTTCCCTTCCCTTCCCTTCCCTTCCCTTCCCTTTTCTTGAGTCAGTATTGACTCCTGGTAGCTGCCTGGACAAGTCCTTGCAGTTTTCTAGGCAAGATTTCAGAAGTGGTTTGCATTGCCTCCTTGCTAGGGCTGAGAGAGAGTGATTGGCCCAAGGTCACCCAGCTGGCTTTGTGCCTAAGGAGGGACTAGAACTCAAGGTCTCCCAGTTTCTAGCCTGGTTTCTTAACTACTACACCAAATTGGGTCTCTGTAGTATCTTTACTATTGTTTATTTCTATTACTACTATGTCTACTGTGACTGTCCTGCTGGTATATATATATATCAGTTATGTTTTGAAACTTTGTGGAAAAAGTTTGAAAAATGCAAATGCAAGCAATTTTAGTATGCAGACAAAAGAGAAGTAAAATCTTTGTCAGGTTTGTGTAGTAAATGCTACACATTTACAAAATCAATTTTTCACATATAACTCTTCAGTACTGATTAAGTAACTGCAATTTCTTAGGTAAAGAACTTCTATCCAAAATTTGATCAAGGATTTCATTAAAATCTTTACTTATCAAAATTTTATAAGGCAAGATTACTTAGATAAGGATTACCAACATTGATAATAAATATTAACTATTTTTTTCTAAAGATCACTACTCTTAAGTAATTGTCTTCTGTACAGTGGTACCTCTAGTTACGAGCGCCCCTACTTACGAATTTTTCGAGATACGACCAGCTCCGGACCCAAAAATTTACCTCGACTTGTGAACTCGCCTCGACTTACGAACCGGATCCGCGGCCATTTTCCGCCTGTTCCATGTGGTCCACAGCCATTTTTCCGCCCATGCCACGTGGTCTGCAGCCATTTTCCGCCCGTTCCACGTGGTCCGCGGCCATTTTTCTGCCCATGCCATGTGGTCTGCGGCCATTTTCCGCCCGTTCCACGTGGTCTGCGGCCGTTTTTCCGCCCCTGACACGTCCGCGGACGCCGGAATGGATTAACGGTAATTACATTGAACCTTATGGGAAAATTTGCCTCGTGTTGCGACCAATTCGAGTTGCAACCAGAGTCACGGAATGGATTAAATTCGTAACTCGAGGTTCCACTGTATCTGCTAATACTTGCAACACAGAAAGCACGGTATCTTTATTAATATGATCATTTTCCCTGTCTCGTTAGTAAAGCTGCAAATACAAATAGAGGACCGTAGAGTCATAGAATATAAGTGGAAGTGATCTTGGAAATGATTAAGAGCAGTGTTTCCCAACCTCAACAACTTTAAGATGGCCATTGCTAAAAATTCTAGCACTTAACGTCCACACATCTCAAGCTTGTCAAGGTTAAGAAACACTGATTTAGAGAACCTCCCTGCCCAGTGCAGGAATCTATTCCTTTTCCCAGCAGATGGGTATCCAACTTCTGTTTAAATATTTCCATCAAAGCAGAGTCCACCATGCCTGAAAATACTTTGTTCATTGTTAAACAGTTCTCACTGTCAATTCTCACTGATATGCAACTGAAATCTACTTCTTCGTAATTTAAACTGATTTCTTGTCTTATCTTCTGTAACAATTCTGAACAGTTCTGCCTTGCCTTCTACATGACAGTCCTTCAGATATTTGAAAACAACTACAGGTAATCCTCGCTTAATGACAAGGATTGAGACCAACAACTCTGTCGCTAAGTGACATGGTCATAATGCTCAACATCACATGACCATGTCGACTTACGATGGCAATTGTGGCAGTTCCAGTTGCTGTCATTAAGGTAATCCTGCATGTCACAACATCCCACAGTCACATAATTGTGACCTCCTGTTGGTTTCCCCATTGACTTCGCTTGTTGGAAACCAGCAGTGAAGGTTGCAAATGGCAAACACATGGGTGTGGGATGCTGTGACTGTTGTAATTATGAGACAGTTGCTAAGTGCCCAGATTGCAGTCATGTGACCATGGGGATGCTGCGACAGCTGCAACTATGAGGAAAGGCCGTAAGTCCCCTCATTCAGCACCGTTGTTACTCTGAATGGTGTCTGAACAAGTGGTTACTGAACAAGGACTACTCTATCATATTTTCCCTCAATCTCCTCTTCTCCAGGCTAAACATAGCCAACACCTTCAACAGCTTCTCTTTCTAGTCCCTTTCATATTGGTTGCTCTCACCTAGACATCTTCTAGTTTATCAGTGTCCTTCTGAGAATGCAATGCCTGGAATTGAGTCCAATATTCTAGGAGCGATCTGACCAATGCAAAACAGAGAAGAGCAATGGTTTCTATTGGCCTTGATGCAATACCACTGTTGATGCAGCCTAGGATTTTATTTGCTTATTTTACATGGGAATCACACTGTTGGTTCATGTTCAGGTTGTGATATATTGATGAAGATTCTCGGTCATCCAGGTGGAATTATCTGGAGGTGGAGTCATGGCAACTGGACTTCTTTTCTTTTGGTTAGATACATTTCGCTGCTTGTCCAAGCAGCTTCTTCAGTCTAGAAAGTTGGCTGGGGGGACCCCATAAATGTCTTCCAGGGTATATCTTTATACTTGTATAAGTTAAAATGTCTTGTGGTTTAATGATGTTATCCCTATCAGCTGCATTATGTGCTATATATAATTCTATACTTTCTTCTTCCGGTGTTCAAACTTTGGATTCTGATTTTTATCTTTCAGCTTTATAATCTAGTTTGAGGGTTGTTTTTTTAAATTTTAGAAAAGCATGTACAGTGGTACCTCTAGTTACGAACTTAATCCGTTCCGTGACTCTGGTTGCAACTCGAGTTGGTCTCAAGTCGAGGTAAAGTTTCCCATAAGGTTCAGTGTAAATACGGTTAATCCGTTCCGCCCTCCGAATTTGGTCGCACCACGAGGCAAATTTCCCCATAAGGTTCAATGTAAATACGGCTAATCCGCCCTCCGAATTTGGTCGCACCCCGAGGTAAATTTCCCCCATAAGGTTCAATGTAAATACGGCTAAACAGTTCTGAAACATGCATTTTATTTTTAAACCTCAAAAACCTTCCAAACGCCACAAAAACCTTCCAAACGCCACAAAACACACCACAAGCCTCACTGAACGTCTCCTTGCTACCGCGATCTCGCCCACAGGAAGCCACGACCGCGTGGCAGCAGGGAAAATGGCCACGGATCCGGTTCGTAAGTAGAGGTGGAGTTCGCATGCCGAGGTAAATTTTTGGGGCCGGAGCTGGTCGTATCTTGAAAAATTTGTAAGGAGGGGTGTTCGTAACTAGAAGTACCACTGTAGTCTGTTAATTTTAGGTATGTAGCTGATAGGAAATCATAAATTTATAATAGTAAAATTAACCATAAATGTAGATGCCCGGTATAAGATCCCCTACCTATATACCCATAAATGCTAATTACATGGGTAAACATTCTTTCTATCATATTTAATATTAGCAATTTATGGATTTGTATTAGAATTGCAAGGAAAAATTAAACTGCAAATAATGGCCAACCTAATTTCCTTTTTGGTATACCACAAAATGCCATTATTAATCAAATTTTATATATTATAAATGTTATGCATTATACCCTTATTCTTGCTTCACACATCTTATTTAGTTGTTCTTAGTAAATTACTTAATTTGTATGGTCAAACTGTGCTATAAAATAGTTTAATAATTGCTACTAAATACTATTTGTTTTTCCTCTTAGGGCGCTAATGCCTCAGCCTTAGAGAAAGAAATTGGTCCAGAACAATTCCCAGTCAATGAACATTATTTTGGTTTAGTAAATGTAAGTTTCATATTTTGCTTGCTTTGAAAAAGAAGTGGAATGAATAATTTAGATAAGAAAGTTGCTGAAAAATTGTTTGCCAGGATGTTAGAGATTGATAGCTTAGAGAAAATAATAATAAAAGTGGCTATAATGTTGAATTAATTTATTTCATGTACTGAACAATATTGTTCAATTTATTTAGTTTTGGTTCAGATCATAAATTATTCATACCTGTAACACTGAATTATATGTATAAGATATGCCCAAATTGATAGACGGTGCTCCTGTAGATCCAGATTCAGTACTGTCAATCTCTTCTCTAACAGTGGATATGTTTATTTCTTATCTCTGTCTCAATAGCAATTGTTCCTATCTCCCTTCCTTTATTGATTTTAACAATGGCTTATATCATTTATACTGATATTTACCTTTGCTTACCCTAATTATAACTCTCATGTAAATAAGGAATTGAAGAAGGTTTGAATATCTGGGTTTGTGTTAACTATCTTTAGCATCAGTGTAGTTGCAGTGACAAAAAACATATTTAATGTGACAAGAAATACAAGGAGGAATTTGCTCCGAACAGTAGAAGAATCTGTTATTTTCTTTATTAATATTACAAAAAAGAGACACAGTGGCATTTTTGACAAGAAATTTATATTGTGATGAGAACTTCAAAACTGAAGGCTTTAGTATTATTGTATATGATACAAACAAAACATAAAATAAAGTTTTCTAATGCCTTTTAAAATAATTTCATTAACAGTGCATAGATCACAGAAAGGTATGCGTTATTGTTGGTTATTTCTAAATATAAGTAAAATATAAGCCAGATGGCAGTAAACAAGTGCATGTTTGCTGATCATTATATTTATCCCAATTAATCGACTATGTTATCCTTCAGAATCCAAAAATCATTAATATGCTTTAGCAAATTTCTTTCTGCATACCATTTACTTAGTGATCCTTGTTAGTCTAACTTAACTGACAATTTGTTTTCTAGTTTGGAAATACATGCTACTGTAATTCAGTTCTTCAGGCACTTTATTTTTGTCGACCATTTCGAGAGAAAGTCTTGGCATACAAGAGTCAGCCCAGAAAAAAAGAGAGTCTTCTCACCTGCTTAGCTGATCTCTTCCACAGTATAGCCACCCAGAAGAAGAAAGTTGGAGTGATACCTCCTAAAAAGTTCATAACAAGACTACGAAAAGAGAATGGTAATGTTTTATTTTGTTGTTGTGAAGGCTTTGCATTTAACAATTTAATCACAACATGGGCATTTTCTCTCCATTATTCAATTATTCTTTCCCAGTATTCTTAGTTGGACTGATCTTCAAAACCCAAACCTTTGAAATTTTGTCATAAAAGTACTATTGTATCCTTCAAGTCCAGCAATAAGTCTTCCTTGCAACCCATTTATTTTAAGCAAATAAGATACTGCCTGATAGCATCTGATTTCAGGAAGTTTAAGAATTGCATAAAGACACAATTTGAGTAAAGTAGCAATCAGTAAAACTATAATAAGACTACAAAATATTAAATTTGATTAGCACAGCTAATATAAAGAAAATGTTCTGGTAAACAAAATGAGTTTTAACCTGGTATCTAAATGGTAACACAGAAGACAACATGTTGAAAATCCCTAAGGAAGCCAAAGTCATTATAGTTTACTGTAAACACCAGTGTTTTGAATTGAGTTTAGAAATGGATTTGTAGATATTGAAGATTTTTTTTCCTATTAGTGAAATACGATTGCAATTCACAGACCCAGAGAGTAATTAAATGTAATTAATTAATTAAACTGCAGTTTGCAAAAATAGCCCACTGAATAACTTAGTTAAAATAGGAGCTCACAGATATAGGTTGCTCTCTCCCTGCCCAAGAAAGCACAGCTACCATACTAGTCTGGATACCTGTATCCACTACAAGTGAAACACCATCATCCAAAACACTGGGATCATTCATTCAAAGAACTTCTGTTATCTACTGATTCTAGGCACCTATTCAGCTTACTCTAACTGAAATGAAGATGAAATAAAACTTTGTGTTTTTAGCTTGCCAATCTCCAAATGACCTTTCCAGTAACTTCACACAAGTATTATTAAGCATGAGAGACAAGATGAAACTATGTGGTGCCAATAACAGAAGCATAAAACTTTTAAAAAGCATATAAATTTAATAAATAAATAAATCCTCCAACTTCTTAAAATAACTCTACAAGTAGAATTGAACATTTGTTGAACTGATTGAGAAAGATACTCTGGTCATTTATTTTATGCATTTGCAACTTTCTCCTTTTGTGAATTTCTTCAGTTCTGTCAGGATGCAAACTTTTTTTTTTTTTTTTGTACAAGAGACCAGATGGAGACCTATTTGTCTCTCTGGTTTGTTGTTGCTCAGCAAATACTTCTGCATCATACACAAGTTTTGCATGGAAGAAGAAACTCATTATTATTTCATTTGACCAACCCTTGAACAAGTCATTTCTATCTGCAGGTACACCTTCTGTTTTATTCCTAAAGAATTCCATTTTAGTAATTTGATTCAACATCTGATTTGTTAAGAAAAGGACATAGGTGAATTAGAAAGAGCTTCTTAAGTATTCAGACACAATTTTTAAGCTCTTAGTTGTGAAGAGTAAAACATAAGGCATCAGTTACTGAAATAATTACAATTTAAAAGAGCCAAAGAACCCTCTCACAAGCAGGAACTTGTGTTTTTCATTTGGATTTTTAGTTACACCTTAGTTGTATTTTAGTATGGAATCAGGTCTGTGCAGTTTCATACTATGAATCAAAATGAATAGTGCTTCTGAAAGATAAAGTATTAGTCATCTTTACTTTTTAGGCATTTTTTCTTAAATATATCGTTAAATACAAGACACTTAGAAAAACATTTCAAGGTCTTAGCTTTCTGGGATCAGTGTTCCACCAGTGGCCATGTTGTATGTTTAATATACCTTTCAAAAAATATTATAAAACTATCAAATTGCAGAATATTCTCATAAGCATGGGGGCTGTGCAGTGTTTGGGATTTGATTCCAAATTCCAGACCTTTGGAATATGGAATCGAAAAATTATAGTACCTATCTGTAGCTCTTCAAAGCAGCCAACTCTTTTCCTGGGATCATACTAATGAACATATATTTGCTATTGGGTAGAAGCAGGCTTGTGTACTGCAGATACCCTTGTCTTTTGTTTGCAAAAGTACTTTCAGTCCCTCTTCAAGATGTTCCTGTCACTGATGCCAACAATACAAAGTCAGGAGCAAAAAAAAACCAGTTCTTGAAAGTTTAATCATGCATAGGACCAAGTTCCAATAACACACCTGAAAGAATATAAAGTACTAGAGTCCAGAATATCTGTTCCAACCTGTTTGCAGTTGGTTCTAGAATATTTTGGGTCACACTAAATATATGATGGAAAGTTGCGAGAATGTTAGAATGTTGAACACAGCAAGAATTCAACTGGATAACCTCAAGGCTTATGTAACTCAACCCTCTGTTTCATATGATGGCAAACCAGATGCTACAGAAAGTCAGTTATGCAGGATGTGTACAATAAGTTTCTGTCACTGCTGGTTCCCAGCAACTGCTTTTTAAACATATTTATCTACCCAAGAAGTAGACTAAATGTATCATTTTTTGTAGAGCTTTTCGACAATTACATGCAGCAAGATGCACATGAGTTTTTGAACTATCTGCTGAATACAGTGGCAGATATTTTGCAAGAGGAGAGGAAACAGGAGAAACAGAATGGCCGTTTACCTAATGGCAACATTGACAGCGAAAACAATAATTCCCCAGATCCAACATGGGTTCATGAAATCTTCCAAGGAACATTAACCAATGAAACAAGGTGTCTCACCTGTGAAACTGTAAGCATCTTTTACAGATCACTCTTAATTTTCAGCATGGATGATGGATATAAAAACAAATACTGTTTTTGGCAGTGGATAAAAAAGCTGAATATAAAATATTGATACGAATTTGAGTTGTGTGGTGATTTCAGTAGAGTAAACAAATTTTATTTCATGGTTTGACTTAATAGAATTGTACAACAGCTGTTTATTTGTGTATAAGGACTTTTTTGTAGTAATTAAAAATTTTATTTTGAAAAAAAGTTGGGTGACTGGAATTTAGAAAGAGTGAATATGGAAATGAGAGTAATTTTGATGTAATAGTTTGGTGTAATAGTTAATGGTTAAGTTTGGTGTAATAGGTAAGGCACCGGGCTAGAAAATGGGAAACATGTTTTGCATGTCTTAGTTGACATAAATTTGGATCTTAAAAATAGGTGCTTGTCTATCTTCTCATATTATTGCATTCATGATTAATAAATTATCTGAGTTTCTTATCAGAGAAATGAATTTCCACTTAGCTTTTCCCAACTGATATGTTCCATACACATTGGGTTTCATAATCCCCTGTAGCATGGCCAGGAGTGAGGGATGCTATAATACCCTGGGAAACCTTTGTTTCTGATTACCTGTAATTTTTAAAAACAAAAGTACAAAATGTTGCAGGTTTTAATTTAGCAATATCTGGAGGACCTCAGGTTCCCACTGACTGTACTTAACATGTGTTACTAATAGTCTGTCCTTAAACTGTTTTATACAGAAGCATTAAGATGAATGTATCTTCAGTTGTTAATTCTGGTAAGAACAAAATACTAAGGTTGCTTTTCCAATTGTATTCTTGCTCTTTTGTCAGTATTTGCACTGTATATTTATATCCAGTTTTCTTCATCCACTGCCAAGAACAGTATGCAGTGAATTATGTTTACAAAAGATGAATTATATAGCCAAATAACTTATTTCTTGTTGTTCACTGGAGATATATGGAATTTAATATGTTCAGTACTGAACTCCAAAAATATATTGCCAAGAGAATTGAATCAATTTCTTCCAGTGTAAAAGGAGAAGCCAAGAGAAGATCCCTAAAACAATGTAGCTTTCACTGTACTAATAGAGAGATGAAAACAATAGCATTCTTTCTCCAACAGAAATGAATTTTGTTATATGTTTAGTTACCATTATTAGTTACCATTATTGCTTTCATTGTGTGTTCATCTATTGTTAGCTTGAGGTCTTTCAAAAATGTACATAAAATTGATTATTTTAGAATTTGTTTTTAACTTGCAGATAAGCAACAAAGATGAAGATTTTTTAGATCTTTCTGTTGATGTGGAACAAAATACTTCAATCACACATTGTTTAAGGTATGAGAAATAACTTATCACTGATTCTGCCCTCATAAGCATATCAGTTTATTTGAGATAAAGTAAGTTAATTTGTTTTATTAGACTAGTTTAAGATTAATAGACTTCATAAAACCTTTTGTATTGTTCCTTAATTGAATTTGAACTGTTACCTACTTTGTGTCATAGTGTCTCAAATATGCAATGTACAGTTCAGTGCAAAATATATTTCAATAAGAGAATTGAAAGTTGTTGGTCTTTCAATATAATTTATTCAAAAAATGGAGTTTTCTTTGTTAATATTCTCCTGTTTTAGGGGTTTCAGCAACACAGAAACCTTGTGCAGTGAATATAAATATTACTGTGAAGAGTGTCGCAGTAAACAGGAAGCACACAAAAGGTACCATATGCATATATTTTGGGCATTAGTAATATATATATATATATATATATATATGAATCTTCTCAATGCATATTTTGAGTTTTCGGATTTGGGGTAATTGCCTCAATAAACACATTGTCTGCCTTATCCAAGTTATTTAAGTTTTGTGGGATTGTTTATTTAATATGAGACTTTTGCTCAGTTGTCCATATCCATAATGTTTTAAAATTATTTAAAATTTTAATCCTGATCTAGAGTTGTTTTTCCATTAATTTCTTTCTCTATTGTATTGGATCTGATACCAGTGTTGGTTGGTTTATTTATTTCCACTATTCATATATTTCCAAATTATGCAACTCTGAGTGGTTCATAAGATTAATATAAAATATAATAAAAACATAAAGTCATGTTAATAACAGTCATAAAATCAAAGTTGAATAAAAATAGCTCACTGCCAATCCAGTGGTGTGCAAATGCAGATGTTGGTATCCAAAGGCTTGGAAGAAGAGCCAAGACATAACAACTTTCTATAAAATAATTAAAGTCAGGCCATCTGGATCTGGAGGAGTATGTGCAAGTCATTTGGGGCAGTAATAACAAACCATCCCCTTCAGGTTCCCAACCCCTACACTTCTCAAGCTGAGAGTACTCAACAGTGCCTTCCCAGGCAAAATAGACAGGTCAGTTGGAATTAACTTGCAGTCTATCTGCAAGTTGACAGTCCTGCAGATAACCAGATCCCATGCCCTATAGAGCTTTATAGTTAAAAAAAAGTGACTTGTACTTGGAATCTATTGGGAGCCAATATACTACCCATAATATAGGTGCTATGCTGCTAAACTAGCCTTTATCTATCAGTGTGGACTGCTGCATTCTCCAGCAGTTGTGATTTCCAAACAGTCTTCAGCGGTGGACCCAGTGCACTGTGATAATCTAATCTAGAGGTAGTAAGAGTGACTATAGCCAGAGCCTACTGCTCCAAGGATTGGTTCACCAAAGTATTCAAATATTTAGTGGAGTCAGCCTTGAATGTCTGAATTAAGCAATGTGAAATATTACTTATGCAAGCAGTCATTTTATCCTTCGGTAGAAACAGCTTCATGTATATTCATGTACTTAGATAATGTTTATGTATAGATATTCGTATATGAATTCCTTTTGTTCCCTTGGAGAATAACCTTTGACTGAAATTAAATTTTAGCTAATTACACAAACATTTATAAGGCTGTTGTCTACATTCAGGTCACCAATAAAATTATATCAGATCTAAACAAAAAGAACCCTTTAGAGAACTTTGGTTAGTAGATTCATAATCAGTTAGGGTATAATTGCTAATAACTGAGTATTCAGTAATTCCTTCTCCAGTGGTATTAGTGTAGTGTAGTCATAGTAACTTAAAAGTGGCAGCTTTCTTTCTTCTTTTTTTTTTAATAAAATTTTTTATTCTTTACAACAAACACAAAACATACATAAACAAACAAAAACATACAGAAGCATAAAAAAAAAACATCTTCCATTTTATACCGTGTGTCAACCAGTTATCAACTCGTTGGTGCCCCTTTCATAGTCTTAAATTCTCCTATCATCTATTCAAAATATACTTGTATACTTATCAATTGACAATTATTAATCATTCATAGCTAGTCTATAGAATCATTTATTACAAAAAATTTTAACTTTCAATAGGATTAGTAGTACATTTTTATCCATCGATTATATGCGTATATATATAATAATTAATATCAAATTTCTATTATAAAATTTCCTAATCCATTACATTGCTATATTTTCTCATCCAATCATTAATAAAACAAATCCCGTGTCATATAAAATTACTTATCTTCTTACTCTAATTTCAAATATCAATTTAACTCATCTCTGCACATTCCATAATTTTCAATAACTTCCTCCTGCATAGGTACTTTTTCATTCTTCCAATTCTTAAAAGTTACAGTTCTAACCACTATCAAAACATACTTAATTCTTCACTACATGTTTCAACAAAAGTGTCTCTAGTTTAAAATCTATGTGTTACTATATCCAACCATGTATGAATTTTAGTCTAATCTCTTAAAACATTTACAATCAAATACAATTCTTTACTATATATCTCAGTTTTATACCTTATTGCAACGCTTGCATAATTTTAAGTTCACCCTTTTCATTCAATATCCCAAAACATCTAGCTGTTTATTCCTTTTTCTATATTATTGGATAAGAGAAAGCAATAATAAATGTCCTTTCAAACATTCTGCTTTTTGAAGCTTCTGTCAGTTCCATCATTGTTGTATTACCCTCGTTTTTTCTTTAGGCATCTGGAGTAGTTTCTTTCAATATTGTTTTACTTCTTTTTATGCATTCTCTTAGTACGATTCTCCATTATAATCTTGTACAATCTTTTTCTCACCCTCAGTACCAAGAACAAGTCTGTCCCTCTTCATTTATCAGTTGATTAACCCTTTTAATTCTCAGTTTATAAGCCTCAAAATAATTCTGTTTAGTGTTTCTGATTTCTTGTGCTATTTCTTCCTTTTCCATTGATCCCGTTTTATGTTTAATTAAGTCCATTTTAGCTTTAATATCTTTTTTTTCTTTTTTTTGTGGGAATTTCTGCAGCTCTTCTTCCAGTTTTTTATAGTCATCCTTGATAGTTTAAAAATCTTTTTCTGCATTGTGTTTCTCATATAGTCTGTTATCTTGTATAAACCTTCATTAAGTCAAAGGATTCTTTATCTTTGTTCTTGCCAAGAGAAAGAAGAAAAAAAAAAGCAAAAGAAAAAAAAAGAAGAGGAGGGGAAAGGCTAGGTCTCTTTAAAAATCCAACTGGGGGGGGGATAGAGAGCAAAGCAGAGCTTCTAGCAGAAAGAAGAGCTACTGCCACTAATCAAGGCTCTTGTGACTAACTCAAACTTTCCATCTTGAATTATTTTCAAAGTCGCTTTCAACTCCGCTTTCTTGTTTATAGTTATTCGGATGGCACCTGTATAAACATGCACATCCCACTATCTTTTTAGAAAGCCCAGGGTCCTTGAGCATATGTCACAATGAAAAAAAAGGCACTATATCGAGCCTCTAGATGGCAGTGCAACTTTCTTTCATTTACTTTCTCTTAACCCCACTTTCCCCATTTCGAAATCAAAAGATATAAGTTTCTTATAACAATAGAAAAATCTTAGTCAAAAAAGAAGCTTAAGATAAAAAATTATTAAGTATTGAAAAGAAAAAGCCAGTCCAATTAAAAATATATTTTTTTAAAAAAGAAAAACATCTTGCCAATTCCACTAAAAAGGGAAAGTTAGAAAGAAAAGATTTTTTTCCCCTTTTTTTTATAAGGCTCAATCTCGCCGCTTAATCCACTTTTCTTCACTTTTAAAAATCTCTTTAAGTTACTTAAGGTGTTCTCTAAAAATAGTTGAATAGTAAAGGTCCATCTCACCCGGTTGATACCCCTCTCTTTCTTCTTCCTTTGGAGCTGTCCCGGCTTTCACAGTCATTAAATGGCTGCCTCTCCTCCGCCGGCTTCAAGAGCTTCTCCTGGGATCAATCTGGGACTTGCGGCATCCCTGAGATCCACGGAACGCGCCCTTTGCGTTCGCCATCTCTACGGGATGGCTTAGGTCCATCGGGACCGTCCGGGGGGGGAGATATCGGCTGCGATCCTGGGAGCCCAGGATCGCCCGCCATATCGCCGCGACGCCAGCTCCGCCCTCTCCTAAAAGTGGCAGCTATCTTAAACTTCTTGGACTTCAACTTGTTTGTGCTAAAGCTATTTTTAAACTTTAAAATTTCTATCACCAACCTGAGCTCCTGTACAAACAAATGGAATATAAATCTAATAAGTAAATAAACTTTTTAAGAAAAGAAAAAGAGGAAAGAAGAGAGCATAAAATGAAAAGGGAGAAACTTCTAGAATTAGAAAATTATATTTTCTAAAATGTTGTACCCTGCTACTGTATCATCTTTGAACTGCCATTTTCATTTTTAGTGAAATTTGTGTGGCCTTGCAAAATACACTGCATTTCCATATGTGATGTTTCTTTCCAAGGATAGAAAAGACTTCTTAAAGTCCTACCAAATACTTTATACTCCTGTCAACATTTTCATAGCTCCTGACCAGCTATTGGATATCACCTAGTAAGCATTATAACATGAAAATCTCATTTAACTTTCCAAATAACTTCCTTGGAAAGAATTGCAGCATCATGCTTTGTTGCTTTAGATGGGCTGCTCCATATTGTAAACCACTGAAAGGAAGAGATTGTTAGCTCAGGCATCTTAGTATCATAGATATGTTTTCTTATCTTCCTTATATGCACACCTGCTTGCAAGATGTTTGAATACTTTTGCAAAGAAATCTGAAAATTTATCAGAAAGGAGCAGTATTAAAATATTTGTAAGAAAATGTTTTATTTTCAGTTCATAATTTTGCAAGCTATACTGATTTCCTCTTTAGCAGCTCTGTCCCAAATCTCAAAAGTGTTTTTAATCTTGATGTATAATGGATAATGACTTGCTTTGAATCATTTTCACATAATTTGGGGGGGGGGGTGTCAAAGTTTTACTGAGTAAACATTTTTAGCTTTCAGCAAATGGTAATACTGAGATAATGTATTGATAACAGAGCTCCATTAATATTGTTTGATGACTTTGCAGACAGGCAGAAAAATAGACTTTGAAGTCTAATTAAATATGGTGATCAGTTTATTTTTGTTTCAGAATGAAAGTAAAAAAGCTGCCTATGATTCTTGCTCTCCATCTGAAAAGATTTAAATACATGGACCAGCTACATCGATATACAAAACTCTCCTATAGGGTAGTGTTTCCTTTAGAACTTCGACTGTTTAATACCTCTGGTGATGCCACAAATCCTGACAGAATGTATGATCTTGTAGCAGTGGTAGTTCATTGTGGAAGGTAATAAAATATGATACTATCTATTATTTTTTGTTGGCTTATTGGAAAATAGTGCTGTGTCTATATGTTAAAAACCCTAAACATAAAATTTGAAATTGATTATATATGTAGAGTTAAGTGGCAGCATTAGTGCTGAGTGTATAAATGAGATGCAGAAAGGCATCCATGTAACTCTATCCTCTTAACTTACTTCCCATTCTTATCTGAGTGATACGGGTTTATCCTCCATACTACCTCGGTAATGTGGAATGCAGATGTATTACATAGGTGGTAGCCTATAACATAGCAACTAATTGTATTTCTTCTGCAAAATTTTCCTCTTCAAAGTAATAGTAAGCAGTAGTCACGCTGTTAAGGCGGAGCAGAGCAACATTTTTATACAGGTAGTCCTTGCTTAACCACCATTTATTCAGTGACTGTTCAAAGTTACGACGGCACTGAACAAATGGTACTTACACCTGGTCCTCGAAGTTACAGCCATTACAGCACCCCCATAGTCACATGATCAAAGTTCAGACACTTGGCAGCCTGCCCGCATTTACGACCTCAGTGTGCATGTCAACTCCCCCTGCCTATCTTTCCCATTCTGCCTTCGAATGAAGTTGCCAAAACCATAGGAGAAAAGGGACATTCCTTGGGATGGCATGTGACCTACAGGAAATCCTCACTTGAGACCCTAATTGGGACCAGAATTTCCATCGCTAAGCAATGCAGTCTTTGGGCAAAACATCACGTGACTGCACTGCAGTTTCGGTAGTCACAGTTGTGGTCATTAGGCTAGGACTGTGCTGATGTTAGTCAGGACCTCACACTTCTCCTGCCCTGCTGCACTCACCTCCGCTTCAGCTTCCCCCAACCACCTATCATACCCCCATCTTTGCCCTTTTGGCTGCCCTGCACTCTACCGCCCCCACCGTCCTGCACTCTGCTGCCCTACGCACTGCCACCCCCACCACCCTGCGCTTCTCCCTGCACCTCCACCACCCTGTGTTCTGCCCCACACTTGCTGCACCACACTCCACCATCCTTGCCACTCCTGTGCTCTGCCCTGCACTTTGCCCTGCACTCTGCCACCCTGCTGCCCCTGCACTCTGCCACTCTGTGCTCTAACTTGCACTCCGCCACCCCTGCTGCCCCTGCCACCCTACACTCAGCCACCCCTCCTGCCCCCAGCTGACCTTTGCTGTCTTCTTCCTCCCACTGCTGATGAGGTGCACCTGGCAGGGGCAGTGGAGCGCAGGGCAGCAGGAGCGATGGAGTGCAGGGTGGCCAAAAGGGCAAAGATGAGGGGGTGATAAGCGGTTTGGGGGAGTTGAAACAGAGGTCAGTGCAGCAGGGCAGGAGAAGTGTGAAGTCATGGTCTAACAACAGTGCAGTCCTGATCTAATGACCACAACTGTGACTACCAAAGCTGCAGTGCAGTCAGGTGATGTTTTGCCCAAAGACCGCATTGCTTAGAGATAGAAATTCCAGTCCCAATTAGGGTTGTTAAGCGAGGACTACCTGTATGTCGCATGCCATCCCAAGGAATGTCCCCTTTCTCTGGTGGTTTTGGCAACTTCATTCGAAGGTACTGGTTTCTCTCCAAATTGTACACATCAATATCTCATTAGATTTTGACATTTTCATTTCAAATCTCATGAGACTTTTTTAATTAAACAAAAACATTGGTAGGTCCAAAAACCTAGGAGTAGATGCTCTAATGCCCAGAGGTACCATATTGCTGGTGCTTGTGCTGCTTAGGAATGGGGTGTTGATGAATGCTAAAATGGAACTAAGACATAATTATTTTTGCTAATTGTTGTGCTACTAAAAATGTTAATGTTTTCATTTTTACTGTATATTTCTTTCTATAGCTACTAGTATGACAACACTCAGTTCTTTTAGGAGAAAGATAATATATAAATAATAACTAATTTAATATTAATAATAGTCTTCTAAGATTCATCCCCAGCAAAGTTTATTTAGTAAAAGAGATATGCTTGTGTTACAATATATAAATAGAAAAAAGGTGTTTTATGAAAAAATTAGATTTGGGATGTTCTTCATTAAATTATGTTGAATAACTAATTCTGTAATTACAACACAAAATATATTCTGTATTTCCTTATTGACAGTATGCGTGTGTTTATATGTGTGGGTATATGTATGCGTGTGTATAGTTCAATATTATGATGTTCATGTTCCTAAATATTGCAGATTTCTTAATTACTAGACAACCTGTGACCCATTGGGTCATCCTTTGAGAGAAAGGTAGTCCAGTCTGATGTGACCAGAATGAACATTAAATTTTCCTGAAAGGTATTGCTATCGCTTTGCTTTGAAAATGACCATGGGCAGGCAAAAAAGCAGTGGGAGCGGAAGCTATTTCTGACTTCCTGCCAGCTTCCCCATTGACTTTGCTTGTGGGAAGCTGGCAGGGAGCATTGGAAATCATGATCACGTGACTGCGGGGGTGCTGCAAAAGGCACAACATTGTGAATAAAAGTGGTCTGAATATCCTGGAAATTTCAGTTCCACAGGAGTAATGGGTCCTGGATTTTTTATGCATTCTTTAAGTTAGCAGATTTTAGGTACCTACATTCAAAAATTGTTGCGGTATAATGCACAGTTTGGGCTAACTTGAGACTACAAACAGATAAACACAATGAGAATTTTAGTAGTATATAGATTATAGAAAAAGGTCAAATCCATTTCCAAATAGACTGTCAGTATGACAGAGGAATAGTTGGCAAGAAGTTCCACTGTTATAGGTTATGAAGCTGTTAAAATTGGGTGCCACTGGAGAGCAAAAATTATATCCTGCATTTTTTAATGATCTCATAAATATGTATTAGTGGGTAATTTTAATCCTCTATTTTAAGGGACTTTTATGAATGATCTTTTCAGTTGCCTTCATCTGAATATCAGTTTTTGCCTGAAAGTTGCATTTTAAAAGATGTTAAGTGTCTTCGTTTTGGATGTATAATTTTCTATATTTAACAAGAAAATTACATATTGTTACTTCTTTAGCTTAACTGTTCATCAACTCTTTTTCCTCATATAAAATCTTCAGTACACTTGCATAAAGATTATTCTAGTTTATGAAGAAAAAAAAGCAGTACTACTAATTAAAGATTCTCCTTAATATTATTTTATGTAAAAAACCCCACATAATATTGAATTTAAAGATGGCATAGCATTAATGACTTTCTTTTCACAGCGGACCTAACAGAGGACACTATATTGCTATTGTAAAGAGTCATGATTTTTGGTTGCTCTTTGATGATGACATAGTAGAGGTAAGAATTATTACGATTCATTGCTTGTAAAATGTATTAATTAAACTTATGTTTTTGCTATTTGGTTTTTAGATGACAAAACTAGAAATATTTGCAGCCAACTTCCTTTGTTGCTGTTGTTATGGATCTGCTATTTGCTATAAAAATTAATTTATGCATGTTTTTCTCAGTGATGTCTCTGTTGCTGCAAGTGACAAACAGTTTTATAAAATGCTGCTGCTAGAGTCATCTTATATTTTTGCTACAAAATTACAAAATATTTTTTTGGAAATGTATACCCTTCTATTTTGTTTCAGAAAATAGATGCTCAAGCTATTGAAGATTTCTACGGGTTGACATCAGACATCTCAAAAAACTCAGAATCTGGTTATATTCTTTTCTATCAGTCCCGGGACTGAATGTGTCTGGTAAAAAGTGACTTCCTGCCTCACTTCTTTTCTGGATACCATGAACATTATTTCTTTAGAAGAGAGAAAAGTGCAGAGGCAAAAGAATGATAATGCAGTTTGCACTGCAACAGACCCAGGTATTCAGAGAGGCTTTTGTAAAATCTTCATATTATGCTCCATGAATTTGCTCAGGGGTCATGAGGATGAAGCTGATGCATCACAAATGCACAAGGGAAGCAGATGTCAGCTACTCTTGTAAGAATTTCCCATCAAGCAAGTTGTATCTAGCAGACTTGATCAAAATCCAGTTCTGTGGATATATTTTCATAATCTTTGGCATCTTTGATTTCTTGTCAGTGTTGCATTGAATGCAAGTGCAACAAAGCAATATAAAGTTGGCACATTAATTTGTTTATTTGTTATTACTAAAAGTGCACATGATTCTTGATCTTGATTTTATCTATATTCAGTTTCTAAATTCTTTTGCACACATAAATAGAGAGTTAGCCTAACAGCTGCCTTCTTGGCTGGAATAAATTTACAGCATTTGGTTTTGAAACTAGAACCAAGAAGTCAAGTGTGTTTTGCTTCTTGTAAGAAGCTTACATTACAGTAATAAGTACCTTTATGGGAACAGTTTTGAGTTTTAAACTTTCTATGGGGAATAACTTGATTTATAATTATAATTTTATTTTTATTTATGCATTACTGCAACTTCTAGAGTTTCTGTGTTTTATATTTCAACAATTTTTGGAACCTGGATTTGTATATTAGATTATATTGGATTTAAATACTCTTTTACATTGTTCATCTAAAGATTTCTCAGAAAATATACTTTCAAAACCTAAACTAACCAGGGGAAAGTATGGAATTTGCTTCTTTAATAAGGAGCCAGTGTCTTTTGCTGTATGTTTAATGTGTGTTATTTAAGGAATCCGAAGTGGTAATTTCTCTTACAGTGTAAAACAGATTATGTGTTTTATCACTGTAAGATGCTAGGTGGAATACCATTTTTCTTTCTTAAGCCTTCTAAACATTTTGACTGCAATATAGGCCAGGGATGCCCATGCTTAAGTAGAACCAGGGTGGCAAATATATGTCATTTTGGACTTCATTGTAGCATTAATTAAAATGTAAAATAGCTTCAGAATATTTCAGTTTCTGTGAATGCAATGGATATGGATAGCTGAAAATTCCCAACAGTCTTGTGATGGTTTTATCCACTAAAATTTAAAAATTAAGAAAATGAATATTTAAAATTTGGTTATTTTGATCCTGAAAGCAAGGGATCTCTACATCATTGTTATGTCGTCTGACAGTGGCTGAATGTAATTTGATGAAATAAAGCTAAATGCACATTTCCAGTTAGAACAATTATGCCTTCATATTTTGGCATTCCTTTTCATCATAGTTTTGTTTTGCTGGCAGTGTTAGTATGAAACTGTTCTTTGTCTGCTGCTATAATTAATGCATTCAGTTTACCTATACAATTTAGCTCAGGAAATTAACGTCATCAAACTGAACAGATTTTCAACAGTAGGTTGTCTTATTTAACTAATGTGAAAAGATCATGTTAAATTGTAACGATTTTTTTATTAAAAAAAACTAAAGCTTTGTTTCAGTTATTCTGTCATGTTGCTTGGGCAGAAAAATACCACTACTACAAAGACTTCTATAAGAACTCTTGAGGACAATGGATATTCATTTTTAAAAATGATTTATATAAAAGCACACATTGTTTGGACTATTTGTGAATGTCATGACTGCATAAAACTTTGAATTTGGGCTTACTGTCTTTCTTTGGGTGGAAACACTAGTACAAAGGTAGATAACTTACTGCTTTTTACATGTTTTGGAATATAACAATTATCATCCCTAAATATTGGCCATACTAACTAGGAGTATGGGGTTGTGATTCCAATTCTATTTTATTTTATTTTGTTGTGGGGGGGGGGGTTCCTTTGAGTCAGTGTTGACTCCTAGTGACTGCCTGGATTAGTCCCTGCACTTTTCTAGGCAAAATTTCAAAGGTGGTTTGCCATTGCCTTCTTCCTAGGGCTGAGAAAGAGTGACTGGCCCAAGGTCCCCCAGTTGGCTTTGTGAAAGCAGGACTAGAACTCACAGTCTCTTGATTTCTAGCCTAGTGCCTTAACCCCTACACCAGACTGGTTCTCTTGTGATCCTAAATATCACACACATACTGCTTATTTCTACCCAATAGGCCAAGCCATTTCCTAGCTGGAAATCAGAAGATGATTAACTAATTTTGGAATGATTCAACAATTTGATTTTAAAATGCTATGATTCACACAAGTTTTATCACTAGACATATTTAAAATTAGTTACAGGTACTTTTAGGACATTAGATACCCCAAGATGTATCAATATCTCTGGTGGGATGGGCGGTGACAAATTTGAAATATAAATAAATAAAAATAAAGATGTAATTTAAAATGAAAGGAGTTCCTGATCAACCCATGAGAATTCAAGCTGAAGGCTTACTACTGTTTATCCAGTTAATTTTAAATTCTAAGGCTGTGCAGTCCTTCAGGTTCAAAGGGAAACATTTGGAACATGGATGCACATATAGCACTTAACAGAAATTCCTTACAATAGATGCCTCTCTCAATTTTATTTATTTTATTTACATGTAAAATGTTTAAACCACCTCAATCTTAAAAGGCTCTGTGTGGTGCACAAGTGCAACAGCGACAATCCAATGCAATAATAAATTCATAGAAATAGAATAATTTGAAAATATCTGTATACCTGGCTCCAATGATTTCCTTCCAATCAGGGCCCAAAGGCTTTCCAGAACAGTCATGGTTTTACTAGCTGCTGGATGGCCATAAAAATGGGAGCCATCCTCACCTGGGAGGTGTAAGGAGAGGGAGCTGTTCACAGGATGTTCATTCCTTCAGAGAATGCCTACTTTTGAGTCCTCTCCTGCCATACTTCTCATTAGGTGAGAACCAGGAGGCACTCTGTTCACTTGGATTGGGCAGGCAAAATCTATTTGGCTTAGGCAGATACAGGTAGTCCTTGTTTAGCAATCGCAATTGGGACCAGCAACTCAGTTGTTAAGTGAAGTGATTGCTAAGTGAAAAGTCACATGACTGTGATGGTGCGTATGATTTTACTCCAGCTTTCCTTTGCTTTACAGCATCAAAAGGATACAACCCCAAATCGGAAAGGTTTCAGGAACTCAACTCATGAGGATGCCAGGTAAAAGGGCAAGTCTTATAGCCCTTTTTTCCCACCCCCATGCCCTTTGGAATGCTCATCCCATCTCTGGGATAATTAGAAGAAGAGAATTGATGTTAATTCATTGGAGAGGAAGTGATTACAAGAGAGTAAGTAGACACACAATGAAAATACAGATCACACATACACAAAAATCATGAATGGCTCCAAAAACAAGATATGGCTAAAGAAAACATATCCAGCAGGGTCTCAACCTTCACTCTACCCCAGTGCCTGGGAAAATAGCCAGGTCTTTAATAGCTTCCTGAATATCATCAAGGTGAGAGCCATCCAGATCACTGAGAGGATAACATTCCAGAGGGCAGGTGCTCTGACAGAAGGCAAACTTCCTGGGTCCTATGACACTGCTTTATTGATGGGACCCAAAGGACAGACACTCTGCCTGATTACACTGGGTGGAGAGAGAGGTGGTCCTTCAGATAACCAGGAGGGTTTCATAAAACCATGAAGGGTTTTATAGGTGATAACCAGCACTTTGAATTGCACCTGGAAGTCAACTGGTAACCAGTGCAGCTCTCAGGGTAGTGGGATCACATGGGCATAATGAGGCATGCCCAACACTGCCAAAATCATTGCCTTCTGGACCAGCTGTAGCTTCTGGTTGGTCTTCAAGGGCAGATCCACGTAGAGCACATTACAATCCATTTGTGAGATGACTAGGGGTGAAAGACTGTCTGAAGGGCTTCCTGATCCAGGAAAGGGCACAACTGGTGTGAATGTCCTCTTGTCAGCAGCTGCCACCTACTCTTTGAGCAGGAGCTGTGAGCTGTGAGTCCAAGATGACCCACAAGTTGCATACCAGACTTGAATTGAAAAGTGCAATCCCATCAAAGATGGAAGATCCCCAGAGCCCAGATGCCCAAAGATTTGCGGCCACTCAGTCTTGTCAGGATTGAGCCTGCGTCTGTTCCTCCCCATCCAGACCTGCACAGTCTCCAGCCACTGGGACAAGCCTTTGGCAGCATCACTTGGTCGGCCCAGGGCCAAGGTATATTATTGGGTATCATCAGCACATTGATGATACCTGATCCCAAACTGACAGATGACCTCACCTAATGATTTCATATAGGTGTAAATAGAAGGGGTGAGAGTGTTGAGCCCTGCACATCCCACAAGTGAGGGGCTGTGGGCTCAATCTCTCCTCACCTGTTAACACTGAAACCAGCATGAAGAAAGGAGAACCATTGTAAATAGAAATAAAATCTGTATTCTCTAGTCAATGATAGTCAGACATTGTGCAGACCATCCCTGATACTCCCTATGTAAATTAACATATTAGTCATGGTAATTATTACTGTGAATATTACACACAACATTAGGGACAGAAGGGAAGAAATATGAAGAATACCTAGGAATGATGCTAGTAGAAAACAAGAAGCGAATGCAACTAAACAAAGGTATGATCTCAAATTTGAGTCTACTCTGTAGCAGTAAGGGTAGAGAAGGAAGAAAGTAAGGGTAGAGAAGGTGTAAATAAAGCCCAGCAGGCTTCCTCCTGTGCTCCTGGATCTGGTCTCTAGGATGATATTGGAATTTCCTCATCTTTAGTGCTGGTTGAATTCAGCCTCTGTCTTAGGGGCTAGATCCAAGAAGGCTTGGGAGGCCCTGGCCTCCATGGTGACCATGGGCTTTATCCCAAATGATCTTAAGCCTGATGCTTGATGCTGGCATATATTAGACTTTTGTGCTTCCTTCAGACAATAGTCCAGTGATTATGTGAAGGACATAGAATCTAGCCTTTTGCTCTGGTCAGATCATGTCCTGATGTGGATGAGATTGGCTGCTACCTGTGTCCTCTACAGGGCAATGGGTCTCTTAGAATTGCCCATCCCATGTATCTGATGGATCCAGTAAGATTCCACTTAGAGAATTTCCCAGCAATCTGATGGGCAGTTGTATTGGCTGTCTGGTTAGCCACTGGCAACAGGAGGCAACCTAGGCTCTTGATGTGATTGCTGTTGAGTGGCCTGTATCTGCCAATCACGGTTAGCTCCTTGATTTACTGGTAGGTTTTATTGGTTTGTCATGATTGTTTTTATTATTTTTTGTAACATTGTATTATGGATTATTTTCCTCTGCAAACTGCTGAAAGGTGCGTAATTAGGACAGTTAAAAAATCAAATAAAATTGCAGCTTCTCTAAAGAGAACTTTTTTCTGCTACTTCTGGAAATTGAATCACGTGTAAATTGGTTAGTGAGAATGAGATTCTTCATACATTATGTTATGTTAAAGGCAGCCTTCAGTAACTTAATTATAGACATATCCACAGATTTATCACAATTTTCCAACTGAAATACCCTGTTTAGAGATGCATCTAATCTGGTACTTACAGCATTAAGTGTGATATTCTCTTTCACCTCCAAGAGAACTGTCATCACATATTTCTCAGTAGCTGCCAACATTTGCCTTACTAAAGTAGTAGTGGGGCTACTCCATCTCCAATAATCAAAACAGAAAAACATCTTCTGTTTTTGTTCTGACAATAGCAATTAACATAACAGGCTATAAACAATCCTGATGCCAATTGAACTGTAAGGTATTCCATTTGTAGTTGACCACACATGATATCGATAGGGATTTTATACTGTTCATGGTTTGCTTAAGCACCAATTGGCTTTGTTTACTCATGAGACTATGCCCTAGTTCAGTGTTTCTCAACCTTGGCAACTTTAAGATGTGTGGACTTCAACTCCCAGAATTCCCCAGCCAGCAAAGAATTCTGGGAGCTGAAGTCCACACTTCTTAAAGTTGCCAAGGTTGAGAAACACTGCCTAGATCATGGATTACAAATCACAGAGGGTTCACACACCGAGCAGAAATTAAAACATATTGCAGGTATTAAAAGCCACTCTGACTCTTCAGAGGTTGAAAGCCCTGATCCATCAAGCACCAACCTCAGGAGCCAGGAGGCAATTTTCCACCTGAGGCTGACTCAGCCAGACCCTCAGCCAAGAGCAGGTGTTGAGGAACAGACCCTGGCATGGCACTTAGCCCCAAGACTCAGTGACACATCTGAAGAGCAGAGCAAGGAAGATCTGTTCAGCTCCTCAAGAAGCAAGGACTCCAGTGCCCCTAAATGATCTGGGCCTGCAGCTGGGCTATTTAAGGGCAGCTGCTAGAGACCAGCCTTCCACTAGAAACAATCACCAGGGCTGGACCTGCATTCCTGTATCCTTGCTTTCTGCTCGACTTTTTGGCATTGGGTTCCTGGACTACTGCTGTCTCACCCTGTTTTCCTGAACCTGCACTACATTGGCTGCCTGCTTTCCAGCCCGACCCCTTGTCCCCTTCAACTACAGCTCTGAATTGGACTGTGTACCAGCTGCACCGTGCTCTGCTAACAGGTAAGACATTGCATCCCTGTATAATTCCCGGGGTGTGTGTGTGTGCATCTGCTTAGCTGGCTTTCTTCCTGCTTTGGTGTTTGCTGGAAGTTGTCAGTAAACCACTTGCAACTCACTACAGTGTGTTTGCTCAGCCTGGAACAGAACAGTGGGTTTGTGCAATTATGAACCCAGCCATTGGCTCATCCCAGATGGAACAGAGCACCAGATGTTGAGCTGTAGAAATTCTGTTGCCTTTACTGGCCTGGATTTGCGGAAAGACACTCACTTTAGTTACAACAAAATACCCCCTAGGTGTAAATGAGAAGTGTAAGCATATCCACCAGAACAAACCTATGTTAGCTATAGATAGGCGGCATACAAAATGAATGAATGAATGAATGAATGCTGGTCTTTGACTGTAATGAAGATTTGTATTGTATTGTATGTTAGATATATCTGTTCTGACCAAAATATATGACCTATATAAGATACCGTCTATACAAGTAGGTGATTACAAAAAAGAAAAACAAAGGCAAAACTCCCTGAGGATAAAATGTGAAACAATGCAAGAGAGAATAGATTTGTCACAATACTATGCAAAGCTCAGATGAATCAAAACCTAGTCATGTATACAGGATTCATCTGTGATCCACCTTGAGTTCATAGATATAAATTGTTCAAAGCAAATTTTCAAATACAAGACCTTGTCATGTTCCCCAGTTTGTACATCATGTTATGCCATAAAATAATTTGTTGATTAAGCCATTGTTGATTAAACCATTGTTAAATTTAGCATTATGCATTAACTCAGTCATAGACTGAGTTTTACACTGAGTTTTGCTTCTGGCAATTTAGGGAGGTAGTATCTATGCATCTAATGTTCATCAGTGAATTTGGTAGTGAATGTTGAATAAGATGGATAGCTTTGTAATCATTTCCTTTAATTAGGTCACAAGTGAATATTTAGTTTCCTCCTACCAGGACTCTGCCATGTTTGCTTAACACTGTCTATATCATTGCTACACTAGCAAACAGAAATCTCCTGAATTAACTGACTGTATATCTAAACGTTATGTTAGCATGTTTCTGAAAACTGTTATTGGCATCTGTGCTTTGAAAAGGCATCCACTTCAAAGTAAAATAAAGAGTGCCTCCTACAACATAGTTTAGGATAACATTGGGGGGAGGGAGCTGAGTATTGAGGCATGAAAAACAGGCTAATTTTGTGGATGGTGTGAAGGTTTTGGTGTATATTAAGAGTGACTCTGCAAGACATAAGGTACATATTTTGCTCATTATGACCTTCTTATCCAGCCCCACAAAAGGACTGAAAACTTTGGCTTTTGAACTTCCTGAGATTGCAAAAAAAGGACGGGGCACAGCCATTTATGGCTTAAGATGAAGCATCATATTTCAAGAACAATGGGCTGCCTTTTACTTTTAAGTAAATTTCTCTTAAAAATAAAGAAATAGGGTGCCCCTCTAGGTGGTTTCTGCAGGCATACTGATGCCAATGGGTGCCATGTTGAGTACCCTGGCTGACTGGCTGTTAGTTTATGTATACCAACACTGCATCTCAAATTGCACATTGTCAACACTGGACCGTGAATTGATAGTAGATTTGTCCTCCATACATATCATTTGAAATAGACTGACCATTTATTGCTACTTAAATGCAGAACAAGAGTGGGGCACCCTCAATTTACACGGAGCCTCCATTTTCAGCAGCAAAAATATATTGACAGTGTGACTTTTCCCCCTAACATTTCAGCTGATGTTTTTAGCTCAACTCACTCCAGTAACATTATTGCACTATTAGCCATGTCCTTTGTGACCTTCAGCTACCAAAAATAGTTAAAATGTGTTCCCCCAGTCCCCCCTCCCCCCCCCACCAAGTCTTCCTGCTTACGTTTTAGAGCATTAGAACTGTTAAGTGAAAAATGGTGCATGCCAGTGTCATTATAATGTAAACCATGGAAGAAACTCAACTGCTTCTGGTGATGCAATCAAGCCATGAGGTGAGACATCATTCAGACAAAACAGACACAATGCTGTGCAAAGAATTTCCCAGAAAGACAGCAAACAATTTACAGAGATGAGTTGACTCCTAACACTTGCAAGTAATGATGACTAAATAATTTAGTAAAGTTTTTCCCCCAATGCCACATTCTTTTTTTCTCCCAAATGGAAAATTGCTAGATTTATTCACCCCTATGATCACAAGCAGCAGTTTCGCCCAACACTTAATTTAAAACAATCCTCCAAACAAAATGACAGAGGTATTTAAAAAGGACTTTTCTTTTAGAAGAGATCTACATGTCATCTAACTTGCCTCATGCTAAATTTCAAGCAAAGACTTAGTCATGGCTCTTTCTATTTTAGAATTGTTTTTTCTTAGTTTGGATAAATGAACACAGATTATGGTATGCTTTTATCCCTGGTGAAAAAACTGCAAGTGACTGAAGGGATATGGGGGGGGGGCTCAGAGAGGGGTACATGAGTGCAAAGAGATGGGTAGACAAGCTCAGTGTGCCAATGCAGAGCTGACAAAGTGCACCTTATGGTCGACCTACAACTTGCCACCAACCTTCTTGTAGCTCCTAGAGCCATCCCAGAGTGGCCAAACATTGCCCTGCTTGGCATTTTCTGGCATGGAGTAGGGGTACCCATTCCAAGAATGACTATGGCTCCCATCCACTTTAGAAGTATGTCTCATGAAATTTGCTCAAAGCCTAGGGCACACTTGAGCATCAGAAATTGTCTACTACTCTTTTAGTGGGAATGAGGCAAACAAGAGAGAGTCCTGCTTTGTCTGTGACTCCTTTTAAGTATGGTCTACTTCATGTAAGCATCAAAGGTAATTTAAACATCCTTGTATTAACTAAAAGTTGTCACTTGTTCATTTACATCAGAAGGGTTAAAAGCAGGGGTATCCACAAGGGGGAGTAAAAAAAAGTCAAGATGGTGACTGCCACCACGCAACTTAAGTCCTTTTTTTACAAATGTCACGGGAACCATCTTGACACTTTTTTTTCCTTGTGGACACCCCCAGTAAAAAGTCCAGTGTCCAGACCACATGTGGCCTGGCAGATGGTTAGATGCACAAAAAAAATGAGAACATAACCAACTTTTAAAACTCAAATACAGGAAAACTAATTTGATTTAATCTGTCAATTTGCTTTTTAATAAACATCAACAAATCTGGATAATTTCTTTGTTTTAGCTCTGCATGAAGCAGCTGAAGCAAAATAGGTCATCTCTCTTGAAATACTACAGTACATCTGAGGTGAGTAATCTAGCAGACCAAAGAGATTTCTTCCCCCAACTTTCAGAAAACCAGTGGCATGTAAAGAGGGCATTAGCTATGGAAATTTGGCTTATCCAAATGAAGCTAATAATACCTTATAATAGCTGTTGAGTTCAAACATTTTATGAAGCCATAAATCATTTGTTTTTAATTTAATATGATGTGCAAACAAAGCCAGTGAATCCACCAAATATTGTTTTAGGTCAGCAAGTCCCACTCCGAATCCATATTTGTTGTTGGCTTCTGATTGACTTAGTGGGATACCCAAACTGGATTGTATGGCTTCTTTTGATTCCTGACCCTGTTCCTGGTTTATGTCTCCCATCAATGCCTCTAACTCAGACATGTACGGCCTTTAGGTGTGGTTCCCAGATCCCTTTCAAAAGTTGCCATGAATTATATTTTTATTGTGAATGATAGGGGCAGTAATATTAAAATACAAGGAAGTCGTCTCATTGAGAGCCAGTTTGGTGTAGTGGCTAAAGAAGGAAACCAGAAGATGGCCTTAGGCACACAGCCATCTGGGTGACCTTAGACCAGTCACTCTCTCTCAGCCTTAGGAAGAAGGCAATGGCAAATTACTTCCAAAAATCTTGCCAAGAAAGCTGCAGGGAAAGTTTAGGAAAGTGCCAGGGGCCAAAACTTTGGAGTCACATGCTCCCCAGCACTCTAGCCAGAAGCTGCGTGCAGCCCTTGGCTTGAAGAAAGTGCAGATAGGGGGAAGTCTGTCAGTTTCAGTTGCTGGAGAACAAGTAAGAATGGAAGATACCACCTTTTGTGAACTGCCCAGAGACACTTGGCTTATTAGTTTCAGGAAGGATGGTGGGATCAGGGAATTTGTAGATGTTGGAGTAGAACACACATTGGCTATATCACCTGGAGCTGAAAGGAGTTGCCATCCAGCAGTTTCCCATCTTGGCATTACATGGACATCTTACTTCAGTAGGGCAACCACTGGTTTGTGTATTATATTACAGTAGTTTTTGCAAGGCAACCAAGAGAGAGGTCAAGCTCCTTTTTTCAAAGTAATGAGATTCTGCTATGTTGAACACCTGGTAAATGTCATTTTAAAAATCTGGGAAGATAAACAGATGGGCTATTCCCCAGTCATTTTTAGTCTTCTCTTAGGAATATTGCGTCTCCTTTCATTGTTTAAGAATTGCACAAGCAGTAAAGAGCAGTTTCATCTTAGGTGGGAGAAAGAATGCAGTAATGATTGGGTTGAGGTCAAGTTAAGCAATAGGAAGAATGTCTGAATAACTATTTCAGTGAACAGGAAGAAGCAGAGAGGCTCGAGACTGATTTCTAAGAAAAGGAAAAAACGGAAACAAATCATGATTGTAAAGGCAATACATTCCTCCCCCTTCCATTGAGATTTGACTCATAGCTTATTGAAGTCAAGAGATGAGTTTCCATGGTGTAGAAAGGACTTTGATGAAGGCTTCAGCTGCTATAAGGTGGTTACAGGAAGAATTTGAAAATAAGTTTGCCTTAAATGGATTTTGCTCCAGGTAACCTTTAATCATTCATAGAAAGGGACAGTAATTTGTCAAATATAAACCCAAATCAAGACTTTTTCAAAATTGGTTTGTTGAACAAAATCTGTAGTAGCAGCTCAGAGAAAAGGAAGAAGGAAAATCTAGGTCAAGAATGAAAGGGGAAATCAAATGGCCTATCAATTATAACTGTCATCTCAAAGCGCTCCATAAAACAGTTAGGAGGTTTCGTAAACATAATTAAAAATCCTTCCACTCAAAGAATGATGTAAATTACTAATAATATTTAATAAGAAGAAGCACAGCCACAGCACACAGTTAATTGCACATTTAAAAATTCTAGTGCGTTTGTCATCTTCTTCCGATTAAGCAGTAATTCCAAATCTGCTATTCTATCCCTACTTAAATCCCCTTGATGAATAAAGCAGCCATTTGTTTACAATCATCCTAACTTTATTTGCTGCAATCTTTCATATATGCAATAACACCACCTATGATTATCTGGCTTCCACAGTAATAACACAGTATGGTACTTTTTTTTGTTTTTTTAAGAGAGAAAGAGATCAGGAAACCGTTACTGAGAAATTACACTCATTATTTTTCCTCACAGTTGTTATCACTCATATTATTTTCCAGCTTGGATAAATTCCACGACCACCCAAAATGCTCTCTGTGCGCAAACGCTTGTTTGGGAAATCAACCAAGGAGCTGCACTTTATCATTCCAGCTGGGGCTTGTACAGCTGCAACTGTAGAAAGCTGCTAATTGCCTTGGCTTCATTCATGAAATGGTGTGCAGAAAGCAAGTGTTGTTAATCTTTGGGGTGGGAGCAGGTTGACACTGCAGTGTTCTTCAATCTGTTCTCTTCCATGTGTGTTTAGATTGGATTCCCATAACTCTCCAACCAGGCTAGTTTTGACTATGGGGAAGTGTGGGTGTGTAAGTCCAAGCCAACTGAAGGGGAACTGATGAGAAAGGCTACATTGGAAGATAATCTTGGTTTTGTTGCCAGACTATGGTAACAAAATACAATGGGATGGTCAAGTACTGATAAGCCTGTTGGGTTGCTTCTTTCTTTTACTCTGTTTTTTCTTTCCTGCTTACTTACACTCATTTGCTCTTACTTCCAACAGTGCTCCATGACCTCACCACTACTGTCATTATCATCATCTAGCAAAAGGGCCTTTCTTGAGTATGACACGAGAGACTCAGGGCACAATGTTTGTCTGAGCCTCACTGCCTCACCATCCCACTTCCTTCTCAGAGCATCTTGCATCAGTGTGTCTCTTTCTCTAAGGCAGTGACCCATGAAACAAGATTACGCAGGGAAACCCAACATTCCTAAATAATTCTCATTCATTCATTCAGTTTAGGCACTGCTGGACTTCAGACTGACTTGGGGTGGCTCACAGTGCAATACAATTCTTGAGATTATAGATGAATTAGTATTATTATTACCATGAATTAAATACAGTGGTACCTCGGTTCACGAACTTAAATCGTTCCGCGACTCTGGTCGCAACCCGAATTGGTCGCGACCCGAATCAAATTTTCCCATAAGGTTCAATGTAAATACGGTTAATCTGTTCTGACCCCTCCGAATTTGGTCGCGACCCGATTTTGGTCGTGTCCCAAATCAAATTTTCCCATAAGGTTCAATGTAATTACGGTTAATCCGTTCTGAACCATATGTATTTTTTTTTTAAAACCGCAAAAATATGAAACAAAATACAGTACGAAGAACCTTGCTCGACGCGACTTCTGGCGTGGAGGATAGGAAGGCGGGTGGGGAGGCGGTTATTGCTTGGAGGGAGAGTCCCCCTCCCTACAGGAAGCCACGACCACGTGTCACGGGAGGGAAAATGGCCGCGGATCCTGTTCGTCACCCGATCCGGCGTTCGCGAACGGAGGCAAAATTTTGCGAACGGAGCTGTTCGTGACCCGAATTGGTCATGAACAGAAGCATTCATGACCCAAGGTACCACTGTATATTGATCCATTAAATCATTTCAAATACTGAACCATATGTTGGATGAGGCCACCTCCTTCCATGGGGCATTGTCACTATTCCACCTACCTCACCCTGCCACCAAACTCCCTATACCAGTAAAAAGACGCAGGGAGGATGATGATCCTTTAAGATGACTTCACGCAGAATGTTCTAAAATATTTCACTTAATAAGCCAAAAAATAAGCATATAGCATGTGGTAGCAAAAATCTGGAGAATAGTGATTTGCTTCTAGGATTGCACTGAAAATGTATTCTCACCCTGTATTAAAAATATAGTTTTAGGTTCTTTTCTTACTCCTCCCCCATCTCCAAAAAACTGCCTTTCAATACCTTGATTTTCTCATACATTTTCTATATAGTGTCATGCTTCCTGTTCTTTTTTCTTATTCTTTTTCTTATTCTTTTTATAAAACCACACAGTTACATCAAGAAAAAAATACTACACTGGCAGTTATAGAGCTACTTTAGAGCCTGTAACAATTTAATCTTAAAAATGCCATTCATTGTTTTGCCAAGTGACCTTACTTCATAGAAAGCTGTATCCTGGATTTCCTCTTCTAAATTCTTTGTTGTTGTGCTCCAAGAAGTCATTCTTTGGATAAAAGGAAGCCATTTTTCATATAACATGACATTTAACTATGGCATTCACTACCACAGGAGACAATGATGGCCACCAACTTGGATGGCTTGAAAAGGAAGCTGAGAAATATTATGGAAGCCAAGACTGGCAATGACGATCATGCTTGGAATACCACTAAATGAGTGATTATGAAATCCAGATATTTGTGGATGTATTTCATAATGTTAAGAGTTACATCCGATTTCCTTTAAGAAACTTAAGTGAAGATGATATATGTCCAAGCCAATGTGTCCAGGCCCACTGCAAAAGTTGTGGTTTGGGGCACTATATGGGCAGTGTGGCTTTGCGGGTCGAAGTCCTGCTTCATTTCAGAAAGAGGACGGATTTTTAGGATATGCTGTGCTGATCTGCAGGGACAATTTCATTGTAATCAAAGGACACTTCATTAAGATTAAATTAACTGTGCCATCAGCAATATACAAAGAAAAATCAACTTGATCCAAGAAGAGTATGTTTCAAAATTGTTATTAGAACAGCAGCTTGCCCAACATTAGGCTAAAACTGAGATGATGAGTAGTACATGGCTCAGCATCTGCAGTTCAATTGTGAGAATGCAGCCATTGTTTTAGCATGTTGGGTGAACCAAGTCATCATGATAAGCCCTAATAGAGTTTATTTTAGAAGATCTATCATGTTGTGTGACCATACAACCATTATATTTTCATCAGGTTTACAGCTTAGCATGTTGGGACTCTACACGCTCTGTATGTCCCCTCTCCTCTTCCTCACACAAGTGAGCATGACATTTGTTTCTCTTTCTGAACATTCCTCCCATGGAAGCATATTATTTAGCTTGGAGGTGCATATCCAATGACACTGACTCTTCAGCATCCCATGACCTACTGACCACAATGGTGTGGGGGATGGGGAGAAGGCAGGGGGTGGTAGAAAGAGTTAAATTGTGTCCCCTCTTTGTCTCTCACTCTGTGTGCTCATTGTCTAAAAGATTGCTAAAACATCCAAGCATTTAAACATCCATCTATTTAAACAGAGACAGCAAAATGTAATGATTCAGGCAGGTGTGAGCAATACTTAGACCATAAGTTACATGTGGTGACAAGGCTTTGGTAGAGCCCAGCTAGTGTAGACTCCATAATCTGATTAGTTTAACCCAGTAAGAATCACTGTTCAAGACAAACAGGATGAAATTCTCCCATTTCTACCCTTAACCCTTCCCCCATCCCAATTTCCAAAATTGCACCACCCAAGGTTGACCAGTTGGCTAATACATTTCAGTCTCACAGTTCTGGACCATTTTCATATCTTCCTAAAGCAGAGTTTCTCAACCTTGGCAACTTGAAGATGTGTGGACTTTAACTCCCAGAATTCCCCAACCAGCATGACTGGCTGGGGAATTCTGGGAGTTGAAGTCCACACATCTTCAAGTTGCCAAGGTTGAGAAACACTGTTCTAAAGGGTAGTAATGGGAGTGGATTGCCTCTTAGAAGCTTCCTCCTTCCATTCCCACCTTTGTCCCAAACAGTCTTCCAGCTAATCAAGGGAGTAAGTTGTGGCCCCCAACCAAGGGGTTTTGCCTGTCCATGGATTAGATGAACAAATAGCCTCTCATGCTGTAAGGAGGCTTCTCAATAGCAGCCTCCTTCTGCTATTTTTCATGAAAACAAATACATTTCCTCTCACATATATTTGTTGCATATTGTCATACTCGGCCCTAAGCTATCAGCCTGGATGAAGACATGATAATCACACCCTTCCTGTTATTGTATGATGAAACTGTCTTCCAGTAAGGATGAAAGGTAGCTAGAGACATCACAGATCTGTCTCACCATGACATATTTATCTAACACAAGGACCTCTTGCTGGATCTGTTCTATTTCACAGTCTTACAAAATGATTCATCTGAAATGCTCTCAAGTCCATGGTTTCGTACTGGTTAAGATAGCTGACTGAGGATAGCTCCAAGGATCTATCACAGAGCCACTAAGAAGCATCAGGGCTTCTATGAAAGATCTAGACCACCCAAAACACAAGGGAGGAAGAGAGGGAAGGAAATTATCTTTCAGTACTCTTGATAGCTATTAAAGGGAAGAATAAAAAAAATGAGCAGGGAATACTTATTTTTAATATTGTTATTTAAATAACAGATATGATGCCAGCTGTTGTGAGAAGCAGTATTCTATGGGTAAGGAGATTTGAGGCTATGCTTGTGAGGTGGTGCTGAATGGCCAATTGATATGGCTCATTCTAAGCACTGGATAGATCTGGAGAATTTTCCAACAATTTTCCCAGCGATCTGGAGAGTAATACTGTTGAGTTCCTTGTTAGCTTCTGGAACACAGAGGCAAATCGGACACTGAGCAGGATTGCCCCTAAGCAATCTCTCCCCACCCACTGATCCCATGCAGCTCTTTTGTATTCCTAGGAGTTCCTGAAAATTAAGTGGATGCCCAGATCAATGCTGGCAAAAAATTAGAAGCAAGTGTGACCACACATGGGTACAAGTTCAAATTCAAGTGTACATTGTGGTAGTAAGGACAGTGCTGTGCAATCACTTCTCCGTCCTCATTGCATCTGAGGAACGTCAGCCACCTCCACTATTTAAAGTGTCCCAGAACAGGCTGAAGAATGTGTTAGTGTAAATTGTGATTGTCTATCTGAGCATTTCATGGATAAAATCATTTGCATTCACTTTGAGTTAGAAGTGGGATGGAGGGACTTAACGGATATGGCAGAGGTGAAATCTGGTGAGCTTCCCTGGGAGGTTTTTGAGACTGTAAATCTTGAGGAAGTGGATGGGGTTCTCTGTAATCTCAGCTTTGCCACCTGTGGAGTGGGTCCCTGCTCCAGCTGACAGGTGAAAGCTAGGGAAGGGGCTGGGAGCTGGATCCAGGATGTAGTCAATGCTTCTTTGAGGGAAGTGAAGGTCCCAGCAGCCTCAAAAAAGGCCCTGGTCTGCCCAGTCCTCAAAAAGCCAGGCCAGGAACTAACAGAAATGAATAACTACCATCCTATCTACAACCTCCTCTTCTTGGAAAAAGTTGAGCATATGGTGAGACTGCAATTACAGAGAGCTCTGGAGGAAACAGATTATCTAAACACATGGCAATCTGGTTTCAGACCTGAGCATGAGAAGGAAACTGAATTAGTCAGTCTAACTGGAATGGAAGGAACACAACCTTCCTTGTTTTCCTAAATTTCTTAATGGCCAATGATACTGTTGACCATGGTATCCTTCTGAGCCACCTGCAGAAGCTGAGAACTGAGGGTTCCTGAACAGCCAGTTGCCGAAGGAACGGGAGAAGTTAGGCCCTTGGATTCTCTGTTATGAAATATGCTCAGCTTGCCCTTTTCCCTGCCCTGTTTAATATCTAAATGAAACCAGCAGGAGAAGTCATCTGTTGGTTTGGGGTGAGGCATCATCAATATGGTACAACACCACCCTTGTCCTAATGGGAGATGCCATGGAAGTTCTGATGACTGGAGGCTGGATGTTGTCTGGATGGGAAAAAGGCTCAGACTCCACCCCAGCAAGGTAGAGCAGCTGTTAATTTAAAAAATCTGATCCTGGCATTGTACCATCCTTGATTCTTGATGGGGTTGTAACTCTGCAAAACAAGAACAGGCCCACAATTCATGACTCCTGCTAGGCAGCAGGTGGAGGCCATGGCCAGGAGGGTCTTTGCCCTGCTTCAGCTGATATACCAGTTATAACCTGGCTGGGAACTGGATGTGCTGAGGAAAGTCATTCATGACTTTGTCAACTCCTGGTTAGCTTATTGTAATTCAGCTGGTCCAGCCTGCAGCAAACCACATACTGGCCTGTTACGATACTGCTACCTCACACTCCTGCCGCATGAGTTCACTGGTGGCCAGGGTGTTTCAGTTCAATTCAATTTCAGTTCAAGGTGCAGGTCCTACCTTTCAAGTTCTGTATGATTCAGGGAGGGGCAAAATGTAGATACAGATTCTGGACAGCAAGACAGCACCTACTAAATGTCCCCACTATCGAGAGAGACAGTGGAAGAAAGCAACTCAAGGCAAAAGTCAAAATGGTGTCATTCCACTAACTAAAACTAGTTGCACACTCAGATCTATTCTCCAGCACATTAGCACTCCAATGTCCAGCAAGTTCTGACTAGGTACCTGTATCATGCTGGCTAATGGTAGGGCTGGCCCAAAGCAAAGTTTTTTACACATTAAAAAAAAAAAAAAGCTATATATTAAAAAATGGCCCTATAAGCAATTTTTCTTTTATCTATAACTTACAGTGCATGCCATGTTAGTATGAGAAAAACCATGTGTTTTAGTCTTGGTTCATTTGTTTACTTATCAGTATTTACATATTACCCCATTCCACAGATGGTGGATAGTATTTATTTTTTGTAAGGAACTAGCTTGGATGGATGGATGGATGGATAGGTAAGATGATAGCTGATACAGAGAGAGAGATAGGCAGGCAGGCAGATCAGTACTGAACAAGATCTAGACTGCTGAATTCTATTGCTTTTCTGCCTCCTACATTATTAGGATCAGAAAAAAATAAACTTAGTAATGTAGATCAGGAAAACTCTAAAATGAAAAGTTACCATTGCACACAAGGTTGGAAGAAACCTAAATGTAATATTTTGTTCTAGTTTGATTGCTTCATATCTCAATCTTCATGTAAATTATAAAAAATAGGAAGAATGGTATTTTAGAGCGCCCTTCATTAGCATTCTGGTAGTCCAATACTGCCCTCTGGTGGCGTTTATATTACTTACAGTATCTACAGATTTTTATGCATTTTCACTC
Source organism: Python bivittatus (assembly GCF_059951505.1). Lineage (NCBI taxonomy): Eukaryota > Metazoa > Chordata > Lepidosauria > Squamata > Pythonidae > Python > Python bivittatus. The sequence goes on along the minus strand of NW_028277056.1, from coordinate 21,685,627 downwards.
ACTAGATTCCATTTCAGTACAGTATTCACAATTCTCAAAGTTGCCAGTCCAACATTTCCTGTGATACATAATAAGTAATTCAAATGTGGTAATGCTGTGAAGAGGAGGGCAACTTAATTTCTTTATTCCAGTACCTGACAATTTTCATCTGCTAAAATTACTCTCCATGATCGTTTTCCACTGAGCAGAATATTTATTATTCAGAATTTTGGGGCAGAAAAAAACGTTAAACTGACCCAAGACAGTTTGTTAGAGAGAATGCTGGATAGAGGAAAAGTTAACCTATATGTATAACATGTTTTTCCTGTAAATAATTTTTAGTCCCAGCTATTACATTAATATGAACAACAAACCCTGCATATTATTGCAGACTGGAATCATGCACTGTTCAAAATTCAGAGGCAGGGGCTGAGACCTCACAACTGGATGGATTCCGGCATCACACCAACATTGACGGTGGCTGGGTTCTCAGAGCATGCTGACAAGGTCAGACAAAGCTTGGATTGGCGTAGCAGAATGTGTACCCAGCTATTATGATTTTCATGGCCCCAGAAATGGAAGCTCCATGATTCTGCATATGCTTCCTGAATCAGACAGTTAACCCATCTACCACAATATTTATGTATTTATTAGATTTATACCCCACCTTTCCTTCAAGAGCTCAAGATGTACATAGTGCTCCCTCCTATTTCCCCTCCCAACCACTGCCCTGGGAGATAAATTGGACTAAGAGAGTGATCAGCATGAAGTCACCTGCTGAGCCTCCATGGCTGAGGGTGGACTTGAACCTGGCTGTCCTAGGTGCTAGTCCAACACCTTACAGTCTTACATGTATAGCACATGTATCTTCACTTATTCGTCTACCACATTATCTCTAGGAAAGGAAGAAGACTCAGTCAGCACCCCTCCACCCAGCTATGCATTTTATGGCAATGTTTTGCTTCTGTGTAATTTACACCAATGTACACAAAAGCCTTGGGGCAATCCGCAGAGCCCTTCTACAAGCTGTCCTTGATTTCTTATTTTTCAGGTAATATAAAGATGAACTAATCATAGAAATAGTATTTAAATACATAATCGTTCATTCAAAATTCCATTTTGACATTGTCAGTGGTAGCACCCAGCTAAGGACCTGGTTAGCATTTGGATGGAAGACCAGAAATCCCAGAACTGTAGGCTAAACTGGAAATTGGAAGGCAGTAGTAAAGCACTGCTGTATTGTTGTCAAGAAAACCGACATTGATGGTCCCTAGGAGTCAAGATCAACTTGAGTTTTTATCCTGCTGCTGCCTATCTTTTCTGGTATGATTCCCAACCCATCACTCAAATGCCACCTGACCCATACACTCTGCAGATGAGTTAGATTTTGACCACATAGTTCTAAGTCAGCATGGCTGGCAAAGGTTTCAGCATAGGACTTTCCCAGACCTTCCTGGATATGGGCAAATTCATGGAGATCAGCATTTGAACATGCTAATCTATATAATATTAAGTCCATCCATCCAATTTCTGCATCAGTCTGCAAATTTAAATTCACATAAATACACAATCACATGCATGTACAAAAAAATCATATTTATTTCTCACTGGTTTTGTTACTGAGAGAGAACAAGGATGGGCAGTGAGGCAGTACAATTTGCGCCAGCATAATTTTGCCTCTACATGAACTGGAGGATAGCATGGTCCTGTGCCCCTCCAATTTCACACATCCCTTGGGTTTTCTAGAAGCCTACCCACTGAACAGGAGGACACATGCACTATGATAGCATGTGGTCACCCATGGCTCTCTGTTGTATTGTCATGTTTACCCCCAGCCAGATACGCTGTTCTTTTTAGCTGATAGCGGACCCTGAGAATGGAGCATGAACATGTTTTCCATAGGAAAGAGGGGCTGCTACTGAGCAGGCAAGAAGGATATGAGAGAGCGGGCTAGCAAACCAAAATGCCTTCTAGATAGTGTTGGCTGTTGAAGACTTCTTGTTGGTTTCAGGAGAGCCTGGGAGAAGACTCTGGAAGTGGAGGGGGGATGGGGGAAGTCCACTGAAAGAGGAAGAGGTGCAATGAGGAACAGTTCAACTCATCACTTGTGGCTTCTGTGGGAAGCTGGGGGGGGGGGGCAGATCACATTCTGTTAGTTGGCAAGAGAAAATGCTGGCCCAAGAAAGAAGCAGCCAGCTTACTTTTTAAGTACCTTACTTTAGTATGAAGTAAGAAAGTATTGTAGAGATCAGTGTTTCTCAACCTTGGCAGCTTGAAGATGTGTGGACTTCAATTCCCAGAATTCCCCAGCCAGCATGGCTGGCTGGGGAATTCTGGGAATTGAAGTCCACACATCTTCAAGCTGCCAAGGTTGAGAAACACTAGTCTAGATGATCCCTGCACTGTAACTTGTAACATGTACAGTAGAGAGAGTTAATTTTCAAAGACTTGGCTACATCTGTGTCAATCAAGCCTGCATAATGCCTTTTCCTGTGGCTTATCCTAGGGGGGTGGGGTCAGGGTGGAAAGGAATTTTAGTGCTGATGCTATTTCCCATGCCTGAAAATGAAACTAAGGTCTATAACTCTGCTTGCTGTGATAATAAAAGGGGGGGAAATCACGAGAAGATGTGTTGTGTGCTGTGAGTTGGATCACAGCCCATTAATCTTATCTTTAGTGAATACATATGGAGATACCCATGCATCAGGGCTGACTTCTTCATGTTGCAAGAAAATCAACCAACTTCAACCATCCCTGCGGGCTTAGTGAATGAGGGGGAGTTAAAATCCAGGTGAACAGAAGAATTTGATGTACGTATGATGGACGAGAGTTTCTAGAACTTGGGCGCCATTAGAGGTCAAGCACCAAAACGTCCAAATTAAGCAGCCATATACACCAAAACTCAGACTGTCACATTCTGAAATGCAGTAGGATAATTATGTGTTTTTTCTACTATATCTTTAACCACAAAAGCAAACAGACTTGTTTGTACCCTTCAAACTTCCACAGGGAAAAAGATATATTATTTTACAAAAGAAAGGCTAAAGAGTTAAAGATTTTGTAATGGCAAAATTTGGGACTAGCATCCATTACCTGCCATCTTAAGGCAGCTGCTGGCGCCCAGCCTCCCCCCGCCCCCAGGTTTTCCCTTTAGCTCAGACTGGTCCCTCATTTAAATTCCCACAATTCCTCTGATTTAACCGTATTCTGGGGCATTCTGGAAATGTAAAATATGGCTCAGCAGAGATGCCAGCCTCTGCTTTGAGCACTGTAATGACACCATGTAAGTTCAGCTGCAGGAATACTAAATGGACCCTTTTGTTGACTTCCTGGGGAAGATGGCAGACTGAAGACAGCTCCGTGTAAAGCAGGGCCGATGTCCGTGGACTTTAATAAGGAGCTGATTAACATATCAGCTCCTACAATCCTATCTGGATGAAAGAGAGAGACGGTGAGATTGCCAAGCTGTTTCTCCTTATGATTTTTCCTTTTCCTCACAGAGAGACTGCAAGATAGCAATCTCACATGGTGGGGCGGGGGGGGATCAGGAGACGGGGGAATTCTCCATAATTGTCCAAGCCACAAACGGAGCCTTTTTTCAAAGGACACTAAGTTTTTCCCTTGCTAATACCTTCTAATTGCCTATTAACTGCTTAAAGAAGTTAGATACCTGTAAAGTGACAAGGCTGGAAATAGCCTGTGAGTGCCTTCAGTCCTTAATATAAGAATATGAGGATTTATTTTTTAAAAATTTTAAGAACTTAAAAAGCAAGACAACGTTTTGGCTAGGTTTTTAAACGGATTAAGGGCTCAGAAAGTGTTGGAAATTGAACTTTGAATATCAAGACTGAAATTACTCTTAAAGAATTACTGCATGTTTGCGGGAAAGAGAAATTGTTTTTGAGACTGAAGACATAATAAGACAAGTAATTCAAAATGGCGTTTAGAGATATCTTTGAGGAACTGCATTGGGACATTGAATCAATTATGTCAGCTATGTTGTTTGTTCTCAGAAGATGTTATAGAACAAGATATGCAACAAAACTTACCTGTGGAAAATATGGATGAGAATCCAAATAAGAACTTTTTCACCACACACAAAGAAAAAACTGGATGAGAATTTGAAAATTAAGAAGGAAATAAACATGACAATCCTAGAGAGCAATTGAAATAATTTCCTTTTGTTGAAGTCACAAGACAGATTGTTTAAAGTACTGAAGAAAGTTTCAACAAAGGTCAACTACCATCTGAATGGATTACAGAGATTGTTCTGTATAAAAGCAAAAAGGAATATAAAATTGGTTTATTCAACCAGGGATAAAATGGGATGTGCTGTTATTCTGACTGGTTCTTTTTGGATATGCAGATAACGGGGGGGGGGGAGATGTGGTACACTGGTTTTTTTTATACTTAAGGTGTTTAAGTTCTTTCCTTTATTATTTTATGTATCTTAACTTCATAGTACTCAAATTGGTTTTGTATTTAATTGTCTTTTTACTTAAAGTAAGTAAGTTTGATCTTGCTTTCTTTAAAGGAGAAACTATTTCTCTCTGTTATGCTAAATTTCAGTCTTTTGTGAATTTGCTTATAGTTTAGAGTTGAGATATGAAATGTTTATCAGAATGGGATAAGTTGTTATTTAGGGTAAAAATGTGTATTGGAGCTTGTCTTTTGTAAAGAAGAAATTGTTTCTTTTTGTTATGTTAAACCTTTCTTTAACTTTATACTGGGATATTTGGACCATTTTATGCCTCTTAAATGGGATTTGGTTTTAGCTAAGAATGGAGATGTGGAATTTTATATATGTTAACTAATGTTAATATTTTAGAGCTCTGTTTGGACTTTTTGCTGAGAATTGGACAGGAGAAGAGGTTTATTTATTTATTTTATTTATTTATCATATTTATATAGCCACCCATCTCACACAAAGTGACTCTGGGCAGCATACAACAATTAAAAAGAATAAATACATAAAAACAATTATAAATACAAGTGAAAAGAAGAAGAAAAGGAAGAAAACTAAAGTAAGAAAAAAAAAAAAACCCTCTCCCCTAAAAAAAGCAACTTCCCACCCTCATTGTGACAAGTATAAAGAATTCCATAATCTCTTCCCCTTTCTAAAGGTTATTATTCTAAAAAGAATAAATACATAAAAACAATTATAAATAAAAAACTATAAAAGTACACAGAGTAGGAAGGGATAAAACTGATAAGGGAGCCATCGCAGAATCTCCCCGGTCCCCTACGGTTTCTTATTTGATTTGCCTATTGTTAAGAGATGGGTTATGGGATGAAAAGTTGTATATTGGCAAAATAACAAAAGGTAAAGAGATTGTGGAATTCTTTATACTTGTCACCATGAGAGTGCGAAGTTTCTTTTTTTAGGGGAGAGGGTTGTTTTGTTTTCTTACTTTAGTTTTTTTCTTTTTCTTTTCACTTGTATTTTTTTTTTTTAATTGTTCCATCTAAGACTCTTAATGAAATTATTGGGGGGGAAAATAAATGGACCATTTTGCCTATATTCCTTGAAACCCGAAGTCAGCCAGACAGGGGCTGTCCTATTTTCCTTATGTGAAATGTGGGACGGTGCAGCAGAACCAGCACTGAGCTTGGAAGGAATCCCCCAGGGTCTCCTCCGAGCTGACTGAAAAAACAAGAACGTGAGTCTAGGTTGTGTGAACTGAAAATAGATGGCGCGGCGGAGTACGTGCCACTACAGTGTTTACTGAGGTAAACTCCCCTTCATCTGCATGCACGATATAAATATAAATATGCCATTTATAAAATTATGGCCTTTTTATGGGCATCTGCAGGTCAGATAGTGAACCTTGGAGCGGTTACGCATTGCCACTTATCTCTCCACCTTAATCTTTTCAAATGGCTGAGTGAACATAAAAGATAAACTACAGATAAGTTAAATTACAGACTGAAAGACGCCAGGGGTGTAGTTCAAGTTTTTTTTCCCCCCTTTTTATTTTAAGAGGAAGTGCAGTTTGTTGGTTCTCTGTGCCCTGGATCACACTGGGTCACCAGTGTGCTGTTCAAAGAGAAGGCTCTGGCTTGGCAACCTCACTATGCAGAGGGACTTAAACTGAAATGAAATGCTTGTTAAACTGATACAGCAGATAAACTGTATTAAATCTGCAGTTCTTCATTCACACTGGCACTATGTAACAGGGGGAAAAGAACCTTAATTATACAGGTGACTGGTATGGATGGTGGAAGAAAACTTTGCAGCCCCCCTGCTACAGGCTGTACCTTTCATCTTCGTGTTCAATGATAAAACTCTGCTCTACATACAAAAACTGCTAATTGCAATTGCCAGTCAACTTGATTCTACCAGGTGAGGGGTCCGCATCCTCACCCCCAATGCCTATGTTGCTGTTAATTAGTTTAGACCAGCCTGCTACAATATGTTGCTCTCTGGATGTAGAATATTTAAATGTAAAAGTTGGAAGGGACCTTGGGGAAAAAAAATGAATCCTATCCCCTGCCCAGGGCAGGAATCCACTTACCAAGTGCCTCCTTTAGTGACTGTTCAAAAATGGTAAAAAACATAGCTTTGTGACCAATTCTCACATTTATGACCTTTGCAGCATCCTGTGGTTATATGATCGCTGTTTGTGTGCTTCACAACCAGCTTCCGACAAGCAGAGTTGATGGAGAATGTGGAAGTAAAATCACAAGTTGCGGTCATGTAATGTCTTGCTTAACAACCTCGGTGCTTAGCGATGGAGTTGCCGGTCCCAATTGTGTTCGCTAAGCAAGGACTACCTGTATAGCATCCCTAACGCGTGGCCATCCAGCTTTTGCTTCAATTCTTCCAGCAAAGGAGAACCCACCACATGTTGACCCACAAGTCTTGGAATTTCCAGCCAGCATCACACTAAGCCATAATATGATTTGTTTGATTCTGGTGTAGGTTTATAAGTGAACCAAGCCACTATGGCTTATGAAAGAAACCATACATTTGAAACAGTTCTTCGCTTAGGCTTGTTCGCTAAGCCATAATGGGTCCAATTCTGGCCATCACATTTTAAAAAGGATTCTGAGAAATCAGAAGAGGTTCACAGAGGGGCAACCTTGATAAACAGAGAGCTAGAAATTAATCCCATATAGAAAGATTGAAGGTTGACATCTAGCCTTTTAAAAAGATGGCTGAGGGGGGATATGATAACACTCTTCAAATTGACTGATTGATTATGTGGCATCAAGTTAGTGTCAACTCCTACCAGCCCCATAGATTTTCTCCATGACAGTCTGTCCCTAACCTGGCCTTTCAGGTCTTCTAATGGTACTCTTCAAATACATGAAAGAATGTCAAATAAACAAAAGCTAAAAGTGCAGGATATGGAATAACAGGTTTAAGTTACAGGGAGACAGATTCCAGCTTAATGGTTAAAAAAAACCCCATCTTATTAATAGAGTAATTTGATGGTAAAGCTAATTACTCAGAGAGGTGGTAGGCTGGATATTTTCAAGTGGATCCTGAACAGCCATCTCTCTAGACCATTGTTTCTCAGCCTTGGCAACTTTAAGATCTGTGGACATCAACCCCCAGAATTCCCCAGCCAGCATGCTGGCTGGGGAATTCTGGGACTTGAAGTCCACAGATCTTGAAGTTGTCAAGGCTGAGAAACATTGCTCTTGACACTTTAATCTGGATTATTGCACTGAGCAAGGGACTAGACTTGATGGCCAAATGGGACAATCTACTTCTAGAATTCTATGAGTTTATGATCACCCTGAGTGCCTCCCTCATCTTTCCCTCACAGGTAGGAGAGCAGATGATGAAAGCACATAGGTTTGAATAATGCTCTCATGCTTTCAAGAACAAATCATGATTGGCTACTATGACTGCATGCAGAGAGTGTTTTTTCCTAAGTTATTTATTTATTATATTTATATCCAGCCTTTCTTCTTAGGAGGAAAACAAGTATACCTTGTTCTTTCATTTTATGCTCCCCATATCCCTGTAGGGTAGGTCAGTCTAAATAGTAGTGGATAACCTGAGTGAGCCAATCAATTTGACAGTGGTGACTTGTTGTTGTTGATGTTGTTATTGTTGGTCACACAGTCAGCCAGATGTTTAGACTGGATTTGGCATTTTTGTCCACCTATCAAATCCTTCCCAAGGACCTGAGATAAGCAGATGTTGTTTGATGGTGTTAAAGGTATCATCACAAGATGTAAGCTGTTCCAAGTAAAGCTGCCTTTTGCAATTGACTGATGGTGATCATGTTCAAGTGGTGCTCCAGATGTATTGGGATTGGACCCAAGGGACATGTTACTATTGGTACTATCTTTGCTTTCTTTTGCCACAGTCGTTCTATTTCTATTTGCAGGTCTTTATACTTTGTGCTTTTCTCTACTTCTTTCTCTTCTCTTCTGCTGTCTCCAGGTATTGCAAGGTCCACTATCCAGACTTTTTGATCTTTCTTATCAACAATTGTTAAGTCTGGGGTGTTGTGTGGCAGGTGCTTGTCCGTTTGAATTCTAAAGTCCCAAAGCACTTTGGTTTCTTCATTTCTATTACTTTGTCTGTTTTGTGGTCCCACCAGTTCTTGCTCAAAGGCAAATGGTATTTCTTGCAGATATTCCAGTGCACCATTGTTGCTATTTTGTCATGCTGCTGTTTGTAGTCAGCCTGTGTGATCTTCTTGCAGCAGCTGACTAGGTGGCCCCGTTTCTTCAGCTTCTTTGCAGAAGCAGTACGTGCTGTCTGTTGCTGTCTTCTCAATTCTGGCTTTGTACGCATTGTTCTTAAGGCTTGGCCTTGTGCAGCCAGAATTTGCCCCCCCTGTCTGTTTCTTGCTGGTCTTGTTGTTATCTGCTTTACCTGCTAATTTTTTGTACATACTGGCTATGTATGTCTCTTTTCTATTCTTCATTTGGCCTTTCTTGTAGGCCAGTTTGGTCTCTTCAGGACTGAGTAAGCCTTCATGGCGTACTAGCTTCAGTGCATCTTCTTCACTGTCCTTCAGATATTCTTCCAATACTCTTTTTTCTTCTTCAACTGTCTGGTGTACTTGCAACATTCCATGCCCACTCATGCTCCTTGGTAAGTAGAGTCTGTCAATGTCGCTGTGTGGATGAAGGACATGATTCATTGTCATTATTTTTCTGGTCTTCCTATCCAGGGCTTCTAGTTCGGTTTTAGCCCAGTCCACTATTCCAGCTGTGTATCTAATGACTGGAATTGCCCAGGTGTTTATTGCCTTCATATTATTTCTTCCACTGAGTTTGGACTTTAAGATCTTCTTCACTCCCATGATATATTCATTCCTAACCTTCTTCCTGACTTCATTGTGCTTGATGTTGTCAGCTTGAAGGATGCCCAGGTATTTGCCGTGATCTTCTTCATCCAGGCTCTTGGCTGTACATTCGGACAGTTTTCAGCAGCGATTCTATTTCAGATGGTGTTTTTCCATACAGCTTAAGATCGTCCATGTAAAGGAGGTAGGATAGCCTGGCAGATGTTTTTGATGTTTGATAGCCATGGCCTGACTTGTTCAGTATTGTTGACAGAGGAATCAATGCAGTGATAAACAGAAGTGATGATAGTGAGTCTCCTTGAAAGATTCCTCTCTTGATATTAACCTATCCCAATTTATCACCATTGACCAGCAACTGTGTCTTCCATTGTGTCATTGATGTTTGCTTCGGATGTTTCTACTGACTCCTGTTATTTCTAGGCACCATGTGGCAGGGAGTCAAATGCCTTCTTGTAATCCATGCAAGCTACATTCAAGTTGGTCTTCCTTTTCTTGCAATTTTCCAAAATCATCTTGTCAATTGGGGCTGATCTTTTGTTCTTCTGCTGTTTGGGCCGTTTCTTTTCTACTCATATGGAAAGAGCTTGTTTTCAACTAGATGCTGTTGGACTGCATCAGCTACCACACCAGTTAGCAATTTGAAAGTTGTTGGTAAGTAGATAATTGGCCTGTAGTTGCCTCGTGCAGCCCCTTTTGTTGGAGCTTTCATTATCAGGTAAGTTTTGCCAGATGTTAACAAATCTTCAATTTCACCTCCTTGCAGTATGTTGTTAAACTGCTCGGCAATAAGTGGGTGCAGACCAGTCAGATGTTTCAACCAAAAACCATGCAGTTCATCTTCACCTGGTACTGACCAATTCTTGATCTTCCTTGCCCTTTTCTCCACCATTACTGCTGGTATTACAAGTTCTTTCATTTCAGCTTTGTTTTTATTCTTATCCACCTTCTTTATCCAAGCTGCATTCTTGTTGTATTTCTTTGGGTTGTCCAATAGCTGCACCCAGAACTGCACTCTTTCTTCTTTGTCAGGTATTGACTGGTTCATTGCAGTCTTTCCATTGATATTTCTGATTTGACTGAAATTGAAGATTCTGCCTATAGTGTACAATTTGAGCTTCATATCTGCTGATCTTCTTGGCTATGGCTGCTATTTGCTGCTTTATTATTTCCAGTGCTTCTTTGATTGTCCTTGTTTCTAGGTGATATTCTTGATCAGGTATTCTTTGGTCTTCTTGTTCTTCAGCTTCTTTTCTTTCATCTAGCTTGCTTGCATCTGATCTTAGCATGCTGATCTTATTTTCCAACCTGATCTTTCATTTTGGTGGTGCAGTGTTTGGCTTTTTTTCTTGTTTGTTGATTTTGCATCCAAGGCATTCAGTTATAACTGCAGCCATGCTATACATTAGTTGGTTTGTTTGCTGCAGTGAGCTGGTGCTTATATTTGATTTTACAGCATTGGTATCTTTTAGTACTTGTGCTAGCTGTTTCTTCATAACAAGGTTCAGTGCAGGCAACCTTATTCTTTTTGTGTTGTTCTAGATGCTCAGTTATTCTTTGTTTCAATTCCTTTTGATTTTTAGTTACAGGGCCTTGTTCTTTCTGAGGAGAAGGCAGAGGAGAGGGTGCCTGGTTTGGGAATGAAAACGATTCAGTAGCTATGCTGGCTTCCTCTACTGCCCTAGTTTGCCTTTACAGTCTGAGCTACTTCTGGCAAGGCTTCGGTTTCTTTGCCTGGGTAGTCCTTTGTAGTTCTTCCAATTCTACTTCTGTGAATACTTTATTTCGTATTATAAATTGACGTTGATCTGCTAGCCTCTGCTCTGTTATTTCTGATTCTGGATGTTGTTCTTTCCAGAACTGGTGCATTCTCTTCAGGTATCTTCTTCTCATGGGGCTTGATTTGTGATTTATCATGGAATAATTGATCATTATTTCTTTGTTTTCAGTCTTCATATATTTGCGACGGATAAACAACTTTACTTCCAGTAGTCTGCAACTGCTGGCTCTGGTTGCTCAGCTAACAATCCTGAGTCCTGTAGCACACTTGTCACCAGCTGTCCAGGGACTAGAAGACCTAGCATGGTCCCTGCTGACGTGGGCGAGAACCAATCTGGTATAGGTTTCTGTAAATTACGTCTCACCGTATTGTTTATGGGAGAGACACTCTTCCTCTGGCTCCTCTGATGAGACCTGTCCAGTATGGTTGAACCTCTGTCATAGCTCTCATCCTCCTCGGAGTGCACAAGCCCCACAACCACGTCAAGGTATTGCCTCACTGGGGGTGGTGGTGGTGGTGGTGGTTATTAGATTTTTATTCTGCCTTTTTTAATATATAGCTCAAGGCAGTGAACATACCTAATACTCCTGCCTTCTATTTTCGCTGCAACAACAACCCTGTGAGGTGGGTTGGGCTGAGAGGAGAGTGACTGCCCCAAAGTCATCCAGCCGGCTTTCGTGCCTAAGGAGGGAATAGAACTCACAGCCTCCTGGTTTCTAGACCAGCCCCTTCACCGCTACACCAGACTGGCTCTCTAGTATTGGGCAGATAAATTATCCTGCATTTTTGCTGAAAGAGAGTTTGATTTAGATCCTCTCTCCAAGGAGAAGAAGTTGGGAAAATTCTCGCAGATGGAGTGTGGTATTCTTACATTTATTCACTCCCACCTGGCCAAGGGCTATATGTGACTGTTTCTCTTTCATTGTGCAATTCTTTCTCCAGCAGTCTGCAACCAACCAAGCTTCCCATGTTTCCATTAATTCCCCAAGGCAGATATCATGATGGAATTCCTCTCATAGGGCTTTTTAGTAACGGTCCAATTGCCACCACTTTGGGGGAGGGCTGCCCTTGAAAACTGTTGGAGGATTTCTCCTCCTCCTAAAGAACTTCAAAGAAATTGTCAACCCAATTTCTCCACCCACAAATTTGGTGGACATTTCTGAAAAGCCATTTGTGCCCATCTTTCATTTGTACTTGAATACAGGTTTGAGAACAATTTCCATTCCAAAATCTGTCTTTAAGTTGAATTTCTACGCAAGCCGGAACAGTGTTATTGTATAATACTGTATAAGTAGTATTGTGTAATGAACTTGAACCACTGTGTATTTAATTTGAATCATTGTGTATTTAACTCGAATTTTGCTACAATAGGCTCCATTCTTAACTATGGGTCATTCTTAAACTGGGCGTTCTTAACCCAGAACTACCTGTACAGTATCTTATTCCTAACTGACCATTCCAGCTCTACTTCACTTCATGCTCACGCTGGGTTCTCCTACAGTATTTATTTCAAAGAGGGTTGTATACTCTCCAGTGGATGGTGCCGAGGAGCATCACTGATTGAAGCAGATTTGGTACAGTATGTTTTCCAATCTTCTCAACCCAGAGCCCTCCAGATATGCCTCCCTGACTCACATAATTCCCAGTCAGAAAGGCCAGGGTATCATGACCTAACATGTCTGGGGGCATTAGGTAGAAGAAGTGTCCCATACATTTTTTTTTACAAGCTAAGCATCACATAGGCTTTTTGAGAGATTATGCAGATCATTTTTAAAATCAAACTTTTCTTATTCTTGCTAATGAGAAGAAAGCAAGCCTAGAGGCTTGTGTCATGCCCTGTTAATTATTACTAGTCAAAAGGAGGTGTACCTTTTGAGCTCTCTGACCTTTCTGCAGTTCTGGAGGGTTTATTATAGTCAGCACAACCTTGGCTGATGTTTGGATTATGTGTTGAAAAGCAGCCAAATTGGCTGTCATTCAGAATTTGGTGATAGGCTCAATTTCTGCCAATCTCATGGAACTCAAACTTCTGCTTCTCAAGAGGCATTCAGGGGTCCTCTGGACTTAGCATGACACAAGGTTCTGCATTGGCTAACACATGTCAAGACTGGGAATCCATTGATTTCTTACACCTTTCCCCAACTCGTTGCTCTCTAAATATGCTGCATTACAGCTGTCACAGTCCCCAGCCAGATTCTTGCTGAGTATTCAGGGGCTTGAACTCCATTACACATGGAGTTAATAGTACCAAGGTTGGGAAGGCAAAAATAATAACATCATGTCAAAGCTTTGTATTTGGCCTCCAAACCCCTTCCAAAATTTGCAGCCAATTGTAAATACAGCTAGAGTAGACATGTGAACTGTATTTGATTACCATTTAATTTAACTGAGTTAAAATTAAATTATATCAAAATTAGGTTTTGTCCTGTTCCCTACTTTTAGGATGTAGCTTACCAAAGACTAAAGGCTGCCTTTAGTAAAAAGAAGTTGTGCAGCCTGCCATAGGACTGCAAAAGTGCAGACAATTTAGAATCCGTGTTGACAACTGAGATTTCTTTAACTATACTAGCAGTTCCTTGCCCTTGCTCCTGGATGCCCATTTGACTCTGAGGTAGAGCAAGGCACATTTCACCTCCTGGACCTCCAAAAACCTAGATCATCTTCCCCACTTCTGGGGTGATTTAAAGAAGCACAATAAATACCTTTAGCCACCTGTGTTGCCTTTACCCAAATCCCAAGAAATGTGTTGACCTACCCATTCAGGGGCACGAATGTGTCGCTGGCCGATATGTCAAGAAAGAGCAATCCCAAAGCAGCCCCAGGAGTTTTGTCCACCTCTGTTCAGGACTTTTGGGCACACATAAGTCTGTGGAGTCCTTGGTGTACTCTAAGCTCGGTTGTTTTCTTGCAGACGTTTCGTTATCTGACTAGGTAACATTTTCAGTGCAAGTGTCTGCAAGAAAACAACCAGACTCAGAGAACACCAAAGACTCCACAGTTCAACCCTGAGCTACATATATTCTCTTTTATTGGTGAGACATGAGACTTTCCCAATACAGTGGTACCTCGGGTTACGAACTTAATTCGTTCCGTGACTCTGGTCGCAGCCCGAATTGGTCGCAACCCGAAGGAAATTTCCCCATAAGGTTCAATGTAATTACTGTTAATCCGTTCTGGCGTGGAGGACAGGGAGGCAGCTATTGCTTGGAGGGAGAGTCCCCCTCCCTATGACCACGTGTCAGGGGCGGAAAAATGGCCACGGACCATGTGTCAGGGGTGGAAAAATGGCCACGGACCATGTGTCAGGGGTGGAAAATGGCCGCGGACCGTGTCACGGGAGGGAAAATGGCTGCGTATCCTGTTCGTACCCCGAGGCGGAGTTCGCAAACTGAAGCAAAATTTTGTGGCCGGAGCTGGTCGTAACCCAAAAAGTTCGTGAACAGAAGCATTCGTAACCCGAGGTTCCACTGTACTGCCTACCTGATCCACATTCCCCTGCTTGCTCATCTTAGGGCCATAGAGAAGAGTCTGACTTCTCTTTACATTCCTTTGTGGGAAGGAGGGCCTAATTTTTTGTTCTGAAATATCCCCATGAAAGTCAGGATTGAGATGTTGACCTCTTTTGCCTTCTGAGAGTCTGGGGCAGGGGGTGGGCCAGATAATTTTGCTACTTTCTTTTCTTTTCCTTTTTGGAGGGGGGAACTATAAAGAATCATGCCACTGAAGTTTTGCATTTTTGCCAATTTGGGGGTGCTCTGGGGCCAGAAAAATAGGCAGAGCTTTTTTTCAGAGAGACCACAGAATGTCTACCTGTGGTTTAAATAGTTCATTTTTAATTGTATTGCTGTGGATATAGATTATGCTTTATTGAAACTCAATTTAAAAGGGACCTGTGTCTTTCCCCCTTTCCTTTCTGTAAAAGAGGCACTTGAAACTTCTGGATAACAGCTGTATCTTCTTTTCAGGCATCTGTGGGAGAATCCATTTCCTTTCCATTATTTTTATCTGGGATGTATGTGCAAGATATATGCTGCCATAAGGGGAAGGATACTGATTTGGACAACACTTGCCAAAGCAAGTAATCATAAGGCTCTTTGCTGAAAGATCTTTATGGCCAGGTGAAATTGCGGGAGTTCTGTTTGCTGTTTAAACAGAGGCACCTTGGTGTGACGGGGCTCTTCGCTGAGAAGCTGCTGACTCCAGAAAGCATCCTGTTTCCTTATCAACACTCTTTATGGTCGGTTTTGTAAATGTTTTATGAGCCGCCAATGATTGCGCTGGAGAAGAAGAGGCTAGTGAGGACACAGTGGGGAGGGCTGTTTGTCACTTTCTTGGTACTGTTGACAAAGGATCAGAGGACAGATTATCTTCATGATAAGATGGGTAGAGAGGAGCCCAGGAAAAGCCAGCAGTGGCTCTTTGCACATTTATTGAGCTAAAAAAAAAAAACTTTCCTGCAGAACACGCCACAAATCTGGAGAGCCTGATTCACTCAGCCCATTTATTTCATCCCCATTTTCTTCACATGGTGGAGCTAGGCCCAACTGAGCTGAAGATAGTTATTAACTCATTTTGACCTTCAACAGTGACTCCATGGACCCTGAATACTGAGTATCTAAATAATATCGTTTCATTCAGTAATTATCCATTACTCCAGTCAAATCAGGATAGAAACCCATGGCTGTCTAGGTCTAGCTGAACTATAACGCTCAGCAATCCAGCCAGTGTGGTCAATGCTAAGAGTTTACGAGGGAAGTTTAATCATGTAAATATTTCTGTTGCAATGCAAAAGATTGTGTAGTGTTTATTTGATTAAATGATACTATACATAATAAATAAATATTGTTAAGATTATAAAAACTAAGTGGGTTAAGGACAAAGATGTACCTGAATTCCATCCCTGAAGCCACAGAATTCATGCATAAATTAAGATCTTTCCAGCAGCATAAATATGGGAATAATAGAGTAAAAACTACCTAGGGGCCTGCGGGCACATGTAGCCCCACAGAGTTCTCCCTTGCCACCCACCCCTTGCCTCATGCTTTTAATAAAACTGATCATGCAGTGTAGGACTATCAGACTTGTGATGCAAGACATGTGAATGAAAAATCAGCTGTTCCTGCACCAGTTCCTGGGGGCTTCCCTGGTTATCCTTGTTGAATGCTGTCTGTTCTTTCCCCTGTCCCGCTTTGTGTGTGTGTGCATGCGTGTACGTGTGTGTATGCGTGCATGTGTGTGTGTTTATTTATTTGAATATGGGGAAAGAAATAGGCATGCCATTTCTGGACTGCCAACATCTGGATGACCACTAGATGGCAACCAAAAACTATAGAAAACACGAACGTTTTGCTACCATCTAGCAGTTGTCTGGATTTTTGCATGTCTATGAGGGTCTACCCTAAATAGGAAGGTGAAAGGAGGTCCCTCCTGAGTCTAATGCTCCCTCCAGGACAATGTTTCTCAATCTTAGCAACTTTAAGATAGGTGGACTTCAACTCCCAGAATTCCCCAGCCAGCATGGCCGGCTGGGGAATTCTGGGAGTTAAAGTCCACCTATCTTAAAGTTGCTAAGATTGAGGATCACTGCTCTAGGAGGAGGGAATGGATACTTTGGGTGACTGAGATGATGAGAGATCGCAGAGGGCTAAGACTCTCCCTCTCTCTTTCTCTTGTCACGGGTCTGGACGTAATAGGGATTGAATCTGGAATTTTGGGCATGCGAAGCAGGTGTTCTCCCACTGAATTATAGCCTAGACCCACCTGAAAAATGTGGAGAGAGGATTCAAAGATGCTTCGTTCCCCAGTGGATCCAATCCAACTCCACCACTGATCCCAGTCTTGGGACTTCTTTTTCCCCTTCCCTTCCCTGGTCCAAAGAGTTGAAAATACTGGAAAATGATGGGCTAAAGTGCCCTGCAAAATTCCCGCCTCTAGCTCTGGCCAGCAAAGGCAAAGGAGATAATGCAGTTTGTCTATCATTCCTGTCTTTGCTATCATAATTTATCACAAAGTATAGGCCAACCATCTTCTGATGCACTCTGATTATATTGAGATTACAATATAATTACTATGCTAGGTGGGAATTCTGGGAGAGAAAACCCCAAAACACCTAGGGGACTGGATTGGGAAAGTTGCTTTAGGTGTTTACTTATTTATTTTAGAAGATAAAACCATCATGATGAGAACAGTGGATTGTGTTCTGATGTACATGTAGCATTTTTACCATCACAGGGCACGAGAGTTGCTTGCTGTTTGGAGTGGATCAATCTGGATTTAGAAAGAGGAATCAAAAATATCATTTCTATATAACAAACCAAACAGTACATTATGTCATTTTTCTCCAGTCAGGTGTCCTGCAGAGATTGGACTACACTTTCTATTGGCTATACTGAGAGGGCACCAACAGGTCTTCAAGTGGAGATTATTTAAGTCTATAATTTTGCTAAATGTATAACTAAGATGATGGAGTTTCTCAGAAGAATTATATTCATAATACTGTGCCATGAGTACACAAAGGCAGTCTTGATTTCTACATGTTTTGTTGGAAGTGGGAGAAAAGTTAATTGGAGAGAGAGGTCCTGGGAGTTATCAAAGTTTAAGCTGCATCTGTTGTCACAGCCATCTGTTAAATTATTTTAATAGCAATCTTAAATGCCACTGAACTCACAGATTGGAAAACTATCTGTTGGCATATATTTAGTTGTATAATTAAAGAACAAATAAAAGAAAATTAATGGTATATTTTTAAAAATCAGGAATCTGCTCATGTGTGACGTTAAGTATTTTTGCAATCAAATTCTTTTACTAATTCCTAAGGCTTTTAATTTTCTTTGTACTGGGAAAAATCCAAAATCATCTTGTTGACTAGATGACCACCAAATTTGGCTTGTCTTACATGTATATTAAAAATCTCAACAATTATGTATTGTTTTATATTTACAACAAAAAAATAAATTTGACCTAATTTAAATGAAACTATTTACACTCATTTTAAATAAATAAGTTACAGTTAATATTGCTGTTCTTCATGCATTTAATAATTCTCGTCTTCTGTCACATTAAAGAAATCAAGTTGCTGCTGTCTTTTAGAAGAGCAAATTCTATGGGCCACCTGCTGTACACCTTGAGTGTGGATAAGACTGACCTAGATGGATGAATAGTCTCATTTAAAAACAAAACAAAACAGGTTTTTATGTTCCTTTATAAGATGGATTCATTGTTTTTTCAATCCTTTATGTACTTTAGGTACTGTAAAGCATTCAGTTGGTTGAAAATGGGCATAAGAAAAGCCTTGCTGGAACCTGTTTCCATACCAAATCCCACTGGATACCTCCCTCCCAGCACCTTTATCCTTTGTTGTTTCTAAGCAACTAGTATATGGAGGGTTCCTGCTCCTTAATGTGGCAGCAGAATATAGCCAACATCTAGGTAGCCATTTGGTATAGTAGTTAAGGCACCAGGCTAGAAACCGGGAGACCGTGAGTTCTACTCCCACCTTAGGCACAAAGCCAGCTGGGTGACCTTGGGCCAGTCACTCTCTTTCAGCCCTAGGAAGCAGGCAATGGCAAACCACTTCTGAAATCTTGCCAAGAAAACTGCAGGGACTTGTCCAGGCAGTCGCTGGGAGACAATGCTGACCTGAAAGTGCACACACACACAATCAGCTCTCCTCCTCCTCGTAGCCATTAGTAACCTTATCCTCATACGGCGATACCAGGGGATTGAACTAGACATAATTTGTACCACTACTGATTTGCAAATGTTAAGGTTGCAGACACTTAAAAAGTATTTGGAAGAAATGCTTCACACCCTGCATGAGCACAGCATCTGTCTGCTCTCAATTAAAACACCTCAACTTTTTTTCAGTCTCACATGGAAGGTGTGTGAATCTGAAAAAAAAGACGCCACAGCTTTAAAGAATCTATTTTATTAAATTAGCATGACTCTTCAAATAGCATTACCGTTTTTCAAACTGACACAGAAATCTGAAAAAATTTGGGTTGTTTTAACAAATAGCAGAGAGGTGCTATGCTTGCACACAGTCAGAAGCATTTAATAGATGTATCAGAGTTTGTAGTATAGGAAGCATTTCTCATATTCACGCACACTTAGCTTCTTTAATGTCAGATAGGTCTGCACGAGAACACCCCTTTCTACTAGCTGCCCTTCATCTTTGCATTCAAATGATCCGGGTCATTTAAAAAGCATATAAATATTTAAATGTTCTGAACCTATTCTGTTGATACAGTTCTGTAAGTCCATTAAATAATCATCAAAATCATCTCTCTGGACCCAGTCAAAAGATCTGTGGTTCTTGGTTAAAATAATGCTCTCTGATCTCTATCAGTATCTAGAGAACATCAGCCTCCAAAGTGAGCAATGTAATCCCTGGGCTGACATTTCTGAAGTTAAATTTACCAGACAACATAAAGACTTTTTGCTCTTCACCTGTGAGGTGATAGTATATAATCCTGTGCTTTGTTGTTAGCAGGGAGATTAAAATAGATTAAATTTAGATAAACAGACTAACTAGCCCAAGGTCATTTGGCTTCTCACCAGTACGTTCACATGGCTTTTGCTTAGGATATTTTAACTAAAGCTAACCATGAAGCTCTTTTAATAATCCAAATTTTGCCAATTTTTGATGAGATTTTTGCCTTCTAACTCTAACTACAATGGGCTTTGTAAACAAGCAAGACTGGGATAATCACATTCTTACCTGGAAATAAATCCCAGTGAACGAACTGAGACTACCTTCTAAATAAGCAATCAGAAGATCAAGGTCTTTGCAACATGTTCCAGCTTCTGTCTCTTGAGAAGTGAGTTCCGCTGAGAAACATTGGACTTACTTTTATGTAAGAAATATAGTATTTTAGTCTGAATTCATGAAAAATTTTTCAAAATCTTCTAAAAATAAAGATCAAGATGGTTTTTCAGTCATATTGAACATTTGTGACATGTTGAGACAAAAATCAGTATCAGTTATTGATTAAAGTTATTTTAAAATAATGCCAAATTTCTAAAGCTTATAGATCAGAAACATTTGTGCCAACGATTAATGAAATAGATTTTGTTAAAAGTTCATTCTCTTAATCTACTAGGTATCCTGTCCTAACAACGCTTACAATATGCTTCTTTCCAGCCAGTGGGGACCTGGAATTTATTTAGTGCTTTTAAGCATATAAAACTTTGCAGACAAAACAAAACATAGCCATCTTATTTCTCTAGAACACTACTATCACCTATCTCTAAGGGTATGTTTTTATGATTCTTCAATAAGACGTGCACATGATTTGCCTCTAATTAAGTCTGGATTTAATAGTTTCCTAAAGAGTATAATTTAATTGAGATGTCAACAGTTGTCACCTCTTTAAATTAAGAGTAATTTGCTTTTATAGCACTGTATAAAGATATCAGCTGGGAAAGACCAGGCCATCAATGGTGCTATTTTCTTCCCCTTTATCTATTGATATAGCCCTAATTTGACACTTCTGTGCTGAACAAGCTTGTAAAGAGAGTCGTCAGCCCTGTAAGTTGCTTACATTTAGATTAGCCTTACGACTCACTGAAAGGGCCAGTTAAATGACAAATTAACTGATGCAGCTGCAAACATTCAAGTATATGAAATTAGCTTTATGCTGACTTGTGTCAATATAAACCCATTAATAGTTTCTTCTCAAAATAAATATTGTGCTTGAGAAGAATGTGGCATCTTCAGCACTGCAAGTATATGAGTTCTGGATATAGTCTATCTCCAAACTAATCCTTGTAAGCTGTAGAGTTTTTACCAGTCTTCCCAAGCATAGCAGCCTCCAAATGTGCTGGACCACAGTCCCTTTGGCCATTCTGACTGGCAAGTGTGAGAGTCATAGTTCAGCACATCTTGGGGGCATCAGGAGGGGGATGACTGATCTAAGGAATGAAAGACAAATTAATGCTTCTGAGGCTTCAGCAGAGTTCTTCCCCTCAGAGCCATGTTTACAGGCATTCCAGCTGGGTTCAGGGATCTTGAGAAATCCATTCCCCCCCCCCCCTTCAAGGAAGGCAGGAAGTGGCTGAGATAGTGGTACATCACAAGTCTGAAGCAATAAGCCATGTGTACAATAGGTGAAGGGCTCTAGATATACTGACTTGATCAAAATACGCTTCCTCATAACCATGTAGAAATTGATGCCAAGTGTGAGTAATCTGGAGTGAATGTTGTTTTGAAACTTTATGATTTCCATCCAGGCAACCTGGATGCTGTCCAGGAGATGTTGTTGATGGGAAATTTCCAGGCCTCACCTGCTTTCCCTTCTTACACTCATTATCTTTACACCAGGACTTGGGTAGGCTACCCAGTCAAATAGAGCAGAAGGTGCAAGCTGTTTCTAGCTGAAAGGCCACACGTGGCCTTTGAGTGGCAACATGCACGGAATAATTTCTCCCTTCTATCACATTAAAATTATAACTTGGAACAACTTTTGGTGGTCCTAGGGGTTGCAATCCAAGGCTTTGGGGGCCCACATAGGGCCCTGGGGCTCCAGAATGGAATACATAATGCCTCGAAAATAATGATCATTCAGTGGCATTTGGCCATACTGTCATTAGCTAGACTAATCATGGAGAAGGTAGGCCACATAGGATGCAAAGGGAAATGACACTTTTAAATCTCTGGGTTGTCTGGGCTGTCCAGAGACATTCTCTTGACTTGAGCTTTTCCCCTGCTCACTTTCTTCTCCTTTTTTTCCATTAAAGGCAAAGAGCCGCAAAACGGATAGTACAGAAAAAACCCAAAAAATGAAATAACTCTTGGCACTAACTGATGACTTTTACTATCTTGAAGAGAAATGTCAGTCCATCTACTAGACTCAAATACAAATCCATATTTTGGATGGGGACTTCTCCATGTGTGGAGCTGGACAATTGTGTCCATATGTGGGGCTCTCCAAGTTCCACCCTCCTTTCTTCCCATAAAACCTAAGACAGGGTTGTTAGGAATATTAAACCAGGAATAGGGGAGGAGGAACAGGCACATTGCCTTGAACTCTTTGAAGAGACCCTGAGGCCAATGTGATAAATAATTAATTTCAAGGGGATTAAAAAATTGATGCAAAAGGTTTCCGAGTCAGTGTACTAATATATTTTACACAATATTTTGGAAAGCATTTCACAGGTCCAGAAACAATGTTGATTTCATGATGGTGGTGGAGGAGCAGCAATCATTTTGTCCCACAATATTTTGCGTCTGCTACAATAGGAACCCAGACTGTTCCA
The DNA here is from genome assembly GCF_059951505.1 of Python bivittatus. Lineage (NCBI taxonomy): Eukaryota > Metazoa > Chordata > Lepidosauria > Squamata > Pythonidae > Python > Python bivittatus. The sequence goes on along the minus strand of NW_028277056.1, from coordinate 21,663,340 downwards.
AAATCTATCTTAAAACCTGTTTCTGAAACATCATTTGAAAACTGGAAAGCCAGCAGATTTTTCTGTCCACTTGAAAAAAAAGAAGCGGAGAGGCCAGTCCTTCATCTATTATCTCTCTGTTTGCCCAATATATTACTCTCTTTCTGATTTTAACAGCAGGGAACTTTAATTCCTTTCAGATCTTGCCCTTTAGGTTGAAAACTTCCTAAAGTGGTTAATTTACAGACATATAGCAATACTGCCATCTTTTGGTGAGAGAGAATATTTGCACTAAAAGCTGGTCAATAAACAATATGTTACATTAAAATAATGAATAAATGAATAGATTTATCCTGTGCATATGAACTCAGAAATAAATCCCATTGATTTCAACTGTTCTTACCTTTAATAAGTATGTATAGAATATCAGCCTAAATCATGATCTCCTATCTTTGTATCCAGTGTTGATATTAAATTAATTAAAATGCAGTTAACATGCATGATTTTTCATCATTTTTATTATTTGCAGTTAAAATTAAAACTCCATTTCTGTAAACAAAAATAAAAATAATTTTCTGTAAATAAAAATTATAATTAAGCAAATATGGTTAGGGAGATTTGGGGGGCTACATCCACAGCTGGGTGAGTACCTGTGGCCCCAGAGGGCACCTCTGTGCTAGAGTGTTCAAATCAGGATCAATCTGTGGAAAAAGCTTATCAAGAATCTTTTTTGGAGGAGCCCTTACGAAACAAAATTTGTATCTAAAGTTTTTATTCCTCCCAAATTAATTGACAAAAGCAATCTTTCATTTTCTTAAAAATCATTAAGAAACTTTAATTCTGCTAGCCTGTATTTCACAAAACTGAGGGCTTCTTCATAATGTTTCATCGCAGCATTCTCTCCAGCAGACAACATGCATCTCACCTCTGTTTCTCATTCTTTCCTTACCATATATGATTTTTCACCATGATAAAAACCAATCAATGGGTGGGGGGTGGGTTGGCAAGGTGGCAAAGAGAAGCCAGAAACAAACAAACAAATCGTGGTAAGGTGTTATAGTGCTTTTTCCTGAAGAAGGGGAAACTCTTAGGAGCCAAGAGTTGAAACAAGCTAAGAGTTCCCATCAATAGGAAACATTGTGCTAGCAGTTGATCAGCTTAGTTTGGGAAAACTTCTCCAAGCCCCATTCAGTCATAAGGACACAGAGGGAGGTTGCTGATCTCAGATCTGCTCTGGGCTAATAGGTGAAAAGACCAAATTGCAGATGTAATGAAAGATCACCTTTAAGAAGGAATCTGCATGTCATTTTTAAACGATATTGCATGAAAGATATTAAGAAAAAAGTTACATGCATAAATCAAACAGAATTTCATTTTCAAATTATGATAAATTATTTCATATTTTGATCTACAAGAACAGAATATTCCAGCTTCTTATTTTAGCGTTTGTGTAAACAGTTAATGTCAATTTCATACACTTTCTTCAGCTTCTTATAAAAGTAAATTACTAACTTAGGAGCCTCCATTGATTCCTCCAAAGTTTTTAATAATTGTGGAACTTCAGAGGCAGTGGTGGAATCAGAGCCCTACAGCCTAATAAACCGTTAAGTTGATTAAGAGCCCGTCTTAATTAATCAATCAATTAAAAAGTAATTCATTAATTAATTAAAATTAGGGGTTAAGGCATCAGGCTAGGAACCAGGAGACAGTGAGTTCTGGTCCTGCCTTGGGCACAAAGACAGCTGGATGACCTTGGGCCAGTCACACTCAGCCCTAGGGAGAAGTCAATGGCAAACCACTTCTGAAAATCTTGCCAAGAAAAGATCAGGGGTCAACCTTGACTGAAGGCACCCTCCCCCCACAAAAAAGGTTGAATAAACTGTCAAGAAGCATACTTGGGTAAATCAAACTCTGCTTAAAGTTTTGAAAAGGTTTTAATCAAAAACAAGTTAGTCCAAAATAATCATGTTACAAAAAGCCCCAAACACAGATTTACTAGCTATTTTAAAATTGTTATTTTCCTAGAATAGAAGCTTTTATATATAAAATGGTCAACATTACTGTACAACTCAATATTCTGCATATGTATCATGTGACATTAAGTACATGTATTGAACATGACACCCATACAAATAAGGATCTCAGTACTTGTCACAATTTATCCAGTTTACACCACAGTTTTCAAGCTGAGGCCAAAGAAAAGATGAAGTCTGATATTACTTATTCCCATTAATGGCCCAAGCAAATATGAATGCCCAGTAAGTCTGAGAATGTAGGAAAATACTTCTATCTTTACTAACAGGTAACTGTAATTTATATCATGAAAATCTTGAGGGATGGCCCTGCTAGAAGAAGTTATTTAATATCCTGTAAATTCACTTGAAATGGTGTGAAAAAATAAAAATAGGGAAATCTCTTGAGTTTTATGCAGACTCTTGAGTTCTTGGAGTTCGTCTTCATCACCTATCTCTTATCCAAATGACCAAAAGGAATACTAGAATCTGTTTAGATGTTCTTTCAGAATTGGGAATAAGTTTTGGATAAAATCTCCAAGGAAACATATTAAGAAAAGCAAAGGAGTCAAAACATAACCTAAACTTTAATAAGTATATATGTTAAAATTCCCAATGGCATCAAGACTGATTTCCCCAATTTATATAGTATTAGTGAAATGAATTTAGGTATGGGTATCTATAAAACATGGTATATCATATAATATAGCATCCTCTGCCTTCTCGGATGTATTCCTTTTAATGCTTTCAGAATTTTTAAAGCACAACCAGGAGTTTATAAAATATATTTAAAAGAAAAGAAAGAAGGTATTCTTCCACTGAAGAGATGACACATCATTCATAATCATTTGTGGTTCAAGGGTCAATCCAGAATTTAAAATGTTGAGGAATTCTATGATAAATCAAAAGCCACTTCAGAAACTTCCAAAACAAGTTACAGTATAATCTACAAGCCAAAACTGTTGTTAAATCTTAGCATCCATATTTATCAAAGAAATAATTGAAAAAGATAGTCAGTTTCTTACTTGGGAAGGACTAGAACATTTGCTTCATTTAAATTAAGGAGCAGCAATCTATATGAAAATCCTTTAATACTTACCTCCAATAAAATAGAGGTAAAAATCTGTACAGTATACTTTTTGTTAGGGCTACTGGTTCTGAACAGCAAAATTCCATTTGACCATTAGATGGCAGCAAGGGGATGTAGAAACCTCCAACTCTTCACTGCCATCTAGTGTCTGATTCCATCTTATTTTCAAGATGATTCAGCTTCTTCATGCTGTTGCTGCATACGTTGATGTTTGTCCAGGCCAGAAAAGAAGCTGCAGCTAAAACCTAAACAAAGGTCAGTGATTCGGTTCATGTAACATGCAGTGCCTGAAGAATTGAACCATATTATGGCTTAAGGTGATAGCTTGATGCTCGTCAGATACTAGGTCACTGGCTGGGATCTCACAACATTTTGAATAACAAATTACCCAATTCTATTTTACCCTAGTCTAGCATGTTGTGTGAAACTATGATTTTTGCTGATTAATCATTATCAAGATAATGATTTATAACAAGGGAATGGTCTGTTGATCTGTCACCAAGCTACAATTATACTGACATGTTTTTAATAGATTTTTTTAGACTTCTGCTTTTTCTTTACACAACAGCATCAATCTCCTTCTTGGAGGTTAATGTATTCTGTATGTAGATATGAACATTCCCGAGAGTGGGAATTTAACCTGAACAATGATTAGTGAAGTAGCTTTTATAACTACAACAGAAAGGAGATTTATTTATAGGAAATGCATTATAGGTACAAAGTCTATGTGACAAGCTGTCATTCAGCCACATCTTCCTGCTGTGTGCTAGTTTTGCTAAACGGGAAGCAGAGAGTATTTAGTTTAGATTCTCACAGGAGATCTCACAGGGATAGGAGGGTTTACAGATATTGTTGGGGTGGGACTCTGGAAAGGCGAACTGAAATAGAAGACTGGGAAATGGCTGGTAACTAAAATAGACAGCAACGCCTGTTGAAGATGGATTGTTAGCTTTAATAAGGGACTACATGGGCTGGTAAATCAGAATTAGATTGGGCTATGTATGCAGTACTGAAGAGAATTGTTGGACCCAATCTGAAGAAGCATGCTAAAGACCGGAATAGGCTGAAGAACACCAAGGGACAATGATGGACTGACGCAGTGAGAAAATTGCCACTATTCTGTGCAAGTCCTTGCTCAACTTTAATTTAGGAAACAGGTGGGATTAGAGTAGTGCACAGATGTGTTAAATTCACATCATAATTTGCAAACACATATGCTTAGAGATGCTTTAGATTTCTCTAAGAGTGCCGGGAAAAAACACTTATTGTATGGCAATGTTAAAAAATCAAGCTGCAGGAGAGGGGGCAGGCAGGGAGAGCTGGAACAATCTTCCTTTATGTATCTGTAAATAACCTTTATTATCTTCTGCTAGAAGAATGTGTCTGGCTAAAAATGAAAATAATTGCTGTGTGTTTCATCAAGTCTGTGTAATTAATAAAACCTGGAAAAAAACCTGGAATACTGTTTTGTACTGAATTTCAGTCAGATCCCAGCTAACTGCATCATACCAGGAGGAGAGCCCAAGAGCATGTGCTCTGTGTATGGGTGACTGGGAAGAAAGGTAGAAGGAAGTAACTTCAGATTACCAGTCTGTTGAGCAGGCAAAGTGATAGTCAAAGAAGGACTATTCTTAACTATCTATCAACCCCCTCCTGCCCCCTTGTGATCAGTAGATCATGAGACTGAAAGTCAGTGTCACTGGATTTGGACCTCCAAGCCCCTTCCTCACTCGCTCATCCACAACTCCCATAATCTCTCAAACAGTTGTGTCATTCTCTTGAGAAAGGCTTGGGAATGCTTTTGCCAACACCTTTTCTAATGGGCAGAATTTCAGTTCAGGGAGTTCCTATTCTTAATCATCTTACACATAGTGGGGACTTGATGTTTATGTCCTTCAAACTGCTTTCCTGCAACCTTTCTCCATTCATTTCCTTCAGGGGCTGATAACCTTTCAGTGTTCTTCTATGTGCAAAGTTCTTCCATTTACTCCTTTTGCAATTTAGGAGAGCCTTCATGGTAGAACCTCTGTGTTGGACTTGTTGAAGTGACTGGGCTATGGTGCTTCAGTTTCCCCTTCTGGTTGTGCTATGTAGTCAACATCCAGGCATGTGATAAAGAACCTCCTTGGAAACTTGTGGTTTCTACCGTTTGTCTGGAACAAAAATGGACACCTTGTGGTTATTCTCTTTTTCTCTTTCATTAAAATAAGCAACATTGTGTACTTTAACTGTGTGTGGCAGCATCTAAGATCCTTATCCCTTACAGTATTGTGAGTATCTAACCATTACTTCTTCCAGTTCTGTAGTTTAGCTTGGTTTTCTTTCCTTTTAGCACATATGCATATCCTTTAAAACCAAATACATCTTAGCTCTGTGGCACTGTATCTATGGCTTTCATTGGGAACCTGTTCTGCAAATAGTTGGATATGTTAAGGACTTCCCCCCAGTACTGATCTGCCAGTCCTATGCCCTGAAGCATGCATCTCATCATTTTAGTCAGGGAACAATTGCTCCTCTCTGTTACACAAGGGGTATAGGCCATTTTGGTTTCATACAATCCCTTGCTTTTCCAGGTACCTTTGTATGTTGCCGGTTGTATATTTACCCTCTATGTCCGTGCTCAGTACTCAGTTTGGATTTTCAACACTTCTGAAGGGGAGGGCAAGGTTTTGGACATTGACTGACAATCCTATCTAGCTAGGATTGCCTAAGTTATTGCTCCTTGAGAATCAGAGGTATATAGTCATGCCAGCCGGTGTCTTTCATGAACTTAGAAGTCCCAATGCACAGAAGGGTGTTTACATGGATGCCTCTGAATGCTTTCCCCTCTGCAGTCTCAACGGGGAGATATAAGGAGAACATCTTTGTCCTTGTAGGATTGGACAAGTAGAGGCAGATAAGCATTTCCTTTTTCAGAGTTTACTCTATGGAAAAATGTGTAATACTTTTATCTCCTTGATATTGTCAGGAGTGCCAGAGCGCACTGATCAATGGCATATTTACAAATGCTATTGATGGACTGATGCTATTGATGGGTTAATATCCCTCAACAACAGACAAAATTGCTTCCATCTTGCAGCTTACAAAATTTGCCAGGATGTGATTAAGAACAAGAATGAATAAAGTTTGCAAATTCTAAGGTAATACTTCATAGACTTCCACACTACATAAACTATAGCTAAACTGATACTGGATCTCTGATTAAGATTTAGACATAGAGTTTATTAAATAGAACAACAACAATAATAATATCTTATAGTCAATATTTTACTGCTTTGCTACAGTAGTTTAATATTAGCATTACAGCTTCATTCTCAAAACTTAGAGCTATAATAAATTACAAGGTCAGCAATATCAAGATACTACGGATATGGCAATAATGTTTGTGTCTCTGGTCTGTGTCCAGAATAAAGATTGTTGTTGCTGAAGGGAGCTATTGCCTCAGTGCCCTGTTTGGGGACTTTTTCGGCACCTGCCTAGCTATTGATGGAATCAGGAGATTATGCTGGGTGGCAACTTAGGCTGTTCCCACAGGGCTCTTCTGACATATTTAAACAGCTCAGCTTGCACTGTTGAAAACTCCATGAGTTGTTGCTGTTGTCTTTTAAAGTGACTTTGGGTCCACCTTTATGTCCCAAGAAAATCCCCCACTAGGTATTTTTAGAGGGCATGTCCTAAAGATGCTGCTTTCATCTTATTTTGTCTTACCACAGAAGCAGCTTGCATTCATTTTTAGCTGTTCTGGTGTTTTCCTCTTCTCCTGACACACACTCTGCCATATAAACATTCTATAATACCTCATCGACAATTAGCAATTTATATACCACTCAGTTCCCAAAAGTCTCTCAGCAGGTTACAATAATTCGGAACTGAAATAGGAAGAATTAAAAGGAAAAATCAACAACCTCAAAGCCAAGGACAATCTATTTCCTAGCCATGGACACACTGAGGAAAACAGGCCTAACAACCACCACTGCTTACTGTAGGGAAGACAGCTACTATAACATCAATTCCTCATGGTTTTCCAGACAGCCAGGCCTTGGATGCTTCTTAGTGATGATGTGACCAGAGGTGGGATATAGCCAACTCTTGCTGGCTACTTTTGCTGCAGCAGGTACACTCCCTCTGCCCAATGGCTGGCACTGCCCTCCATTGAAATTTTCGCTGGGACTGCAGGAGAATCAGGCATCTGGCTTCTGCACAGGAATTTTTCCATATAGTGCCAGTCAGGCATGACACAGGTCTCTTACATACACAGGTGTAGCATTCTTCCAGAAGACTATTTTCAGCCTACATGTAGTGGTCATTGGAAAAAAAGGATCTCTGGGTTTAAGAAACAAGAGTAGCATTCTCTGCATAGTAGATTGACTTGAACTGGGAAAGTTTTGCCAACTGTGTACTACTGGTTATTTCCCTAAGGACATACTTGCGAGGAGGAAGGATTTTGAATATTCCATGGGATACTTCCAGGGGCTGCCAGCTCCAGCCATGTGCTGCCAGCACTGCTGTTCCCATGTAGCAGTTGCTGATTAAAGATATTTGGGAGCTGGCATGAATTGACAAAAATTCTGCCAGTTTCTCTTTCTATCCAGAAGGATAGGAAAACTGGTAAAGTTGGGTCCAAAAATATTCTAGCTGACAGGTCAGTGGGAAGGATGAAGGCAAAGGCAGTGTGTCAGGGTGCTATGTCGGCTTCTTCCTGCTTCATCTTGCAGCCCTCCTCCAGCCCATTGGCCTCTCAGTCATGATGTTTTTTGGCCTGAGTCAAGGCAGGTAGATCCACGGTCAGAAATAGCCCAAGTGACAAGTTAGCACCCTTGCTGATAGCCATCACTTGGACAGCTTGAAAGGTGGCTATCCTAGGCACCTGTTCCCCCTTCCCAGCACACTTTAAGAAGACTGATTGGTAGGGTTTTCTCCCCCACCAGCTGACGATGCTGAGTGGGAGGGAAACACAACCAGAGGAATCCACCAACTGTTGCCCTTAAATTGCCCTGCACTAAAGCTGTGAGTACTGAACCACTTGTAAACCTTGCTACTGAGTTAAGAGTTCTTTTCAGCCAAAGGACTGGAGGAATGCACAAAGCCCTCAAGAACAGCCATTCGGCTGACGCATGACCTATGGAATATATTTACCGCTAGAGGTTGCCATAGTTCTCTTCCCAGTAGAATAACCTCTATAGCACTTAGCATGCTGTACAGCTGACTGCTGTCTCTCTGCAGAAAGATTTCCAGTCTGCTGTGAAATCAGGCTGACAATGGAATAAACTTGGTCAAGCAAGCTCTCAGATAACATATCACAAATATCTAGCACACAGAAGAAATGTTATTCAATACATCTCATTTTCCCTGTTCAGTGCAGCATGGACCTACAAACAAGTGATAGAAGATTCAGAAAAAAGGAAGACATTGTTAAGCATATAAATACAGCTGCTCTCAGAACATGAGAAGGAAAATCTATATCCAGGCCAGCAAATGGAACGAGAAAGATGGGTGCTTAGTTACCCAACACTGCAGACTCCAGGGTTCTTAATCTGAGGAGGGCATTTTTTATATCAGGTAGCAACCCCTCCCCCTAAGCCTGGCACCCTCTGGAGTGTTGCAGTTGTGTGTACTCTCACAAAATGACTGCCATTATGGCTGTGGGCCATTGGAAAATAGTCATTTACCAGAAGTTGGTACCCAAAGAGTGAGTACATAGACCTCGTTTACTGTTTCAAAGAAATGGTCTCTCAGTGCACAGAAACAGCAGGTTGACCAGTGATTTGAGTACAATCTTCCTGTCTCTTCTAAGGTACTGTGGCATCTAAAGCAATGAAATACCAGTTGCAACAGCAGCTTTGCTCTGATGGACACTGAAAGGCTAACCCAAGAGAAAAGGAAGGGGGCTGAAGAAAGGTCAGAGGAGAAAATACATGAATCAGAAGAACAGAAATGTGGAAGGAATGCTAAAGTGGTACCTGCAAGAAATGGGGAGGGTTGAACATATAGGGCTAGGGGAGGGTAGAGGACATTTTAGTCAGGATTATTCTAAAATAACAACCAAGAAGGAAAATAGAGGAAGAGCTAGAGGAAGCAAACATTTTCATACTTATGATGATTCTCACAGTGATGAAAATTCTCAAAAGTAATGCAACATATCTTGGTTGCCATAGGGCTGCAGTAGCAGAAGAGGGGGGCAACCTTGGTACAATGTTCTGTATTGCTATCACATTTTCTACTGTTATCAAGGCAGGAGAACAACCACGGTTGCACAATCTGTATCAACAGCCAATTGCAAACAAATTCAATGTGAAATGTTATGCCAAGTCCCTAACTGGATGCTGAAATGTGTCTCCTGAGAAGTTCCATTATGTTTCATCACAACCTTAGCCAGCAGGCAGATGGTATTCTTGTACTTCTTCTAGGTCATCAGGAATCACTTGCTGAGCCTCAGAATTTATGCCCAGCTAAGCTGACTTTTACTGAGGCTGTTGCTGCCAAATGGTGTAAGACTCAGTGACCAAAGTGAGATTTGGCCTAATGCACACATCTGAACAGGAATCATCTGAGGTTTTCAACCACTAGTTGCTGCCAATTCTTCATGCACTGGGCCACATCAGAGTTATTGCAGAGAGAAAGCATTAAAATTACTCTCAGACATATTGCCAATAACTGGCATTGGATTCTGCAAAGGAGACAGACATTTTTAATATATCTTCTTCTCTTGGGACACAAGAATGTGCCTATAGTGATTAAGAAGTTAAATGTGCTGTTTAATAAGAATATCAGAAAAGCTGGGGAAGAGTTGCCAATAAATCCCAAAGCATGGAAGCAGCTAACACTGGAGAAACCTAATCAATCAGTTCTAAAAGGAGATCTTGAAGCAGATGTGCATTCACCATCCATGCAGCCATGCATGGGTGGCTGCAGGGAGCAGAAAAAAGGAAGGCAAGTGATGTCAGATGCATTACAACACCATTGTACTTGGGATATTTATGCAGTGACATCCTAATGACCTTGACATCTTTATAGCTCGTACCAGATATGTTCATGCCTTAAACTGAGGGCAAGAAAGCTTATGAAAACCTTTTCTGAATTCCTTCTTTGACACTGACAATCAAAGGAAGCATGGGAATATTAAGGAAGGGATTATTATTTTTATTATAATATTATATAATTGTTATAAGTTTTTATGGCTGTTAGTTCAGCATATCAGATGTATGGAATGACAGCCAAAAAGGGGTCTTTTTATGTCCTTACAGTTGTTTGGGAACTTTTCTAAGGAAAAGGTCTCCAACAACCCTAGGAGTGGATAACGTCTGGCCTGCACGTGGACTCTAGCATTTGGGGGGGGGCAATCCTAAGGGGTTTTAAGGGGAGAAAGGGTACCTTAAGTTTAAGGCCTCCACTTTAACCCTTTAAAAAATGCAGGTAATGGTTCTTGGAATGCGGGGTTAAGGGGCAATTACTATGCACAACATTTTCTCATAGGGGTATCCACCTGATTTCATTCTTGATCCCCAAATTATCCTCACCCACACAAGGGTAATATATATCAGAGGTAGGCAATGCACATACTGTTCAGGCTGCGGGAACATGGTAGCGAAATGATATCACCAAATTGAAACGAGCCAACATTTTTTCCCTGTTTAACACAAAACAGATAGTTTTAAGTTAATGGACACTTTACAGAAATATTGTTGCTCTTGTTTTATTGAAAAGTCTATAAAAATATTAATCAAAAATCAGTGGGGCGATCTCAGAGGGTATCAGGGTAGCAAAATAGGCTGGGACCTCTGGTAGCCCCACAGCTAACCTGTTTCTATTACTGTACAGAGCAAAGTTGTGGAGGAGCATTTGAATTCCTCTATGTCCCTTTACCGTCTCTGGCTCTGAGCCTTTCCCCACTTGTGCCTAATCATAGCACAAACAGGCCCTGGCAATAAACTTTTTTCTGTTGTGTCCTCATGAGGTTGCCTTCATCTTTTTCTCCTGTGCATGGATGAGGCAGGCTTAAGTCATCCTCAGCTGCACTAGTGTCTACAAATGTCTATATCTAACCACAATGATGCCAAAGTGATGAAACATGCAACATGACATCACGGTGCTAGCCCTGCCCTTTCGTGCATGTGACAATGCATGTGACATCCCCCCTTCCGCCTCCTGCTCCTGCAAATGTGGATGCCAATGTAAAAGTACCACTTCCCATCTTATTCCAACACTATCAAGGGCAGTTCCAAGCGTGAACAATCTGTTGGGCTTTGTCACCCACAACCTTGAAGGAAAGTCGGATGATCAGCAGTGTCTGCTACAGAAGCAAAAGAAGGCCACAGGGAAAACAAAATAATTTTTTATGCCAGCTCAAGGATATATGTTGAGCCTTGAAATTCAGTAATAATGATTTTTTTTGGTATCCTCTTCCTCAACCCTGACTTATTAGAGGATGAAATCAAAATTAAAACCACATCCAGAGGTTTTCTCTTAATAGATTGGCAGGGAGAGGCTGTGAGGACTTTTCTTTAATTCCTCAAAAATAATGAATTGTTTAGCCATCGGCGCACACAAATCAACTATCAGAAAGAACCAGCCTTAAACTACCTGCAGCTAATGAGGACAGCCCTGATTATAAATAGCCAAGTGGCAGCTCACTGAAGATGCAACTTCTAATAATAGAAACACTTTAGAAAGGTATTTGAGGAAAGTATGACTCTGCTAATTTTTTGTCGATTTGTAAGTAGGTTTCCATCCAGTTATGTCACCATTTTTGGTGGGTTCTGCAGGATGCAAAGGAGTTAGACAAGCTGCAAAATTCTCATTAAAAAAACACCAATTGTATAATTTCTGGTGTTCAAGGTTATTATTATTATTTACATCTATCATATACCACTTTTTGCTATACAAAAATGAATACCTTTTGAGATTTTTAAATATATCCTAAGGATGCTTATAATTGCCGTTTTCCTGCTGTTGTAGTAACAAACAGCAAAATGACACCCTGTAAAAACAGAACAAGAACTGTATAAAGACAGGGCAGGAGGGAGCCAGGGGAAATTACGTCCCAAACAGACGGTTCACAAAGCATGATAAATTGAACATTAAGGTAAGACTGCAGCTCTCAAAGTTTATTTTCTTGTAAAGTAATTCTGGGGCTACCAAATTGGGCTGCAGAAATCCAGGCAACTGCAGCAAGCAGATACAGAAAACTCCAATACTACCCTTTAGTGGCTGTCCAGAATTTTGCAACCCACATCTGGTAGGCCTGATTTAGGGTGAGGCCTATTTCTCTGCAGAGACAAAACTCGCCCCATCTTAGAAATGTTACATCCTAAAAAAACTCCACCACCAGTATTACTATTACTTTTTTCTTATCCCTATGAAGAAAAGTTGCACCAACTAAATGGCTCTTTGAGGCAGCTTTGTACAGCAAGGCCTGGTAAATTGTGGGGACTCTGGGCTTAGTTAAACTACATGTTCTATATATAATTTAAGTGGGAAACCCCTAGCTCAGGGGGTTTTCAAACTTTTTCAGGCCAAAGAACTGTTAGTTAAAAACAAAATCTCCAGCCTCTTCTGATCAAGAGGCAAAGCTTTAATGATGGAAAATTGGCTGCCTTCAAGTGACCTTTATTTTTTTGTCCTTAGTCTGTCATAGAACCCCATCAAGTTTTTGAGGAACCCTGGGCTCCAGGAAAGGCCATCTGCAAAACCCCACTCCAGCCTGTAGATTGCACGTAGGTTGGTAGCCCACTTCTTCTACAGTTCCCAGAGCATCTCCAGACCACACAGCTGAAAATGAGTGGCAAAATTTGGCTATATAATCTGAGGCAATTTTTAGCAAATATAAGGATGGAAATGAGTGCATTAAACCTATGTTATGCAAAACATCATTATCACCACCCAAAAGCGAAAAAACAAAACAAAAAACAAAGCAGCACAGCACAGAACAGAACAGAATAAAAATTCTTTGAATCTGCTCTACTCACCTTGTAATATCACTATGTCAGCTGGCACGTTGAGCTGACCGCATCCCCAGCCACAAAAATGTTGTCCGCTGCTGATATAGAGTGAAGCAGCAATTTAATATACTAGCAGTAGTCTGCCTTTAGTATCTGGATTATTAACTGATGTAGGTTTAGTCCTCTTGGGGATGTGGTGAGAAGAGAGCCTTTCATTGTCCAGTATCAATCCTTTTATATATGTTACTAGCCCATGGGTTCATATTAATCAGCCACATTCCAAACAGTACTTGAAGAACCTGAAATAATGTATAATCCAATACATATTGGAGGAAAGGGGTAATAACAAATATGACAGTGCTACTGGGGAGCCTACTGAACAGACCTATAGCCTTACCTCCTCCTCCATTTGTGTCTTTAACTGTGTAAAAATTCAGCTCTTCTTTTCCACCCCTGTGGCAAAGATACAGATCCATAACTAGACAGGATCTACATTAAAGTTCCTTTTGGTCGAACTCAATATTTTCTCCAAAGCCCAAGCAGCTGCTGTTTAGCGAGCGTATGCTAAATGAATCCAGACAATAACCACTACATTCCAAGCGCCACGTTCCAATTCAAGGGATAGTGCTAAAGTTTTGTGAGGACTTGTGGGCTGTGGGTTTTATTATTTGCACGTATTTAATATGATTGAGTGATCAAGCAACCTGCGGTACTACAATACTGGAAAAAGCACCAAACGTGCTGCTATGTCAGGTTGCTTTTCAAAAAAAAATGTCAAGGTAGATTGAGAAAATTTATAGGCTGCCTCACTCTGTCATGACTCTGGACAGCTTATAAAATAAGACAATAAAAACAAAGATGTACGTAACCTAAAAAAGAAAAAGGTCTGGAGAACCAACAACCATCTGATAGATTGAAACATCATCCAAGGGGTCTATCACCACTCTCAGTCACTATATCTACCATTCAAGAGTTGTATCCAGCTACAGGTGGCTTTGAGCAGCAAAGCTTCCAGAAGAGACCAAGAAGTATGTTTTCACAGTATTCACTGCTTTAGTTTCCTTTTCATTTATTCTGTTGTATTAGATTTTGTTTTTAAAGACTACTATCTATATGCAGCACTACAGATGCACAAAGTATGAGCTCATATATCATATTACATGGTGGCTTAGATATCCATGCTGATTGTATAAAACGCAATTGGCTGCCTTCACAAAATACTTTAAATCATAAACCTAGCTTTATAAACCACTAAGACAGAGCACCAAGCCAACGTCCCTATTTTTGGGGGGACAGTGGACACATTTGCAATTCTGAGAAGATATTACAGTGATTTTCATAAAAAGCTGCCATAGAAGATATAGCTAGCAATATGTGACAAACCCATCATTTTGGCATGGCACCATGGTGCCTCTTAAAGCATCTGAGCCTGAAACTGAAAGCATCTGAAACAGGCCCGTGTTGAGACGACAGAGCAGATGGAATATAGTGTTTCTTCCCTAAAAGAGCTTCCTCCCATGTAATCCCATGTATTCAAAGACAAACTACAAGGGCCATTGGGAAAGTGGGTTTAGCCTCAAGTGCTAATTTGTTAGCTAGATGCATCATTGTCCTTGACTGGCCAAAGCAGCAGTCAGTCTCCTCAAAGAAGCTGGCTGCTATTAATCTACTTACTTTCTATATAACGGAGAGTTAATGCTCAGGAAAGAAGAACAAGGAGAATGAACAAGGAAGGGCTGACTACAAACATCCAAGCACAAGGCACAAAAGATCTCTTTCCATTCTCTCTGAATGGAACATGCACTGAAACCCAAGAACATAGTCAAGGAGGTAAAAAGTAAACAATTTTGCTAGTCTGGCTGCAATTTATCTGGAATTACTTGTTTGTGATTCTGCCTTCTGTTGCTTTTCTTATATTTCTCTTTTCCCAATAAACACCCTTTTATATCTAGAGATGTGGCTGTGTTGGTTTCAGAAGGGAACTTTTCTTCTAAACCTTCCCCACATACAACACTACCCAGTTGCATAGCTTCCCCTTGTGTTTCAGGACTAGCCCAAGATTTAATTCTCTATTTAGGACCTCTAGGCAGAAAGATCCACAGCGCTTTCCTTTCTATTTTCGTAGAGCTGATCTGAAGAGAGAAGTTCTGAGCAGAAAGGCTAAGAACTCCCCAGTTTGATAGCCTAGGGCAGTGTTTCTCAACCTCCACAACTTTAAGCTGTGTGGACTTCAACTTCCAGAGTTCTGGCTGGGGGAATTCTGGGAGTTGAAGTCTGGACAGCTTAAAGTTGCAGAGGTTGAGAAATACTGGTTTAGGGGATTTGAGGAAGTTTAGTTTGACTGATGGCAGCTGTTATGATTATCTTTTACTGGATAACCCTTAGAAAGAGGGGTCTGCCTATTTATCAGAAGTCAAGTTTCTGTGGTTGTTCCCCACCACCTTCTCTAACCACTTAAGATGCTCTGTTTCATGATGGCTGATCTTTGACTTTTTTATAAAGGTATTTTTGGAAATAAAGATGATGCTTGAGGCTAGCACTTTGTATTGCAGTATGTTAGCCTCTTGACTCATTTAAATGTTTAACATTAAAATCATCTAAAAAGAAATAAACAAAATCAGATGGGTCATAGAGCTTAGTAGACACCAAGAAAGGTGTCATCAGGCATGAATATGTAACAGAAACAGCCATGTGCTGTTCACAATTTTTCAGAACTTAAATGCATCAGGAAAGAGGATTATTTTCTTGTGGGCTGCAAAGCACCATGTACAGTGATATAGCCTTGCTGTATTTGGCATCTCAGAGCTTAAACGAATTCTTCAAAATCCTGAGTCCTTGTAAAGTAATCCTTTTTATTCAGCTCAAAGTACTGTAAGAAAATCATTCATGTTTTGCACGTTAGTAAGAATACTAGATATGCCAGCCTCTTCAGATATACTGCACAGGAATTAGATGTTTCCCATTCAGTTCATTCCTGTTAACCAGAATTAACTTAATGAAATAGTAAGCATCACTTGTTTTATCACTCATGTGTATGCAAACATCTGGAAACTGAGTTCTCATTTTAAGATATAAGGAAATCAACAATCCCTTGTTGCTCACTTGCATCTGCACGTGCACAAATAATGTGTAAGGATTTCTTTTTAGTATTTACTTTTGAATAGAGATGCCTTGAATTGCACAGCCGCTGATGTATTTAAAAGAAGTATTCTAAGAAGTACTATTACGAACATGAGTATTTTGGCAGATTTTATGCTAAGGAGATGAATCAACATGCATTGGTCTGAGCCACAGAATATACTTGACTTAATTTATAACATTCCAGACCAACTTTAGAAAGATTTTCAAAAAGTGGTCTTCCCCAGCTTTATGTCCTTCACTCTAGATGAGGTGTTGAGTCTTAAAAATCCAACTTATTTGGAGAAAACCAGGTTAGGAAAATCTTATAGAGTATAAGGTTAAGATTACATATTTCATCATAAAATACAGGCCCCTGTAGCACCTAATCAGCATGGTTAAGGATTCTGGAAACTGTGATCCAACTTATCAGGAACATAAAAGTTTAAGGAAATTGCCATAAAGCAAGCAGCTTAGAAACAAAATGTACCATGACACTCTTTAAATCAATTAATGTAAAATATTCTTCAATTCAAACTGTAAAGTATTGTTCCAGTTCATTCCAAATAGCAAAATAAAAATGCTTTCATGTGGATTTAAAATATGTAGCATGCTAATAGGGCCGCTATAAAAGTGATTGTTTGTAAGGTGTTCCTTCCACCATCACTACCCAGAAATCAAATTTGCATTCATCTGCCTATTTTTAAAAGACAGCTTTAAAATTAGATTAACTGAGAATATAAAATGGGATACATTTAGCAAATGATAATTAAGCTGACTGGATTTATGTTTAAGTACAGTATTTAATTGTGATTATTTCACTGCATACTTCTGGTTTTTTTGAGGAAGAACATGTACCACTTGGTATATAAATATATATTTTAGATACAACTTTTGTGCATGTATGTATGTATGTAGGTATCAGAACATTTCCTATGATATAAGGTCCTTACATTAGCCTGTTTCTGATGCCTCCAACAGCATTTTCATGAGCATGCTGAAATTTAGTAGTGGAAATATTTTCCATTGTTTTAATTCTGCGTTAGCTGCTGTGTGGCTAGAAAGGGCAGAGAGCAGTGAAATATACACATACAAGCTTACAACTCTGCTAAGAACAGGTGATTAAATCATACATAGCAGAGAAAACTCTATGGGTTCTGAACATAGACTATATATCATATTACACAAGTAGAAATAGAACATAATACAGTGATACCTCGGGATATGAACGCCTCTGCTTGCGAATTTTTCGGGTTACGACCAGCTCTGGCCCCAAAATTTTACCTCGGTTTGCGAACTCCGCCTCGGGGTACGAGCCATTTTCCGCCCGTGCCACGTGGTCCGCGGCCATTTTCTGCCCGTGCCACGTGGTCCGCGGCCATTTTCCGCCCGTGCCACGTGGTCCGCGGCTGTTTTTCCGGCCCTGCCGCGTGGTCCGCGGCCGTTTTCGCGCCGCGCTGGGCTGTTTTCGCGCCGCGCTGGGCCGTTTTCACGCCGCGCCGCGCTGCACCCGGCCATTTTCGCGCCGCACCACGCCGCGCCCGGCCGCTTTCCGTGTGGTCCGTGGATGCCAGAACGGATTAACGGTAATTACATTGAACCTTATGGGAAGATCTCGGGTTGCCTCGGGTTGCGACCAAATTCGGGCGGAGGGCGGAACGGATTAACCGGATTTACATTGAACCCTATGGGGAAATTTGCCTCGGGGTGCGACCAAATTAAGAGGGCGGAACGGATTAACCGGATTTACATTGAACCCTATGGGGAAATTTCCTTCGGGTTACGACCAACTCGGGATACGCCCAGAGTCACGGAACGGATTAAGTTCGTATCCCGAGGTACCACTGTATAATGAAATAGATCTGGCCTGCCCTAACTGCTTACACAGCATGCTAAAATACAGTTTGCTTAACCATAGCTTGCAGTACAAACCAAAGTTGGTTAGGTTCATACAACAAATTCATCTATAAACTGCAGTCTACATTCATACAGTGTAAAAAGACACAAATAATTGTATTTTGGCTTACACATCCTGTGAACCTGGTCACTGACTGGTCTTATAAAGTTTGTTCTATTAATTTGTCCAACTTCCATCCTTCCTTCCTGCAAACTCTTGTCTCCTTTTAACTGTCTTTCTACTAATGCATGAATATATTGAACTTCTATAGGAATCCTGCCTGACGGGGCCTTTGGAGGTTGCTTCAAATCGAAAGTATCAGGCAAGATTCTCACAGAGTCTTCTTTAGCAAGATTAATTGAGATGAAAAGGATGGGGCTCCAAGAATTCCAGCAACTGAACTATTCCCCATTTAGAAACATCTGATCCCCTAAATCAGAGACTTTTAAAGTTTCTTTCTAATAGCTTTCATGTAATCTGGCAGGGAGACAGATCTTTTCACTGATAATGGAAAAGCTTGCAGCTGGTACTTTACATAACTCTCTCTTCTGTCTTTATCAGTCTGGGAACCCAGCATTGCTGCCTCAAAGATGGAACTAAATCCAGTCCAAACCATCTTGTTACCTGAAACAAATCTGCAGCAGGTTATCCTGACTGCCTCTCTCAGCCAAAGTGCACAGAATCCGAGCCTGTCAAGTTGTCTGAATCTTTAATTGCCCCCCGCTTTCTCTCTCTCTCTCTCTGCCTGCCCCAGCAGTAAAACCCCCAAGAATTTAGTAATTAATAAAACACTGATTAAATTATTAATCATTAAATTAAATTATTGCCTTTTAACTAAGGTCTCCTTAGAGTGGATTTCAACTCCAGATGACAACATGGACATGTCCATGTTGTTTTCTCAGCAGCATTAACGTGATTTGTTATTGCATTCTTTTTTTTTTTTACATCCCACTTTAGCCTCTTATTACCCTTTACTGATACACAAAATCAGTCAGATAGTACAGTAATAGTAATCCATAGTAGTACTGGTCATGGATTACTATTTTTCTAAATTGTCATGAATTTTGAAACCAAATTTGCCTGAACTTTAGCTCTTTGTGTGTGTGCACATGTGTTTCAGAATGAGAGGCAAAGTGTTTTTTTTTTCTATTAGCTCAAGAGCTTCTTCTATTAATGCTCCTTCTGTTGAGGACTATATTAAAGGCTATTCAATCAATCAATCAATTTACTGAAAACTTCAAGTGCTTTAGCCTAGATGAATGTTTCTCAACCTTGACAACTTTAAGATGTGTGGACTTTGTTTCCCAGAATTCTGTTGGGGAGGTGACTTGCCAGGTTTAAGTACCTCTTAGTTATGAGGAGATGAGGGGAGGAGATTATACAACAAGCAAGAAGAGATTTGGGGATTTAAATACAGCATATGGTTACCAGAAAACCCAGGTGGAACATGGCAGATTCCATTTCAAAACAGCTTGAAAAAAACTGGAAACATGTTCATTTTGCAAGACAGTAGCACAGGTCAGCTAAGATGGAAAGTTTTTAAGAATCTTGCAACAAGTATTTGCTTCATCCTTAAGAGGACTTCCCAATTATTCATCTTGCTTTATTACCTTGCAGTTAATTTCAGATTCCATTTGTATTGAATTCAATATTATTTTTAAACTCACAGAAGAAACGGAGAAAGAACCCTACCAAGACTGAAACATTGGTTTAAAAACCACAGCAGCTAAATTCTCATATCATGTTAAGCTAAAAACAAACCAGTCACATGACTTAGATCCTTTCCCCACAGTGGAGTTAAATTATGATCCACTTTTCCTTGAGTCAACAGAAAATTGTATCCACTCAAAATTTGCTGCCACCATTGCTGATTCTTATCTTGACTCTTCTTCAACTTGAGAAATTCTAGTCTAGATTGCAGTGGGCTGGCATTGGGATGAGATTGACTGATCACTCCCCTGCAGAGAAGGCAAATCTTGCTGGCTGGATCCAGTATGAAGCATCCATCCATCTATCCATGCCTTTTCCTTTTAGGGATATCACTAGTCTCTTTGCTTCTCCTTTGCTTTCCCCAGATAATAATAGCCATGACTATCAAACATCAAAAACATCTGCCTATCCCACCTCCTTTACATGGTTGATCTGAAGCTGTATGGAAAAACATCATCTGAAATAGAACTGCTGCTCAATACTGTCCAAAAAAACAGCCAAGGATATTGCAATGGAGTTTGGACTGCACAAATGTGCCACTCTTACTATCAACAGGGGAAAGATAGTGAAAACTGAAGGAATCAAGATGCCCTATGGAAATAACATCAAGAGAAATAACATCAAGATCACTACAAATACCTGGGCATCCTTCAAGCTGACAACATCAAGCACAATGAAGTCAAGAAGAAGGTTAAGAGTGAATACATCACAAGAGTGAAGAAAATCTTAAAGTCCAAACTCAGAGGAGGAAATACCATCAAGGCAATGAATACCTGGGCAATTCCAGTCATTAGATACACAGCTGGAATAGTGGACTGGATTCAAGCAGAACTAGAAGCCCTGGATAGGAAGACCAGAAAAATAATGGTAATGAATCATGTCCTTCATCCATACAGCGACACTGACAGACTCTACTTACCAAGGAGCATAAGTGGGCATGGAATGTTGCAAGTACACCAGACAGTTGAAGAAGAAAAAAGGGTATTGGAAGAATATCTGAAGGACAGTGAAGAAGATGCACTGAAGCTAGTACACCATGAAGGCTTACTGAATACTGAAGAGACCAAACTGGCCTACAAGAAAGTCCAAATGAAGAATAAAAAAGAGACATGGCAAGGCAAAGTATTACATAGCCAGTACACAAAAAAACTAGCAGGCAAAGCAGATAACAACAAGACCTGGCAATGGCTAAGAGCAGGAAAGTTGAAGAAAGAGACAGAGGGATTAATTCTGGCTGCACAAGACCAAGCCTTAAGCCCAAATGCATATAAAGCCAGAATTGAAAAGACAGCAACAGACAGCAAATGCCACCTCTGCAAAGAAGCTGAAGAAACAGGGGATCACCTAGTCAGCTGCTGCAAGAAGATCACACAGGCTGACTACAAAGAGCAGCATGACAAAATAGCAACAATGGTGAATTGGAATATATGCAAGAAATACCGCTTGCCTGCAAGCAAGCACTGGTGGGACCACAAAACAGACAAAGTAACAGAAAACGAAGAAGCGGAAGTGCTCTGGGACTTTAGAATTCCAGCAGACAAGCACCTACCTGCCAATTTTGGTGCTGCAGCAGGAATAGGTCAGGGCTGGTTGCAAGGCTCTGTCCATCATCTCTAGTGCCTTCCTGTGCCGCTCCTCCCACGTACCATTCTGCTATAATCCAAGCTGAATATAGTTGTAAGAACCAAAACAGACTGAAGTCACGAAGCTACTGAGTCACAAGCAGGATTTTACTTAGAGGTTTTCTCCCCCATTTTTTCCCTTGTTGGCAACAAATGCCAACATCTCCCTTCCTTCATGCTCTATTTTGGAGCAACAC
The DNA here is from genome assembly GCF_059951505.1 of Python bivittatus. Lineage (NCBI taxonomy): Eukaryota > Metazoa > Chordata > Lepidosauria > Squamata > Pythonidae > Python > Python bivittatus. Next base: position 21,641,778 of record NW_028277056.1, on the reverse strand, counting down.
TAAGGGGTCACTTTTGCCCTTTAATACTGCATTGTTTCAGACTGTTCTACTTTCCACAGTTACATCATTCCATTCTTACACTAGCATGCACCTTTCATTCATCTACCTTTCATTCTATGACCAGTTCTTTGAGGAGAGAACAGCGAGTGGGTATTCACCTCAGCCAAGAAGCACCCCACTTCTGGTCAACTGATTTTGCCTCCAGTGTAATGGGTGGTGAAACATAACAGATTGGTGCACACCAATTGCAGCTATTGCTGAAGGCTCTCAGCTTCAGGGGAACATGCTCCTGTAACACTAGCATAGCTAAGAGAACTTAACCCTGTCTCAGTCATGGATCAGAGGAAGAGATGTCATGGGAACATGGCAGAAACAAAGATGCTTTCAGGCCATGCTTGTGTCGTGGTTAAGAGGAAAGATCTTCAGGTGAGGCAAGGATTTGTCTGCTTTGGCTACTCCCTCAATAAACCCATCTTCTGCCAGTTGTTTCTACCCATCCAATTTGGTCTGGCAGAATGGGCACGCTCCAGGTCCCATCAGCCAAGGAATGTTGACTGGCAGGGACCAGAAAGTGTGCCTTTTCTGCCAGAGCACCTGCCCTCTGGAACATCCTCCCTCCAGAGATTAAGATGGCCCCGATCCTGTTGGCCTTTTGTAAGGCCTTGAAGACCTGGTTATGTACCAGAGCCTGGAGTCCCGAGGGTGTGAAGGGCCCGTTTCCTGTTTATGTTAACATCTATGGATTGTAATATTTTTCTTGGCTGCTGTATGTATTTAATTTTAGTACTGTGATTGTAATTCGGTTTTTAATTGATTTTATGATTGTTCACTACCCAGAGTCACTTGTTTGAGATGGGTGGCCATACAAATTGAATAAATAAATAAATAAATAAACAAATAAACAAATAAATAAATAAAAACCCCAAGTACATAAAAAAATAAAGAGGAGAAAGGAAGGATCTGTCAGAACATTTATTTCTAACTATTATGTTCTCCCCAGCACATGCTAAATTCCTGCCTTTTATTGGACACACTGTGATCTGTACCAAATTCTTACTTTGCACAATATAAACATCATCTGGGAAGGCTCTAACTATATTTATCTGAATTTTCATTTTCTTGCCTTAAAATTATTCTGGAATGGGGATGATATGTTCAAGTGAACAATTCAGAAACAAACTTCAACAGATTTTAGCAACTATAAGCTAAAATATCTACTTGAAACATAATTGATGGACCTATTCATCAATTTCTCTCTTAGTAGCTGTTTATTTCAGTCAAATGAATGAAAAATTAGTACTGAATATCATTTATTACCACACTGGCCTTTGCGAAGTAATGATTTAGCCCTAAATTAGATGGCTGACTCTGCAGAGCAAAATATAGTATTTCGCCCCTCTATATCCAGAAATGGAACTAAATGCTACTTTCTTTTTTCCCTATTTTTCATTTTTATTAGCAGGAGGAAATGTTCTAGTCAAAAATACATCTGCAATTTCCAGATGTTAAATTAAAAAGGAAAGGGAACACAATTTCACGTGCCCAGCTGTCATATCTTGTTTATATACCACCTTTCAGTGTTGGCTGAGACCTCAAGGTATCTTGCGAAAAAACCCAAGAACAGACTGAAATGCTAATAAATTAAATCACAGCAGAATAGAAGCATCCAGAATATACACCTCAACAAAATAGTGTCTTGATGGTGAAAAACTCCTTAGAGACATAAAATTCCTTACTCTGCTACCACAGAAAAATATTGCTTTATTTTCAGCAAGGACTTTGCTAATTGTGGATCATGCTGTCAGGCTTTTTCAGTTTCTGAAGAGGATTCGGAAGACCATACTTATGTCTGGGAAACCATGCCCCTATGCAACCGTATTTTGAAATCTGTACATTTTGTTTTTCCCAGTTTATTTCTGGGCACAACATAAGTATTACTTATTCTTTTTAAAGCTCTAAAAACAGCTGGGGCCCAAGAACCTCATAACCTCCTGAGATATTCTAGTGGAAGCTTACCTAGGCATTTTTTCCTAACCATGATGATGCCAAAATGACAAAAAATGCATCATGATATCTTAATGCAAGTTCTGCTCTTTCAGATGTTTTGTTATTCCCCCCCCCCGCCCCCGATAATGGTATGTGGGAAAGACCCTGGGAGATGGAGTGAAGAGATGCTGCCTAGGGAATGGTTAGATAAGAGAAGGCGTAGGCCACAGCTGCATAATGGCCAGTGCAAGAGGCTCAGAAGGGACCCTCCCTAGCTTCTAGGGCTGTAAACGAGACAGCAGGAGATTTGTACTTTCAGACTTGCAAGATTCTGTTAATGTAGCTTTACAATAAAATATAATTAGCGTATCTGGTCGTGCTTCCTGCCTGGTCTACTTGGTAAGGCTGACATACCCCCACATCGCCTTGAAGGCTCACCTCTAGTGACATCCAGCCCATGAGATTGTTACTTAGGCTGAATTTTCTCTGGGGAGTTCCCACATCTGTGGAAGCTGTTTTCCAAAACAAGATGGCAACTTTCATCCACAGTGGCTTTTAAAAAGGCTTTAAAATCACCTCCCTTTTCAAGTGGTCTAAATTGTTTAATTGTTCATTTTAAAATGTTTAACCCTATCACCAAAATGATAATTCTAACCTAAACTCCCATATTTTATCTATTATTTAAAATTACATTAAATTATTTAATTATATAAAATGAAAGTTACATAAAATTATGTTTCTATATTTTATACATTTCATATACCTTATATGTTTTAAATAGTTATTCAGTTTTTGCCATTTTTGTGTACTACCCCAGGGACTTCAGTGATGATAGTGTAAAACTCAAACAGGAAGGAAGACAGGCAGGTTGCCTCGATGGACTGCAGGTGGGTAGATTTCAATTCCCAGAATTCCCGGCCTGCATGGCCATTGCTCAGAATTCTGGGAGTAATGTACAAATTTGGAGGGCACCAAGATTAGCCAAACTGATATTCAAGTCCCTTTTGCATCCTTATTAAAATAGTCAGTGTTATGATCCAGCTGTAATGGATGGCATGAGTGGGGAAGATCCTGGAATGGAAGTTCAAGGTTGTCAGAAGGGGGGAGAGGCATTCCAGAGCAAGCACCTCCTCAGCCCGCAACAAGAGTGTGGGAAGACGAAGGGGATGAGGCTGGCGCCTCCCTAGAGTCTCACAGGGTATATTCACTAGTTGCTTTAGCGTAGGTTGAGTCTGGCGAGATTGATGTCCAGTTCAGCCCAAGAACAACAACGGGGCAATCCAATACAGTTCAGTTCCTTTATTAGTTTGCACCTAACAGACAGAAGCTCGCCAGACTCAACCTATGCTAAGGCAGCTAGGGGATATACCCCGTGAGACTCTAGGGAGGGGCCAGCCTCATCCTCTTCGTCTTCCCACATTCTTGTTGCGGGCTGAGGAGGCACTTGCTCTGGAATGCCTCTCCCCCCTCCTGACAACCTTGAACTTCCATTCCAGGATCTTCCCCACTCATGTCATCCATTACACCAGCCCACCATACACTCACAAATGTTAGAATGGCCTATTATCTATCATCTCTCTCTCCTTCTCTCTGTCATATTATATATTTGCAGTAAAGATCAACTTATTAACATACTTCAATTTAGTAATTTTAGTGATTGTCACTGCTGCATGTATGTAAGTGTATGTCCATTTCCTCCTAATTATGCATGCTCAAATAATTGAGTCCCAGATGGTGTCCTAGTCAGCATCTTAGCAAGGATGGGGTAGGACAGAAGAAACAAAATGCTAATGAGCAATAACACATGGTAAGTTGGCAAACTACTATACTCTAGATTGCTAACATTGTGGCTTGGAACTAAGACAACTTTGTAAACAAATAGGCCACAACTGTATGTGCACATAATGATCAGACCCAGAGTGAAGATGCAGTTTTCAACCACAGTTGTGAAATGTGGGGATAGCCACTAGATTAAATGGCTTTAAAATGGGATTAGAACAATTCAAGGAAGAAATTGGCTACTGGTCATGATAAATATATGCCTATGAAAATCTAATGTTGAAGACCAAGAGAGGGAAGCAGCAATTCTGTGTATGTTTGATCTCAAGAGTCAACTACAGTATGAGAAATAGGATGTGAAATTAGACCAGCCTTAACCAATCTTTACCTTGGCCAATGGCCAAAGGTCCCTGTGTTGTTGTTTTTAAACAAGGTATAATTAGTAAAAATGATGATAGTAATATGGGTTCAATCTTTCCCAGCTTGGAAATGAAATTCAAGCAAAGTCAGTATAGTGTAGAAAGTTTCAGATTTACTCAGCAGGCAGTGAATGAATATGTTTCAATTCCTCTTTGGCTACTAAATTCAGAGGAGGGGAGGGCTCCAAAGTCAGTTTCTATCTCACAACATATCAGATAGCCAGTGCAGTGTCATGACTGAGGTATCGGACTAGATACAGGGAAATCCAGGTTCAAATTTACCCCAGCCAGTCAAATTCCTTCAATAACTTTGGGCCAATTGCTATCCTTCAGCCCAACCTACCACATAGAATTATTGCTGAGGAAACAAATTGGAGGAGGAGTGCTGTGTGCACCATCTTGAGTTCCTGGAGGAAGGCAGAATATAATTATAATTAATAATTAATAAATATAATTAATAATTAATTAACCTATCTTACAAAACGATTGTGAGTGTAAAATGAGAGTATATCTATGGAGACTGCTCTAGGCTATTGGGTAGGAAAGACAAGATAAGACATAGTAAACAAATCCTTATTAGATGCTCCACGGCACACAAACAGCCAGGGGCCTTTGAAGGGAGCTGTTGCTGTTGGGCTAGAAGTCACTCCAGTTCGTGAACCATAAACCCATCATGGAAAAAGAGAGCACCAATACATATACATATCTCTGTTCCACAAAACTCTTTCTTTCCGTAACAGGTTTTCTGTAATAAAGACAAAGAAGAGGAAAAGCTAGGAGGGTAATAAATTAAAGTTAGCCTCTTCCTGAAGACTTCATCGAATGCCACAAATGAGTCAAGGTGATTGTACCAGAAAGGCCTCCACTAAAAGCACTTGAGCATGCAAAAATATTCATAGCCAAAGCCCTGAATGAAAAATCATTCAGCCTACAATAGATTTTGGTAGGTAAGTATATTAAACACAGGCTGTTTATCATCCCAATCGCCCTTGTGATATTGACATTTGGTGAGTTATGTTGATGAAGCAAGGCATTTTGGATATCCTAGCAAATTATGTATTGCTGAGCCATATAATTAATTGTCATTCACAGGGCAGAAGACCACCACTGGCTCTTTAAATCTAAATCTAAAACCATAATAGGGCAAGAATATTAATTGCTAGCTCATAATCATACCTGGGGGGGTTATGGTAAAAAATTATGTACTTTGGAAGCCTACTGCTGAGCTTCAGATCAATCTAAATTGCGTTGTAGCTCTGAAAAAAAATAATGATTCAGTTCGGAATGCAGCATTGCAGGAATCTCTGAAAATATATGGCAAACTGTTATGTGTTATTTCGACACTGTCTCATGAGGAATGTAGCCTCTTGATAAAGCTACAGAAAGCAAAGCTGGCCAGGGGAGAGAGAAAAAGAAGTTACTCTTCTGTAGTAGAAATTGATTAGTTTCTAATCAGCACTGTATATAAACATTATATAGTCCAGTCTCTTGTTCCTTTATGGTTATTTAGGGAGGTCTGCATGTTACAAATCAAAAGCATCAGCTTCTGTTGTCATCTTTATTTACAAGAGGACTACTGTGCCCCCACAGTGGAGTCTGTTGGGGGAGGGAGTGGGTGTCAAAAAAATTAAGATGGTAGCCACGACCATATCATCAAAGCCCCACCCCTTTGAGATGCGCCGCACACACTCTGCATGTAAAAAAGGACAGGCTTCAATTGCACAATCCTGGCTACCATCCTGACTTTTTTTGACACCTCTCTATGGACATCCCAGGTCCCTGATAAGTCCCAGCAGCGAACAGTGTATATCTTCTCACACCTGTGCATTTTGGGGAACTGTGCTATTCTGCACAGAAGAGGGGGAAAAGACAGGCTGTTGGTAAAGGGGAATGCACAGAGGAGCTATGAGGTGGCAAAGGTTTGCTCTCTTGTACATGAGTGTTTTGTGACTGGACATGCTCATTGTGGCAGCTCTTTTGTGGGTAAGGATAAGGGTAAAGGTCCCAACAGCAACCACTTGGAGAGAGTGCTCAAAATCCCAAATACATCCACCAACCAAATATTGTGTAGCCCAAGATGACGTAATTTCTACATGACATAGAATGCAGAGTTAAAACAAATGGATGGTGCAATCCTGTTGCAATTCTAGCGTGCTACAACAATTTAAAATCCTTACCAGCTGCAGAATGAGAGGACTGAGAATGTTTCTGGGCTTTCATCCTATCCTTCCTTCCTTCCTTCCTTCCTTCCTTCCTTCCTTCCTTCCTTCCTTCCTTCCTTCCATCCATCCATCCATCCATCCATCCATCCATCCATCCATCGCTTATCTAAGCCTTGTACCTATTTGAGGGGCTAGGCCGCAAGGAATAGGGGGTTAGGATGTAGTATGGCAAAAAAATGGACACCTTTTGGTGGCTTGATATGCAGGGGAGTGGAAGGGCTGCAGTGTTTTCAGATGAGAGAAAATTATGTGGGTGGGAGAGGAATTTTCTTCCTTTGGATGGGGGACGGAGTTAATCGTGTGAAGCCTATTTCAGGTCTTAGTCAACAATTTTGATTGTGTTTCCTATCTCAAATAACAGAAAACTGTATCCTTATTCAGGGGCAAAGCAAGCCATCAAAATCCTGTAGCACAACCAGAGGCTTTAAGAGCTGCAAAACTGGAGTTGGGAGTCACTCCAGCAATTCTCAGTCTTGCTCAATCACTTCCTGCTTCACTCCCATCAGGGTTCAGCCATTAGCTCTCTGTTGCCAAGGTCAGGAAGTGCTGTCCTTAAAGACAGTGGAGCTGTAGAGGAGGCAGACCAAGGAGCTCCAGGATCACAGCTCCCACCCCCACCCCCACTCTCTGTCTGCATAAATATATAAACATGCCAATAAAACTGATATATTAAGCAATTAAAAATCTCTTGTTTAATGTTGGGCTGAATTTGAATTTGCAAGGGCAAAACATAATGAATGACAGTCAAGTGCATACTTCTTGAAAGTGTTTAATAATGATACACCAGGGCAGGATTTCTCAGACTGTGAGTCATGGCTCCAGTAGTGGAGGGGTTCCCAAGCAAATTAAAATGGGATCACAAAAACGTTTTAAAGCTAATTGATCTTTCAAATGGAAGCATTGCAAAAACTCGCTCCTGCTTTGCCTAGACAAGCCCACAACTTGTCTAGGCAAAGCCCACAGGCTTGCCCAGGCAAAGTGGGGAAAATTTTTTTAAGAGATGGCTGAACTCACAGTCTAGCCATCTGTGGAAACCACCCACCAATCATAGCACTGTGATCAGTGGCATCTGCAGGGAGGGTCAAGCAAGATGGTAGTCAGGGCACCACCATAGCCCTTGGTGCACACCTTAATCATTCTTCCCCAAAATGGATGGATAGAAGGTTAAACGTCAAGAAGAACAGTCTCTTCCATTTCAGTCCTCTTTTGCTTTATTTATGAATTCACAAGCAGGCTATCATTTTCTACTAAACCTTTTACCTCTTCTTTCTCTCTCCCTTATCCCCAAATCTGGGGTACTTTGTTACCATGAGAAAATTACTCCCTTCCAACTGATATTCCAACTTTCCCTGAACAGGTGACTGTTTTTGGTCAACATGGCCAAAAGCTGACACCCGCCAGGGAAGGCTTCCTGCTTCTCCACTTCCCCAACTTTGCTACCTCCCTAATATTCTTCTGTAAGCCTAGGTTGGCTAGATGTAAAGCATGATCCGAGCTATTGCTCTTCCACAGTCATGCAAACTAAAAGCAGTTTCATTCGTTCCATGCCACTTTTAATGTAGCCAAAACGGTACTGCCTGTGAACTAGGGAGAAGTACCAGCAGGCAATTGGAAGCTGAGATTTGGAGAAGAACCAACATATTAAAAAAGAAGAAGAAGAAGCAAAGGAGGAACACCCCCCGCAACTCACTCATTAAATCTGAGTCTTAGTGACAAATGTTGAGCTTGCAGGATAGTTCTCAACTAGTAATTAAGAAAAGATGTAAAAGGACAGGAAAGGAAGAAAAGGAAAGGAAAATGGAGTGATGGATTCTGGAAGACAACATGCTGATTGATAGGAGCATTTCATACTGCAACATTTTGTTGCAAGTTCCACTTGCCCCCACTGTTTCAGATCTATTCAAATGTGGAAAATAAGATGTGGGGGAGGCTATCCAAAAGAGCCCAGTGAGAACTAATCATGGAACATGGGTTGTCAGGTGCAGGGGAATAGACAACCCTGTGGGCAGGTAATACATCTTGAAAGCATTGAAAGGGAAGCCTCCATGCTGGTCCCAGTGCTTTTCATTATAATAAGGCTCAATACCAATAAACAGATAAGAGGCCTCAGTGCCTAAAATAATAACAACTTCTCGAAATTAAGAGCATTCTAATCGAAAAAATCTATCTATGTGGTTACTAAGAGTTTACAACAACTTGATGGCACATAATCAATAAAAAAATGACTAAATGAATGAATGGTATTTGAAAATCCTTCTAGACAGGAGTCTACCTATGTTTTTATCAGCTTGAGTAATCTTCTGGCCTTACTGACATTTGGGAAATGATAGTCACTTTATTGGGTGTCTTTATCTTTTTTTTTATGATCAGTGTATTAAGAATTATGAATGAAAAGAGTAAAAAAAAACTACAAAAATACAAACCAAAAAATACAAAAAAAGAAAAAAAGAGTAACTTCCTCCTTCATCCCAGCAAGTAAAGACAATTTTAATACCTTATCACCATCTCTAAGTACAATATAGTCTCTCTTCACCTACTTTATTGGGTGTCTTTATCATAATTCATGACCTGAAAACTCACAGATCAAAGCACCAAATGAAGGAAGCCCTGTGGCTTTCCATGAGCAAAGGATGCCTGCTGGATACATGTTATGTCTTAGCTGGGCTGCTGAGCTTTGCATGGGGGTCATAGGTCAGAGCAAAGGATTGAACAAATGCTCTCTGAATCAACAGGCAATGTACCATGATGAGAAAAGAAGACTCTGTCTTCAATATGTCATCTCTACTTGGCTATAATTACTTGACAGCTCACTTGACTACTTAGTTCAAAAGGTGGACATTAATTAATGGTCTCATCCATATTCATAATTGTTGGGCAAATGCAGAGTCCTGGCTGTAGATGGCTGATGATGACAAAGGAGCAAATGAATTTGTCAGAATATGCTCTCTGCAGTTTAAGCATGATTGATGCAAAATGGAATATGGAGCATAATTTTATTAGATAATTAATCTGCAAGGGAGATGTGAGAGTGTGTGTGTGTGTGTGTATGAGTGTGCACCCACAAACTGACTCTCAAGGATATTTTGTCTCAATTCCAACTTTTATAATGGTGGATGGGAAGGATCTTATTTAACTTAATAATAAAGAGCAATAATAAAATACAATCAAATTATAGATCTATAATTAAAATTAGGTCTATAACATTCAGCATGTAATAGTCCAGGAGTGAGGAATGGAATCTTGACTGAGAGTTAAAATGGGTTCCATATTGGGTCTATAACCCCCAGCAAATAAAAAAACAAACAAACAAAAATCCATCCTTGGCAAACCAGATGATGTTGGAAGAGAGGTAAAGTCTGTCCCCTCAAATCCCTTGATTTCTTCATGCTTCCCTTTATGAGACCCCAAAGCAAAGCTGGTGCTTGTACATGTTTTAGGTTTGGCTAATCTCCTCCCTTCCACTTTAGGAAAAGTTGCACAGCAATCAAATTAGAACTGTCAATTGTAGCTTATTCCAGCTGGAGCAGCCGCAGATCCCAGCTCTCAGCAGCCAACTCAGTAATGGGAATGAGCCAATGAAACTTTTGGGGATCAGAATTCCTATCTGTATTCTACACCAGGGCATCCTAACTTTTGCAGACTGGGATGCACATAAGGAATTTGGGGAACATGTTATGGGTACTTCTATAAACGGGCTGTGTGGATTTTCCCTTTACAAAATGAGGAGGAAGAGGCAGAACATAGCCAATTACAAAGCACCATTTATTAGAACTTCCTACAGAATGTTCCTACCTTACTACATTCTGCCTAGCTTTTTTTATGGGGGCAAGAGAAGAAGGACTTCTGAACAAAACACTGGGCTGCAGCCAACTATGGTTTTATTTGAACTCCAGAGGCATTCTTGCAAATAAAGATGATGTGGGTGCTGGCATTTCACTTTGCAGTATTTTAATTTCCTAATTTTAACTTTTTAATGTAAAACGTTGGGTGGAGTAGAGAGCCCAGCAGCCTTCAAGAGAAGCATCTCTAAGCAACTGGACACCCCATTCTATATATCTGAGACACATTTATAAACCACGATTAACCAGTATTGCCCATTTGTCAAGCTTCTTTCAGAGAGACAACCAAGAGCAACCAGACAATAAATTAAATAATGAAATTCTCTCTTCTTAGATACCCTCAGAATTTGAATGTAATGAAGAAAACAATGCAGATGGGACCCTCTGTCCCAATAAATTGTGAAGTCATAAAAACAGTTCTCTGCGATCTCCAGAATGGCAACAACTTTGTATAATCTAGAGAGTATAACTGCATTTATCAAAGGAAAAATTAACTAAGGAATGGGGAAGAGAGATGAATAAAGCACATCTTATATAGCTACATTTCTTTCCCCAACTCCAGTGCCAGAGGACTTTAATCTGGGATCTCCAAAATAGTAACTATAAGCACCATCACACTCTCCCAATAAATCTGGACCACTATTTTATCTACTTCCACCCACTCCTCTCAAAATTGTTTGCTATTTAGAGGAGGAAAAAAAAATACAAGTATGGGTTTGTATTTAGGGTTCAGATGCCAGCTCTGCTTTGTATCTCTTTCTCGGGCAAGTTAGCTTGTCTATTAGCTCCATTAGCCTGACACCTGTGATGACTTTTGCCCCCTGCACCACAATAAGTATTTTGTGAATGGAAATGAGCTTTCATTTTGTGAAAGCACCCACAACACTTTTTCAGAATTCTAAATTTGCTCAAAGTCTCATTGAATTCAGTTCAGTTGAGGGCTAAATTAGATGTAGTATTTTAAAAAATAATAACCACCTACATAAGGTAATTCTACAATATTCATTATGACAATATTCCCACCTAAAGCCTGGCATATTATATTCCTCATCACCCAAGCTGGTTTTCAGACTTAGATCTCTTTTCTCTACATGGTTGCTGATTGAAAAACTTTAAAGACAGAGAGATACATTATTTTTCAACTTCGTTATCACTTCATTTTGGCTATTAGAATTCCTATGCTGGCATAGCATTTAGCTTTGGGAAGACAGAGCACTAAATTTCCTCTTCTTATTTGCAGTAAATATTCTGGCATTCAGACTTTATGAAGATTTCATTAAAACTAACATGATATATTGATGTCCATTTCTACATTCTTCTTGCTATTTATTCTTTAATTAAAACTCTTCACTCTGAGTTGTTCTCTGAATTTGATACAATGATGGCTCAGACATAAATAACTAATTCTTCGCCCATACAGGCAAGTAAATTTACTTCTGCTAGAGTATTTTATATTTTATATTCCTATAGCAAATTATTTGCTATAGCTATTGATTCATTGATTGATTGATTTTATTTAATTTCTTGGCTGCCCCACTCCAGACAACTTTTGGGGGCTTCACAGAATTAAACAATAATGATAGGTATTTCTCTTTATCATTGTTTCCTTCCCACAACTCCTATTCTTCCATAGTCGTATGGAATCTTTGGGTAGATTATAAAGCAATAATCTACCCAAAGCACTTGAAGTCATCTTATCCTCCATCATCTAATTTTGGGACTTTCTAAATAGAGTGGCAGGCTCTCCATGATTTGAGACACTTCCCAACCCTACTCTGGAGATGCTAAGGATTCTATAGGCTGAACACGTGGCTCATCGCTTAGCTATGGCTCCTCCCTAATTGTTGGACAACTTCCCTTGAGACCCATGGAGTGTCTCTCACATCATGACAGTCATAATGGCCTTCATTACCAAGAAACCATTCTCCTCTTGGATCTGCATACTTTTCCAGAAGCTAGTGAAGACGACATTATTTTGGAGAGCTTTCAGAAAAAAGAGGATGTGCCTGCTTGACTTAATGTTGTTGCTCTGAGCTGTTATGCTTTTTAATTATTTTTACTGTGTTTTTATATTTATGTTTTTAGTTCCATGTTTTAGGTTTATACTGTTGGTTGAGTGTGGCAATATACACTTCTCTTTAAAAAATGGCAAGGAAGATGGATGAGATTTAATATGAGATGACAAGGCTGCATTAATTTAACTCATCAAACATAAGCAGTTCAAAGAGATAGCACCAAGTTGATGGGGGTAGAGGACTCGGGGGCCAGCTGATAAGATAACTTCTATTTCTGCATGGAGCAATGCACACACCTCTTATACAGTGGTACCTCGGTTCACAAACTTAATTCATTCCACAACTCTGGTCCCGAACCGAATTGGTCACAAACCGAATCAAATTTTCCCATCAGGTTCAATGTAAATACGGTTAATCCATTCTGACCCCTACGAATGTGGTCGCCAACCAATTTTGGTCGCCAACTGAATCAAATTTTCCCATAAGGTTCAATGTAAATACGGTTAATCCGTTCTGAACCATATGTATTTTTTTTTAAACCACAAAAATATGAAACAAAGTACAGTACAGTACAGTATGAAGAGAGAGAACACTAACCTTGCTTGAGGCGACTTCTGGCGTGGAGGACAGGAAGGCGGGTGGGGAGGCGGATATTGTTTGGAGGGAGAGTCCCCCTCGCCTACAGGAAGCCACGACCACGTATCACAGCAGGGAAAATGGCCGCGGGTCGTGTTTGTCACCCGATGCGGAGTTCGCGAACGGAAGCAAAATTTTGCGAACGGTGCTGTTTGTGAACCGAATTGTTCGTGAACTGAAGCGTTTGTGAGCCGAGGTATTACTGTATTCTGTGCAGCATAGCACTTTTAAAGATTACATTATATGAACAATGACCATTATACTGTTTTCTCATTTTTATTTTTTAACACCTGTACACCTGTACATCTAGGCCTGCCCAAATAAAAAGCCTCTCAACATGCCCCCCACCCCACCTCCAAATTTTAAAAGTTACTGTTCAGCCAGCCATGGAATTGCAAAATTGCTCACACAAAATTTTCTTCCACAAAAATGCAAGCTGTCTCTGGCAGGGTTCACACATTGCAGTAAGCCTTGGTTTGTTGAACCATGATTTGTTGAACCAATTACAGGTAATTCTTGCTTAACCACCACAACAGGGACTGGAAAATTTGACATTAAACGGGGCAGTTGTTAAGCAAGTGCACCCTATTTTACGACATTTTTTGCAGTGATCATTAAATGAATCACATGGTCGTTAAGTGAATCACATGGTTCCCTATTAATTTTGCTTGCCAGAAGCTGGCTGGGAAGGTCGCAAATGGTGATCATATGATCATGGGATGCTGCAACTATCATAAGTGCAAGCTGGTTGCCAAGGGCCCGGATTGCGATGACAGGTTTCCTTGGTTGTTGTCAGCCTTACAAGGTACACCAGACAGAAAACACGGCCAGATGAGCTAATTCTACTTTATTATAAGGTTACATTAACCGAATCTTGCAAGTCTGAAAGTACATTTCTCCCCTCGTCCCCTTTACAACCCAAGAAACTAGGGAGGGTCCCTTCTGAGTTACTTGCCCCACCCACATTCCTTCTTTGAGCTAGGCTGCCTTTTAACTGACCATTTCCTTAGCTGTGTCTCTTCACCCTATCTCTCAAGGTCATTCCAACATACCATTACAGTTGTTTTGCCCAAATCTGTCCTGCCCATTGAGAACAGGGGGTAATGTGTGTCTCACTCATCAGTGCTATAATACAGGCAAACTGTGGAGCCCCCAGAACTGTGCACACTGTCTCATTCAGGACCAGTTGTAATTTCCAGTTGGCCTTCAAGGGCAGCCCCATGTACAGCGCATTGCAGTAATCCAACCAGGAAGTGACCAAGGTGTGAGTGATTGTAAGCTAGGCTTCTTGGTGCAGGAATGGGCACACTTAGTGCACAAGATGGATCTGTACAAAGGCACGACTGCCACTTGCTCCTTGAGCAGGAGCTGTGAGTCCAGGAAGACCTCCAAATTCTGCACCAGCTCTACTTTGGAGGAGTGCTTCCCAGCAAGTCAAAGAGGACACCTCACCAGACCCAGGGAGGCCAAAATCCCAGAGCTACTCCATCTTGCTAGGGTTGAGTCAAAGCTGGTTCTTCCCCATCCAAACAGCCTCAGCTATATACTGTATCTCTACCCTGGGATAGTGTTGCTTGGCCAGCCCAGAGTGGAGATGTATAGCTGACTACAATGTTACCATATCCCCATGCCACCACCAGATGCAGATGTTAAAGAGGAGGGGAGAGGGGAGAGAGACCCTGAGGGTCTAGGGCTTGATCCCCCACACACCAACAAGTGAAACCAACCACATAGAAAGGAGAACTACTGCAAGACAGGAGCCATCACTCCCAAGTCCCAGAGCTAGTCCAGGAGGACACTATGGTGAATGGTATGAATCAGCTATGCTTTCCTAACCCAGCTCAGGTTCAAGGAGGCTGATATATACGACTCTGTTTTGTATCAAAGCGATCAACACTCCATTCTTTAATCTAAGGGTCTCCAACCTTTTTTCATTTGTGGGCCTATCTGTAAAAGAATGTACACCTGGCTTTGGGAAAGTGGGCAGGAGCAGTGAAGCGTTAAGGGAGAAGATTACTCAGTCCTGAGAAAGAGGAAAGTATGTGAAAGAAATTGAAAATAACCCTGCCTTGATTGTATTGGGCATAAGTGTAGTAGAGAAAAACTCTGAGAGGCTTTCAGGATTGATGGCAACCCTTTGAGTTAGGCAGGATCAAGAAACCGAAGCAGCAGGCATTCCAGGAACACTCTTCACTATTGTGGGGTTGAAGAACAAAATCTTGAAAGCCTGACAAGATTTCTGTCAAATAGGCTTTGTCACCCATTACCATGGAGAGAAGTCAGCACAACCTGAGAAGAAGCAATAGAAGCAGGAGAGGGCTTAACAACAGCCATGGTAAATTTCATGCCAATATAGTTCTCTGCCAACTCAAGGAAGAGCTGAGAGCATACGTAGATAAAAATGAACAGTGAAACCTTATACAAGTAAATTCCACTGAGTTTAATAAGACTTGCTGTATATAATAACTTAAATCCCATCAATTACCATAACAATTACTTTTACCATAGGATTGTTGTAATCCTAAATTCATTTACTAGGATAACACACAGTAAGATTTACTACTTAGTGTGCATAACATATTATTAATTATACTTGCATTACTGCATACATAATAGGCATTCTTATCTCAAATTAGAGTCAAAACCAATAAACCCCAAGATGTTGTAGAAAGTAGGGCTAGGCATAAATCAATGTTTCAGAATTCTCTGCCAGAGAAATGGAGTAGACCATTTTGTTGAATTTCTGCAGGAGAAAGACATTCTCCAGCAATTTCTCAAAGGCAGGACTTAGCAGTGACAAACAGCCCCACTGCTGGAGAAGTCCAGGAAGGGGAATCCTCTGCTGATACTCCCCCATGGGACACACTGAAGTGTCACGATTGCAGGCTGCTGCAGGGACAACTGAACGGTGAAATTCAAGACAAACCTCTTGGTCGCTTTGTAACTCAGCAAATGCACGAACACCACATTCCAGCTATGAAAAAGCTATCTACCCTTTCATCAAATTGAAAGAGAATAGGAAAAAAATGCAAAAGAGGTTCTCTATCTAGCGCTAGTCAATATGCTGGGGGAAACGTAAAAAGCAGACTAATGGGGTTTCAAAGAGCAGACGCCCCAGGCTGCACAAAATCCATATGTAGCTTGTGGGGAGGAGTGTATGGATTTTAAATGAAAGCAAACGGGTGATGCTACAGAAGATTTCCCATGACTGCCATTTCCCATTTCTTTTGTTCCATGGAGGGGATGGCTTTTTGACTTAGTCCTCGCCATAGCAATGAGTCCTCTTAGTTCTTTTTTTAAAATCCCCAGGTACATTTTTATAGTTGTTCTGATTTCCCTGATGAGCACTTTTCTATCAGCCAAATAGGCCAATATGAGCAGCACATGGAACAGATGATACATTCACCAGCGTTAAAGGCACAGATCTCACTGCTGTGCGATCTGATAAATTATTGAACTGTCTCCACCGGCCCACCCCCCACACCAGCCACATAGAGCAATAAATAAACCATTTCAGAATCTCCCAAGGATTTCACAGGGGTGTTCTGAGATAACCGCATCTCAGGAAAATGTTATCAGAACTCTTGGTTAAAGAAATGCATTTACGGCTTTTAGAGAAAGAGAATTCACCAGTTTCTCTGGTAGCAATATAGTGGATATAACTGAAACAGAGATAGAGACCAGATTTCAGCAATCCCCAAATAATTAGCATGTCCCAAATATTAATCCTTGTTACCTGCTCTCACTTCCAAAACTCTTCTGCCTACATGTCACCAGTATACCTATTTATTTGTTTGTTAGATTTATAGCCTACCTTTCTTCCAGGTGCAGTATACCCAGCACTCCTTCCTCCAATTTTTCCCCACAACAACCCTGTGAGGTAAGTTGGGCTGAGAAAGAGTGACTTGCTCAAAGTTAGCCCAACTGAGGGTCGATTTGAACCTGGGTCTCCCCAGTTGTAGCCTAATATCTTAACCAGTACACCACCCAATAACGGTTTCATAACAGTTGCTGAAGGATCAGAGTTGAAACCATCCTCAAAGAACATCTAAACCCATGTTTCTCAACCTTGGCAACTTTAAGATGAGTGGACTTCAACTCCCAGAATTCCCCAGCCGGCTGGGGAATTCTGGGAGTTGAAGTCCACTCATCTTAAAGTTGCCAAAGTTGAGAAACACTATCTAAACCATTGGTTCTCAACGGGGGCGGTACCGCCCCCAGGGGGCGGTGGGAGGATACTGAGGTGAACTTGTTTTGGGTGGTAGGGGGGCGGTGGGCATGTTTTGGCACTCGAACTTAATTTTAAAACTCCCCCAAAAATGTATTAAATCAATTATCCGGTTTACACCATTTGTACCAGCAACAAAACGAACTTACGCAACGGCTGCCCTCATGCACTTCTAAGAATGGTGAGACGAATTTGTATTCTAGGTAGGCTGACCTTGAAGAACTCGGCACTACGATTCTTCTCCGATCCCAACCAGCACAGTGCATGCGTCAGCTGTTTTCCCGCGCGATTAATCGCAGCACGTGCGTTGAGCGTCCTTTCAATATGAATGTTTGATTTGACCCATGTTTCTTGAGTTGCTTTTCGTTCGCTTCATTTCTGTTTTTTCCCCTCAGTTTCGATTTACTTTCATTGTTTATTTGGCCAGTCAGCTAGGTAAGTGCGCTTATTATTTCTTTATCGTGGTCGTGAATTATTAATTTTGAGAAATAGTTATCTTTCCCTCATCATATTTTGCAGCCACCTATGATGTTGGTTAATAAAAAGAAGTGTCGTCAATACAGTTCCACGTACTTGAAGTTCGGATTTGTTCCTTCGCCGTCGAACTCGCAACTACCCATGTGTTTACTTTGTAACAAAGTGTTATCTAATGAGGCAATGAAACCATCTTGTTTGCAGGAGCATCTGCAAAAAATTCATCCTGACAAACAAAATAAAGATTTGTCGTTTTTCACGAACATCAGGGACAAGTTTCTGAAGGCACCGTCTGTCTCAAGCTTACTAGCAACCTCATCAAAAAAATGCGACGATGGTTTGATAGCCTCTTATAATATATCAAAATTAATTGCTAAATCGGGGAAAGCTCATACCATCGGCGAAGAGTTGATACTGCTGGCTGTCAAGGAAGTTTTAGAAACGGTTTTACACCATCCAGCTGTATCCAATGTTATAAAAAATGTCCCATTAAGCAATGATACAGTGCGACGACGAATTGATGAGATGGTTGAAGATGTTGAGGCTTCCTTATGCAAACTTTTGATACCCACCGAATTTTCTCTTCAGGTTGATGAATCAACCTTGCCAAGTACTAATGAGGCTTTACTGTTAGTGTACGTCCGGTTTGTGAAGGAAGGAAAAATTATTCAAGAGATGCTTTTTGCAAGAAGCTTGATTGCAGATACTAAAGGTGAATCTATTTTTAATACTGTCAAAGATTATTTTAAAGAGAAAAATATTCCTCTTGCGAACATTATGTCTGTTGCCACCGATGGAGCTCCTGCAATGGTGGGTTGTCATCGTGGGTTCATCGCTCTTTTGAAGAAAGAGGTACCAGGTATTTTAGCTGTTCACTGTGTGATTCATAGACAGCATTTAGTTGCAAAAAACCTCAGCAACCATTTGCATCAGTCATTACAATATGTCATCTCTGCTGTGAACAAAATTCGCAGTAATGCTCTCAACGATCAATTATTCAGGCAGCTGTGTAAGGACAACGATGAAGAATTCAATCGCTTGCTTCTACACACCGAGGTTCGCTGGCTTTCCAAAGGCGCCTGCCTCAATAGGTTCTGGAATCTTTTCGACTCTGTACTTGAGTTCCTCGAAGAGAAAGATGTAGCTCTGAGAGACAGATTGCTACAATTTAAGATTGATGTTGCTTACATGGCCGATTTATTCCCAAAATTCAATGGAATTAATTTGCAGCTTCAAGGCGAAGAGCTCAATCTGTTATTTCTGCCTTCCTAAAAAAAACTCACTTTGTGGAAGCAGAATTTTGGTCGCAATGAGTTCAGCCAGTTTCCAATCTTGTCGGATCTGCATAAGAGCAGTGAAATCCCCTTCGATGAAACACAAGTTTACTGTCAACACCTTGAGTTTTTGCACAAGGACTTTTCTGAGCGTTTTGAGGATATTTTGTCCCTGGAAGTCCCTCAATGGGTCATGAACCCTTTTATGAATATTGAGACAGCAGAGGTTCAGATTCAGGAGGAATTGGCCGAACTTTCAACTAATGAAACTTTGAAAGCCAGCTTCCAGAATGGTGATCGTCTCACAGAATTTTGGCTTCAAAGTAACATCAATCGCCTCTACCCAGGACTGTGGACTATCATCAAAAATTTTTTAATTGCCTTCCCTTCCTTCTACCTTGTTGAGCGAGGATTCAGTGCTGTGACTGATCTAATTACAAAAAAGAGAAGTCGACTCCAAATCGTGGAAAGAGGGGACTTGCGCCTTCATCTCTCTAACAATATTGAACCAAACGTTCAGAAAATGGCTCTGAACCATCAAGCACAACCATCCCACTGACATAATCAAGCATGTTTCACTGATATTACTCTTTTAGCGTATTTTTTTGCTGTTTTTTTAAAATTATCTAATTAAGAATAAAGAATTTTTAAACATTAAAAAAGCATTTGCAAAAAAATAAAATTAATAAAATTAAAAATTAAAAAAAAATTTAAAAACGAGCATCAAAAAAATAAACATATTTACAGCATTTTGAAATAAACGTATTTACATAAAAGAGCATTTAAGCTTTTTTTTTTGCATTAGTCATTTTAATTTTAATAAAAGGAATGCAATTACCTTCCAGGGCAAAAGTATCGAGTTAAATCGAACAAATTTGGTGTGTAAGTCTACTGAAAAAAAATACTTAAAATTTTTGCCTTTTATAATTCAGTAACTCCCCCCCCCCCACCCTAAATTACAGGATTTTCACAAAGGGTGGTATTGAAAAATTTTCCGCTCCTTAGGGGGGCGGCAGCTTCAAAAAGGTTGAGAATCACTGATCTAAACCAACCTTTTGTCAATGCAGGAAAGTACAACTCAGAGAATTTGCTGACAATTTGTGACATCAGGATGTTCTGCATGATGTTCAGACCAATTGCCTTCTTGTAATTGGAAGCCATTGGTTTAGGGCCTAACATTTGTGGCAATAGATAATACATGCCCCCATCATCAGTGTAATGCAGCTGAGGATGTCCATGCCATCTGTTGACTGTCTCTTTTCTAATTCAAACCCATCCGGCTTCCCCAACTTTTTCTTGCAGAATTTGTACTGATCAATTGACTGCATTGATTGCCAGTCAAACAGTGATCTGACCAAAACTGTAAGATAAAGCCAGGAGCGACTGCTTTTTTGAGAGAGTTCCTATCCTCTTCTGAATCTGAAACTATAGGAGCCACAGACCCAGCATTACCAACTTACACTCCTATCATCGTTGAGGTAAACGAGCGTTTCGCTGCCTGTAGCAAAGGACAATATGATCCTTTCTCCAGGTACAAAAGCTGAACAGCTTCAGTCCCTGTGACAGAGCATCCTTCTTCCCTGGCTTGGGAGCCACAGGACCATCAGCAGGAGACCTTTAGCTCTGGTTCCTCCCCACCCTTCAGCATCTGTTCCTTAAGGCAGCCCTGCCTACTGGAAAGACCATCTCTGATCAAGACTTCCCTCAAAAGAAGTCTGGCCATATGACAGTGTTGGAGCGATAGGTTTTTTGTTCCACACCTCTCCACATACAGCAATTGTGTTTAAGTTTGCACTGGGAAAACAACTCATAACCTAGGTGAACGTCTACTCTGTGTAGATATGCAGTGTCTCTTTATTATGTTACCCCAGATATCCAGCAAGAGATACCAGAAGTACAACATTACACAGCAGCAGTAGGAGAGCTGCATGCACTTTACAGGATGCTGGATAACTATAGGTGAGCCCAATTAAACACATGCACAAGGAGCAGTAAATAAAGTACTAATTCAGCATGTTTTATATGCACCTTAATTGCCAGACTTTAACATATACACTATCTTGTTAATGAAGCCGATTGGGTTCACATAATGTACTAAGCCATAATGTGAATCAAGACCCCGTGCTTGGTAAACCGTGATTTATAGCTTGAAGAAACCAGCCCAATTGTGGCTTACTCAATGAACCATGGTTATGAATGTCATAGTTTAGTCGAGTGATCCTAGCATCTTCTGGAGTTATTAAGCAGGTAGAACATAAGATGTGGAAATGCGCACAGGCAGGGTGCCTACTTTTCAAATAAGGAGGGATCAGGTTCCTTCTTGCCGAGCGACCCAATTCAGGGCAGGAAAAAAGCCCTCGTTTCAAGTGAATTTAAAAAAAAGGGAGAGAGAGAAGGCTGTAATTCATCTTTAAAGGGGAAGGAGAGACAGGGACTCTGCACACGCTCAGCAGCGTCTTTCGCCGCGCGGGCCGGTCTGTCCAGTGTCAGGCGCTTGGGGGACAGAAAGAAAGGCCTCGGGGAGTCACGGAGGAGGAAAGCGCCGCCTTGAAGTCCGGATGGTACAGTCCTGACCGGGTGGACGTAGCGCTGACTTTCCGCTATTCGAAGCGACGAGGAGCATCACCGGACGGCTCCGAAAAGGGTACTTGCCTCCCCAGCCACCGCTAACGCTTGCGCACTGCGAGGCAGCAGGTGTCTCCCTCTCCCCCTCCCCTACGGCTCTCCTCCAATGCCATCCCGCTTCGCGCCGTTCGTGACTTCGCGCCCCCTCGCGCGGCCGCCCTGCGAGCGCCGATCACGCTAGCCTACCTTTTCAGCCAGCTGGCTCACGTGGTCGCCGGCGCGGCGGCTGCCCGCGAGGCGAGGCGGGGCGAGGCGAGGAGCGCCGCGCCTGCCTGCCTGCCTGCCTGCCTTCTTTCCTCTGCCTCTGCGCTCCTTCGTTGCGCGCGTGCCGGCGACACCCTCGGATGCGTGAGGCGCCGCGCGCGCGGAGAGGGGCTTTTCCACCTGCGCTCCTCTCTCGCCAGCCTGGCGCTGGAACCGCGACGGCTGCCCTTGTCCTGTGCTTGCGCCGGGCGAACAATGGGCTTGCAAGAGGCGACAGCAGCAGCAGCAGCAGCAGCGCTTGCTGCATAAAAAGGAAGCGGGGACTCCTCCTCCTCCTCCTCCTTCTCCTCCTCCTCCTCCTCTAGAGGAGAAGCCAAGGTGACCAACGTTCCGGGGGCTCGTCCCGTTGTGCTGGCTGTTGTGGTCGTATCTCTGTGTCTGTCCATCCATTTCCTCATGCTCTTAACGGGGGAGGTTATGCAGATAACCGCCCCCCTCCATCACCCTGCATGACATCTCCCTTGTTAACTTCTCCGCCCCCCACCGTCCATACCGGCGCTAATTGAGTTGCACGGAGGATTTTGCACCTTCCTCCCTAAGCAAGAGCTTTGATGGAGCTGTGGGGGCAGATGAGCTCTGCCACAATATTGGGAGAGTCTCTGTACTTTTTGTTTTCTTCTGTTAATCGAGGTAAAGAAAAAAGGTTCACAAGTGCTTATGCCTGTTTCTGGCTTGTCACTTAATTCATCATCTTGGCTCAGAAATGGTGGATGAGGAGCCTTTAATTTTGGATGCCTGTATGTGTAAGGTGGTTCTTTTAGGATCTTCTTTCCAATAGTTTTAGCTGATTTGTGGCATTTTATTCTTGAGGGAAGGACCGTATATTCTCAGTCTCTGCATTTTCCTTCACATTTCATAGGAAGGCAAACCGTGTTATTTCTTTCCTTTCCTTTCCTTTGTTTTCCTTTTTTTCCATGGGCAGCTTTAAACCTGCTGTCTGTTCTCATCCTCCTTTTTGCAGTCATGTTGATGGAAGAAGCATCTGCTGGTTTATTTAGACATCTAAAGTCTATTGCATGCTCCGTAATATTGCTGCTAGCGAGGCGCTAAATTTGTCTGTGTGTTTTTAAAAAATGTCTTTTCATTGAAGAGGACGGGTTTAACTATGAACGAAGACCCGACGGGTAATTTAACGTGGCTGCCTCAGGATCACTTAGAAACCAGCCCATCACCAGAGAACGTCTCAGCTGCAGTCACCTCCCTCATTCCTTCCAGTGACCCCAAACCGGAATTTATAGTAAACCCTTGGGATATTGTCTTATGTACTTCAGGAACACTGATCTCCTGTGAAAATGCCGTTGTGGTCCTTATAATCTTCCATAATCCCAGTCTTCGTGCCCCAATGTTCCTCCTGATAGGCAGCTTGGCCTTGGCAGATCTTTTAGCAGGAATCGGATTGATCATCAATTTTCTTTTTGCTTATCTTCTCCAGTCGGACTCTACCAAGCTGGTCACAGTTGGTTTGATTGTCGCCTCTTTTTCTGCCTCCATCTGCAGTCTGCTGGCCATCACTGTTGACCGGTACCTCTCACTGTATTATGCGTTGACTTACAATTCGGAGAGGACAGTCACTTTTACCTACATTATGCTTATTTTGCTCTGGGGTGCTTCAATCTGTGTTGGAGTGCTGCCAATCATGGGTTGGAATTGCCTCAAAGATGAGTCCACCTGCAGCGTTATCAGGCCCCTCACTAAAAATAATGCAGCCATCCTCTCTGTCTCCTTCTTGCTTATGTTTGCTCTCATGTTACAGCTGTACATTCAGATCTGCAAAATTGTGATGCGCCATGCTCACCAGATTGCCTTGCAGCATCACTTCCTAGCAACTTCCCACTATGTGACCACCCGAAAAGGAGTATCAACTTTAGCCATTATCCTGGGAACCTTTGCTGCTTGCTGGATGCCTTTTACACTCTATTCCTTAATAGCTGACTACACGTATCCCTCTATATATACCTACGCCACCCTGCTTCCAGCCACATACAATTCCATCATCAACCCTGTTATATATGCTTTCCGAAATCAAGAAATACAAAAGGCACTTTGGCTCATTTGCTGCGGCTGCATTCCTTCAAACATTTCTGCAAGGGCCAGATCACCCAGTGATGTTTGATTGACAGCGCAGAGGACCATTGTTTACTTAGCATTGTGATGTGTGAGCTCTGCTGCTCTCGATACATTGTACATAATAGATTCACAGTCAGTCTGTGGGAAGTATCTACCTTTTTTTTAAGCCTGTTGACCAAAATAAACCATGTTGTGTAAGTCCAGGAACAACCCTGGAAGTTGCAATATTTTTTTTCTGGCAAAGTTTAAGTGTTGTTTAGATTCTGTCCTTTAGTTACTTCCAAGGTCCGGTGATCCTTCAAAAGAGGAGTGAGCTCTGTGGATCATAAGACATGGATTGGTAGATTGGCTTTCTCTGTCGGAATGAATGGAAGCCCACTTGCAGAAGAGCTCTGTGTATTAGTCAAATGGCAATAGAGGCAGAAGGCCTCTTACATCAGATTCTATGGAACGTGAGTAAGAGATAGCAAGAGACTTGTGTCCTGCTTCTGGATTTTCATGTGGCTTCTGGTTGGCCACTATAAGAACAGTGTACTGAACTAGATGAACCAGTGGCGTGATCCAGCAGCATTTATGAGCACACACACACTCCAGAGTAACCATCTTGCTTAAAAGAGTTCCATGGATTTCAACAGTACAGTTGTTATATCGAGTAAATATGTTTCTGATGCATTCTAGAGACATGTTAAGATCCATATTATAGCACACAAGTGATGTTTAAATCTGCAATGCTGTAGTTCCTAAAGCAACATATAGGGGCTATTGATTAGGTTAGATTTTCCCCTCTAACCTGTACACTCCAGAAATATCTGCAGCCTTTCCCTTTTTAATGTCATAACTTCAAAGTTAGGAAGCAAGGCAAAATCAAGGGTGAAATAAGGTAGGTTTGGGACCTGTAGCTTCCAAAACCTTTTTCAGCCCTCCACTATATTCCAACTTGGGAAGAATAGTTAGACCAGCTCGCCTAAAGAATTTCCATCCCAAATGCCTGCAAAAGGGACAACAATTGTTGAGAAAAGAAGTGGCAGGAACAGCATCCCTTCCCAACATTCATCCTGTTATCGTGAGATTGGTTGGGTATTGGGTTTCTTGGAAGATCTGACATTTTAGTATGGTTTTATTAGAAGAGCACACAAGAGCTGTGGTTTTGAGCAAGAGACAAGCCACTGAATGTTATTTCACTAGTAACCCAAGACTTCATACCAGAATCTATGTTTCCATCTGGATTGCAAGATGAATGGAAACACATAGTCTCATCCGTATAGTTTAGTGCAGAGTGGCCTATATGGAATTATATATTTCCAGATGCAAACTTCTGGCTTGGGATGACTTGCAGGAGTGAATCTGCATTTGATTTCCATTAATGCTTTCTGATCCTGCCACTCAAAGGAGCTTGCTTAAAATAAGAACCACTAGTGGTCCCTTTATATCTACAATAGAGAATCTGTGGTCCTTCAGATAGTTCTGGGTATCAATTTCCACCATCCCCATCAGGATGCTTATGCTGCCTGGAGTTTATGGAGATGAAATTCAACAACAATGGAATATATTCTGCTATAGAATGATTCCCATAATTTATCTAACAAGCAAAAAAATAAAGCCTCCTGCCAAATTGTTTACACAACTAAGAATAAATAATGCTGCTTCATTTTTTTTTCCTTTGTTAAAAGAAACATTCTTTTCCACTTTTATTTTTTTTAAAAAATGCAAAAATCATAATCTGTTTCTATTAATATAAAGCCAGGCTGTAAATTCAGCAAGAATCAAATAACCCTGGCAGACTTTGATGCTTATGATTATAAATCCTGAACAACTAATTTTGCAATAAATATGACTGTTATGCAGTGCTCATGATCCAGATATTCAGGAATCCAGAGAGGTTCAGTTTTTCAGGTAGTATTGCCCACATATTTGGTAACAAATCATTACTTCTGAATATTTAAGTTGCCAAACCTACTACTTAAACTATCTAATTCACTCTTAAATAAACAAGGGCATGCAAACAGATTGTTGAACATTTTTTATATAGGGGCAGCTGGTAATTTTTCTAAATACTCGTTTTTAAGGCTCCAAGAACAATTTAATGACATAAGCTACTTACATTCAGCATTTTACCTCCATCATCAATATGTAATTGCTCTGTAAAATATGCACTGAATTGTGTGTGTGTTTCATGACATTTTCTTTGTTCTGGCTCCAACCTCAAAGCCTGACATTTCAAGTGGGAGCACATGTGACCGCCAACCCCCCATCCCACATAATGAAATGTGCATAAAACATGTTTTCTAGTTTAATAGCTACATATCCTTCATATCAAAGCACAATACTGAATGCATATTATTCCATTTCCTTCCAGGATATTAGTTTTTTTGTGATGGATGGAGTGTATTGTCATGATAGAGGGTTCAGCGATGCAAGGCAACATGGTTTATTTCTGTAGATGAGAAACCTTTGGGACACACAGCAGGAAAAAAAAAGGATTTAAAATTGTATTCTATAAAATACAGCATTTCAGAGCCATTGTCATGTGAACTCACTAAAGTAAATGTGACTTATTTTGATGAAAGATAAACACATGTATTGCCGTCTGGGCCAAGGACGGCTGATTTCTGGGGTCTGCATTAGGGAGACCTCCCAGCTATAGGCTCTTTGCCTATATATTTTGCCAAGCAGAACAGAGAAACACCAATCTGGAACAGTGTGAGAAAAAGGTCTGAGCATTTTTCCAACTGAATTAATCAGCTATTTTTTTTTTTCTGATGGAGACTCTCCCTGGGCCAAATCCAACATTGCTCCTCCCCACTGCAGCCTTTTGCACACATCCCAAGTCTGCCCTGGGGAGCCCCAAACCGTTGGGGAACAGATGTGAGGAGGAGGAGGAGGGTATGATCCACCAGTAGTGCCTGCTGTGCTACTGGAATGATGCAGTCTTGTGCCTTTGCTCTCTGCAAATCACCAAGATGCAGCTTCCCCCATGTCTGTGACTCTGTGCCAGACAAAGCAGCACCTGTTGAATTTTGGCCTGTTGTGAAGCTGTTCAAAACATTGCTCTGTCAGGGAAAAGGTGGCACTCCTTTTGTGCGGCAAAAGAAAAGGGCTGACTCAAGATTCAGGAATTACTGGGGCAAAAGGTAGAGAGTCTGTGAAGTGAGCGAGGGCGGTAGAAATGTCCTTAGACTCTGAATGTCTATCCAAGAATGGTGTCTATCCAAGAATATGATTGCTATGCATTAATATGAGTTTACACATCTTCTGAATGTTAAAGATATGCTATATTATTGCAGTGGTATCTTTCTGTATAAATTGTTTAAATTTTAATTGTAATAGCAGAAATACTGAAAGTTATATTTAAAATATATTGGTATAATATATAGATGGAAGAAGATGCTATATTGCTGACACTGAATTTTATTAATTCAAGGGCTGATTCAGTCGAGTGAGATTGTGAGAACAGTCTTCTAGTGCGGCGGGAACTATTTTTCCATTTTTAGGTGAAAGAAGCCTTGTACCTAGCTAGCATCCTGCCTGGAGTGCCATTTCTCATGTATAGCGCTGTTTTTCACAGGGCGAATTCTCAAGTGAAGGTTGAGGTGGTACAGGACTGCACCTTCTCAAGGAAACATGTTGGAATTGGTTCTTAATCTTTGTCTTTTGATGTGGTTATGCTGATGAACATGTCTTTTGTGGCAAGTTTCTATGATGTTAACAGTTTACAAGCTGTACATGGAACCAATTTTCGTAAGTGTGAAACGGCCTCATTTGGAGACCATAGGGCTCCACTTATTTCTCAACATGGCGCCCTCTAGATGTGTTGGGATTTCAATTCTCATAAAGCCCAAGCAGCACGGCCAGTAACATATCTGGAGGGCAACAGGCTGGGGGAAACACCCATAGCGATTTGTACTGCAATAACTTAGATTTTATGCCAAATTAAACTCTAGTTTGTTTGCTTCTTTCATCTTGAACATTGTAAGGACTTATCCAAGTGAATGTACTGACTTTGTCATTTCCTCCAGATTCACAGATGACTAGAGCAAGAATCCACATCTCAAAATCCTAATGTGTTTCTGGGTGTACATTTGTACTGTATGGAAGTTCTGATCATTTCTGGTTTCACTCTAGGAACAAAGAAGTTTGGCATAATGTGATCTAGAAGGAATGTTCTTGATTTTTCTACAAAGTGTACCAAATTTATGATGTATGACAATTATATGTTAGGCTTGTTTGCTGAAGTCAAAAAGTCAATTTATTTGAGTTTGTATTGCCCTGGTAAGAGAAGGAAACACTCCT
This sequence comes from Python bivittatus, assembly GCF_059951505.1. Lineage (NCBI taxonomy): Eukaryota > Metazoa > Chordata > Lepidosauria > Squamata > Pythonidae > Python > Python bivittatus. Next base: position 21,613,660 of record NW_028277056.1, on the reverse strand, counting down.
GTTAAAAAGTTGTAGAAAAACCTTTTGTCTCTCTCTTCCTTATGTGTCCAAAAATTGGATGTATTATCTATGCCTTACCAAGGGAGCAAATACCAAAATCTATTAGAAGTGAATAAGTAATGGTCAATTAGGAAAGAAGCTATAGTAAATGAGGAAGGATGTTACTCTTGTCCCCTCTCCTTTCCTTCAAACCATAGTTTGGTTCAGGCAAAATAGTAATCAGAGATAGATGGGGAACCTATAGCCTTCCAGGTAGTACAGAATATTTATTTCCCTGCAGCCTCAGGAACACCAAAAGTGAAGGATGTGAAGAGTTCTGGTGCAGCAAGCCCTACAAGTGTCACTGGTTTCCTACTTCTGTGCTAAAGTCTGGTTTGTCCCCCTAATGAATGAGCCTGATTCACACACTTCACCTTCACCTTGATCATCTTTTCATTCCATAGTGGAAAAGATTCAAAAGAAGCTAGGGAGAAAAAAAGAGTATGCAAGTTTGAAGCTCATTCGTGTACCACCAGTCATGATACTGTATATATATATGTGTGTGTGCGTGTCTCAAAAATACTTATCAAATAGTATTTTTTCCTGGGTATTTATTTACTTACTGATAATTGTTTCTTGGGATTTAATTGCAAGACTGGATCAATGAACTGTAAATTCTAATCTGGATGAGCACTTATTATATTAAAAGAAAACTCAGTTTCTCAAGGACTCTTTGGCTAAGTTCCTACATCGACAAAATCATGGTTTGTTCAGCCATGCTTTGTTAAATAAACCACAATTGGCTGGGTTCACTCAACTTATTAAGCCAAAACCAAAACAACACTTTAAGATTTACTGCAATCCCAATTATTGCGGGTGGGTGGGTTAAAAACTGCACGAAACGGATACATGCCAACAGGAAAATAGCATATTGATACATTTCAAACAGAATTGCGTTTTAATTTCTACAACATAAATAGGGAAATGTATCACTTCCTTAGCTTTGTGTACACTGTTGGATGGGAGTTTTTAGAGTCACAGACCTAACTTCTGGAAAATCACTCAGTTGGAGAAGGTTGATCTACATTGGAAAGGTGCTCCATTTGCAAATGGCACTTTGCTACTCCAAATTTAGAGTTGTGAACTGGAGGAGGGGAAATTAACTCTGCTTGCCTGTCATTTCACCCCTCGTAATAATCCACTTCCACACATAATTTGAAAGGGAACTTGCTCAACTCTGCAGTAGCACTTTTGACTGTAGTTAGTGTGTTCACCAGCCATCAGCTATCATGACCTAGTTCATGCTCCTGTATACAGCCCTTCTATGTCTCCTGCTCGTGTAATTGCACAGCAGTAGCATAGATAAGCCATTCCTGCTATGAGAGCAAAACTGGCAGTTCTTCAGATTTTTTTTATAACTGCGATTATTTACTGATGCAATATGCTGCCATGTTTAACATTTAGCCAAGGACATTTTCAGAATACCTGTGCAAGTAATGGTGGAATAAGTTATTGAGTGAACTAAAAATATAATTATCATTATTGCATAAGAGGTTTTGGGAATCTTTGTACCCTTATTTGTTATCTATGGGCCAGTTTTAATGGATACATATGCATTTTCAGAGCATTGATTTTACACATAAGCAAGACAATGGAATTGGATGTGGAATGTGTACATTTTCCCCAATCACCCCAAAGTCAAAATGGAAATTGGCAATCTGTTCACTGTGCAAAAAAAGTACTTATATTTTCACTTTACATTAAATTACATTCAGTATGCTACATAGGAATATTTCACATACTCCATCACATATATACTCTTGCCCAGCTGTGTGAAATGGTCCTAAATGAATTTTATGTGTTTTATATGTAATAATACTTATTTCTGCATGCTGGCATTGGTAACTCCTTTTTCTTACCAATTGCATCTTTCAGCCTGCTGTGAGTGACTAAGCTTTTGAGCACTGTGCATTCCCAGATGTTCAAAGCCATGACTCATATCTTAATTTTAAAGTATTAAGATGTCTCTTCTCCTTCTCCCTCACCCTCTCCCTCTCTCTCTCTCTCACACACACACACGCACACACATATCACTTTTATTGGAATATGGAAGGAAAATGTTAAGCCTGAGATGGATTGGTTGAATAGATTGTGTGCCTTTAAAAATGTTAAAACAAATTAGCTGAACAAACACAATCCAATAACATTTGATTTACCAATTTAATTCTTGAAATATCTAACTTCTCATAGGTTTCCAAGTGAAGGAACAAGATGCTAAAATGATAATTTAAAAAATGGAATATAGGGACCTTTGAAAGAGACTTCATCAATGGAAAGCTTCTGATTCAGTAGAGTGGAGAAGGGGTTTTGTTTTATGAAATCTCTCAATTTCACTTCTTTCCACAATTGGAAGATCTGTGGGATCCTCTGAAAAAAGTGATAGGAAGTGGGGCTGAAGGAGGAGGAGGAAGTTGACAAGGCTGCCAGCCAGAGTATTCTAAATGGAAGGGGATTCAGTGGGCCACTCCCGCTGGAGAAGCAGAGAGGGAAGCTGCAGCCAGATCAATATTACATCATTAAAATATAACATATTGAAAGAACATTCGAGCTACTCTAAGCAGGAGACCCATATGGTGTGAATGGGACCTAACTAGGGTAATACAAAGGCTTCTGAAAAAAGATGCTTTGACTGGCATCCAAAACCCACTGAGTAAGAAGCTAGGCAATGGCATTCCCAGATGTAAGTGCCATCTCAGAGGACATCTTGCACCATTATCTACCAGAATTCAGGGAGTGAAATTGTCTGAAGAAGGATGTACAGGCACAATAGACAAGAGTCTGCATAGAAGCACATTGCAAATACTTATTGGATTAGTCATGTGCCTTTATCTTAGGTTCTCATGGTGTACTTTACTCAAAAAGAGATGGACTATAACTTTAATCTTTATATCTCCTATAAAACATTGTATTTCTCTGTTGGAGCTGATGAAGCTATCTTCAATAATTTGAAAGGCTGTCACATGGATGATGGAGCAGATTTAACTGCTGCTGCTTCCAGTGACAGGACTAATCCTCATAATGGATTAAAACAGTAGGGAAAACAGATTTAGATCAAATGTCAAGGAAGACTACCTGTTGGTCCATGTACTCCATAGGAAATAGACAATCTTGGAAGTTGGACTCTCATTTTATAGGAAGTTTTTAATCAGGGACTTAATGACCATTTCCAGCAAATTCTGAGTTGATGGTGTTAGATTTGATTGCCTGTAAGTCATTTTTTATTAGTTTGATGCTTGATTTTGCCTTTAAAAAATCTTCCTCCCAAAGTGCAACATTACATAAAGATACTCCTGAAAAGTAGAAAAGAAAAGTAAGAAGAACATGTCCATTTTGCACAGGCATACCAAGTGTGTAATCTACAAAACAGTGGAGGGAGAAAATAATAGGGCATGGGGAGGAAAGAACGTTGAAAAGGGAAAGGAACGGAAAAAGAAAATCCCGGTGTAGTACAAAGAGGAGGGGGTTGAACACACAGTGATGCATTTGGTGCTTGCAGGGCTGGAAAAAAAGAGAGACATAATTTACTTTGGTTAATAATCAGAAGAGGGAGGGAGGGAGGGAGGGAGGGAGGGAGGGAGGGTATTTAGTTAAAATTTCATACCTAAGCCCTAAGAATTTCTTCACATTTTTCATGCATAGATTGCTGTACCTTCACTATTAATTTAAATGATAATGATTAAATGATGATCAGGAGAATAAAAGCCTTTGAAGTGTGAATTTATGAAAATTTATTTAAAGGATCATAGGTTAAATGTATGAAATGAGATGGTCCTCCAAATAACAGGCAAAAACATAGAAACTGAATACTTTCCAAAAAAGAAAATCAGAATGCTTAGGACACATTGTATACAATGAGAAATATCAATTACTTCTAATACAGAGAAAGATTCAAGGGGAATGCAGCCCTGGAAAATGACAGATGTCCTGGCTGAAAAATTTATGAATATAGTCTAGCAAAAATGCAGTATCTTTACCTTGGATGGTAACATCAAAAGAACAGATAGAATTGATGGTTACCAGCCTCAAGCAAGGGACAATTCTAAAAGAAGAAGACTCAGCGAATCCTAATTAATAGGAACTGCTGTTCACATGAAAAATGGACAAAAGAACATACACTTTCAACCATATTAAGCAACTTATGTTAATATTTTATGACTTAAAAGAAGCAGAAAACAAGCACACTGAAAGTTGAAAGTAGTAACATCCTTTACATCTCCTTGTTCTTCCAGTGTGTGCAGAGCTGGGATTTTCCACCTGTTTTATGGAGATTATAAAGCCATTAAACCTATCTGAGGACCAATCTTCTTTAGGTTCCTGGAGAGAGAGAAAAGAGATTCCCCAGCCATTGTTATGCATTTGGCTACTTAATTTTAGGGCATGATCCTGAAATTATGCAGTGAAGGTGCAAAATTGAGCTCTGCATACGATGGGTACGCAGGCACTGCTGAGCCCTCCATAGATTTCAGTAATGGGATCCAAGCTACATCTGTTTCCTAAAGAGCAGAGCACCTTAAAGAATTAGTTCCATGGCCCCTGAAGCCTAGCCTTCAATTGGCAATTCGTAATTGCCAGCCCTAGTGGGAATTGGCTCAAGAGCCTCAATTCGAGGATTTCTAAAGGAATCGGCTTTCTGCTCAGACTTATTGTTAGAACCTGGACTGGATTCAGCATCTTTTCAGTTTGTGCTTTCAGTCTACCTGCTCATAGTTCCTAAGCACAGGGGAGACATTAGCCTGTTTTATGTTTGTTTTGTTTTTTCTAATTCACATTTTCTGAACAAATATGAGAACCAGAGCTCAGCTGTCCTTTAAAAGTCACACTTCTCCAAAATGTTTGAATGCAAATCCAATATATGCACCAGAGTCCATATATTAAAGGAAAAAATTGCACAACTCCATTTCTCAGAAAAGGAACAGAACCATCAACATTTCTTTGCATTTCGGGCACGTTTGTTAGATCTATTACATCCGCATTGCAAAAATCCAGGTGAGCATTAGATAACACCAGAGAGATACAAAAACTCCAACTCTTGCAGCCCAGATAGGGTAAACCTGACATTTTTCCTATGTAAAATAATAGCACCCAGAAGCTTCAGTTACCTAAAATCATCACCAGTTCCAATAGAAGAGAATATATGTAGCTCAGGACTGAACTGTGGAGTCCTTGGTGCTCTCTGTGCTTGGTTGTTTGCTTGCAGACGTTTCATTACCCGCCTAGGTAACATCATCAGTACTAGTGCTGGCATCAGCTAGCACATACGATGTTACCTACTTGATAATGAAACATCTGCAAGCAAACAACCAAGCTCAGAGAGCACCAAGGACTCCATCATAACCACTGTCAGAATCAAGGTAATCCTTTGTGGGAGGTTAGAGATAAGACAAGGGAGAGAACTAAGACATCTCTTGAACATCCAGTGCCTCCTTTTCCATTAAAACAGGGTGACTAGCTGATTTCTAATGCCTCCCCACTAATGTTGTCATAATCAAATTACATACTTACATTGCATTCCACAGGACTTACTCCAGTTAAGGTATACGACCAAGCATTTGTGTCCTTGATATCAGTATAAGTTTTGCCTTCCCTTGCAGATCTGTAGATTGAATCTCCAGTGGCATTTTTGGTAGTGTAATGTACTAAAAGCTGTGTGCACTCCTTTAGCATGTAATTGTCAATACTACTTCAGATAAACTTTTAAACTAAGCACCAAATCTGCCCCAGGAGCATGCCCTTTAACTGCTTAAGCATAAACTGTTCTACTTAAGAAATGAATCTATTTAATTTTTGCCCAGTGGATTTCAGAACCAACCTCAAGACAAACTGATTATCATTAAAAGAAACAGTTAAGTATATTGGATATCAAATATATAATCTGGACACTTCCTGGGAGTAATCTTCTTGTGTCTCTTCCTGCTTTGAACATTGAAGATCCAAAACCAATTGCAATCAATGTCATCCCCACTGATGGGGATTTGGGGTAGCAATAGAACTGAGTACAATTGCCATTAGGAACTACACCTAGATGAATGTGAAAAATGGTAAACCTAGTGGTTCTCATGCACTAAGCCTACGTTCCCTACTTTGTCTCCTGCAATTGCATTGATGTACAATGTACAAGGTGCCCATTGGCAATGCCGGTTAGTGATAATGTGGTAATGCAATACATCTGGAAACTTCAGGTCAGAGATTTAGACAAGATCAGAATGGGCTCTTGGTGTAACACTAAGAATGAGAATAACTCCATGTGAAAGTCTGAACAAGGCAGTGAGGACACTACTGTTGTTTGACTCCCTTGAGATGTGAAATTCTGGAGGCATTTAAATCTCTTGGTTTGAACATTTAGAAAGGGGGAAAAGGAAAGGATGAATGACCTAGACCAGTGTTGTCCAAACTTGGCCACTTTAAGATGAGTGGACTTCAACTCCCAGAATTCCCCAGCCGGCTGGGGAATTCTGGGAGTTGAAGTCCACTCATCTTAAAGTGGCCAAGTTTGGACAACACTGACCTAGACTAAGAAGGCCTTTTATACTCTGTGTGTGTGTGTTTAAATCTGATTATGGTGTTGTGCTGTATCCCACTTTTGTATGTGAGTCACACTAGTTGACATTCAGTGAGCTAGGTTTCGAGGCGATGTGTCAGCAGAAGCCTCCAACTGCAAAACAGAGTGTTATGTGCAATGCTGAGATTCCTCAAACATCACATGATTTTACATGAAATGTTCCTTTTTGCTGCAAACAAGAGAACCCTTAAAAAAAAAAGAACCTTGTTGACCCATATATGCTGCAGCAATACGTATTCAGCTGAAAGATTTCTGTGAAGATTTCACTTGGTAAAGCAGAGGTAAGCTAATGAGATTTGGCTACACTTTCCTCTAATGCAGGAACGGGAAGCAGATCAAAACAGAAGTACATGCATTCTGCTCTCCTAGCTTGGTACTGTTGAAACTGGTTTGTCTTGGGAATATTAGTGTCAAAGTGTCCACACACCCATTACAACTTACTGTATATCAATTGTCTTCAGTTGCTCCACGACTCAGCAAAGGGCAAATCAGGTCTTATTAGATTGTTAGATGAACAGCAACACACTAATAAAGATTTCTGACTTCTGTTTAGCTATTCTAGCAACATAATGCCTTTCCTCTTCTCTGTACCATCCTGCTGAAATGAAAGAGTTTAGGGTAAATTTGTAGTGGAGGTCTCAGAACTCCATTCTATTCTGTTATTCAAACCAAATTCTTGTGCTCAAGCCTTTTTCATTCTGTTTGCTCTTTTTCCACTAGGTTTGGTTGGTGGATATCAAAATAGATCTCACAAGTCTAACATCTGCCCAGCTGTTCTCCAATAGAAAGATTTTAATACATCATAATTCAGCTGCATAATTATATCAGCAACCCTTAGCCAGCACGGTTACACAAGATCATGTTCCTTTACAGGACTCCATAATGCTGCACTAGCTGTTTTGCTCCTTTGTAGGATGGAAATGACATAGGTGATATGTGTGTATGCATAAAATGTTGAAATTAATATGCGCAAGCCAAAGATCCTTCAGAACATCAGGAAATTTAGAAATCCATTTATCCATACAGTTTTATTAGAAGTCATAAAGACCCTTCATTTAGTTCTACAATCTTCATGTTTTGCTACCAGATCACTCTCCTGTGAGCTGTGCTGGAGACATAATCTACCGAATCGCAGTTTGCTAAGCCTGCGTGTGTAATTGCCACTGCTGTTTTTGTCACACACATTACTGTGAATGCTTCATTGCTTCTTATTCAAGTTAAATGGTCATGATGTTCTATAGTTTCTTTCCTGTCAAAAAACCCCATTAGTTTTATTTGTCTTACCCATTAAAAATGCATAGAACACACATTTGGAACAACACAGTAATTCATACTATTATAATAAAATAGATTGGGGAGGGGATTGCTTCTGGTGGCGGGGGGAGGGCTTATAACAAATTGGGGAGTTAAGGGCTCCAGTAAACAGACTAGTATTGCAGAATGGGGGAGTTGTGTCACACAAATAGGCAAAGTCAGGAGTTCCTTTTTGTGAAGGGAGAAGTTGGGGTGTTTTTTTTTTCTTTAAACCTGTGCTAATTTTAGGGCTTAAACAAAAATGTTCACATTTCCTGCTTCAGCATGGTGTAAAACTGCACTGCCAATTTTCAATAATTGGCAGTAAGCTGGAGGAGGCTATCGCAGCAGTACAGAAAGGATGCAGGCCCAGCAATTGTATGGACCTCAGCATGGAGTCCCATCAGCCATAGAATTTTTCATCTCCTTCCTCCTGAGAACAGAGAGGCCCACTCTTACAGAGGACAATCCAACTCAAATAGTCCCTCCACATCAGGAAAATATCCAGAACTCTTTCCAGGATAGTTTCCATGTCAAGGGAAATAATAATTCCCCTCTTCTACAACTGTCAGACCACAGCTTGAATCCTTTGCCCAGTTTTTGGTGGCACACTTAAAAGTAGGGCTTAGATCAGGTGGAACAGCTGCAAGAAAAGGCAATGAAGATGGTCAAGTACTAGAAAGCAGGTGCAAAAGGAGAAGTGGAAGGAACTGGGTGTTACAGAAAAGATGACTGAGGAAGAAATATGAAATATGAAAAGAAGGACATGACTCTACCATCCTAGAGTGCAGGACGTGGAATAATAGTTTTAAGTTAAAGAATGGCAGAGTCCAATTGAATTTGAGGAAAATTGTCCTAATCACAAAAACAGTTCTGAAGTAGTTCTAATTACTAGATTCCCTTATATTGAAGAAGAGGCTGGATAGACATTTTTTTTAACTACTGTATGTTCCAGTTTGCATTCCTGCACTGAACAGGGAACTGGATACCATGGCCTAACTCTTAACTTTTCTAATTCTGTTTCCATTATTCTGCAACAGTGCAGAGAGACCAAAAAGGGAAGGATCCCATCCATGGGTGTCCTCAGAGTGTAAAAAAAAAAAAAAATCATGATTGCAACCACAATGATGCAATTGATGCACATAAAAAACAGGCGGAGCACCACTGTGGGTGCTGTCTTGACTTTTTTGACCATATCCTGTGGACATCTCTGATGCCATCTCATCCTTCCTGTATCTCCACTGAAAACAGGTAGAACTCCATTACTTCTATAGGAGGCATGGTTCATTTTTCTCCCATTATTGTCAATTCATTGTCCAGATGTTCTTATTTTATGGCTTGTGATTTTCAGATGTGGTGATTTTTGGTTTTACCCCCAACTTTGAGTTTGTTATGGTTATAATATAAGTGTATGATACAGCCTCGAAATAAATATACCTCATATTTTTACTATTTTTGCTATTTGAAAGAAGTAACTAATTAGAAAAAAATTCTGCACAAAGGCCATGAATGGGGATAATAAAGGTTTCCTAAGTTCAGTTTTGACAGGATAGCAGCATGAATTCACTCAAGCCTCTTTTCTCTCAACTACAGTACGGTCACTCTCAAGATATAGTATGTTAGAAGAATTTAACAATGGCCTTGCTGAACTTCCACACAAATAGTTTGAGTTGTTTCATATTTTCACCATGGCAATACCTGGCAAACCTTTAACTAACTGTTTTACACCCAAAGGTTAGTAATGTTAGAGCATCTGAGTTGAAAGCAGGGCATATGAACAGACAAATGTAAGATCTTTTCTAAATGTATTTACATAGTAATTGATAAGCTTTTGCCTGTTTATAACATGAAATATAAAAACCTTCCCTTGAAGTAGCATTTTTTGGGAAGAAAACCTTTCCTTGAAGTAGCATTTTGGGGGGGGGGAAATCACATTTACTGTGCACTGAAATCTTACTATCCCATTTCTTGAGAGAAATTACAATCTGTCTCCCCCCACCAAAAAACCCTCCATGCCTGGCTAAGCACGTTAGTGCTTTAACAAGTGCACTGTGGAACAGAGTAGCTTGAACAGCATTACATGGTGCCCGTGACATCAACAGGAATAAAAAGAATGGCCTCCCCATTTATATTTGAATTGCAGGGTGGACAGATGCTTACCATTTTTTTAAAGTTAAAAGAGGTGTAAATGAAGAGTTGTTTCCTCCCATAGTTTCACTACTGTCACCCCACCTTTTTTTTTTTTTTGTAATTAACTTATAAAATCTTTAAAAAATTTCAAAATCTATGTTCTCCCACTATGACCCTTCATATTTAATATTAGCAATACGTGTTCAATAACCAATCACAGCCTCCTAAAACAATAATACATATTCTTTAGTCATGAATCAGTGTGAAGTTCAGATGAATTCTGTGGGTGGATGTTCAGTTTTAACTGTGTTTTGTGTTGTGACAGGTTCTTGGAAGATTCTGCTTATAGTGATGGAAATGTTTTATTTCAGCAGGAGCCACCTCTACATCTCCACCCCTGTATTAAAGCTAACTGCTATAAAAAGACAGCTGGAAAACAAAGTAAAGTTTCTAGCAAGAGTAGAGGCAATGAATGCCACTGGTAGCAGATAGAGCTTCAGTTGCACCCTTACCAATAAAACAGAAAAAATCACACACACACACCCGCCACACACACAACTATGGCTCTAAATGGGGACATTCCAGCAGGGAATGAGAATCTATCCACATGCAACTGCTACTCTATATTGAACATAATGTCCCTATACTTTAGCAAATGTGTTCACAGCTGCATGTAACCTATTTTCTCATCCTCTGGGATTAAAGCTGTTGTGTAACATTATCCAAGAAATTACTTTTTCTCCAAAGAACTGTCATATAATGCCTTTGCATTTTTTCCTATTACATAGGAGGCTATTATTATTATTGCTGGTTGCCCAATCAGCCAGTTGTTTAGACTGGAACTGGCATTATCAAGTCCTTCCCAAGGACCTGGGATAGGCAGATGTTGTTTGATGGTATTAAAAGTATCGTTGCAGGATGTAAGCTGTTCCAAGTAAAACTGCCTTTTGCAATTGACTGATGGTGATTTCGTCAATGCTGATCGTCTTCAAGTGGTGCTCCAGATGTTTGGGATTGCACCCAAGGCACCTATTACTGTTGGCACTATCTGCTTTCTTTTGCCACAGTCCTTCTATTTCTATTTACAGGTCTTTGTATTTTGTGATCTTCTCCAGTTCTTTCTCTTCTATTCTGCTGTCTCCAGGTATTGCAAGGTCCATTATCCAGACTTTTTTGTCTTTCTTATCAACAATTGTTAAGTCTGGGGTGTTATGAGGCAGGTGCTTGTCTGAATTCTAAAGTCCCAGAGCACGTCAGCTTCTTCATTTTCTATTACTTTGTCTGTTTTGTGGTCCCACCAGTTCTTGCTTGCAGGCAAATGGTATTTCTTGCAGATATTCCAATGCACCATTGTTGCTACTTTGTCATGCCATTGTTTGTAGTCAGTCTGTATGATCTTCTTGCACCAGCTGACTAGGTGGTCCACTGTTTCTTCCTCTTCTTTGCAGAAGTGGCATTTGCTGTCTGTTGTTGTCTTCTTGATTCTGGCTTTGTATGTATTTGTTCTTAAGGCTTGGTCTTGTGCAGCCAGAATTAGTTGCCTCTGTCTCTTTCTTCAACTTTCCTGATCTTAGCCATTGCCAGGTCTTGTTGTTATCTGCTTTGCCTGCTAGGTTTTTTGTATACTGGCCATGTCTCTTTTCTATTCTTCATTTGGTCTTTCATATACGCCAGTTTGGTCTCTTCAGTATTCAGTAAGCATTCATGGTGTACTAGCTTCAGTGCATCTTCTTCACTGTCCTTCAGATATTCTTCCAATACCCTTTTTTCTTCTTCAACTGTCTGGTGTACTTGCAACATTCCACGTCCACCAATGCTCCTTGGTAACTAGAGTCTGTCAATGTCACTGTGTGGATGAAGGGCATGATTCACTGTCATTATTTTTCTGGTCTTCCTATCCAGGGCTTCTAGTTCTGCTTGAATCCAGTCCACTATTCCAGCTGTGTATCTAATGACTGGAATTGCCCAGGTGTTAATTGCCTTGATGGCATTTCCTCCACTGAGTTTGGACTTGAGAGAGATCTTCTTCACTCTCATGATGTATTCACTCCTAACCTTCTTCTTGACTTCAATATGCTTGATGTTGTCAGCTTGAAGGACACCCAGATATTTGTAGTGATGTTCTTCATCTTGATGTTATTTCCATAGGGCATCTTGATTTCTTTAGTTTTCACTAATTTTCTCCTGTTGATGGTAAGGGTGGCACATTTGTTCAATCCAAACTCCATTGCAATATCTTTGGCTATTGCAAATATTTCGACAGTGTTGAGCAGCAATTCTATTTCAGCTGGTGTTTTTCCATACTGCTTCAGATCATCCATGAAAAGGAGGTGGGATAGCCTGGCAGATGTTTTTGATGTTTGATGGCCATGGCCTGGGACTTGTTCAGTATTGTTGACAGAAGAATCAATGCAATGACAAACAGTAGTGGTGATAGTGAGTTTCCTTGAAAGATTCCTCTCTTGATATTAACTTCTCTCATTCTATCTACGTTGATCCGCAACTGTCTTCCATTGTTCCATTGATCTTTGCACAAAGGTTCTGCTGTTTCTACTGTCTCCTGTTATTTCTAGACACTTGATTATCCAATCATGTGGCAGGGAGTCAAATGCCTTCTTGTAATCAATCCAAGCTACAATCAAGCTGGTTTTCTTTCTCTTGCAGTTTTCCAAAATAATCTTATCAATTAAGAGCTGATCTTTTGTTCCTCTGCTGTTTGGGCCATTTCTTTTCTGCTCATATGGAAAAAGCTTGTTTTCAACTAGATGCTGTTGGACTGCATCAGCTACCACACCAGTTAGCAATTTGAAAGTTGTTGGTAAGCAAGCCATTAAATTGGCCTGTAGTTGCCTCGTGCTGCCCCTTTTGTTGGAGCTTTCATTATCAGGTAGGTTTTGCCAGATGTTAACCAATCTTCAATTTCACCTCCTTGTAGTATGTTGTTAAACTACTTGGCAATGAGTGGGTGCAGACCAGTCAGATGTTTCAACCAAAAACCATGCAGTTCATCTTCACCTGGTACTGACCAATTCTTGATCTTTCTTGCCCTTTTCTCCACCATTTCTGTTGTTATTACAAGTTCTTTCATTTCAGCTTTGTTTTTATTCTTATCCACCTTCTTTATCCAAGCTGCATTCTTGTTGTATTTCTTTGGGTTGTCCCATAGCTGCACCCAGAACTGGGCTCTTTCTTCTTTGTCAGATGTTGACTGGTTCACTGCAGTCTCTCCATTGATGGATTGGTAGAAACGTTTCTGATTCGACTGAAATTGGAGATTCTGCCTATAGTGTGCAATTCAAGCTTCGTATCTGCTGATCTTCTTGGCTATGGCTGTTATTTGCTGCTTTATTATTTCCAGTGCTTCTTTGATCGTCCTTGTTTCTAGGTGATATCTCTTGATCATTATTATTATTCTTTCATTAGCTGCCCTCTCCAGTGGACCATGTTATAGGGAAATGGATTATGATGCACAGAATAGTTTACTATTGAAGCTCCAATTTCTTTGATTCCCATTTTAACATGTTCACTCTTCATGGTCTTCCATATACAATAGTGCATTTAATACATAATGTACACCTTGGCTGAAAAGCTTCTGGGCACATGGAAGCACTAAAAGGCACAAGACTTCAGGAACCACTATTTTTATTTTCTAAAGATGCCTATGGGGCCTATATAATAGGGCTGTGTAGCACTTCATATTCAGTTTCAGAAAGCTATTTTACAGAATGTAGGAGCTCCAACTGTACCTATCTGGAACTTTTAAAGAAGCCACATCTTTTCTTAAGATCACACAGCTTGCCCTCTACATTTGCCATGCAGAGACACAGCTGCTTTAAGGAGTTGTGGGCATGTGATACATTGACACTCCTGTGCACATTCATTTGGAATCAAATCTGAAGCCCTGCACAAACGAATAAGGTCCAGAAGTATTCCTGAAACAAAAATGATGCTGAGCTGGTGTTTTGCTTTGCTGCATGTCAGTTTTCCATATTTTTTACTAAATAAGGCTTTCAAAAGTAATGTAGGACAGGAACCTAATGATAACATAATGGCTGCAGTAGCCAATATGAACATTACTGCATGGTGAAAAATGTGGAGTTCTGTGAGCTTTACCACTATTAATACTGCCACTATTCTATATTTCTATATAGACATCTGAGACTGATGGCCAAGGACTGCCAGTCCTTCACCCCCAAGCTGACTAGATAGGATCACCTACAAAATAGTTAAGTTACACTTTATATTGCATTAATAATTTAAACATTAAATTTAGGAAGTCACAGGAGTCAAGGGAAGCAACAGCCTAGGCAAATTTCAAAAGCATGACTATCTGGGGAAGCCATTTTTGTCGTACGGTGCAGCATGCATAAAGGAATGATTTGCACTCATGAACAAAAAGCAGCTTAGGGGAAAAAAGGAGACAAGACTATGTTGTCTGTTTGCTTCTCAGATCACCATGAACAGGTCAAGAACGAACTTATGCAGGTAAGTTCTTCCTCTTGTCTACAAAGACTTTAATGTGCCTGTTTGGGATAAATCTTTTTCATTTTAGATAAGCAACTGAAATATTCAGAAGGCTTATGCTCCAGGATGTGTGCGATGGAATAGAGATCCAGGTTCTCAGGAAGGAGGGAGCGCATTCCAGGAGGGAAAGGGGGGAGACAAGAGGCAACATAGTCCAGAGCAGGAGCATGGGAAGAAGAGACTTAAGATAGCCCCTCCCTAGATTCTCCCAGAGTATATCTATTAGGTTAGCATAGTACAGATTTAGTCTGGCAAGATTCTGTCTATATTGTGTAAGCAATAAAGAACTGAACTTAGCCAGATGGTTTCCCTGTTGTTCTTGGGCTGGGCCTGACAATGTGCCAGTAGTCATGAAGACTGTGCAGTGTACCACCTACCATAAAACCTGGCCTCTTTGGTTGCCTTGGTTCTTCAATGCTGCCTCTGGGTTATTCTCCACAGTGGTCTATCCTAACGCACTCAGGAGATGTAATGAGGTCTGCATCTTCAGAAGCAGTAATCAGTTGAAGAACTTGCAGACTTCATGGCATTCACATCTCATTATGCTATTGAGGAACTTCTGAAAGAATCTGCAGTGCATGCTGGTCTCAGCAGTACCACGCTAAGATTGTGTCACCTTTCCTGACAGAGAATCCAAGTTGCAAAATAAAGGAAAGCCTTGTCTGTTATTAGACCACTGTCCACCAGACTTTGCAACCAGCACAGAGAGTCCTCTTCTTGCAAGTCACTACCATTTTAAGCAGCAGTCTAGTGAAAAACACAAGTCCTGCCAGCACATAGCTGATGATATTTGAGTGGATTTATAAAGCTGTGGGAGCAGCCTTGGGGAAATAAAACTGCAAAAGGAAGATTAAAAGTAGGATTATGAATTTGGGCTGTGGCATGTAGTTATACTTTTATGTTGTGTGTTTGTTTTTTGTTTTCTTTGGCAACAATATAGGTTCTGTGCCTTTTGGAAATATATTGAACATATACATTTTTAAAGGTATCTTTGTTGTTCTTGTACTGAGAAACTGCATTTGAATAATTATTTCCAAAAGGATAAGCTTCATTACTCTTAATTTCAAGAACTGGAATTGCATCTGACTCAAGTTGCAATTTGATGCATAATTTCAAAATAAATCCCAATGTTTTCAATATTTGTACAGTATAGTAACACCAGTCAGCATGGCCAATGGTGGAGGATTAGTTGTATTTCAACCAATAGTGAATCACAAGTTCCGTTTACCTGAATAGGATTAGTTTGAAGGTGGCACACTTACCGAGTAATAAGCTCAACTGAACTCAGTGGGATGTTGGCAAATAAATATTATTAATAGAGGGAATACATTAGAACTTTTTTCAAGCACTGCAAGGAAATTTTGTGCCTTGAAAACCCATTATTTGGGCTGGGCATGGCACAGGACTTCTATCTACTTGGCTAAGGCCCTTTGATGATTCAACCCTTCACTTGATCATCTTCAGATGTTTTGTGTACGGTAACTCCATTAGCTCCACCCAGCACAACCAGTGTTTAGGAGAGTTAGGAACTGAAATATATTGTAAAATCAGGAAGAACCAAGACCACATCTAATTAGAAGTTCATAAAAAGCATAAAGGGAAACCTCAAAGGGCATTCACAGTGCTTTTTAAATGAATGTGCAGAGCTGATACATCCTTTTCCACACCAGCTGGCTGAAATGGGAGGAGACCATCTTCTTTCATTTGCGGATACTCAGCTAAGAAAGAACTTTCTTTTAAGTAGCAGCAGGTGGTAGCAGGTGGGTAAGCAGAAAAGAATGAATGTGTTTCACAGCAGAACGCAAGAGATGAAAGCAGGGTTATTTTTTTTCACCTCAGGCAATGGCAACGCTGTTCTCCATTTCAGGAAGAGGAAAGAAAGTGATGGGGCTGTCCAAATTTGCTAAAATATTGAAGTTGTGCTTGCAAGGGTTCAGGAAAAAAACCTGAACTCTTGCAAGCACCAGCCTCCATCATGGCTTCTTTCATTTTGCATCATCTTTCTGTCCTATGTAGTCATCAGATGCTCTCTCAATGTTATGCACAGACCCCAGCCCCTGAGAAATTGCCCACCCTGCTTCAAATGCTTCTGAGTGATAATTATAACATCTGGCCACCAGAGGTCATTATCTTTCCAAAGGAATGTGGATAACAATGTAAACAATTTAGCCCATTTAAAATACTGAGTCCTCAAGCCAGTATTTCAGACATTAGAATAATATTTAATTCTTTTTTCTTTATGCCTTTGAGTCAGTTTTGACTCCTAGCAACCACATGGACAAATCCCTGCAGTTTTCTTAGCAGTATTTTCAGGAGTAGTTTGCTGTTCCTTCTTCTTCCTAGGGCTAGGAGGGAGTGACTGGCTCAAAGTCACCCAGCAGGCTTCGTGCCTTCCAACAGAGGCTGGACTAGAACTCTCCATCTCTAGGAAGTACCTTTAACCACTACACCAAACTGGCTCTCTAACAGAACCAACCAAAGCCAAAACATGGCCAAGCAAAACAAGCTGTACTTGATAACAAAAATAAGATTAACAGAGGATGCTTGGCTTGCATTAATTAATGAGTATGCAGTTTTCTGGAATAATGATTCAAGCGTTATAATACAATGTTAGCTTATGATCATTTTTTGTGTTTTGCGTATTGCAATTATCTAATTAGAACATTTTTGCCTGGGTATGAATAGAATAAAGTTCAACTTAATTAAATAGGCATGATACATTTATTTCATCAGGAGAATGTATCTAACTCCCACTGAAATAATAGAAAGAATATTTCAGTATGGTTGCATATTGGTGTTTGGATTTATGCATCTTCAAGTGCATAATTAGGTGGTTAAAATAGTTAAATGAAAGTTACACTTTAGGATTTCTTTTAGAAAATAAAATGAAGAGCAATTACATTAACTAATATTAACAAGAAATTACTACATAACAGTTCCTACACCATGATTTTATTAGCTGAAATCAAATGAAAGTTAAAGTACCTTCTAGAATTTAAAGAGAAAAGTTTAAATGTAAGCTTTATTAATAACCCAATATTTTTATATAACTCAAGATAGATATACAAAGACAAAATATCTAAATTGTAAATTTAGATCACTCGTGTTAATTTACATTTTTATTGATCAAATACTGAAAAGAGAAAATATTTTCAGTTTAGAAAGCAAACAAGTGTGTCACCTAAATATGAAGTATTTTTAACCACAAATGACTCACTTAGTAGCTTAGAAATAGTTTAGAAAGAATTACTTAGTATTTTAGAAATAATTCAAAATACAACTATTTTGCTCCTAAAATATATTGTAATAGATCTATAATGGAAGAAACTGTGGTACCAGAATTATTTTCTTTAACAACAAATTCATTACCTGACACTAACAAAGGAAAAACACTGTCCCATGCCCACCTTGCATCACTACATTTCTTCAACCAAAGGAACATGTTTTCTCCTGTACATTACTACTATTATGTGATACATAATATATATGATGCATCATATACATCAGGATCCAATAAATGCATAGGTGATAAATCCATAATTATTCTAAATACAAGAGTGCCAAATTATGGGAAGCAGAATTAACCACTAGCCAACCAAAATTCTGTTTCGGACTCAGTATATTAAGCAGGAGCAGAGAACAGATGAACTGTATTCACAGATGAGAAAGCTCACCTTTGCTTCCTAGAATTCAGGACTTTGGAATTCTGGGAACATCAAAGAGTTTACTACCAGATAAACCATCTTCAAGATCTTTTGGTAAAGTTCTGTTTATTTCCATATGCGAGGCTAAGAGCTGATTATTCCCATATTTCAAGTCTAAATCTTCGATACAGATCTAAGTGTTATGAGCAACTTCAAGATTTTTAAAAAGAAAAAGTGACTGTACTTCTTGCTCATTCAAATCAATATGGAGAGGCTCAGAGTTTTAATGAGAATTGGTTGAAGTATCAAGGTACTATTTTTTTATTATTATCTATGTATGATACCAAAAGGTGTAAGAATTTACAGGTGGTCCTCACTTAGCAATCGCAACGGAGACCGGCAACTCTGTTGCTAAGTGATGCAGTCATAAAGTGAAAAATCACATGACCATGCCTGACTTAGCAGTTCCGGCTCCAGTCATTAGCGAATCACCCACGGTTGTTAAACGTGACATCACGTGATCACAACTTGCATCTTCCTGCCAGCTTCCCCCTTGACTATGCTTGTTGGAAGCCAGCTGTAAGGTCACAAATGGTGATCACATGACCACAGGATGCTGTGACTGTTGAAAATGCACAGCAGCTGCCAAGCGCCCAAATTGCAATCACATGACCACAGGGAAGCTGTGATGGCCGGAACTTTGAGGGCCAGTCATAAATCTTATTCAGCACCATTGTAACTACAAACTGTTGCAGAATGAGCAGTCGGTAAGCGAGGACAACCCGTATTTGGTTAAGTTGTTTAGGTATGTGCAGTTTCTGACATAAACAAAACAGTGGGCAAAATGAAAAGCAAACTGCATCTCGCCGCTGAGATCTATCAGCTGGACAATGTTGACAACTTCAACAACATATGATCCTATTTAGAGAAAAAAGCAGGGCCAGCCCTGAAGTACACAGGAGCACCATGTTG
Organism: Python bivittatus; assembly: GCF_059951505.1. Classification (NCBI taxonomy): domain Eukaryota; kingdom Metazoa; phylum Chordata; class Lepidosauria; order Squamata; family Pythonidae; genus Python; species Python bivittatus. The sequence goes on along the minus strand of NW_028277056.1, from coordinate 21,594,499 downwards.
GAGGGAAAGGAATATATCATTAGCCTTTAAGTTTTAAGATACTGACACTGCTAAGAAACCTTTGGCTGGTATCTATTTGGCAGTGCCTTAGAGGAAGCTGCACGTAAAAGCCATCTGGATAATGAGCACCACAGAACTGTTCTTCCTACTTGGCATGGTGTTCTACAAAGCATGCAACTGCTATTTCTAATTTGCCTGAACTCTCTAGTTAAGAAGAAAAAGTTAAGTTTTTGCAGGCACAATTGTTTTACTGAAACATGAAAGATCTTTGTCTTAATTTTCTGTCCAGCCAAGCAGGTGCTCAGCAGGTAGCCACTGCTGTAATCAGCTATTAAACAAATTGTTCTAGAACAGTAGCCATACTTATCCAATATAGTGAGAGAGAACACAGTGTGAGTGCTTGTGTGATACTTTAAAGACAAAATGATTGATTGTGGTATACTGTTTTGCAGACTAATTCTCAAATCACTCAATTAATATAATGAGAAAAATATGGGCCCTTTCACTGAACCTCTTTTCCTTTGATTCTGCATTAATTGGTTGACAGGATTCCACTTTGCACACCACACATTTTGTAAACAAATAAACAGATAAAAATAGTGTGCTCCTCCCTCCCTATCTGGAGCAAGATTCAGTTCCTCCAGCAAAGCTGTCCCCCATTCATGCCAAGAGCTGACATGGCAGCAAAAATAAATAAAACCAATTCACTTCAATTGTAGAAGAGGAGGAAATGGTGCAGATAGCAAATCTAGTTGCAGGATTTGCAGCCTTCTTTACTTACTTCTTGGGAGGGCTGCTAGACCAGCTGTGCAGCCTTGGCTTGGCTCACCAAGATGTCTCCATCTATCAGTTTCTAGGTAAACACTACATAGTGGCTACTATCCTTGCAGATATGTGTATTACCTCTTCCAAAACCCCAGAACATTTATTATTGTCACCATATCAGGCTTGGACAATCACTTTTGAGAAGTTAGATTCTCAAACTTTACATTCTTATGTATCCCTAGGTCAAAAGAGCTGGAGTGTCATGCTGCTATCTATGCCTCTCACTCTTAATCCTAGACTAACTCTGGCATTAGTTCACGTTCTGGCTCTGTCATGGAAAGAAAGAGGAGCCTGGCCAGGATGAAGGAGTGTTGTAACACCCTGCAAAAGATTATGTTCCTTTCTCAACTTTAGCCAGAGTTTCCCAAAGTTAACTGAAAAGTCATTGCTTGGGAAATAGGGGAAGAATCATGTTTTCTCTGTGCCATTTGTAATATAGATAGAAAAGCAGGAGGAATCACATGCCTGCCTTCAGTGTATTCAATGCAGACAATGTGGACAACAAACAAAAAGCCTTTCACCTGATAAGACTAAGGATGGAAAAATGTATATTGCAAGCAGAATGTGGAGAAAGAACATACTTTTCATGGAAAACCAAAGTACTTATCATATAAGGTGGAATGTTTAATGTTATGAATGCAACAGCAGCTTTTCACGGATTGCTTCCAGTCCTGGCTTTGGAAGTGCTAAGCACATACCAAAACTTGTATGTGCTTAGCAGCAGAGATTCCACCAATTTCAATGTCCCACACGTTGCATAACACTTGCCACGTATACAGTGTATGCCCCCCATGCCTTCTCTAGGCAAGTGAGTGATGATAGGAGTAAGAGAAGAAAATAGGCCAGTCCTACTTCTGAAGCATAGTCCCTTAACCCTGGATGCTTCTATGTTAAGGCTGAGATTTAGTAACTGAAAACCGGTGGCAGTTTATACCTACCTCAGAAACATATTACAAAGGAGGTTTAGCAGCCTGTTCTATCTTGCAGGATTTGAGGGGCAGATGTTCCTTTGTTCTACCCCATATAATAAAACAATAGGGAAAGTAGCACCCAATGAGGAAAGGACATTCTCTGAGCGCTGCTAACTGCTGCCTTTCAAAAAATGATAACACTTGTTTCATAGAATTGGAAGTTTGGAAGCAAGAATACAAAAAAACAGTACCTTGCATCAGAGCTAATCCAATCCTGTTTTCAATCCTGAGTAATTTCAAAGTAACTGAAAAAGTGGTATAAAATAAATTATCGTATAAGGTAGACATAAAATGTAAATAGTAAGTGCAGTTTTTAGAATACTGACTCAAGTTCACTTTTAGGCTGACCAAAGGCATTATGTGTCTACTTATATGCAATATAAGCAGCCCAGTAAACAGTACATGAGAAGAAAATTATATTTATTAATCGATTTGGAACACACATTTCAATATTTAAGGATGTATCTGGATGAGGAAACCAATCATAACTGAGGCCACTAACCCATAAAAAGGTATAAGAGGAGCCTAGCAGTTAATGGAGCCCAAATATTCATAAATATATCTATAAATTCAATTGTATTATTCACTGAACCATAAGGTCAATGTGCTCAGCATAAACTGGATTATTTTAAAAACAGAATATGAAAGCTGAACCAAATCAAATAAACAAGGAGGGAAGAAATTCAGCATTCCACAATAGGATTGTGCAAAATCATTCAAAGGGGTATGGCTGTATCACCCTCCCAAATGGTTTTGCACAGCCTTAGTTTTTATGCTGATGTCAACCTACTTCTCCATATATGCTATTTGTACAGATCCAAATCCTGACCATTTGAAAGTATAATTAGGGTAACAGAAACTAATTCATAAGATTCTGGCACTAACTTTTTTTTTTTTTAATAAAGAAGTGTAATCTAGCTGCTAGCAATTTTTGTATGTTAATGAAGGTGAGTCAAAATGGAAGAATCAGTGACATTTCATTACCTAAAGATATTGCTTTGCCATAGTAAAGTAACTCTTTATAATACTCAAATAGTAGAAATAATTATACATATCCATGGTACAGAAAAACTGCTTTGCTGCAATTAATGCAGCAAATACTGAAAATAAACGTTTGTTTTTTAATCTGCAGAAACACTATGATCTAAAGTAACTAAATTATATCATTCTGAATATCACAAAGACTACTTGTTCTATCATATACCAGTACTGCCACGGTTTACTATAAATGATTTCCTAAGTCAATTCATTGAATACTTTGGTACTGCACTCCCCAGTTTTCAGTCTGACCAGTCATTTTCATCACATTCCGACTCATCATCCGAATCACTGTATTCCACAGCAATACGTCGAGAAAGAATTGTGGCCACATCATTTCCAACTGGTTCACGCTTGGCCTCCTGTTCACGCTGCTCTTGTACTTTTTTCAACTGGATTCCTGAGGCAAGCAAAAAAAAAAATTGTGCCCATTTTTTCCCTTAAAAAGCTTGCAAATACATAGGACTCAAGCATTCATGAAAATGCATCAGGATTAACATAATTAGTAATAATTTATACATAGTCTTACCAAGCATGATTAAAAAAACCAGCCAAATGCCCCATCGGTGTCTTGCTTATTTATAGCTAATGAATTCTTTAGTGTAATGAAAGCTTCAGCAAGGACAACATCCATATTTTTAGAAAGCATCTTTCCTGTAAGCATGTATGGTATAAACAGGCATTCACTCATCTGAACGTTATGCTATGTAGATAGGGCATTTATCTACTCAAGTTAATAATGTTAATAACTTACAACTTAAAATACTTCCTATTACCCGCTTACATAAAAATCTATATTGGTTATATGCTATTTGATACACTTTCATATGTGGTTAAATGCATAATTATGTGTTCATAAGTTGGTCTATTCAGAAAGGGAATTGGCTACTTATAGTGTGCATGGATGTGCACGCACCCACCAACTTCCTTCTCTTACATCCACCATGTATTTTGTGCCTCCCTGTGTCCCTGGGCTCCTCCAAATCCCAGGGACCCTGCTTATGCATAGGCTGCAGGGGCCACTTTTTCTCCTTCACTGGGAGAGAAAAGGAGCCATTGTATCTCCCTCTTCCCTTGCCAAGAAGCAAGTTAAAATCACTAAGTTTTTGCAACATGGCAGCAAAACAGAATCACTGATTCCCAAGAAGGAGAAAGAAATTCATAGAAATTCAATCTTAAGAAAGAACCAAGATTGATGCCTATGGCTGGAGGGTGTAACAATACAGCTGCTGCTAGAAAAGAGCTGCAAAGGAGGAAGAAGAAAGTTTCCCTTCTGCCTCAGGCAAATGACTCTCTTAAGCTATTCCTACATAGTATGTTGACCTACAACATTCATCGTTTACCAGTCAGGTTGTCCAAATAGTAAGGTTCCTGGTGGACAAGTTTAATACATCTGGAAGATACCATGTTGAGAAAGGTTGGATAAGCATATGAAAGCAATTCAAGAACAACCATGCTGTACTTCTGTGGCTGATGACTGTTCATCAAAAGAAAACCCTAAATGCAACAGAAAACCAGAAAGCTGATATACAGCTTTCACCCTAGACCAAATGTAGAACAGGGATCTCTAGTTACACTACATTAAGTACTGAAGACTCAAGGCCTATGTTATTTAAGAGCACAGGTCAGGTTTTGGAAGTCTTACCCATCCGAATAGCAGCCAGAAGATCACTTCGAGCACCACTGATGGGTGACTGGATAGACTCCTGCCTTTTAACCTCAGCCACTGCAGGTGTGTGCAATGGAGAGGATGAGAGAGAAGATGCTGCAGCAGGAGGACCTGGAGGGAGAGGAGGTGGACCAGGAGGAGGAGGAGCTGTAGCAACATGCCCAGTAGGAGGAAGATGAAGAGCACCAGAATACAGAGTACCAGCCACTAGTCCAGAATGGGTAGGAAGCACAGGGATTTGGAGAGGACTAACAAAAGCAGTCTGTGCAGAAGGAATCATAAGTGGTGGAGGAGGGGGTGGGGGTCCTGAAGGATTGTAATAATCCACCATTTGAGCTGCAAGCATCCTATACACAAAACAGAACAAAATATCTGTTAACTGAAGTATCAAGTAGGTCTGCAGTGTAAGAACCCATTAATTAATTAATGTTTTATCTGGTTTGGGCTTTAAAAATATTGGGTTACATTCCACTGCTTCACTTTTCTGTTAACATTTTTTTTCCAGGATATACTAGAACACTTATTTACAGCACCAAGATTTTCCAAGCTGGCTCTTATTTAATCAGGAATGCACAAATTATTTATAACAAATTACACATCATTTTCCAATTTCAACATAATCCTTCCCCCTGTTCATCTTTATCTCAACAGCTTAAAAGTTTTTGCTTGGATGTTTTATTTAAGAATATGAACCTCTGAGTATGGTTAACAACATGCTGTTCAACATATAACACATACACACACGCTCCACTGACACTTTGAACATTCATCTTGAGCAAAGCTTCTCCCTGTCTGAGACCATCTTGTTTTCTCTTTATCATTCAGAAGCCGTGTTTACGGCATTCTTGAAGAGCAGGAGGAAAATGTTCTAAATAGTTAGGTTCCATCAAGTCAGATTCAGCCCTTTATGACTGGAAAAGTGCTTGCCATCTTAGCCTGCCTTCCAGGAATTACACACAGCACTTCCAAAGCTATTGCAGTAATCCCTTTAATTCCATTCACCCATTTGATTCATTGTCTTCCTCCCCTTCTACTCCCTTCAAACTAGCAGAGAAAATTTGTCCTCAGTCATCTACAGTTGCATCATATGCTTAACATATATTCATGTTTGCTGATCATTGTCTAACATAAGCACAAAACTAGATCCTTACCCATAATCTGCTGTTATCAGGGCAACAGTGCCCAGAGCGCCATCTAAGGTTTGGGGTGGGGGTGGAGGTGGCTCTTGAGGTCTGTTCAAAGTAGCATGTTGCACTGTTGTAGAAGATAACTTATATTCCTGTTCAAGACCTTGTTTTGCAAGCATGAACTGAGATCCATCTCCTGTTCCACACAAAGACATGTGGCAAGGTTGATGATGGAGTGAATGATTTGGAGTAGCAGGATATGAGTAACTGGTAATATCCGAGGAATGAGATCTGAAATTAGAAATGAGAATAAGAGGAATCATGAACAAAATACATTAGGTACACTCACTTTGAAAGACTTATTTAACATTTTATAGTTAATTATTAATGCAAAATTAAATGTAAGTCATATTCACAAATACAAATACAACTTTCAAATTATAAGATATATATTCCCACACATATCAAGGAAGACAGACAAGCAACATCACCAAGAAAAATCAGAAGATGAAAGTAAAATTGCAGATCAAGGCAGATTATTATCTTTTATCAAAACCAAACCCATTCCAAGACTTTAATATTTACAAGTTTCCTGTTTTTTTTGCATAAAAGTAATTTGATCTGATCAAAGAGAGAAAGAGAGAGAAAGAGAACTGTTAGCTGGACACAAAGCTTAGAAAACAGCAAATTTTTTAGTACTGAGCAGTTAAGACCAAGCCACATTGTCCTTGCATCCCTATGCTGCAGAAAGGCTAAATTAGTAAGACAAATTATGCCATATTATCATCTGGTTAAAAAAAGAAGTATCAGTGGAACAGATGCTTATCATCTTATTCAGATGGAAAGCCAGGGAATTAACAAAGCACTAGCGCTTTCAATAAAACAAAACGACAAACCCTTTGGGCATCTGGGACTCTTTTGTGCCTCCTGCCTGCTCTTGTTTCTTTATGTCACTTATGAACTCAATGCCCATTTTCCTTCTCTCCCACTCTTCTCTTCTGGTCCTTACTTTTCTCACATTAACTTGCTGATGCCGGCTTGGATTCAGCTTGTGCCTCTCTCTCTGAATCACAATGGGCACAATATAAGTCATAGTGAATAGGATTATTCAGGTTGGAAACATCAGAATTTCATATTCCAAGAGTTAGATGAGATGGGCATGTTATATACCCAATGTTACATTTGTTTTACATACAAGATATAAAAAGCAGTTTAGAACCTAGCAAAATTGTAAAAACTGTTGCTTTTACAATTCTTACGGCAATATGTTCACAACAAAACAAGGCAAAGTTTTTATGTTGCCAACCAAAAAATAAATAAAGACAGGCAGAGAAAGGCAGTAGACCAAAAGGCTTGAAAGATGTGAATTAGTTGAGATAGCAGAATCAGTGGGATAATAAGAGGAAGATGGAGAAAGGTGACTTTTTCAGTTGAAAGATCAGAACTTGTTATCAAACAAAATATTACAGACTGAAAAATTTCTTCCTAATGCAGACCAAACAACATACTGAATAGGAATTCTAGAAATACAAAATAAAAGTAATTTGTTTTAAAACTTGATTATGTAGTAGTTAGCTACAAAAACTTCTGCCTTTGTATGCCCAGGCTTTAAAATTACCACAACATGACACAAGCAAGCCACAGCAGATGTTAAAGGGGCTATGAAGTTCTTGGGTTGCACATGTATTCTTCCTTCAAACCAAGTGGCAGAACAAAAATGAAAATATTGCCTGACCAATCTAATTTGAACACTGTACTTTTCTTGAACATAGAGGTCTCCGGCTTAGCTCAAAGTCAACAGATACAGACATCTGATATCTCATGAGTTTTTTTACACCTCTGCTTTAAGTTCACAGTGTCTGACATAAAAAGGGGCCATTTCCTGCTCCAAGTTTCCATGTTACTTTTTGCTGCAATAGGCTGTTGTGAAGAAAATCTAAAAAAAAAAAAAAAGCCTTCAGGGATAATCTAATTCAGAGAAGTGTGTATACCAAATTGCCTAAATAATCCAATCTAAAAAAGAAAGATAATCTCTTTCATACAAGTGGAAGTTATAAATCTGCAACAGATTAAGGATACTAAGCATAACTGAATGCACAAATCTTGTTATCAACAGACCTAATAGCAGGGGACAGAGACCCCTCAGAAGATGCTCCAGGGTAAACATTTTGAGACAACCTGTTGTCTGGTCTAAGTTCTTTGTCATAGGCCATCATATTCCACTCTTGACGCCTGTTCCTTGCTTTTCTAACCTTTTTCACCTCACGAGTTGTGCCATCTATACGTTTTTGATCCTAATGTAATACAAAAAGTGAGGAAGCATGCAAAAGAGAGAAACAAGGGAAGAGCAAGTTTAATGCTGTTAAGTATATGAAAATAAGATGTGCAGGCAAGCCAAGCATAAGTAAAATTAAGGCATATATTAGATTCCATTGGTTAATTATATAACAAACTATTAGCTATGTTTCAACATATATAGGAAATGGACATCTCATGGTCACATATTCACATCTTTTCCTACAATAAAAGGATTCTAATGTTATGGCTTGCAAAGCTTGCTCTATATGATCTAGTCAAAGCAGCTGGGCTAACAAATCAATGGTTTTTCAATACATCACATTAAGTGAGTTACAAATATTTTCCCATTACATGCTGAGAGTCAGTACAAATGTACCTACAAATAGCCTTTTGTTGGGTTTTTCTCCAGCTGTAAAGTAAGCTTGCTCAACCTTCAACCTCGTTCCTCAGATGAAGCATGTATTTGTTCTAACACAAGCTGATTTCCTCTTTTCCTGAGACTAAGGCAGGCAGTTTGCTTTTGTGTCTTTCCAGCATTTCTCATGTCATCTGATTAGATATTTGTTCAATAGTTTAGGTTTTTTGTGTTTCTTTTTTGAGCTAAATCAAATCTGGGTTTTCAGTGTTTGGATGCATGCTGACTTTCAAACAGCCTCTTACAGTACAGGTTGTCCTCATTTAGTGACCACAATTGGAACCAGCAACTTGGTAGTTAAGCGAAGCAGTCGCTAAGTGATACCGTGACTGTGCTTACAATCTTACTTCAGCTTTCCTTCACTTTATAGACCTGTGAAGGTCATAAATGTGAGGACTAGCCATAAAGTTACTTTTTTCATCACCGTTGTAACTGCAAATGGTTGCTAAACAAGGACTACCTGTAAAGACTTATACGGTACTTATCCTTTTGAATAAGTGCTTACTTACTGCTTATTACTGTCTTAGCAGACAAGAGACACCAAATCAGGTGAACTCATCAGGTGATGAATGAGGGGGAAGGACAGGTTCTCATGTATATGGATCACCATGATAAAACAACTGCCTTTGAGGGAAATTCATTTGTTCTTAATCAATGTGATTAAGAGGGAAAAACTCTCAGCCGAACAGCTCACAGTTCACAAAATGAATATCATAAAAAAGATATTAATAGTAGACCTGTTGCATTTGTTTTTTTGACCCACATTTCTCCCATAATTTCCCACCAAATCCTTGTTTCCCACAGTTGTTATGTCTCCTTCACTATACGCTCACTGTTTGTGACAAAAGTTAAGCCCCTTATAGAGGAAAAACAATAGTAGGTCACCCAATCACTGGAATGTGATATTCTTCTTTATGCAGGGCCTCTAGATCCACTATCATGTCTTTTGTAGCACACTTAAGGAAAAACACCCTCACTCTTTTAATTCTGTTGTTTTTTCTGCATTACCTAGGACAGTGTTGTCCAAACTTGGCCACTTTAAGATGAGTGGACCTCAACTCCCAGAATTCCCCAGCCAGCCATGCTGGCTGGGGAATTCTGGGAGTTGGAGTCCACTCATCTTAAAGTGGCCAAGTTTGGACAACACTGATCTAGGAGCTTCAGTCAGTTAATTAGCTTCAGAGCTCCAGTGACTGCTCACATAGCATACACATACACTCATTTCAAAAATGTCTTATAGAAAATCTACTATCAACTGCCTGAATTGTTTTATAACTCTATGATCAGAAAATGCAGAATTCAGGGAACATTTCTTCATGATTTAATTTATATGTATTCACATTTCAAAGCACCAAACTTCATTCCTGAATCTAGTCCATTATTTATGCACAGCCATGACAGAACTATGCTTAGTTTCAAATTTGCAGCTTAAAATAATGGAAAAGTCTTCAATTTGTATTTTACAGAAAACTCTAAAACTGAATGATTTTATGGAATTTCTGTAATAATTCAAACTATCTTCCAAAACTTAGTTGTACTGTAAAACTAACTGGTAGTTTCATTAAACACTCCATTAGCAGATCTCCAGATTTTTCTTTTCAAAATGCAGATAAGAAAGCACACATTTAAGTTAAGAGTAAAGGGATAGTTTGCAATACAGAACAGCTTTGTTTTTTACAACCATTTCTATGTCAGGAAGACCTTTAAACTATAAGCTGTTTATCCTAAAACAAGATTGATAAACTATGTGCATTTTTTGAAAAAGTTTCTATTTACCTTCTGTCGTCTCTTCTCTTTTCGCTTATGCTCTGTATCTTGTAACATTTTTTCTTTCCAGAGGTCAAAGAAGTAAGAAGGATCTGTATAAAATTTTAGTCCATCTTTTTTGTCATCTCTGTGGAAAAAATGGAACAAAACGTTGCTTTAAAATGGCCACCACTCATGCTCTACTCAGCATGCTTAATACAGATTTCACATAAAGTTAATGACCCATTAAAGTTTATTTATTCTGGAAGGGGACACAGGTCACTATTATCTCTCCATGAAAAGGGTTAATCTCCAATGGAAAAGACCCCAGACATCCAGAATACCTTTGGAGGACTCTGCCAGGTGTAACACAGAAGTTCCTGGGCACATTTGCCTACTGAGCTCACAGCACAACTTTGGGCCCAACCTAATTCCCAGAGTTGTTACTATGGGAATAAAATTAGGGGAGATTCCCATGTATGCCCCCATCAGATCCCGCAATGTGCCTCGTCATAGTAGTGTGGGTGGGCCTTACTGGGAGGGATGAGCGAAGAATGCTGGGAATGGATGCCAAAAGTATCTAACCTCAGCAGAGACACCCAAGGTCATCTAGGTCAACTTAGACGCCCAAGGTCATCTAAGTTTCCCAGCTAAAGCAAGCAGGCACCTGTATGGGGCAGCAGCAATATAGGAAGATGCTGTAGGTAGATGATGATCACTTTAGCGACAATGGCAAAGGCATTATTTCATAATGCACAGAAGGCAGCAATGGTAAACCACTCCTGTATTTTGCCAAGAAAACCACATGGATAGACAAATATAAAGTGACTGATAATGTAGTGCCAGATAATAGGCTCTTCAAGTAGCATAGCACTCAACATGCAACCAAACTCACAGGGTCATTGTTGTGGATAAAATAAGAGGCAGGAGTATTAAGTATGTTCGCCACCTTGAGTTAAGCAAAATATACATACAAAAAATGTGGGATAAAAATCTATTAACAACAATAATATGCTACAGAGGAAGAGCTGAGAATCTTTCAGATTACCAGTGATGATTATTATAACCCAGCTAAATTAAAACCTTCAGGACATCTAGCTGATGATCTTGCCATGCAGGAAAAGAAAACTGGAAGCCACAAAGACAGAATTACAGTAGGAATATGGAATGTAAGAAGCATGAACATGGGAAAGTTCAACATAGTGATGTTTCACTTAACAACCACACTGTTTAGTGATGGAGTTGCTGGCCCCAATTGCGGTCGTTATCTGAGTACTACCTGTAGCAAAGGAACTCACAGTCAAGAAATATGCTACAGCCTAGCACTTGGTAAGGTAGTAATAAAGTCCTTGGAAAAGATGTTCAGATACCATGGTATGTCTATACCGACAAATATCAGAATTGTACAGGCAATAGCTTCCCTTGTGACACTCTAGGAACATGAAAACTGAAATCTGAAAAAGCAGGACAGAAACAGTATTGACACTTTTGAACTCTGGTGTTGAAGAAGACTCTTAAGAATACCATGGATAGCCAATAAAATAAACAAATCAATCATAGAACAAATCAACCCAGCTTTTCACTTGAGGTACAAATGACCAGGCTCAAATTATCATATTTTGGACATATTACGTAAAGACCCAGCTCCTCTGAGAAGTCCAATAAAGGTGGAAGGAAAGAGAAGAAGAGGACAACTACAACAAGGTGGATAGAATCAATAAGTATGGCGGACACACCATTGGGAGACCTGAAGGGCCAGGCTGGGGACAGATCATCCTGGAGAAGGTCTCTCTATGTGGTTGCTAAGGGCCCTAAGACTTTCTGTTTCTCATCAGGGGAACTCAGGCTGGTTCTAAAGCTATTTCTTTATCTGAGCATATGAAGTTCCCATTATGTTGATGTTTATTATTCAGTACAAATATTGATGTTCCAAATGTATTAGCAGTTGTATGAGAGCAGTTTTTTCCCTTGTAAAAATTACAATAAATGAGAATAAGAAGGAAAAACCCATACTCTGCTATGTCAGATTTATCCATTCCAAATTACAATACCTGTATGAAGTAAGAATATTCAGTGGAGGTGGCTTGTCACTCTGATTATAAATATCAGCTATAGGGTTCGGAATGCTGCTCTTTGAAACAACCTGTTGATCCTGTATTGTAGAACTTTTGAACGCTTTCTTCATATTAATATCTTGCAATGAGACTGTTAACAAAAAGAAAGGAGAGACACATATAGACTAGAGTAGCTATTTACAATATCCAAATGAAATGACTGAATAAAAGTGATTAAGAGGAAGAAGGAATGACTACAACTGATTATCTCATTTCTATATATATGCATTGTGTGCTGCACACCTTAGACAAGATTGTGAACGAAGCACAATCTGTTCTAATTAAGACAATAGAGTTATTCAGATTTGTTGCTTATCAACCTTTATTTATTACTTATATTGCTTATATGTTTATATTCTATATTCTTTTATACATATATTCCTATCAGTATTATTTTTTCCTTTCTCTTTGAAAATTCTTGTAAAAACAAATTAAAAAAAGAAAAAGACAATATAGAGTAATTTTGTTAGTCTCACTGATTTTGATATCGTATATCAAAAACTAATAACTAGTGTTCTATTTCTTAAAGCAATGTATTTCATAGGTATATTCAAAACAGGACAGCTGACTTCTTTAATATTAGTTTCACTTTTTTCCTAGTAATACTTCCTTATTAACATTCAACAATGTTAATTAAACATCCATTATTCATCAGAAATAGTGTTTTTTCCCATTAAAGTATAAGCATTCTAGCAAAATGTTGAATGTGGATTGGCAATACGGCCTAAATGGCTATTCCATTTCTATGATTCTGGTCAACTTAATACTTTACAGTAAACAGACTTGTTTCATCTGTGAGATTCCTCCCTGCTAAAATCTAGTTAAAAGAATATTAGGACACATCCAGGAGGTAGTGGGAGAAGATTATCAGTTGTGCCATGGAGTGGTGTTAAGCCAACTCTGAATGATTCTCCTCAAGCAATATGACAGGGACATTGCAAAAAGAGGAACAGTTTGTCAAAAAGTATGAAGAGATTTCATTTAATTAATTAATTTGCTGCTCCTTTCCCACATATGCACATGGGTCTTTTTTCGAAGCAGATACTTTTTTTTAGAGATAAGATCACTTATACCATAAAAAGTAACAATTGCTGTACAATTAATTATGCCTTTTTGTCAATATCACTTTTGGCACAATACTTGCATGCAACTGCCTACCTTCTTCCACAGTTGAATCCAGCTGAGTAACTTTGACAGACAGACGGTCAATTCTGTCTTGAAGGGAATTTGCCCTGATGTAGAAGTTGTTGGCTTCGTTAAACAACTCACCAAATACGTCTTCAGCATGTTTGCCTATAGAGAAAAAAACAGGATTCTGTTCTCCAATATACAAATACATGTTTTTATTTATTATTTATTTACAAATATTTTAAATGCTACTTTACCAGAGCCTGTGACATTCTGACATTTCTGCTGAATATTATAAGAATTCTTCAAAATATTACTGTTTTTACTGTAGCCCTGATGGCTTTTTGCAAACTGTTCTATATAGAATGATCAATTATCCTTCAACATGACTGATGATTACTCCTTAAAGATACAGTCAAACTTCCACAGAACATTGCACTTTATAACCTCTCAGCGTGGCCAGGTCAGCTTCAAGTCCCCAGATTGGCATGAAGAAGCAAACAGCTACGGAGCAAGAATAGATAAACCCAATAAAAAATCCTTACATTCTTCCTGCTTTTCCTAGCCTCACCACAGCTACAAAACTAGGCATTTTAAAAAATGGAATGGGGTACCACAGCACATGAAGTTAGGGCACATTGGAATCCATCCCACCTCCTTTGCCCCTTTTCACAGCACGTGTGTTTGGTGTGCTACCCCCAAACTTAAGATAAACTTGAAATATGTTTCATGTTCCTCAATTTTCTATATAAAAATAAGAAGAAAAAAGAATAGTTAAAAAAAAATACTCCGAGACTTACTTAAGCTACTTAGCTGACGTATGATAGCAGCAAGAGTACTATTGGTTACACATTCTAATTCACTAGTAATTCCTTCAGGTAGAGTTCCTTGGCAAAGGTGCCGAGGTTCAATGTTCCTTTTGATTAATGGCATGTTTCAGTATCTATAAAAAGAAAGGACAAAACATTATTTTCATCCTCCCCCAATATAAAAGCAAGTTTCTAGTGCAGTCTAGGATGAGAAACAGGCCTTTGGTGCACAGAGAAAGTGAAAGTGCATTTTGGCTACTTGTCTCAGGAAGATCAGCCAGAAAAAGCAACTTGAGATTTACTGGAATGCCCTTTCTCTCAAATAAGCACACTGACCTTGCTATAGTTTAGGCATATACTGAAAACATTCCTATTCTTCTTACCATTTGAGAGCCCAAATATTGCTGGCAGGTTAATAACCACCACTGTTATAATTTTGTATTTTATTGTATTCAGGTGTACTTTTAATACTGTGAATTGCATGTCAGGAAACATATAAGTATATTTAATTAAACAATCTTATGAAACTTGCTATATAGCCTTCTTCCTTAATACTGAAAAGGAATTAATAGCATTCTTTCTCTGAATCGTCTGTGGATTTGCAAGTATTCAATTCAATATCATATCCCAGAACAAAGACATTTTTGTAGGAAGCCTCTAAAAAGAGAGCTGAATAAACCAGTTCATCAAAAAGATGATTAAAACTTCCTAACGTATCTCTGTCTTGACATTTTAGATCAGACCAAGTTGTGATCAAACTACTCAAGAGGTTTAGAAAACTAGAGCCCAAACCTACTTCTAATGTTTCCAACATCTGTAGTGAGAAAGAAGTGTAAATGGCAAGAAGACAATCAGCAGCTGACTTTAGAACATTCTGTACTGAACAGGGAATGACAGCGTCACAATAAAATCTGAGGCAGGAAAGGGAAAAAAAATCCTTCTGTACTGATTCAAGAGGAAGAAGAAAATAATAAACAGAATTATAGTAATAATAGTACCAATTGTTAGGTTACCAAGTACTGATCTTCTGTTACTACTAGGTCCTAGATAAGTAGGCAACCTGGTACTCACAACAGATCTTAGAGTATAATCCCTATCACCCCAAACCACAGTTGTGTGAGGCTCCACAGACCCAACAAAAAATAACTGCAGGTGAATGACTACCTACACAAATGGTGCCATTTCCAGGTCTGAGTTATCTGGACTGCTGGCAGAAGATGGGTTGCACCATACCAGGACTAGTAGAAATGTGCTGATTTTGATTTAGGTGTGCTTTAAATTGGGTCCCGCGGTTTTGGAGATGAAACCCCATAAGTAAAAACCTCAGATTAACAGATTGCAATTTTGGGCATATCATGCTAAGAGAAAGATCATCAGAGAAAGATATCATGCTTGGCTTATGGTTTCTTTAAGGTTGAAAGAAACCATAAAAGACGTTGACCAGCTATGTGATGCAGTGATACAATAACAACCATGGATGCAATGATTAGTCACCTCACTGAACAACCCAGTTCAGGACAACTATCCACAGGGTCACTATGACAGGACAGCAGCTAGTAACAGAACAGTTTTCTGTTCTGAAGAAAAAGTGGAGATGTTGCTACAATAGGACCTGTTATTCCACTATACAAAAATTAAGAAAGAACATTGGCTCAAAGTTCATGCCCTTTATTATCTTTTCACTTACTCAGAGTATGAGAAATATGGAAGATGAGATGGCACTCTTAGCATGGGAACATAAAAATGATTTCATGAGTATAATGGAAACTTGGTGAGATAAGTCCCATGACCAGAATATGCCAAATGAAGTAGAGGGGTGCAATGTTCATTTCTAAAGTAGGCAAAGATGCTTCAGTGAGAACATCCTCATTGTGCAGTTCTCATACAGTCAGTGAAAAAGAGTAATAGCAAATTTGACCACTGCAAAACAGGCTTCCCATGTAAAATAGAAGCCAGGCAGACTTTATTTAAATAAAAGGGCAATGAAGGGGTATGAATAGCATTTCTTTATATGGGGCTTGCTTTTAAAATACCTCAGGCACTGTAATCCTTTTGTGATGATTTGCTCTCTTTTCTTCAATTAAGATTAATTATCATAAATTTTTGGATTCTTGTGACCTTGCCTAACTGATTCCAGCCTTGCCTGTTAAGTAAAGCCTGACAGCAGCTTCTTAAAGAAGTCTGCGGTGAAAGGTCTCTGCAACAAAGTCATGCTTTTCCTTGTCTTGTAAGTTAGGCTTCTGAGTTGGCTCAGGAAAATGTATGTTAGAGTTAAGGAGGATTAAGGAAGCTGTAACAGAATGCCTCTAAACTCCAATGATTTTTTTTTTCCTGGAGCTCACATGGCCAGAAAAAAGGAACAACTCCTTATGGGACTACCAACAGGTAATGTGAGGTTAGCCATATTGGATGTGAAGCACATTTGCCCCCTTTGGATCTGAATACTGCACGCTTCTCAGCTGAACTTGTTCAAAGAAAGAGAAGCAATAGAAAGGAAGGAGGAATTACACTGTTAACATATTCACTCCTACTCAGAAATCCAAGTGAATGAACTGAATTCTATAGAGTGCATCTAGATTATAACAGATGGAAAAACAAATAGAAAACAGTAACATTGTTGTTGTTTATTATTAAGAAAAAAAATAGGATGACACTTTCCAAAAGCAAGACACATATCTTTCAAAGAAGCATAAAGCAGTAGAAATGGGAGACTTCGGTTATTTCAACTCTGCCAAGGAAATTCCCGATTTGCTTTGCTGACAAATTTCTTTCAGAAGGGGAAGGAAGGCACAAAGGGATCAGCTATACCTGATACAATACTGACCAATCCAAAAGGGAACTTGAGGAAGTGGCAGCAGCAGGAACATTAGAGAGAAATGACCACGTAATCTGGTATTTTTGATAAAAGGGAAACAAAAGGGGAGTGTAAAAGTCCAGCAGATACCTTGGATTTCAAAACAGCAGACTTTACAATGCAAAATTCAAAACCATAGATTAAGAGAAATGGATGGAAAGTACCAAAATAAAATTTAATGGACCCAAATGCATTGGCTTAGAAAGAGACATATCTGCCTTCCTAATAGTAGTTGTGAGAAAGACTGTTGAATAGGGATTGAGTACAATTATATAGAAGTAGCAAGAAAGCTCTTAAACTCCCCTCAGCTGGCTAGAACCAGGCTTATACTTCTCAGACATAGAGTATGGCACAACTAGCACAGATTTTTTTTTATTGTTTACTAGGATTGAAGGCACTTCAAATTATTATTTTTCCATTTAAGGCTTTTGCAAACACCTTTCAAAAATAAACTAATTAAACTAGAATTTAAATGCTGCTTTACCCTTTTCATAATCTGCACAAGAATGTCATTTCCAGCCTACCCAAACCAAAGCAATCTTGGGCTGCATCAACAGAAGTATAATGTCAAGATCACAGGAGGTGATAGTTCTGCTCTATGCTGCCCTGGTTAGACCTCACTTGGAATAGTGTGTCCAGTTTTCATCACCACAATAAAAGAAGGATGCTGAGGAACTGGAGAGAGTGCAAAGAAGGGCAACAAAGATGATGAAGAAGTTGGAGGCTAAGTCCTATGACGAATGGCTGAAAGAACTGGGTATATTTAGCCTAAGGAAGAGAAGACTAAGGAGATACATGATAGCAGTCTTCCAATACTTGAAAGTTTGTCACAGGGAAGAGAGTGTACAGTAGTCCTCACTTAACAACATAATTGGGACCAGAATTTCCACTGCTAAACAATGCAGTCATAAAGTCTCTGTTGTCATTAAGTGAGGATCACAGGCTTCCTGACAGCTTCCAAGAAGCAAAGTCAATGGGGAAGCCAGCAGGAAGTCGCAAGTCCCGGGCAGCTTGGAAGAGTGGCCAGTCCAGGGGCGTCTGCTGCCATGTGTGGGAAGGTGTGTCAGTGGCTGCTGCGACACCACGCACGCATGGGGAGGCTAGGAGTGGCTGTTCCAGGTGCAGGAGGGCACACAGATGGCCGCCATGGCACTGTGCAAGTGCGGCTGGGCAGGTATGCATGCATGACACAGTGTAGGTTCAGGGGTGCTGTGGGTGGGCATTATCGAGTATGAGATGCCCAGGATCTTGTACTCAGTAGCTGGGCTCCTCGGGAGAAAAAGCAGCGGGAATGAGAATTACTTCCCTGCCAGCTTCCCCATTACCTTTGCTTGACAAGCCGGCAGGGAAGGTGGCAAATGGTGGTCACATGACTGCGGGACGCTGAAACGGTTGTTAAGTACAAGCCAGCTGCCAAGTGCTGGGATCACAATCATGTGACTACGGGGGTGCTAGAACAGCCGGAACTTCGAGGACCGGCTGTAAGTATCACTTGTTCAGCACTGTGGTAACTTCAAATGGTTGCTGAATGAGTGGGACTACCTGTAGATTTATTCTCCATGGTGCCTGAGGGTAGGACAAGAAGCTTTAGAGAGAGAGGCCCAAACTTGAAATAAGGAGTAATTTCTGACCATGAGAGCTCTTAAGCAACAGAATAGCCCATCCCTTGGAATTATGGGTGCTCCATTACCTGAGGTTTTCAAACAAAGGCTGGACAATCATATGTCCAATCCAAAGGTAGGAAGTTGGACCGGAAAATCTCTACGGTTCCTTCCAGCCCTATGAGTCTATGTCCCAGGAAACTTTTAGCTTTTAATGTATCTCCCGCAAATCTCTGCATTATTTAGAAACCCAAATAATGTTTTTTTGTAGCAAGTAAAAGCTAATCTCAGTATGTTCATCCCAAGATTCTTCACCATGGATTTGCTGATACAGTAAATTTAAATGTTTTGTATAATTATAGGTTCAGCAGAATCCCCTCTAAGATAAACACGTTTATGTATTATTGGTTTCAATTTGGATATTACAAGTCAGATGCTTACCTTGAAGCTCTTCAAGGAATAGCTCCCATGAGCGCAACCACCTGGGAATTTTGCTTTAAGATTTGAACAAAAAAAGGGTAAGAGAAAAACGAGCTGTTTCTCTTTTGCAGCATCACCCAGACCCAGTAATACTTCAGTTCCCAAGTTAATATCTCCAAGGTACGTGAACATCCCCATACCTGTCAGGCCTAGCCCAAGGAACTCCTGGAGACAGTGTAGGTTCAATCAACAAGGTTTATTAGCTAGCGCTTATTTACAGAATCTTTTCAGACTGACCAGTAGTTCCCAGGCACAACTCTCTACTATCTTCTGGAATGTTTAGGGATGCGCCAGCTTTCTCCGCTTATCTCCAGAGCGTTGCTCTGGAGACGAGAGCACCATTTTCACCCCCCTTCCTCCATTCCAGTCCATCACAATACCTCACCAACAGAAAACTCTTGTGTGGCATTTTTATGCCTCACAGGATTGATACATGCAAATAGCTTTGTTTCAAAATAAGCCTGGAGGTGGCGGGGGGCAGAGGGGGAAGCAAAATGGAAGCATATGAAGTATATTTGTCATATTTTAATTCTTAACTACAGGAATCAGTACCAGAAATAATACATACACTATTGTATTGTATTGTATTGTATTGTATTGTATTGTATTGTATTGTATTGTATTGTATATTAGTTCAGTACTGGCTACAGTCTTTGGAAAGTAGTAGTAAATTACAACTATTTCAGAAAGTTTCCACAACAAAAAAATAATTTTAATAAGTTGCCTCCTGACATATTAGTCAGTCCAGCTAAGGAGTTTCTAGCTGCTATTCTACCAAAGACATCTCCCTTCAGACCAGCACTGGGGACAAGAAACAGAAGTGAGAGATGTTTGCAGTGAATACTTATTTGCCACAAATGTGGGGTTGGAATTTATCAGCCAAAATACTGGCTTATCTCCATTTAAATTATTTAAAGTACCTAGGAACTCATTTCACCTATATACAAAGCAATTGTCCACATCTCTCTTAATTCCTTAACAAACAAGATTTTTTTTCCCTTGGGGCTTTAATGCTTTATCTTTATTGCCAAATGTAGCAAAGTTTTGCTTATTGCATTTCCTCACGTTCACTCTTTGCCTATCATTCCCCTTTGCTTTTTTAGATTTAAAGTGTTGGTTTTCAATTGTGAGATCCTTACGGTGATATCTAAACTCCACTTATCAAGTTCTACAAAATACCATCCACATGAGAAAAAAAAAAAAATTCACAGCTCTGACCTTGCAGCAAAACTACTCCTTATCCATCAGGGACTGATAATATAGCAAGTAATTCTGCTACCTCTTAGTCAATAGCACAATCACAATGGCTTGTAATAAGGAATGGGAGATACAATACAATTACAAACTCTGAGAGGATGCTCCCTGCTCCCTTTTGTATGAATCACTGCTATGAGTATGTCTCCTCTCTATCAGAAGGTGTGCCTGATCACTCACTGTTCCAAAATCAAAATAATCAGCTCCTTTGAAAACAGGCTATCCTCCTACTAATAATTCTAAAAGCCAACATTTGCAGATGAGTGGGAAACATTGCTCCAATTTTTAATTCGGTGTTTTGGAAAATAATGCAGTAATCACCACTGATATTCTGAATTCAAAACATCACTCAGGATCAGAAATTTGTGTATACGGGAAGATAGATTGGTTGCAACCAGTGCCCTTGCACCACCACACAAAACTGGGTATAACCTTGCAGGCAGGCATTTGAAGTACTAGGATAGTAAGCACTGTTACACAATAATTAAAATTCTAAAATTAAAAAAAGGAGAAAAGTCAAGTCTACATAATGTTTCATATGAAAATAGATCCAGTGAGATCTGACTATCTACCTTTATTTGTAGTTATGGTAAAAAAACAACAGCAGCAAATTAAAACATTAGAGATATGCAAGAGAAACAAGAACACTATGGGTAAAAACAAAACAAAGAGACTACCCCACTCCCATTTTAAATAGTATAAATGGCCTCCTGGACTCTTCAGTAATTGTTTTGTACAGGCTTTAGATTTTATGTAATTGTATATTTATTTATTGCTTTAATGAGTTGTGAGCCGCCCAGAGTCCCCCATTAGGGGGAGATGGGCGGGGATAAATTTAATAAATAAAATAAAATAAAATAAAATAAAATAAATAAAAGGGTTGACAACTGAAACACACACTGATGAAGGATAACATTGACCCTCAAAATAGTAATTCTCTTATCCTGATCTGAGAACAAAAAAAATTACAAGCAGATTTTTCATGTTCTCTGGCCCCTTTGTTTGAACTGAAAGTATGTGAATAATCCAGATTTCTCCATACAAGTGACAATCCAAGAGACCATACCAATGGCCTCAGTTGCTTGGACCCATAGGGCTGACACTATTTGAGGTGAGGAATTTTTCAGAACCTGCCTGAATGAGGGCATGACATCAAGCCAAGCTAAAGGCTCTTGAAATAGGATTAGATAGAATATATGGTACTCCTTTGGGTTCAAAGAAGACACGATGTTGTGCAGTTCATCTGTAGAGACAGAGATGGCTCTGCAGTCCCAGTCTGGAAGTGCAGAGTCTAGCACTATGGGAGCACTGGAAGTCCATTGTTGTAGTAACTGTGGGTGTTATTCTGTGATGCCTCTCACAGTTTTCTATGTTTTTGGTGGTGCTTGTCTTCAAAGTTGGTGGAGGCTTCATAGTTCACCTTGGCTAGATGTTACAATGGCATAGGGTTTCCTTCACAGCATCTTTGTATCCCTTGCACGGTCGACTTGAGATCTCTTCCCAGACTCCAGAACACTATAGAACAACTGGAAAGGCATATAGTGGTCATCCATTCTGATGACGTGCACCACCCACAGCATCTGGGCTCTGATAATCATGGACTCAAAGCTGGTGGACTCCGTGCAATCCAAGACCTCCAGACTGGAGTCACAGTCTTGCCAACAAATGTCAAGGATGGAGTAGAGAGCATGTACAGGAAATTTCTCCAGTTATCTGGTGTGCCTTTGGTGCAGACCCCAGGACTCACATCCATATAAGAGAGAAGGGATAACCACAGCTCTGTAGATTTCAGCTTTGTGGAGATATGGAAGTTGTGCTGATTGAGCACTCTACACAGCTGCCCCAGTGTCTGACTGGCCTTGCTGATCCTGGAGTCAATTTCTTTGCCAAAGATGCATCACTCGAGATGATGCTTCCCAAGTATTTGAAGCTGCTTACATTTGTCAGCTGGGTATCATCAACAGTGATTTTTGATTGTACAGGATTGCTATTTGGTATGGGCTGGTAAAGTACTTCAGTCTTGTTCAGGCTGATTCTCAGACTGAAGAGCATAGCAGAATCTGAGAATTTGTTCAGCATCAACTGTAGATCACTGTATTTGTGTGCCAGGAGTACACAAGTCAACAAAGAGGATTTCCTGGATGAATGCATGAAGGCATTTCTCCATGCGTTCAAGTGGCGAAGCTCTAAGTGGGAGCCATCCAACTGGTACCTGATGTATACTCCCTCATTCAGACCCTGGACAGCACGTGACAACATGCAAGCAAAGAACAGATTGGACAGGACTGGAGATAGCACACAACCGTGTTTTATCCCATTGGAAATGGCAAATGCACCTGATGTATCACTGTCCTGTCATTCCATCGTGGAGTAGCTGAATCAACTTCACGAATTTCTCTGTGCATCCATAACATCTCAGGATGATCCAGAGCGCCTCCCTGTTTAACAGTGTCAAACGCCTTTGTCAGGTCAATGAAGACAGAGTAAAGAGGCTTGTTCTGTTTGATGCACTTTTCCTGGACTTGTGTAATGGAAGGCCTGAGCAGGGAAGATACTGGAATGGAGGATCAAGGTTATCAGGAGGGAGGGGAAACATTCCAGAGCAAGTGCTTTCTCAGCCCACAGCAAGAGCGTGGGAAGAGGATGAGGCTAGCCCCTCCCTAGGGTCTCACGGGGTATATCCACTAGTTGCTTTACCATAGGTTTAGTCTGGCAAGATTCTATTAAGTGTAAGCTAATAAAGGAACTGTATTGGACTGGATTGCCTCATTGTTGTTCTTGGACTGAACCTGACAACTTGCCTCATGGCAAATATCATGTCTGCTGTACTCTGTTCTGGCCAAAAGCCACACTGCACCTCTGGGACAGTGCACACTGTACTGTCTTCCTTTCCAAGACAGTGACAAGTCTGTTGAGAAGAATAAAGGCAAACATCTTGCCTGTAATGGACATCAGTAAGATACCCCTGTAGTTTCTGCAGTCTGATTTGCTTCTCTCATTTTCGTAGAGAGCTGCAAGGAGGGCACCACGGAATTTGTCAGGCATCTCCTCTGTGAACCAAATGTCTTCCAATAAAACATGTCTTCCTGTAAGGCATTTAGGTCTAGTGCTTTGTAGATCTCAGCAGGAATGCCATCCTGTCCTGTCGCTTGATTTGAGTTCATCTGTGAGATCGCTTTCTTGATCTCATCAGTAGAGGGAGGCAGGTCTAGAGCATCCAAGACTGGCAGCTGAGGAGTCTGTTCTAAGACATCAGGATCAACTGTGGACAGCCTATTGAGTAGGTTGGAAAAATGTTTAGCCCAGTGGTTTTTCAGTCCTTCCTGGTCTTTGATCAGGCTTGACCCATCAGATGACAGCAGGGGGGAGCATCCTGATTTAGAAGGACCATAAACTGACTTTATGGCACTGAAGAACTCTCTGGTGGCGTTCCACCTGCTCAGCCTTTCTCTGCCACCACTCATCCTGATTTAGAAGGACCATAAACTGACTTTATGGCACTGAAGAACTCTCTGCATAGCATTCCACCTGCTCAGCCTTTCTCTGCCACCACTCATCCTGCATTTCTCGCAGTTCGGTCTGTACTTTGGACTGCAGGTGCTTAAACTTGTCTTTCTTTGAGACAGATGATGAATCATTCTGCTAGTCTGCATAAGCCTTATTCTTGCCCTGGAGGGCTGCTTAAATGGTCTCATGGTTTTCATCAAACCAGTCTTAAGGCACCCAGGTTTTCAGTCCACGTACAGTTGTTGCAATCTGTGTGATGACATCTTTAAACTGTCTCTTTTCAGAACAGGTTCCTACAAGTGGTAAATTGCCGGAGAGTTTTTCATTAAGTACATTTTAGACTTGGTCTGGGTCTTGCAGTCTGCCTATGTTGAATGACTTTTTGACAGTCCTTGGTTGCTTACGATGAAAAGGGGCTATGTACAAGTTGAGACCAACTGGACCAGCCTGTGATCTGTCCAGCACTCAGCACCTCGCATGTCTCGGGTGATGGTGATGTCTTTAAGGCCGTACTGACATGCTATGACATAGTCAAGTAGGTGCCAGTGTTTGGACCTGGGTTGCATCCAGGTAGTTTTGTACTTGTTTGCAAGTCTGAACATCGTATTAGTGATGCACAGGTTGTGCTCGGCACAGTTGCTCAAAAACAGCAGGCCATTGCTATTTAGTTTTCCCACCCCATGTCTCCCAAGGACTCCATCCCAGTTGTCACTGTCTATCCCCACACTACCATTGAATTCACCCAGAGTGACAAATTTGTCATTGGTGAGGGTTGTTTGAATAATCTGGCCCAGATCCTCGTAGAAACCTTCCTTGTCTTCATCTGGACTCATGAAAGTTTGTGCATAGGTGCTAACAATGGTGATATACTAGGACTTCCTGAGAGGAAAGCGTAACTTCATAATGCCTTCATTTCTTCTAGTGGGTAGAGGTGTTCTTCAGCAGAGCAGTTTTGATTGCAAAACCTATTCCGCGAGTCCTGTTGTCAGTCTGTGGTTTCCTTTTCCAAAAGAATGCATATCCATTTGCTGCTTCCTGTAATGAACCCTTGTCTGCCAGCCTGGTCTCACTGAGTTCAGCAATGTCAATGTTATAATGGCAAAGTGTGGAGGCTACAAGTGCTGTTCATCTTTCAGGCCTTGACACCTTGTCTCCTTCCAGCAAGGTGCAGACACTCCAGGCACCAAAAATGAGTTTTCTTTGATTTGGTTTTCTTGATGCTCAACCACTAAGGAGATGATCTGCCAGCCATGGTTAGCTAGCCAGTGATGTGGGGCTGACAATGTTTAGGGTACCTTTTCTAAGCCTTCCCTCATGTGAGGGAATGTATGTATTTGGAATAAGACCCTTCTCTTCCAGTAAGAAACTTTTCAATATGAGTGCCAAGCTGGGGTCTCTGACACTCGGTGTCTCTCTTCCATTGTTTAAAAAACACTTTGCCTCTATCCTTAACAAAATCATTGGGTTAAAAAAAAAATTGCCGCAATTAAAATCCTATTTTAAAGATTTCCACCAAAAAGTATTAAATCTGTCTTGAAGAACACCAAGATTAATTTAAACCAGCAATTAAAATGGCACGTTAATACTCAGGCCTTAATTGTAAACATGCCTGAAATATCACACTTCATACAAAACAAGACATTGCAGAAAGCATCTCTCAGAAATTCAGACTAAAATCTTTCCAGGGAGTATTAATATTTATCAGTCCAGATTTGCGAGGAGTCTTAAAACTTTTAGGACTCCTGAAGTATAATTGCCCTTCTCCCAAAGTAGGTAAAGCAAGATGCAAAACAAAACAAGAATTGCTAATGCATTCCTTTGGCTCTTTTCTTGATCATATTCATTTGGGAAAACATGTAATTGGAAAAGTTGCTGCTATTGTACTATTTGGCTATTGTATCTTAAACTTTATTTATTCATTCATTTCATTTTGAGGTCAGTGGGAATTATTTAGTTACAGGTACAATAACAGCCTCAGGGTCTAAGTTGCTAACTTCTGCTATAAGGAGCCTTTATGTGAAATTTAATATTTAATATAATGTGCCCCTAAACACCAGTTGGTGCAAAGAGCCTATACCATTGGCTTATGCAGAAGTTGGCCATATAACTTCTGCCAGTCTTAAAGTTGCCCCAGGTCATCATCTGAGGGATTTAAAAAAGACAACAAGTAGGATACCCAATGAGCAGATTTGTGCCAGATGCTCTGTCAAATCTTCTTTAGCTGCTGGAAATGCCATAGGAAAGGAACCAAAATGATCAAGAAGCTGGAGCAAATCTACAATGTAAAGTGTTATGACAGAAGTATGAAAATGATGGATGATGTGGAGAAATGAAACATATTTCTGCCCTCTCTTTTACTACTAGAACCTGAAGATAAAAGGGTGTGTTTTTTTTTAAAGAGGGGATTACAGCAGTTGGTAACTTGACAGAATGCAAGTGAAGTACGAATTGGCCATTTTCTCACAAGGAAGGAAGCCTAATATAGAGAGGTGGCAGGTTTAAAAGATGAGAGAGTTGGTGACCAATTGGATAGAACATAAAGCAGGAAAAGAAAAAGAGATATCCAGTAGATATAAAACAAAAGAAAAGAGAAGCACTGGTAGCCCTTGTAATAAATTAAACAATCATTCTGTAAATAAGCATGGAGGAACAATGGAAATTACTCTTTACAAGATTTTGTGAGTGTCACCTGCTTAAGTGGTTTGGTTTTAAAAAGATTAGCCAAACGATAGAATATCTTCTGTAAAAATATAAGAATCCAGAAGAATATATGGAATATCTTCTATAAAGATGTCAAGGGCATCTGAGGACTATCTTTGGGGTCAGAGGCACAGGCTCGGAATATAAGTTGATAAAGAATCCCAGCAAACAAAAGTTATTGCCCTCAACTCCTATATTCCCACAGGCATCTAATCATTTGTTGTGGGAAACAGGACCTTTGACAAGACGTTTTAATGCATTAGGGTCTTTTTATTCATATACCATCCTATTACTGAATTATGATTATTCAATAGCAACTTTGGACATGTTATGTGAAGACCTAACTCTCTAGAGAAGGCTCTAATGCTTGGAAAGGTGGGAGGAAAGGGAAGAAGAGGACAACCAAAAGCAAACTGGATGGACTGAGTTACAGTAGTGATGGGTGCACCACTGAAAGACCTGAAATTCCAGGTTAGGGACAGATCATCATGGAGAAATTCTATCTACTATATGTGGTCACTAAAAGTTGACAATGACTTGATGGCACATAATCAATCAATCAAAATTCAAGTGATTGCTAGGAAATTATTAAGAAAAACTAACAGCAAAATAAAACCTCATACTCTTCCCATACCAAATTTTTACAAGAGACATGAAGAAAAACAGTGGCAGAGATAGAACAGGGGAATAGGAAGAAAGTAGTGAAAACAAAATTGCAAACTGTTGATCCTCAAGGAACATGGTTCTCAGCAAACAAAATAAGGCAATAGTATTCAGGAAAAACAAAGTAGTCTTTCATATTTCAAAGTTTATATCTAGAAGACAGATACAAAATATATATTTGAAGACTAAGTTGTGTCATAATAGTTTAAGCTTGCAAAGTAACTTTTCAACTGATCGTGGAATTCTATACTGTATTTCAAAGAGAAAACTTTCTCTATTGCAATAATTACAATAGACAATGTGAATATTAAACTACACTACTGTTTTCAAAGATTCACTGACCTTCTAAGAATGATTTTTAGTTACATTAAATATGTAAGCAACTGAATGATCTCAAGAGGAGCTAAGTATGAATAACCTTTTGCATATTCTTCAATCAAATCATAACTATATGAAAGCATGCTAGAAATCTACAAGAATTTTCAGTCAAACCACAAAACTTTAGTGAACTCACACACAGACAATCATTTTGGCACATGACTACATTTTTTTTTTTTTTACAGAAGATGATGTTTGACTGGGGAATATAATGGGGATTGGAGGTAGAAATAACCACAATAAAGTGAAATAGAGATAACTCAACCGCTAATGCACTGAAGCTGCAAATCCTGATATAGAATCAATATTGTCAACTCCCAGGAGAAACAAGGCGTATTTTGGTTTACTGAGAGTAAGTAGCAAGCTTGTGGAGAAGACATACGCACATGCCTGTAATTCCTTTTCCAAGCTTTATTCTTACAGAATATCACTGGCAAGAATTTATTAAGAAGAAAGGGTTCAGATTACATGAATTCCATTAACTGACGTATTTCCCGACATATATCCTCAACAATTATAGTGGAGTCTTCCTCATTTTCTTATTGCCTTTTTATGATCTGGCAAACTGATGGGTCTCTTCACTGATAATGAAGGAGCTTGCAGACGGCTGTTTATAAAACTATATCCTGAATACTTACCAGTTTGGAACCATTACACTTAACTGTCTCAAACAATTATCAACTGTTCTCCAACCTACCATTTTTAGGCAAGGGTGCTGAGAAAGCGATTAGTCTACAACCACAGACCTTCTTTGTTGAGACAGATTATTTGGATCCCTTCCAGTCAGGATTCAGGTGTGGAATAAAAACATGTGGATGATCTGTGACAGTACCTGATGAGGAATGGTACACTCTACCTTTCTGTTAATTCTCAGTGGCATTCCATATCATCAATGATGGCTTCCTAATGGGCCACCAGCAAGGATTGGAGACATTGTCCTGCAGTGGTTCTACTTCTTTCTGGTGTCGTGGGGAGGGAAGCCCTTGGATATTGTAAAGTGATATACTTCAGGGCTTAGCCTTCTCCCTCTCAGATCAGGCTGCTGGGAAAGGTTATCCATTGTTTTGGAATTAGAATATGCCTTTTTCCTTTCTTGTCAAGTTATATCTTCCCTCTATCTCATTTGGATCCAGTTTTTCCCCAGCCTTTCTCTTTCCTTCCTAATGCAACCATCTCTTCATCTCATCTCATCCCATCTCCATCCTGCTTTCTTTTCTTCTTTCTTCATGTTTATGTTAGGAGAGAGGAATGTGTGTTCGTATGTTTTTGTGTGTCAGTGTGGTTTGCAGTTGTGAGAGAGAATGGCTGATATATGTACATGAGTAACTATTATTAATGGTGTATCTTATTGGCATTAATTTTAATTAAATCAATTAATTAATTCAATTAATACACATCCATTTTTTGTCATGCTCTTGCCATTTTGGGGGAGGTTGTGAATTCTGGCTGGTATACATACAATACGTCAAATACACTCATTTATTTATGGAGAAAAATCTGTAGGATTGTTTTCAGCTGAGATTAATAGGCCAGACTAACAAGATTGGGGAGTTGCGCACTGGACAGGATTTTTGTATTTATAATTGCTTTCTGTTTATTTTTTCTTTTAGCAAGGATCATCTTAAATGCCTTTTTTGTAAATACAGTGCTTCCTATTACTAAAGAGAAATAATTAAGCAAAAACTAACAATAGCAACTATGTAATACAACATATTGTTCATAAGTACCTTCTGTAATTGCCACTACACTGTGCAATCAATAATACAGAGCTAAACTGTTCAATTTGGGAATAACAAGAGGCATTAAAGTGTCAAAAGTTAAGATAATTTACTAGCCATGACTGAGGAAGTATCAGGATATTTGTATTGGCAGACTATAAATATATAGGTCTCATTCTTCTATGATGAAAAAAAAACCAAAATTAAAGAAGCAACATTTTGAGAACTAAAGCATTATATTTCTGTGACTGAGTTAAATATGAAGGCAACTTGTGAAAATTAAGTAAGTTACTTTTGGTTCCTTTTTCTGCTGTTAATGATAGACTTGGGATGTGTGTAACTCATATTAACAGAACAGATAACCAAACACATACAGAAAGCAGTACTGAAAAGGCTGATCTGTATGCAATCCGTGATTAAGACAAATTGTGAAGCTCACATGTAGCCAAATATGCACAAAGGCTATTCAGCAGCGTGAACAAATTGTCCAAGTACTTTCAGATTAGTTATGTAAAAGACCAAACAGTATAACCCAAACAGCTTTGAACATAAGCTTCTCCCAAATTAAGAGAAGGCACCTGTCAATTATATTTATCTGATATCAATAATGTACAATACACATGCACAAATGAAATGAATTTTTTCACAAACATTCTTCATGGTTTCTAAACAAATTTGTTAGCACCCATTTCAGCTGAATATAAAAATAAAATGCTTTAAATAATATGAAGTAGTATTCTTGATATTTTTGATTAGAAGAGCTTCTGGGTGAGGTCATGAAGCTGCTGGGTGAGATCCTCAGCCAGTTTAGGTTTGCTATCATCAATATACTTGGGGAGTTCCCTGACAAACAGGTGGGTGAATCTGCTGAAGGCCTAGTTTGCTGCTGGTATCATGAGGCAACTGGGGCTTATGACAAAATCACCCTGATTAGCTTCTCCCTGTAGGCCAATCCCAGAGGGTTCCTTGGCTACCTAGAGCTTTCAGGAGATAAAGCAATGGAAGCAAAACCTAGAGGGTCAGTGGATCAATAAGTTAATATGAACAGAAGTATGTGCCCATGTTCAGGCTTACTCTGTGGAAGTAGGAGGAAAACACTGGTTGCTTCTCCTCGTATTATGTCAGTGAGTTGTTGTCAAGCGGCCACGTTTCAGGTGGTTAATTTCCTGTCCAAAAAACCCAAAGAGCCCTGCCCAGTCAGGATGATCAATTAGTACATCATTTCACTGACAAAACTGCTCTGATTTGTTGAAGTCCTGATTCATCATGGGCAGAGTCCAAGGTGATGACTAGGACATCATCTTGTTTGGTTACCTGGAATTCCTTTTGGCATGTGACCTCTGAAGAAATGGATAACATGCTCTCTAGGACATCCTCTACCACCAGTGGGTTAGATCCCTGCTCCTCCTGGCTTCTTCATGCAGAGAGAGAGGCGTCATTTCCTGGATCTGAGAGACTATCATCCCCTCACTGCAGGATGGGATGCTACCAGCCATCTCAAAGGAAGCTTTGGTACACAGACCTCCTCCTTAAGAGACAGTCTCTGAATTTGGAGATACTGGAAAACTGGTCTCCTACCATCACTTTTGGTTGTTGAGATGGTGTAGGGAGACAACTACAGAGCACTCTAGAGGAAATGGATTATATGGATCCTATAACATCATGGTTCAGGATTGGAGATGGAATGGAGATGGCACTGGTTGCACTAATAGATGAGCTTTGTTGGGAGCTGGATGGAGAAATATGTCCATCCCATTCCTTTTAGACTTCTCCATGCCCTTCAGTATCATTAATCTTGATATCCTTCTGGACCCTCTGCAAGAGTTGGGACACTGTGTGGCAGTAGTTCTGTTCCTTCCTTAGAAGATGGTTCCAGTCAGTAGTGATAGGGCAGGAGAAATCTGAAACAATGTATACTTCCTGTAGGATGCCATAGAGATCAGTTTTCTCCTATTTAAAATTTACATAAAGCCACTGGGAGAGGTCATCTGGAAGCTTGGGGTCAGTATCAACAATATATTGATGATATCCAACTTTACATTGCTACCCTGGGCCAAACTAGCGATATTGCTGAAGTCCTGCTCCAATGTCTGGAGGCTGTGAAAATCTAGATAGGAAAGAACAGTTTTAAATTGAATCCTAGCAAGAGAAGAGTTACTGTTTGTCCATCAGAGTTCTCTGCTCCAGCAGTGTCTCCTGATAGGGTGGCACTATCCCTGAAGGAGCAGGCCCACAACATTTGGACTCATAGCTCTTGCTAAAGTGGCAGATGGAGGCCACATCCAGATGGGTCTTTCCCCACCTTTGATGGTGCCCCAGTTGTGACCCTCTCTGGGGTGGGACAATTTTGCTACAGTACCTCATGCACTTGTCATCATCCGTTTAGAATACTGTAACATCCTCTACATGGAGCTGCCTTTGAAGGTCACTTGGAGGTTGCAGTTGGTTCAGTCTGCTGGTGAGAGCACGTTACACCAATGTTGAGGGCCAGACACTAGTTATCAATAGGCTTCTGGGTGCAATTGAAAGTGCTAATAAGTCCTACATGGCTTGGTGCTTAATCATCTAGAAGAATGCTTCTCCCATTGGAATCAGCCTGACCAGTTTAATGTTCCCAGGAGAAACTACCAGTGGTGTCTCACTTTAGGGAAGTAAGGGGGACCAAGGCTCAGCCACACTGCTTGTTGATAACTGAGCCTTCTAGTGAACATCTAGGTCACTCCTACCCTGCCTTCCAGAAGCTTCAGGAATGCAACTGGGCCTTGATTGGACTGAGTAATTTGGTTTGGTTTATTTTATTGTATGTTTTCTTTGGTTTGATCTTTTATTTCTGTACTTTTATTGCATATTGTCTATTGTGTATTCTATCTTGTAAAGCACTGAGAATCCTTAGGGATTTGGTGGTCTATAAACGTGATAAACAAATTCTTCTAATGCCACAGGAGCCATGTGAAAAGATAGCAGATACAGGTCATGGAAGGCAGATTTTGTTTTAAAGGCCTGGATTCACTTAGTAAGCTTGGCAACCAATTATGAAGTTAAACATTCACATCCATCTACATCTTTCAAATGGAAGGAAGCATCTCTATAATATTCAGGTGAAAGTGTAGCATTTCCTGGATGTCCTGAAGCACCCTGATATTCTCACTCCCCAGCTTGAATCTACTTTTCCTTGAAAGCACATAAAGACAATAAAATATGCTAAATTTTTTCCCTATATCAAGGCTTCTAGAGATAATGTTGAAAATGCCCATCCATCTATAGCACTCCTGAGCTGGATCATCCATCATTCTGTGAGGTCAGCTATTAATGTCACTTTCAAGTATGATTTATGCTTCTGCTACTAATCAGCAAGAACATCCATTTTGCAGTTTTTATTATATGTTAATTTGATGCTGGTGTATTTAAAAATACATCATCAAGATTCTAACTACAGAAGACATGGCTAATCTACATGGAATGCTCAAAGTCCCAAAGGTGTATTTATGCCATTAGTTGTATTTTAACTGTAGAAACATGCAGCTACTTTAGGGGCATGTACATATATTTAGCAGTCAGTCACTGCCTAGAATGTTTGAAACAACTGTGAGGCAGCCACTATAGGTAAGTGATGAAATTCTAGTGATTCAGTGCTGACCAGAAGACAAGATAATGGCTCAATTCTGACATCATAATTTTGGATTGAACTATCATTGCTTGGAATCCAAACTAAGATAAAAACAATCTGCTTTCATTTTCCACCCACTCAGCAATTTCATTCATGATTTCCTCTGTATATTCCTCTACTTTTCTACGTTCTTTGGGTGAAAAAGAATGATTATTAATTTGATTTGTTAATTTAGGCATCACTTGAAATCAGCTTCCACAAATGAGGAGTTACAAACAATTTTATGCTTTCCAGTTGTGATCTGCCATCTTATACAAAAGACAGTTTATCAGTTCTGACACTATACCAACCTATGGTTAAGGTTCCCTAATGCTGATCTGGCATCATGTCTAAATTAAACCAGAAATGCTAATCAGAATAGAGCATTCTGTTTTCAATAATAGCTGTAGAGAGAAGGCACTGTGATTGCCCAGCCCATAGTCATGGATATGTAAAGTACTTATAATTACTGACACTATATACAATTTTGTTCTGGAATAACTAGAATTCCATTAAAGCAAAATATCTGTTACTAAGCAATTTAGAGTGTTGATTGTTATACTAATACTCTTTTTTCACAGTGCTTTAGTTTTTCATCAGTATTCATTCCTAGTTTAGATCTTTAACATTTTATAATTGAAACATACATCTAATATAATTTATTTACTTTAGCACTTGGCAACTACCTTTCTCATTCCAAAACAGAGAGTGCCTAACTAAAGATACCATCACCTCATCCATTAAATAAGCATTACAAGGAATTACTGTACAAAGAAATAAAAAATATCAGAAGTATGTGTGTTTTGTTTACAGCTTAGGGTAGGCGATGGAGAGAAATCTAGTTTTGAGAATTTAGATTCCCCTTCTTCTAAGCAGCTATCAACATTTTTTCTGATAAAATTAACTTTTCCTTGAAACTTAATCCTGCACAGTAAAATGCTTTCATGCTTTTTAAAACCTCAAACACATTAAATAAACAAGTACAGATTACCTACTTTCAGTACTAGAGATTTACAAGCTGGAGAAGTTTAGCCGAGAGTATTTGCCTGGTTCACCCAAAGTTTTTGTAGAACAGAGCTCCAGGCTGGGGTTTGGGACTGCAAAGAAGACAGTATAAAGAAAATGCTAATTTCTCCCTGTGAAACGTTGTTCCAGAACGGAGACGCAGCCTGCGTACCGGGTCACAAAAGCCCTTGGGGGTCTTGAATGTATGGGAAAGTGAGGCCACTGGGGGGTGGGGCGGAGTCTCTCCCCGTCTCGCCCCCCTTCCTTCCCATCGCAGCACTTTGTCTGAAAGCGCGGAGAGTCACAACTCACTTTCCGCGAGTTACAGCACACCCTTTATGCACCGGATCATAAGATCAGCAGCAAAGCACCGGTCGGCCGAGCAGAAGGTCGATGACGCCAATGCCTCATCCTCCGCCCGCAAGAAGGGGCTCCGACGAGCGCTTAATCTCTCGTGAGGCGCGATGCGTGTTTAAATTTGCGAACGGCTGCAGGAAACAGGAATCGAGGACCCCTCGCTTCCTCCCTGGGCGGGAGGGGCCAAATAACCGCAGACACCCGCCCGTCTCAACTCTCCGCCATCCCAAACTCACAGAAAGCGATTACGGGGAGGGAGCGCAGACACCCGCCGCTTCGAATTAAAAGCCTCTACCGCCACCTCGCCTCTCTACCCTTCTCCTTCCCAGGAATCACTGTTAGCGGAGAGGAGGGGGCATGTATTCCCAAAATGGGATTCGGTGAGGGAGCGTGCTTGCTCCCCTCCGCCTTCTCCTCTCCCCCCCCCCCGAGACCCCCGGGCTTACCTCGCACCACATTCCATCCGCCTCAGCGGTCCGCCGCGCGCATGCACAATCGCGCGCAGCTGCTAGCCGAGCTCGCAGCCAGCCTGTCCTTGGCGAGGATTATGTTAGTAGAAAGCTGCTCGGCTGGGCTCGCGAGCTAGGCTTTCCCCTCCCCCTCTCGAGTGTGGCCCCGCCCCAAAGGAGGTGGGCGCAAATTAAAAATAATAACAACAATAATACTACGGTCGGGACGGCTGGGTGGGGATTAGGCTCTGTGTCCGAGCAACAGAACTGATTGGCATTAGCAGTAACCAGTGAGGGAGCAGCGAGAAAATCTTTCCTTGGGGGATTTCAGGAATAATAATAATAAAGTGCATGACTGGGTTTAGCCCAAGCCAGATTCCTTCACTCCTCGTCTCCTGGTAGCTTTTTAATTGCGAACCTGAAGTTGGGCACTTCCCCCTCCTCCAGAACAAAATAAAATAGAACAATGCCAATGCTGTTACAAAACAAAATGTTTTGTTACGAACATGCTTCGAGGGAAAGGTGTAACCAGGATCCCTTATTTGAAATGCTGATACGGTATTGGGTGGGGGCAGAGCAAATGTGTTTAGTGTCGTGAAATAGTGCGAAAATCTGTTGATTCCCGGGAGGAGGAATACGAACAATTCCCTGAGCCGAATCTTTTTCTCTACCACCTGTCTTGCTTTCCGTGGTCGTCTATGGCTCGCACTCCTCCCTAACAATTTAGTCTTGCTCCCCCAACCTATTGGCAGGTCCAAGGACCAATAGCCTCCGTCTTCCTTCCTTCAATAGTAGTATCATTAAAAAATCTCGTCCATTTTTCTTCTCTGCTTTCCAAAGTTTTAAAAAATTGGACCCATCCTCTTGTATTCATTGGAACAAAATATTAAAACCGTTTTTACTCAGTGCGTTTTGCATGAAGGATGGCTAAGAGCAGTGCTTTTTAAATTGCCACTACACTTGCTTTTATATTAAAAAATATCTAAAATAATATTTCATTGAATTTTTGGGGGGTAAAACATGCCGCCTCTACTACCATAGAGCTACATATGTAGGAACATCGTCTGTGTATCCTTTCTCATATTCTCATTGACTTACAAAGCAAATGCTAAAAAAAAGAGTACTGACAACAGTCCATAAATAAGGTGTCCTTCCTCAGGCAACAAAACTTTACCACACAAAAAAGCAGGGAAACATTAAATTTGTAAATTTGTATGCTGCATGGTTTACACACTAAGGCTGCAATTCCAAATGTTTGGAAGCCACTTCTTTTGAAGTTGGGGTTTTGGGGGTAGTTTTTTTTAGTCTTGTTTCTGAATTCAAGAAATGTGCATCTTTCTGGCAGAAACGTTTCCTAGAAGTAGGATTTATAATTAAACAAAAAGTAGAATGGGTCCCTGGGTTATTACATATATTTAAAGGAGTGTATGCTAAACTGGTTAATAAAGAACTTACTATATTCTTACTCTTAGCTGCCAAATCTATAATAAGTCAACAATGGAAACTTTTAGACAATTAGCACTTGAAAAATCGCATTCAGATGTCTGGTCTATGGCAATGGTTGAAAAAAAATCATGGATAAAATTCAAACTGTAAATGCACGGAGAGCGGAATCACAATTTTATCGAATCTGGAATGTTTATGTAATATAAAGTAATAAGGTGTGACAGTGTTGTGGCAATGAGATATTCCAAATGTTATGAACTTGCAATGTAATAGGAGTAATATATAAGCAACATTTAAAGGAAAAAAAGTTGAATACTGACTTTCCTCCCCATCTATCAACTTTAACAACAGCAGAATTTAGCAGGGACGGTATTGCCACTGAGGGTGTTTCTATGGTTGCAGATTGCAGGGCCCCTATTTTGCCTATCTGAGGGGGTGGGATGGAGTCTTGAGAGAAGAACGTGAAGACCCCTATCTTGTAAGCACAGGGAAAAGTTGCAGTGGAAGTGACTTGAGTTTTCTTTCCTTGGTTTTTCTCCTTCTTCACAGCTAACTACTCAACAAAAGCTTTTGTTTATCAGTCCTGAGGGGAAAAAAAGTAAGTCGGATATAGCATAAGACACCCAAGAGGGGAAGGGGAACTAGCAACAAACTAGCATTTCAAGAAATAGAGAATAATAAAAGTAATAACAACAATAATTTAGCCATCTTAAAATCAAATGGTAATCAGTATTTTTAATCCATATGAGAGACTTTGTGGGTGGCACTGCACGGTGTCCAGCAGTTGTCATCATAATCCTTGTTTATTTTAATTGATTTGCTTGATTAAATTAATAAGTAAATAAAGGAGCCTTGGTAAAAGAGCATTTAAAATGACTTTAAACACCCTCCCATTCTATTACAAAGTAATAGACAAAGTGTATTTTCTTCATATAGGCATAAATGAGAGCCAGTGTGGTGTAGTGGTTAAAAAGCTGAACTAGGACCGGGGAAATTCAATTTCTTTTGGTCATGGAAACTCACTGGGTAAATCATTCTGCCCAATCTATTCCACAGGTTATTTTTGTGGGGACAAAATGAAGGGAGATCTGCATGTTATTCACACGGAACTTCTAGAGAAAATTGATATCCATTTGACAAATAAAGAAAAAAATTAGGTTCAGGCAAACCATGCAATACATAAAAATATGATGCAGGTTTATTTAAATGTGAAATGTTATTTTAAGGTATTTCCATTAAGACAATGTATATCATTAGGCTTTCAAATAGAATTCAGTGGGTACAAATTGAATTAATGTTGGATTCCCTATTGGTTAGGGTGATACCATTCCTCTCTGACTTTGAGAAATTATTATTTACTGTATCTTTAATCCATATCTAAGGATTACTTCAAAAGTTTGGAAAAGGTTTCTTTTTTCCCTCATTACTCTCTCATTCTTTAATGAGAATAAGCATGAGAGTAAATCTATTTAATAAAAATATATAAAAACGTTGGAAGGATGATTCAGATTTGAATTTGATTAAGCTTCTTGGGACTCTTGTAGCATAGAATTCCTTTTTAAATTTATTTCAGCAAGTTAGTCAAAATTGTCCACTCCCGTCCAATTAAATTATATTAACTAAATTGTAGCCTTTGCAGGTAGTGGTGGAGTTATAAGCAAATTAGCACATACTGTTAGCTTTGATGGCAATTAATAGATAGTCATTGTTGTCAAATGTTTTTGAAGAAATTGGGAAAATAATGGAGTGGTCTTGAATCCTGCTTTTGCTTTATTGTCCATCTTTCCTTAAGAATAAAAATTGAATAAATATAAGAGACCGATTCAGTTCCTGTTATTAGGTGCCAGATTTGTTATCACGAAACACTACAAAACTAAAAACATCTTTTTTCAATCAATGGTTTTTCAAAGCCTAGTACTTCCCCTACTAAAATTCAGTACAATAACAGAGCCCTTAAAACCTATAATAAAAGATAGTGATCAGTTATTAATTCTTATAGCAGTGTTTTTCTTAAAATATTACCTTTACCTGCAGTAATATTGTCTTAATTAAGTTGAATATGGATTTTGAAATGATTGTATTTTTCTTTAAATACATATATTCTTTTCTTTTTCTTTTATTTTCTTCCCTGGTGTATTTCTCTTTTTAATACTTCATTTTTTTAAGCTTTTGTCTAACTAAAATAATTTTTTTAAAGAAAATGTGATTTACAATGTCCCTAATAAATGGTGCTTATAATTAACATTAATGGAGCATTGATGTGAATTTTAACGTGAATCAATGCAGTGAAATAAATTATTTTTCCTTTATTCCAGATATTTCAGAATACTTTGCTGTCCTTTGAATGGGAGGAATAAAACAGAAAACACAATAAAATATATATTATTACATGCAGAGGTAATAATAACATTATCAAAACAGCATCATAGTAATTATTTTTCTACTTCTGATTTAAAAAAATATTAGAAGTTGCTGAATTCCATGCCTACAAAGGAGAAAAAAGAATGATTGTATTGCATGTACAGTAGTGTATAAGTATGGTATTGTTTAATTTGCTGTAAGTCTTTAAGAAATAATTAATTATATTTTATTTTAAGAAACTAAAAAAATTATAGAAAACTAGTCAAGTTTGGTATCTTTGACAGATAAGTGATCCATTAAAAAAGCAGCATTTACTGAAAGCAGTTACAAGGTAAAAACATGAAACAGCCTATTACTGAAAAATGTTCCCTTTCTTCACTACAGACTTCAATTATTGATAACTTGTCACTTAACACAGAGCCAGATACCTCACAAACACAGCACTGTCAGTCTTGTCTATTTCATCAGGAGAGGAAATCTATTTTTAACCAAACAATGTGTTCACTTGACATTGTGATAACTTTTTTTCTCTGACCATTAGGAAAGAAATTGGCCAGGAGAAAGTTATAATTACAACATAACACTTATTGTGCTTCTTCTAAGAAATTATATTAATTCCTTTTTGTTTTTAAAGCTTAAAATATTATATTTCTTTTTCACTTTGATAAGAATTTAAAAATAATCTGTAGTCTTGTAAATCATATGCCATGGAATAAGAACAAGAATGAGTCTTGTGTCATTTAGAATTGAATG
Source organism: Python bivittatus (assembly GCF_059951505.1). Lineage (NCBI taxonomy): Eukaryota > Metazoa > Chordata > Lepidosauria > Squamata > Pythonidae > Python > Python bivittatus. Next base: position 21,555,187 of record NW_028277056.1, on the reverse strand, counting down.
AACTGATAATGGTATGTGCCTTTCTGGGTTAGAGTCCACTTAATCAGATACATGAAATGTATCTGCTATCAGTGATATACAATTGTATATATGTTTACCTATAAATAAGCCCCTACTTACTTACATATTGAATTTTAATATTGCTGAAAAATTAGATGTTTTAGTCCAATTACACTATTTCAATGAGATATGGAAAATTTAATTTTAGATGAAAATTCTTAAGTCATAAAAGAGTCAAGTGTCTACAACATTTTAAGAATATACAGTATGGTAGACAAATAAAAAGAACAAAAGAAAACAGGGAACTCCTATTTGGAAAGCTGAAGGCCATGTTTTCTATTGCTTATGAAAGTAAGTTTAGAATATTACTCATAATGAAATCAGCTAGTGGCACCAAGGTTTCATATAACTTCTATAAAAGTACTTAATTTGTTCAAAATATTTATATACAAAAATCCTCCTGACAGGTTACAGGTTATCATGCTTGACATCAAGATAAAACAATAAAATCAAGTATAATAAACAAATTAATTTATAATTTATAATATTAAACATAGTGACACTATCAGAAAGACACCTAAGGAACAATAGACACAAGTAGGCTGTGGATGCTAAGTCCTGAATGTGAGAGTAAAAGACCAGGCCTCCATGTGATGGCATAAGACAAACAACTTCAGTGCCAGCCTGGCTTCCACAGGAAGAACTTTGCACAGTTGGAGTGCCACAACAGAGATGGCCCTCTACTGCAGCTCCCACATAATGCACCACTCCCAGCCATGGGATGCTGAGGACCCCCACTTTCCAGATATAGGTGACACACCTGTTCAAACATTAAGCACATTCTTCAGCAACGCTAGGCATATGGTGAGACCAACTTATTATTATTATGCATTCAACTGATATGGGATTTTGGATTTAACATGTCTGCAAACTGAAGTCAGATATGTGGAAACCATGAATAATGAATGCAATAATGAACACCAGATCAAAGTTAACAGACCTTAACCTGGTTTATGAATTTAAGAAACGCAGCTGAAATCTGACATCACTGTCTGCCAAAAGGATCAGAAGAAAATAACCATATTTGTTCTCACAATTTCTTCTGGCAGCCAGCAAACTGCAGTGAAGGCCATCAAGGAATACAAATAACAAAAGTATGCTCCTCTGGCAAAAGAAAGAGAGATGGCTGGGGCCAAGGCCATAGATAATCTGATAATGAACCCTCACTAAGAGCCTGCCAAATCTGTGATATTAGATGGTGGCCAGTCCCATGTTGTGATCTCAAGAAACAAACTTCATGAAACAACTACTCTTCCTAATTCTAGATGCAAAGCAATGAATGGTCCATTCTCCTGACCACTATGAGTATGAATTTCTTAAAGCTTAAGAAAAAAAGGAGTTATGCCCTATTACTTTTTATTGCTTTTGAAATATTAAGATCCTTCAGAATGGCAAGTTTTTATCATATTCACTGAGTCTCTTTTTCCTTCGTGAAATAATTTTTAAGTATGAGTTTAAGGGTTTAGAAAAATGTCATTTTTTGGAATAAACAACAAAAGGATGTTTAGGGTGTTGATTTTTGAAAGTTAAAAACAGACTAAGGATCCAGATGGATTTGAAATGAAATTTTGTAATTAATTAAAAGAATCCTTCCTGTGGGAAACTGTGGTTTTTTGGAAAAAACATGATAAGATCGACTTTGAATGTTGGACCCTAGAGGGAACCAGAAGAAGCTAAAGATCACAAGTAAAGGAGAAGAATACTCAGATTTGACATGCTAGTACAGAATGAAGCAAAACACTTTAACAGTAGATGTTTTATGATTTGTGGACTCAGAAATTAATGTTAAGAATGTCTAATATCATAGATGGATGGTGTGCAAATGTTGTTACAGTAGAGGAACAAGCTATACCAGATAAAACTGAAATTGATTTGAACGTGGATTTAAACATGACAAGCTACAAGAATGGTATGGGAAAAGATGATATACTGGATATACAAATGAAACTGGTTGATCTCTTAATATTTGAAAAGGATGTACAAGTATTAAAACAGAAGAGTGATTTGGATAACTCTTTCTTTACTGGATTTACAAAAGAATCTGTTAATGTTTTGAAGGATTTGCTGAGAGGAGGCAAAGAGAAGATGAAAAGAAATTAAGCTCCAGGACATTATTTGAAGGGGTTAAAAGCCAAGATTGTTAAAAGTACAGGGAAGGAATATAGAGTTGATTTATCAAGGTTAAAATAGTTTTGTCGTTATCTCTGGTAGCCCTTAATGGACTTTTGCTGACTAGGAATGAATGATGAGGCTTAAGATTTTGCTTATAGTTGAGAGATGTGATATGGGAAGAAGAGGGCATTTGTTGTATTTTAAGAGAGGGTGATAAATTACTAAAATTGTTTGTACTTGTCATGATGAAGGGGGAAGTTACTTCCTTATTTTTTTGTTTTTTATTTTTTTTTATTTTTCCTTTTTTTCCTACACTTTCTATTTTTATTTTTCATTCTTATATTTTTCTAGTTTGTATTAGTTTTTATTTTTCCCACTTGTAATCTTTAATAAAAATTATTTTAAAAAAGAAAAAAAGGAGCTGTGCCTAACCCAAAGGAAGGGACTCACTCATAAGCTCATCCTAATGCTCAGAGTAGGTAAGCCCATAAGCATTGCCCCTTTCCTGAAGAGAAAGGCATTTCACCTTGTTCACCCACCTCAGAGAATATCAGGCCAGACACAACTCCATAGTATTGATAAAGTTTTTCCATCTCTTAGAGATGCTGAGATAGTTGAGAAGTGAGATCCCTAAAGTTGTACCTCTTCCACCCTGGGAAAGATTTGTCTCTGCATTATGTACAGTTGTTATTCTCCATTGATTTTTCTTTGCAGACATCTACTGTATGTTCCTTAGAATTATATTCATGCTTTATCATTGCATGAAACTTGAAACTTCTCAAATCATTTAGAGAAGAGGAAGTTTTGTCTCTTATGTGATGAACAAATTGTATAAAACTGCAAAAATCAGAACTGAAACAATGTTTTAAACAGGGTAATATATAGAACTATGCTTCTAATAATATGATGTTGATCCAAGCAGCCCAGTAAATAGCTTATGTGGATTTTAAAAAATTATTAATCATTTTTAAAAGAAAAAAGAGAGTGAATGAGCATGCAAAGGAAAAAAAGGAAAAGGAAGAAAAAATAGTTGATACAGAGATAAAATATCAGTATGTGGACAAAAGAATTACTGAAATTGTACAGGTAGTGCTCAGTATATTGTTGATGAGAAATTAACCATAAAAGTACATTAAATTATTTTAGGTGGAATTGTTGATTTATATCTATTATTTTTATTTTAAGGTAACTTAATTAGAGTATTTTCTTAACTCTCACAGCAACACAAGTTCCAATATTTTTTATTAACTAATTATATATAATCCCATCGCTAAATTAAAATTTAGTGTCCATTTTTTTCAGGTCAGTAGGTTATTGAGACTACTACTCCATTTTACAATTGCTCTGGCTAGCTGGCTCTAAACGTTGCTGAACCACAATTCCCACAACCCCAGCTAGCATGGCCAATAATGAGCGATGATACTTCAGCAACATCTAGTGCATTACAAGATTCTCGCCCCTGATTTAAAGTTTGAATATTCAGTACAAATGTAGTATCTAATAATTGTAGTGAAAATTAAAATATTCATGTTATGTTTATTCAGCAACTACATTATGTTAATTGAAATAAGGTTTTAAAAGATGCTATTTGTCCCAGTAATTTTATGGGTAGCATGAAAAAAGGGGGAAAAAAAATACTGTAGTATCCCCAGGAAGACTGAGAATGGCTACTGTAGAAGATTATTATTTTGGATAATTACTTCTGCTAGATTTTCTGAATCAGAAACTTAAAAATATTTGTACTGCAAGCAACCAATTTCCTTTAGCAAGGCTGTTCACACTGTTTTTTAGTTTGAATATGCAACATCTCTTTTGAAGTCGGTAGCAAAACTCCCATTGATTTTAACATTGCTTGGCACAGAATTTTAAAATATTTAAATCCACAAGTTTGTTTCTGTGGTAAACCTCCAATGACCCAAGATAAGATAATATTTTATCTATGCTTGTTACTCATTCTGTGTGATTAATTCAACTGCAGTACAATCTTAATTACAAATAATAAAGTAACAACATCAGTTTGATGTGTATTCCTTTAACTAGTAATGACTATGAATTATCCACATTTCCACAGGACTTATGCTAGTTGGTCTGAATAGGATTGGGTCTTTTCTATGTTGCTGTGCATTCCTTTCATTTATTAATAAGTAATAATTCAATGGTGTTGCACTGGCAATTGTTCAGCACCATGGAGAGCACCACATCCACTAGTAGAGAAGCTAAAAGTAGGAATCAGAAGCATTTGCATTACTATTCTCTCTTCTGTTAATATAAATATTTACATTTTCCAAAGGTGGTTGGAATTAGAGTTAAAAGTGGGTGTGCTGGTACTGTTCTTTCCCTCTTGTCCTTCCTTTCCTTGGCTTTTTCTATCTTTCTTTGCTCAGAACTGATCACATCGTCTTTAAAAATATGCCAAACCCAAAGTGAAAAATCCTTGGCATTGGAAGGTTTAAACACCCAAAACCCAGCTCAATATTGCTTGGGTTGAGCTGAAGCCTGCTGCACCCCGTCCAGGCCCCCACAACCTCTAGGCACAGGATAGCCATGGCATCACTTATGAGGCCTGAGGTGGAGATATAAAGCTGGGTATCATCAGCATACTGATAATACCTCACCCCAAACCATTGGATCACCTCACCCAATGGCCTCATGTAGAGGTTAACAGGAAGGAGAAAGGACTGAGCCCTGCAGCACCCCACAAAGTAGGGGCCATGGGCTGGACCTCTCCCCTCCTATCAACATTGACTGGAACTGGTCCCAGAGGAAGAAGGAGAACCAGCACAACACAGTGCCATCCATCCCCAACTCCCAAAACAGATCCAGAAGAATACAATGATCAAGGATAGTGAAAGCCAAATTGTAGCTAACCTATGTTGATATATTAAATATTTAATTATAAATATTTAATAATTATGTTTGGAGTCCAGACAGGAATCTGCATATGTTGCAGGCCACTAATAATTTGGCACTGCACAAATAATTAGCACATTGTGCTAATAATAAACTCAACTGGTGAATGCCAACAGGATGGCAGCCAAAATAGCACCACTAAACTAGAGGAAGATGTAAGCATGTTTGTGAAAATCCAAACAAATGGCAGAAGCCCTGTATTTAAATCCTGGAAAGATATGAATGGGGAAAAACCTGCAACCCATTCAGGATTGTATAGAATGCCAAGTGTCTACTAGGGAAGACATACAAGAGTGGGATAGGAGATGGAATTGAATACACTGCAATCTTACATATTGCAACATTTTATTGTAATTTATTTTTTATATAATTTCCATCATGTCTAGGTCTGTGACAGTGTTCTCTGCTGAGGAGATCAAAAGAGACAAGATGATGGTTGCATGATTGAAGCCCCACCCCCTTTGTACATCATACAACATACATACAAAGGGGCAGGGCTTTGACACACACTCTGGTGGACTCTCCAAGGTTTCATACCACCAATACGACAAAAAATAATAAAACCCCCAAAAGTAGCACAAAGAACTTTCATTAATGGGTAAGACGTATTTTTTAAAAGATATGGATTATAAAGTACAAATTGCCCCTGTTCCCACAATGTGCTTAACTAGGTCAAGGGAAGGGTTGTAGAAACAGCATAAAGGTCCAAATAATCCAGTCAACTGAGATAAAGGGGCTTAAATGTACCCCAGGACAGTCTCAGTGTGCACAGCGTTAAATTAACTCTGTGCAGTCAGTTATATCATAGAAACATATAATGTATAACATATAACATATACATCCAGCCCATTTGGTATACATGGGCCTCCAAGGAAAAAGAGAGAAAGAGAATCTGAAAAAGCAAGCCTGTCCATTAAAGATCCTACTGTGCAGCCTAGCAGCCCAGTTACACATTTTCCAAACACTGATGGGCTACAGTAGCAAAGTTATGCCTGTTGCTGCTTGTCAGATCAATGGAAAAATGGATAGAAATATCATGTAGCCTTACCTGTAGTTTTGTAGTGCAAGGATTCATGGGATGTCAGGCACTTCCTGGAGAAAGTGGGTGGAGCTCCAATAACTTCAAAAATTGGTGATTTTTGAGTCCATATGATTTTGTGTGCCAGAATCAAGGATACGGAGATTAGACTGAGTTAGTGGCTAGCTGGCTTGTATGTGTTGTAAGAACAATGACCATTATTAATATCACAGCTGAAAATTCCTTGGAAATGTGTTCCAATGTCATCTTTTATTTCACTTTTCCATGCATTTAATGATGTATTCAAGATTCTCCAATCATTTCACTATTTGCACATTTAATTAGTATTATCCTATCATTCATAGGTTTTCCTAAGTCAGCCCTTGGGAAAATATGTCCTGTTGTGTGACACAAAGGTCAGACTTTATGGCACATATCATAATGAGCTTAAGGCTGCACAGATTTAACATCTAAAGCTCATTATATTGCAAGTTGTTGCCATGCCCTTCAAAAGGCTATTGTGAAAAGATATTTTTAAAGGAGCTTATCTGGAAGCTCAGAAAATCTGTGAATGAGTGCTACAGAAGTCTTGAATTAACAGGCAAAAATAAATGCATTAATAGTTGGACAGAGTTCAGTTTTACAAAGAAGGGAAATTCAAATCCTCCTCTTCTAAATGGAGAGCTAGCTGTAATCTGAAGCAAGTGGCACAAGCATTAGTCACTCTGTGAAAACAGACCAAAAGGAAGAATCGGTGTCTTTCTTTCAGTTCTCTGAATCCATTAAACAGAGGAGACACGGAAACCAAGAGTAAGTGGAAAGGGATGGAATTCTGGAAAGGAGGACATTGATGACTGACAATAACAAATATTCCACACTGCAACCTTTTGTTAACAGGCCTCACTTAAATTAAATTTCATTTGTTCTGTTAATTATATATTTTTAAACAATGTCATCATCATCATTGTTGTCATCCTATCGTCCCATCTTTTCTCTGAGAAGTAGCTTGGGTTGATCACCAATTTAGCTCAATAGTCAACGTGGGTCTTCAGTCTGGAGCTATCTGATTCGAGTTCTGCACCATAACAACACTAGCTCTATTAGATTAAAAGAACCATATAGTTAGTTCAAAGGATCGAATTTTTTTTATACACACACACACACACACACTGACTGTGTAGAAAATCCATTGAAACTACAGAAGACGTTTAGCTTTTTATGATATGTAATGAAAAATGTAAGGTCTGCCATTCATGTTCTAGTCACCACCAGATTGGACTACTGTAATGCGCTGTACATGGGGCTGTCCCTGAAGAGTATCCGGAAGGTTCAACTGGTGCAGAATGCCGCAGTGTGGGCAGTTATGTGCACTCCTAGAAGAGCACATGTTGCACCTCTACTTCGCAAGTTGCATTGGCTTCTGGGTCCAATTCAAGGTGCTGTTTTTAACCTTTTAAGCCCTTCCTGGCATGGGGCTGGGTTATCTGACAGACCACCTCTCCCTGATTACATCAGCCTGTCCCATTAGACCTGGCTGGGAAGGTATGGCATTGGCCAGTGACTTGCATTTGGTGGGTCCCAGGAGGCAGGCCTTCTCTGCTCTGGCTCCCTCCTTGAAGAACATTCTCCCTCCTGAAGTTAGACTCGCCCCTTCCCTGCTGTCATTTAGGATGTCCCTCAAGACCTGGTTATGCCATCAGGTCTGAGGGTCTTTGGGGATGGGAGACATTCTTAGATGGCTCCACTGTAATTGATATTCTGCTCTCTCTGTGGGATTTGCATATTTTATACTCTAAATTTTAAAAAATTTCTGATAATGTTTTCATTTTAATAATCACTTTTTATCTTTTTATAATGATTGCTTTTATCCATTTGTTATTGTATTTAATTGTATGCCACCCAGAGTCACTTTGTGTGAGATAGGCAGCTATATAAATGTGATGTATAAATAAAATAAATAAGAGAAAAATGCCTGTTACTCCAGTGTGCATGCCCAAGGTTCCGACTGCACCTGTACCAATAAATCTTTAGATTCTGGTTCAGAATTACCAGATGCAATTTAAAATATTTGAGGAGAGATGAATGACTCAAAATATAGCAAGGCATTTATTACTACACATATTAACTTACCTAAACCATCTTTCCTCTAGCCTTAAATATTTAAGCAGTGAAGTCATCCTCAACTGGGTGTCCTTCAGATGAACTGGACTATAATCTTCATAAATCCCCATTAGCAAATTTTTGGACCATGCTGGCTGGGAATTATGGTCCAGCATTTATGGAAAACACTAAGTTGGAAAACTACTCAAATGCTGAATGGCTCACAGCTGCAGAAGGGAAGTTGCAGGCACTCTACAATTTTACTGTCAAACACAGCTATAGAGAGCTCTGTAATTTGTAGAAGCAGCATTGTTGTTGCTCCATTTGTTTTCTGGCATTTCACCCTTTACAGAGACTCAAAACATCAGGCTTTCTCATGAGCAAATTGTGTAAAGATATAATTCATACATACAACTTGCTCACATGATTTGCTCAAGAGATGTAGATAAGGTTGGGAGTTGGTGGGGGACTGTTTTGTGGTGGTTCTCCTCCTTCCTTGGAGGCAAATTCTAATCAGTGTTGGGAGAGGAAAGATCTAATCCTAAGGTTAGACAGGTTCTGTCTTTCTCCCTTTCAACATCTGTATGAAGCCATCATGTGAGATCATTGGCACCGAGTGAAATATCATCAGGATGCCAAAGATACTCAGCTGTACATCTCTGCTCCAGGCCAACCAAATGATGCCACCAACCATCTTTTCCAGTGCCTGGAGGTGGTGAGGATCTAGATAGAGAAGAACAGACTGTGGCTCAGCCTGACAAGATTGAGTGGCCATGGGTTCTGAGCCCCACCCCAGATCTTGAGATTGTCTGTCTTTATCTCTGAATGGAATGGATAGCACTCCCCCAGACAGAATTGGTGAACAAGTTAGGCTCTTGGACTCACAGTTACTGCTCAAGGAATGCCAGCTATGGCTAGAAGGGCCTTTGTACAAATGGTCATTTTCACCTGTTCCTGGATTGGAAGGCCTGGCTTGAGGCCATTTGTGCCTTAACCTCCTGATTGTACTGTTTGCAATGCCTTCTATATGGGCCTGCCCTTGAATGTTGAAGAACAATCAGAAGTTGCACCCAATCCAGAATGCAGCAGCACAGTGTTGGGTGCACCACATTATGCTCATTAACATGGTATGCCCAATAACACTTTTGTTTCATAAGCTGCACTGGCTCTTAGTGGTCTTCTAAGTGCAATTATAGGTGCTTTTCATCACCTACAAAGCCCTATGGGGAATAAGGCCAGGTTATTTGTGGAATTGTCTGTTTCCAATTGTTTCTGCTCATTCTACCAGATCTGACAGTGGGGCATGCTCTGGGTCCTTTCCTTGAAGCAGTGTCATTTAATGTGATCCAAGAGTGTGCCTTGTCTGTCACACTTGTCTGTATTTATTTTTATTTGACTTTTTGACTATTATAGTTTTAATTATAGTTTTAATTATTTCTGCTAAGAGTTGAAACAAGATGGGTGGCAACTATCTATCTATCTATCTATCTATCTATCTATCTATCTATCTATCTATCTATCAATCATATCTATCGTATCTATTGCAGGATGAAGTTCTCCTCTTCATTGATGGTTATGGACTGTAATCTACCATGTTGGTCAAGTACAGGTGGGATGTTTTTTGACTTCCCAGTCTAGGGCTGAGAGAGATTGACTGGGCTGAAACCATCCAGCTGGCTTCCTTACCTAAGGAGTGACTAGAACCTGGGTCTCCTAACTTTTAGTCCAGCACCTTAACCACTACACTACTCTCTCTCTCTCATTCTCTCTCTTTCTCTTATATGAATAAAATGAAAGTGGGTAATATCAGACAAATCACTGTACATATATGAAGTCATGCTAGAAAATCTGAAAACAATAGTACAGATACTCATTTGTTTGCACTTGTGAATAAAACTTTAGATCTGGTCTTGCATTGTTCATTTTGAGTACTGAGTTGGGAAGGGCAAACTGATTCCCATTAGCAAGGAAGTGACTACAGACATCTCCCTTGGTCTTGCCAAGTTTCCTAGCCCACTTGACCAACTCTTCTGCCTAGATTATTTTAATTATCCAAATTCCCACATGTTCCTAATGCAATATAGTGGCAGGGAAGAATATCGCATTAGGAAATACTAAATTCAGATTCTAACATTCTAAGCCTGATGTTCTCCAGATGTGGTAGATTAACATTCATATAAAATTCAGTCAGGATGCTATGGGCTGCTAAGCATCTGTGTAGTTGCTGTCCAAAGCAGGGAGGTCTTCTAAACCAGTTGTGTACAGAATTGAAACATTTCAGATTCCTAGGCATTAACATTAACATTTTAGGGATCTGGGAAATATTCCAATTTATTGGAATTATTCTGTTTTTAATCAGGCATATAGCCAGACACACACATGCAGGCAAGTAACAAAAATGTGTCACATTTCATTGTTCTTTTTTTAATTTCTAGATTCCAGATTCTGCTGAACTAAGTGCTCTTTAAAGGCATACATTTTGGGTTTAGCTAATTATGCACAATCCATACTGTGGTGAGTAAAACCAGAGAATATCTTATTAATTAAGCCCGCCCATCCCTACCTAGTGACTTAATAACTAAGAAAAATACTTCCTTCAGTGATATGTTATATAAACTTTTTCATACAATTGAATACACTTGAAAAAAGATTAAACAAAAGAATTGTTCCTTACTCTCTTCAAATAATTTTCCCCTGAATTAAATCAAACTCCCCAATTGCATAACAACCACTCTTTCAGTAATATCATGATCATATACAATCAAATTCCCACACAGACATGGACACGCCTGGATATATGTGCTTGTTAATGGATATACATGCTGTATGTCTGCATGAGTGAATGGATGCAGATCTAGAGAAGTGGAGGGGGTGAAAGAAAGAGGACAGCCTCGGAGAAAGATCAACTGTTAATTCTTTGAAGCCAAATCAGGACACACAGAGACCCCTTTTATTCCAGGCCCTCCAGCTTTTTAGCAGTTTCCTCACTTCCCAGATCTTTTTACCCTTCTAACAGTCTCCATCTGTCAGTGTTTATGTAGCACTCAAAACTAAGCAAGAAGGGAAGAGAAAGAGGTTATTGAAAAACTAAGCAGGATAAACTTCAGAAGAATCTCACGGGGTTGCACAAGCTCTCTTTATAATGCTGAATGTCGCAGCTTCCGGCTCATCATGCTATCTTCCCCAAGGGACTGTTGACGTTCTAGTGTGCTTTGTTCCTAATCTAGTGATTTTCTTTCCATTCTTCTCCCTGAATCATGGAAAAAGTAATGGCACAGTGATGTTTTCCACAGGCTAAATAGAGAACAGTATTGGATAGATGGAGCACACATGGCATGCCAAAAGTAGAATGGATTCCATTTGTAACTTTTTAATCTCTGGATTTATCACCCAGTTATAACGCAGCATGCCAGCTCTTTGTCTTCTTTCAAATCCTTTAGAATTACTTACTTCCTAGATCTCCTAAATAGATCTCCTGAATTTTCTTTTCCTAACAGCTCATTCAATATGATAAAAAAAGAATTTGCATTCAAAATTACTTTTAAAAGAGAAGAAAATACTGGTGAGATTCTCATGGATAGAGTGTTGTGTATTAGTCTTTATTTATATTGGAGATGGCCAAGAGATGCATATCAGTGATCTGCCTTCTTTTTCATCCAGCAGCAGTTTGCAGCTTCAATGGCTTCTAGTTCCCATAGTTCTGTTAATTCCCATGAAAAGCTACCACAGAATAAAACTGGTGAGATCATCCTCTACTATCTACCATTCCCAAAAGAAAGAGGCAAGATTTTGGAAATTGTGGGCCAATTAACATGCCACTCACCTTTTAGGATAGCTGTCTTGACCAAAGCACAAATGCAGTGATTGGTTATATTCAAAGAATTGGTCCTATCATCTCCATCTCTCTCTGGACATCAGAAAGCAGGAGACGGTGAGTTCTAGCCCCACCTCAGGCATGAAAGCTGGCTGGGTGACTTTTGGCCAGTCACCCTCTCTCAGCCCAACTCACCTCACAGGGTTGTTGTTGTGGGGAAAATAGGAGGAGGAAGGAGTATTAGGTATGTTCACCACCTTATTTATAAAAATAAGAAAGGCAGGATAAAAAATCTAAAAAAAATTACTTTCTGCTCTTCTTCTAATGTCTGGATAATTTTCAAGAAATGTATGAGCAGGTTCTGTATGTTGCTCCTTCATTCAATTCTTTGTTTTGTCAGTGAAACTAAGTTTCACTATTCTAGGAGAGCAAACATATGAGACCTTAAGGCATATTCAGAGAACATCACCTTTCTTTCATAACTCTAAGCATGCTTTCCTTACCTTTAAATGTCACAGAATACATTTACCCTTTCTCTCTCCATGATTTTTTCTATTAGCTTTTGCCTGATTTTGAAAAAAAACTTTGGAACAGAGGTAATCTACAAACTCTGAATGCCTGCTCCTTTTTTTTTTTTTAATCTCCTGGAGCCTTTTCCATTGCTGAAAATCAGTAGAGTTTAAGATAAGAAAGACATAAAAACTGTAGCTTCAGCCCTTACACAATAGATTATTTCTAAGTACAATTCAGAGCGTGAGTAATGTCCTTTCCAACACTTCCTCCTTAGTAGCCTTCACATTACCTAATATCTGAAGGAGGGCCTTCGGAGGTATGATTGATTGTTGGTGACAAGGAAAAGATTCTTCTCAATGGCTATGCCTTAATCTCTGGAATTCCCTGCATCAGAAGACCAGACTCCAGTGTCAATACATCAAGATCTTCCTTTTAAGAAGGAATAACTTCATATGAACTTTGTTATATTTCCTTCCTTCCTTCCTTCCTTCCTTCCTTCCTTCCTTCCTTCCTTCCTTCCTTCCTTCCTTCCTTCCTTCCTTCCATCCATCCATCCATCCATCCATCCAGTCAATTTTGACTCCTGGTGACTGCCTGCACTTTTCTTGACAACATTTTTGGAAGAGGTTTGCCATTGCCTTCTTCCTAAGGCTGAGAGAGTATAACTGGGCCAAAGTTGCCCAGCTGGCTTTGGGCATAAGGTGGAATTAGAACTCATGGTCTCCTCGTTTAAAGCTGTCTTAACCACTATTTGGTATCAATTTTAAACCCCTTCAGGATCCCTGAATGATGTATTCCTTCCAAAGGAAAAGAAAACAGAAAAATGGGCAAATGACATTTATGATATGGTCCCAGCTACATTGTTTTAATGCCCCAGACTGCACAGCTCTTGGCCTCCCAACACTGAGTTGCCCAATCTACCAGAAGAATAACCATCCATTATAGAGGAGAAGCAAGAAGGATAGGAATTATGCATTTCATTAGTTTCCCTCTCCTATTCTCTACATCTCAATAATTTACACACTGCTGTTCATGCCAATTTCATGTTTTCTTTGACATTCTTCTTCCAAGCCCTTGAAGCTGCTAAATATACTGTACATATGCCCAGCCTAAATTCCAATCTGACAGCAGAAACTATCTGGAAGAACATGGGAGATTTTTTGCAAATATATTGGCTTAGCTAAGTTACTGCTGACAATTTTTTTTAGTATAATATACTTTAACCATTAAAAAAAAAACTTGAAATTTGATCTAGTGAGTATAATGTAGTTTTAAAATCTGGGTTTTAAAAAGTAACTACATATTGATATTTGCCCCCTAGTGGATTCAGGAAAAAAACCATCTGGAGAACTTGAAATGGAAACGTGGATGTCATTTCATTGTTTTGGGGTTCCAGGTTCATAATTGTAAGATATCTGGGTATGAGAGAAAGACCTTGGCTGGATGATATTTTCTCCTTGGCCAGATGCATACACATTTTAGAAGAATTTGTATGAGGAGAGACATGTTAGTCTATGGTGCTAAACAATTAGGAGTCTGTACCATCTTTTCTGACTAACACATTTTATTAAAAAGCATAAGTTTTCATGAGCTACAGCAAACTTTGTCAGTGAGAACAGAAGAATGAGGTAGAAGGTAGAAAAATGAGACCTACCTCCAAAACACTTAGAAAGTACCATATTGGGGAAAGCTGGATATAGGACTTTTAAGATATAAGATTTCCTGTTGGTTTTGAGTGGGAAATTAATCATCTTTCTTAAAACTGTCTTAATATTAATCAACAGATCTGGAGTGTTGAACTTATTCTTTCCCTTTGCCAATGGGAAGGGAATCCAATTACTCTTAGGGTTTCACTCTTCCTCAGCCCAATCTTTATTTTTGATTTTCCAGTCTAGGAGAAGGGAGACTTCTAACCCAGGCCTTGGATGCTATATTCTGGACACCTTGGCCTCAGGCTTACTGCTATAGAATGCCAGATATACCCGCAATTAGCCCATACTCTTTCATGATTATTTGGTGGAGTAGTAAGCAGACCTGGTATGTATTACTAAGATCTGGTTGGGTGAGGTAACAGGGAGGACCCTTATCTGAAATTTGCCTGCCAGGAGTTTGAATAAAGCCAGAGCCATGACTCCACGGATGAGAGGGGGTTGTGATTACTCTATTGAGACTTTGGCTGATACTAAGGGAAGGAGCCCACCCATCATTTTAGAGTGAGATATTATTATTATGACATTGATACCCAGTTGTATTTCTGCTCCTAGAGCTGGACAGAAGATCTAGCAGGGGTTCATATCTGAAATCTGGAGGCAATGAGAAACTGGATGGATTGAAACAATCTGAAAAACAATTGGGTGGAATTGTTTGTGCATGTCACGTTAGATGGTTTGTCAAGCCCTCCTCTAGTTCAGGAAGGGAAGGTACACATCCTAAAGGGGCAGGTCAATGATATAGGATTCATGGATCTCACTGAATCAACAGGTGGTGACTGAAGCCAGGTATGCTGGCCCATCAGTCATATTCTTTTTTAGAGTGAGGCCTTAGCAAGAGTAATTCATGCCATCATAACTCCATGATCAGGTTACTGTATCTGGACTTGCCCTTGAAGACCACCCAGAAATTGCAATTGTTCAGCAACCTATAGGCTGACAGGAGCGAAGCAATTAATCAGGAAGACACCTACAGTATGATGCAGCTTCGTATTACCAATACATTTCATACTGTAAGTCAAGATGGTGGTGTGGATCTGAAAGCCTGCAGGACTTGGGCATTTCCTTCAAGCAGAATATGCCCAGTCTGTTCTAATCTGGAAAATAAGGGGGAGAGTAGCTCAGAGTCAGATTTCCTTAGTAATCACTCTGGCCCTCTGTAACAAATCTCCTCCTGAGATTAGAATGGCTGCTTTATTGATTATATTTGGGAAAGTAGTAAAGACATTGCCTTCCAACAAGCTACTGGAGCTGGATGACCATCTAGGGACTAGGAGTCACTTTTAACAGTTTTAATCAAACTTTTGCTGAGTAATACGTTTGATTCAGTGCTAATGTTTGCTATTTTAGGATGCATTTTATATAGTATGATACACTAGTATTACTGTGAAGAACTTAAGAGTTTGATCAGTAGGTGGTTTACAAGTTTTGTAAATGAATAAATAACTTACTTAACTGAAGTGTAACTATTCTTACAGCAAGGCAAAGATGTCCCTTCACTCAAATATTTTCTCATATCATTTTAATGCAGGCAAAGAAAATTGGATGTGGGTTTAGGAATATCTTATATAATCTCCTGCAAAGTAATATCTCAAAACATTTTTAGATGAAATTGCAGTAGATGATCTTTTTAGCCTAGTGTTCTATTTCACAAAGATCAGAATAGTTAAAGCAGTGGTCTTTTTTTGCATAAGTGCAGAAGCTTATGCAAGGACACAAAGAAAGAGCAAGACAAAGTAGATAGATACCTTCATACTGTAGAATATGGTAACTTAGTACCATGAACTGCAGGGAGAACTATTTAGTCCATCCTGGATAAAATTAAAACTCACTACTCTCTCAAGAGAATAATAAGAAAACAGAAGACTCACATAGTTTGGATATGTGATGTGAACAGATGGACTAAAAAAAGGTGGAGAGAAGGAGACAGTGGATGTGAGCCAACAGGGTTGGGATGCTTCGGGACCCTTCAATTAAACAGTGACAACTTTTAGGACCCAGGGGGTGTGCCTTCTCTGTCACAGCACTTTTCCTCTGGAATGAAGTTCCCCCAAGATCCGGACACCCCGAAGTGCTCCAGAAGGCCTTAAGGATGTGGCTGTTCTTCCAGACCTTGGGCTAGGGTGGTTGGAGCATCTTGCAAGTTTTGTTGATACATATTTCTTGTGTTGTTGGCCAGATTCACCATCTTGTTCTCTGTTTTGTTCTTATTTGTTTTTATCGGCTTTGGGTTGTTTTGCATTATTTAAACATTAAATTAGCGGGTGGATAGGATCAAACGGATTACTGCAGTGCCCTTGGATGAACTATGAAATTTGCAGTCACCATGAACTGAACCAGTCTTGGTTATACTAACTAGCTCTGTTTTTACCAAATGCCTCCATAAGGTACACAAGCAGAGTGTGATTGCCTATGCTGTTTATCTTTAGTATCTGGTACTCCAAGAATAAAGCCTCTGGATAGCACAATTTCTAAGTCAACTGTAGCTATTGACCCTAAATGCCACTAAATATTGCATCACCTTTAGATACTGACTAGTACAGGCCAATTGCCTTGGTCAGAACCCTTTATGAACGTGAGTGGCTGTGTTCACTCTTCATTATTGAATGCTTTTTAACTGTAGCTCCTGGGATTTCTGACTTTCAGGCATGATCTTACCACAATGAAATAAATCACTAACTCATTAATTTTCCTCTATTAAAAGCACATCAGGCATTTTGCTCATAGCAGAATCAATATATCAGGAACCCGGGTTCCTGAAGTGGCAATTTATCCCATGTCTCCATTAAACAGGAACACCAAACTTCCCTTGAGCGGCAAACATCACTGAAGTGTAGTTATCTCAAATATTTATTAGCAGTAAAAATCTCTCCATGACATTTCAGAATTAAAATCCCAAGCCAAATTTCAGGCCTGTCTCCATATGCAGGCGAAGAAATGTAACAGAAAATGGTTCGCTCTTTCTATAGCTTAAAAGATTATATGCCTCTGGGGAAAAGGGTGGGATGCATGTTAAATGATTATGACAAACCTTAATGCACAGAGCCTTAAACTGTAGCAATGAAATGAGCCAATATTTTATCACTGAATGTGCATTGGCACATTACATCTACCTTGGTGATGTGAGCAAGGTTATGCTAGTTTACAACATAGTCTCTAGATTAGATATCCTAATTTGCATAAAATAGCATGTGCATGCTTGGGTTAAAGCTGGCCTTTGGTTGCACTTGTGGCATACTGGCCAAAAGCTGCCCAAAATGTCCAATATTGCCTTTATCATTAGCAAGGAAAGCTGCATGTGGCATTACTATGCCTCACACTGGTAACATGATCTCCTCCTTCTCCTTCTTACTATGTGAAAGCCTCAACTGACCAAAGACATGAGTGGTGGCAGTGGTCAATATCTACGGGCCTATCTGGTGGTGATCCTTTTTTTTTAGTGCCTTCAAGTCAGTGTTGACTCATGATGATTGCCCGGACAAGCCCCTGCAGTTTTCTCGGCAAGATTTTGGAAGCGGCTTGCCCTTGCCTGGTTCTTCCTAGGGCTGACAGAGAGTGACTGGCCCAAGGTCCCCCAGCTGGCTCTGTGCCTAAGGCAGGACTAGAATTCACCGTTTCCTGGTTTCTGATGCCTTAACCACTACACCACACTGGCTCTTGGTGATGATCCTAGCATATGGAAAAGAATGGTGGGAACTTAAAAGAACAAAAGGCAACATATGTAATAATACGTGGGCTGAAGGAAAGATAGTTTTCAAGGAAAACAAAGTACGGAGAGGTATAACAAGTGAAACATTGGTGTAAATTAGATTTAGCTGTATTTCTTTTTGTTATTTCATGACTTTAAATCTTTTGGTTACTATTACTTACTCCTTTCAGCTCCTTGCATAACCTTGTCTACTCCAAAGCAGAATAGAATGATGGGTATATATCTGCAAGATTTGCATTCCAGAAAATAAGCAGTTTGCTTTCTTGATTCAATGGGCTACTCATAGCAATCCTATCCAGCAAACAAGGTATTTCCTATTGCATTTACAAACCCACATACGAATTAAAAGGCATGCATAGCTACTATATTATTTTAATAATTTTGGTTACTGTACCTTTGGTACATCTCAAGTATTCTTGCTCTAGAAAGCCTTTTACTCTAAGAAAAAGCAATACAATTTATTTGGAATAAGCTAAGTGCCCACATTATTTTAAGTCATAATTTTTTGTTTTGCTTAGCATGCTATCTGAACCCAGACACTGTCATTTGTAAAATATTATTTATGATGTAATATTTACTTTAATATGGTAAATTGTGGTTTATTCAATAGCAAACAATGGTTTAGTGCAACGTATAACTAAGTATAGAACTGGATCTTGACAACCATAAATAAAAAGCATCTTAGAAGAGGGGATTTCCCCAATCCTTCTCTCTGCAACCATCTTAAGAGCCATTCCTGCTGTAATGGAGTGTTAGCCCTTTGAGGTTGTCCAGATCAGGAAACAAGATTCCACAAGACTAGAACTATACTTTGTTGAGGTAAGCTATTATAACAGAATCTTGCAAATCTCATGTGTTTTCCCTTCCCTCCCTCTTTTATAGCCTGAGGAATCAAGGAGGAGGCAGCATGAGTCTCTTCCTAATACTTTCTCCTTTCCCAAAGATCAAGGCATGCTTCTGCCCTTTTTGTTTTTGTAGTGGTTTCTGAATATTTTTCCCAAAGTCATCTCCATGGTTCGCTACATGGAAGGAGGCAAAGGGAGTTTCACTGGGGAGGAATTAGTAGAAATTCACTTTCCACAAACATTCTTCCATTTGTAGTTCTCAGAAATACACATTAATTTAGAATCGGTGAGAAATATATTGGAGGCAAAGCAGCAGAAGGAAGCCGGTGAGAAACCCAAAAATGGACAATGATCACAAATATGCAATACTATAATGTACAAATGTGGCGTGTTTGACTGATGGGGCTGACCAACCCAGCTGCTACCTGGGGGTAAAATACTCAACTCCTGTGTTATTACAGATGTAGCCATCAAAAAGGAGGCATAGCCATCTTTGACAGATTCCTAACTATCACAAAGATGACAGGGAGACTGTGATTCCATGACACTTCCTATTCCACCTTTTTAACCATGATTAATTTAAAAATTGCTCTTTACTTTTGTCTCCCAAGTGGTTAGCCTCCCAATTAAACAACCAGGGGGCTGTTTGGGGCTAAAGCTTCTCTAACTACAGATAGTTGAATTCTATGGTTTGCACAACTCTCCTTGACCCAGCTAATGGAATCAAACAACTACAACCATAAAGGTCCAAGTACTGAATGTATACTAAACAGAAGAGCAGGCCAAGAAGCAAAATGGAAAAACTGGCCAGAAAATATCAGTCGCAAGATGGGATTATGGGGCTGCCAGTTTTGATAGCAGCAGAGATACAGAAAACTACCTTTGCTGCCATTTAGTGGTTGTTCAGATTTTTTCAGCTTAAATCTGGTAGCCCTAAGAAGTATTTGTCCCACTACACTCTTAAACAAGGCAGCTGTAACCAAGTCAAATCTCCTTATTGATGGGTCTGGTAGCACATTAAGTAAAAAAAAAAAATTTTTTTAATCACCATTTGGTAGGGTACCCAGTAGGGCAACCATATCTGAGCTGCAAAGATCTGAAATAACACAAGACAGGAGCAAAGACATACAGAAAATGCTTTGCTGCCATCTAGCAGTCGTCCAGATTCTTACATCCACTGCACTGGCTCCACCACACCACCAGGTCCCCATGCCTGTTGGCAAAATCAGGTCTTCAGGGCCTTGCAAAAAGCCAGCAAGATGAGGGCCACTTTGATCTCTGGAGGGATGACATTCCATAGGGCAGATGCAATGGCAAAAAAGGCTCTCTTCCTGGGTCCCACCAGATGACATTCCCTGGCTGATGGACCTGCAACAATGCTCTTCCTGCCAGACCTGATTGGATGAGTAGATGTAACTGGGGAGAGGCGGTCCCTCAGGTAACCTGGCTCCATACCATGTAGGGCTTTATAGGTCATTGCCAGCACCTTGAATTGAACCTGGAAGCAAACTGGCAGCCAATGCAGCTCACAGAGCAGAGGTATAACATGCGTAGATTGTGGAACACACATAACTGGTTACATGGTTGCATTTTGAACCAGGTGAACCTTCTGAATACTCTTCAAAGGCAGACCTATGTAGAGCATATTGCAGTAATCCATACAAGAGATGACTAAAGCATGAACAGGCACAACTGGCGCACAACACGTATTACTTTTTGAGTGCTTTTGGAGCAGAAAGCAGGTAGGATTTTTGTATAGATAGTCCTTGTTTAGCAACTGCCTCATTTAGCCACCATATGATGGTGATGAAAAAGTAGCTTATGACCAGTCCTCACATTTATGACCTTCGCAGGTCTGTAAAGCAAAGGAAAGCTGAAGTAAGATCACAAGCACAGTTGTGGTTTCATTTAGCGATCACTTTCCTTAACGACCAATTTGCTGGCCCCAATTGTGGTTGCTAAACAAGGACTACCTGCATTTTAATCTCTATCTAGAACAAGTTGGTATCAACTGACAAAGCACAGACAAAATCCTATAAAGATTTATGAAAAATATTTTTATTACATAACACCTTGTTTTTAACAATGTTGATTTCTTTTAAAATTCAGAATACCTGCATCATTCATGTAAAATAGCTTGATACAGTACATTGTATGGTATAGTTTTCCTCAAATTCTAAGGTTCTCCTAACACCATAATCCTTTATTAAGGGCTCCCCCAAACCAGCCTTTCCCATCCTGGTGCCCTCCAAATGACCAACTTACCCAGACCTAGACTTGCTGGCTGAAAATTTGTGAAACTAAAATCCAACTCATTTGGAAAGCCCCAGGATGGGGAAGGGTGCCCTAAGCAAATGTGCGAACATCTTTAAAAATATTTAAGAAAATTTAAAATCCACTACATCAAGCCAGCTCTCAAAAAGTCATGACAAACGTATCTGGATGAATGCCGCACTGTGTTTTCTGCAGGGAACATCATTCATGCTTTTTAAATTTCAAAGCATGCTCACAAATCAGTTAACACCAAGAGGGGGGAAAAAACACTGCCTATGACAATCAGTATAGTTTGCTGAACCAAACAGGTTTATCTTAATAACACACTCATTACTATCAAATAGCAGCTTTAATACCAGTCAAGTCATAGATCTGAGAACAAAATAAACTTATGTTGAAAATTAATCTTTGGGAAGCTTGTAAATCTGCTGGAAAAATGCTCATGTTTCTTTTTATCGTGTCTTTAAAAAAATCTCTGCAGCAAGTTTGTTGGTCATAAAACATTGATCAATGTGGAAATGGATCAACCCACAAAAAAGTCACTAAAAATCAATGTATATCAAAATTCTCTCAATTGAAGCCATAGACAGTTTGTTTTCATCTCATTAACACATACTGTATACTTCAAATACCAGTTAAGAGATTTTTGTGTACTATTGGTCAGATAATGTTGTCAACATCAATAGAATTCACAACAACAAAAATGCTTGCCCCTAGCACATTTCACAGCTTCAACTGCTACAGACTGTCACTGAAAACAATGCATTGGTCAGTCTGAATCATGTCAAGTAAACTATGGAAGTAGCATATCCACAACACAAACTGTGCTAGTACTTTCTTTTCAAGTCTCATTCCATCAACAGGTACAATCTGAGGGAGGGACTACTCCCAGCCTGTGAAAAGTAGCAGAACGTGGCTATCAGACATTTTGACAGTTCCAGTACATTCTTACAGCCCAAAGCCAGGTTCCAGGCAGACAGCAGCACGGCCAGTCCTGCAGTCTTAGCAACAGTGCATTGACTTTATTCAGGTGCAGCTCAGTACCGGTGCGTCTGGTGAGAGTACTGTGGAGGCTGCTGGGAGGTAGTTGAATATCCCATGCTACTCTGGGGCTGTGATGTGCTTGGTCCAGGGTTAGGATAGGCAGCATGGGGGTTGGAACGCTGGAAAAGAATTATAACACAGTTGGTGTTGTATACAAAGTGCAGTTTAAGTTAAAAGATGACAAAACATGCTCGCTTTGATTCATTCCTCTAAATCAGCATTTCTCAACCTTGGCAACTTTAAAAGGAGTGGACTTCAACTCCCAGAATTCCCCAGCCAGCCATACTGAACATCTTAAAGTTGCCAAGGTTGAGAAACACCTAAATATTCAGAAGAACACTAATGCTAAAGATAACTGCCCCCCCCCCAGAACTTCTTGTCCTATATCTGGTGTTCATATGTATCAAATCAATGGTCACTTTTATATTGATAAAACTGTTTCTTGCCTACACCTCTGTAAACAGACTTGATGACAAATGGGCAACAAAGTTTTAGAAATACTTTGTCCATATAATAAAACTACATCAAATACTCTTTCCTGCTCTGAAGCATATGATAGCCTAATAGAGTGTCCTACTTAAAACCATGTGTTTACCATATAGAAGCATAAAAAATATATTAGAATATAGAAAACTTGAGCAATGGGAGCTGGGTGGAATATAAATTTAAGATATTATTATTGTTATTAATTCGCCATCTTCTTTTCATGCATATAGCAGATGAAGGAATAGTTTCAAATTCTCTCCAATCCCATTATAATCAGAAGTATTTAAGACAGGAGGCTTGCAGATCCTCTATAATACAGTCACCCTTTTTAGACATGTTGTGATTAACATAGAATTCTAGAGTAGCATTGGGTCAATTTAAGCCATCAAGTCCACCCTACTGCTCATGGCAGAAATCCAAATTAAAGCATGTCTGACAAATGGTTGTCTAGTCTCTGCTCCCTTGCTAATTAGGTCACTGTCAAGCTTGAAAAGGCATTTTTGAATTCTCTTTTGGTGCAATTTAACAGATTTCTGATGGTTTCCAGATGAATTATGTTACACAAAAGATGTTTTTAATTTAAAATGTGCCCAGTAAGCCATAATTACAAATAAATAAATAAATAAATACTACTACTCTAGTTAGGCCCATAGTAATTGCTTCCAATGGAAGACAGCTCTTGATTATTCCTAGGAACAACTGCCAATCTTGAACGTTTTTGTTATAAGCTGAACAATTGACTGTTAGTATTTCTCATACATATGCTTTTCTTTTGAGATCCTGACCTTTGATTATATTCAACAACTGAATAGGAACAGATAGGTACTCTTTGATACAATAAGCTATTTATCTATGCTACTCCCATTTCACCTCCAGAGAAGGGCTAAGATTTTAACCTGCTCATCTACTTGCACAAGGGCATTTCTTGACTGCTGATTCCTTTATTATTGACAGTTAATCCTAAAGAGCAGAAGCTATCCAACATTTTGGTATAATCACTGACAATTCTAAGTTGGTTGCTGTACCTATTGTCATTAGTTTGGTGGTTTTCATATTTAATCTTAGTCCTGCTTTTTCACTGTGTTTCTTGACTTTCATCACTAAAGGTTGCAGAACATTTGCATCTGCAGCTACCAATACATAACTATGGCTATACATCCACACACATACATCCACATACGTATCTGCATATACACACGGTAATATACATACTATGCTGTGCTCATCGCCAACACTTTAAAAATACCCAGGAAAATGAATACTAGATTAGAAAGAGATTCTGATATTCTGTTTGAAAATAATAAATTATTGAGATGTCTCCTAGGAAATCTACAAATAGAGCATGATGGACTTGCAGATATGTAAAGAAATACATTTAATTTCTAGCTATTAAAACTATGAAGCTATTATCCATGAATGACTCTAATAATTTAAAAATAACAGTCTAAGCTAGTTAACCTCATGATACAAGAAAAATTACTTATTGGACAAAATCTGCTTTAGTACAGACAGCAACCAAATATTTGTGCATTTGTCACATATGACTTATATGCAAGTTTCTTCTACTGAAGAGCAGTTGTTGCACAAGCTTCTTTTACAGAAACAATAATTACACAGGAATATTGTCATGGATAAAATGCTGCTCATTAATATTTTGTTTGAAACCCCAAAGCTCATCTTGTTAAGTTTTCCTTCACAGGGAAGATTCTACACCTTTGACTACGTTATGCACCTTCATCAATTCCAATATTTTTCTTTGACATAAGGTGTGTAGGCATGTGATAATCTGAAACAGAAATATCCATAAACTGCAGAATGCCAACATGGCCCTGCCCTTTATTTGGAGCAGAGCAACCTGCCACAAAATGGGGCATTCTTTTCAGAAGAAAGCAAATAACTTGTGAAAAGCTGAGAGAATCTTGGCATTCTTTTGTGTGCCCTCTGCAAACGGCTACTACTGAATACAGGGACCAGAAACCAAACCAAGGCTATGCTAGATAAAAATACGATGAGCAAAAGGAAAAAAGGTTTGTGTTCTAATCTACCCATTTAATACATTTATAAATGAATCCCCTAAATTGTCACAAGGTTCTGGTATCTGAATATGTGACCTGACTTTACTGAATAGTAATGAATCTGGGAAGAGGGAAGGCAATATAAAAAATGAAGACTGATTTATGCTGCTGCTTTCAAGGTCTTCCTTCCTTCCTTCCTTCCTTCCTTCCTTCCTTCCTTCCTTCCTTCCTTCCTTCCTTCCTTCCTTCCTTCCTTCCCTCCCCCCTTCCTTCCTCCCTCCCTCCCTCCCCTCCCCTCCCTCCCTCCCTCCCTCCCTCCCTCCCTCCCTCCCTCCCTCCCTTCCTTCCTTCCTTCCTTCCTTCCTTCCTTCCTTCCTTCCTTCCTTCCTTCCTTCCTTCCTTCCTTCCTTCCTTCCCCTAATTTGTGGCACTAGCCACTGTCAGGAAAAGAATCCATGAAAGCAACTGATTTTCTAAATTATTAACAGCTGGCATTTTGTGTGCCAGCTGCTGATTATAAAGAGGGGACAAAAAGTTGGATTGTTCAAATATGTAGCGTGCATCTGAACTCTACTTCCTTTTTAAGGAACCTTTGGGTGAGAGAGAGTGCAATTTTTGAGCAAGCCTCTCAGGACTCGGGTTCATTTCCACTGAGTGCAATAGCTAATATTTAAAGTATTCTTATACCTATGTAAAATTGTCTGTAGAGCTGTACCATTATTGGTTCTGAGGGTCAGAAGTAAATTAAAACTCTTCTTGATTGTTCATGAGTAGAGGTTTATTTTTCTTCTTGGATCCAAGGAGTGAGGAGGAAATTGCTCCCAAAAGCCACTATAGGTAGAAGGTCTGGCAGCAGGCTTGACAAAAATAAATTCTACAGATGCTAAAAGAGATTCTGCCTGAGAAATGCCTGTGGGAATCAGCTCTTGAAATCAGGATTAGCTATTATAATTTTTTAAAGGGGTTCTTCAGGAGCTACAGTATGATTTAATCTGAACTTGTTTCAGCTCATCCTGATCCTCATGGCTTCCAGGCACCAATTCAGAACTTCCACAGTATTTCCAGTTTGGCCTGGAATGATGATATAGAACTGGGTGTCATCCACATAGTAAAAACTCTTCACCCTGAACCAATCGTTCACTATTCTCAGTGGTTTCATATAGATTTAAATAGCATGACGGAGAGCCCTGAGCCCTATGAGACCTCATCTAGGCTTGAGCACTTTCCCTGACCACTAACTGAAACCATGCATTCAAACAAGAGCAGAATCACTGATCCATGGTGCCCTAGAAGGATACCATGGTAAATGGCACAGAAAGCTACTAGATCCCAACAATGTGCAATGTCATTTCTATCCCATGACAAGCCTGAATCTCACTTGAAAAGGGTCAAGATAATCAATTTCCTCTACGGTCCTCTGTAACTGATTTACCACCACTTTCTCGTCTTCTCTAAAAAATTCAAACTCACAGAGAACCCTATTGACTCCCTCAGGTTCCACAAGCTTAAGAGAATTTCACAAGATGCCATCTTGCTCACTGCCCGACTGGGTTCCAATCTAGAGCAGAAAGAAGCAACTTTATCCACCAGAAACCTAAAAGTTCATCTGGCATGTCTGCAGGTGCCTTGTCCTCCCCATCTTTCCCTGAAAGGGTCCCAGGCAGGAATGTGTTGAGAAGAGCTGATGCTTAGCTCTTACTGCCACCACATAATCCTAAACATGTGGTCCTAACCAATGCTTGGCCACACCTACTTCTGTTCTTCCATCACCACTGCTCTAAATGTCTTTTTAGATGCTTCATTTCAATCAGCTCCTCAGTAAATCATAGAACTGCATGGGATGAGTGACTGGGCAGAGGCCTCACTGGAGCAATCTGGCCCTGCCCCTTGGCTGCCTCTGCATTCCATGGACTGATCAGGCATAAGGCAGAACTGCCTGCCAAGGATTGTGGGAACAGAAATGAGTTCTTCAAATGTTGATGTGGTGCTGAATTATATATTAAAAAACTGGAATTTACCAATTTATGAAGAATTTTGGACTCATCATGCTTGGAGTGTTGCTAAAGATATAACTTTGAATTGCTGGAAAGAAATTACCATTAAAACCTTGGACCAAAGAAATGTATTTGCTCTCAGCCTTTGAACTGGCTTTCTACTGATATAACGAAAAAACTGATCAATGTGATTTCATTTAATTCCATGATTTAAAACATGAGCCCATTTATATGTTTACTGGAATATACATGTATGCGCATGTTTTATTTTTTGAGGTTGTCTTGTTTCTTTTTGTTGTCTTTTGTTAAAGGTTTCTTTTACATATATTGTTTTAAAATTTGATGTATTCTTTGCTCACTTTCTTTTATGTATTGTATCAATAAAATGAATATTAAAATATTTGAAACATTAATAAAAATTCTGAATTTGTCTCTCCTATGCCACATTATTATTGGGTCATAGGAATATACAAAAGTTTGTATTAGGGTGAATTAGCACAGGGGAAGCTGCACAGCTTGCAGATCTGCCCTTGTACATTTTGATCAAATTATTTACAGACTTTTCCCCATAAAAGGAAGTACTTATGAACAGAATGCTTTACGGAAGATATGCAGAAGTTAAACCACAGTATGTGGTATGCAGAGTTTATTACTAACCTTTTTTAAGAATGAAAATGGATTCAAATGGATAAATGTACAATGGCTTACTTGAAATGTGTACTAAGATAAATATTTTGCAGAGTAATACAAAAAAGGCAAGGAAAGAAAGGTGAAAAAGGGATACCTGATAATCTGAGGTCATAATAAGTCCACCTGAGGTAGTGGTAGGAGGAACAACTCTCACTTTTTTCAAAGGAGGCCCTTGTGTATGACTGTTGTCTTGATTCCCTGGATGACCAGTTCCATTTGTGTGGTTATTGCCCTGCTGCTGCTGCTGGTTCTTCTCAAGTGGTTAAGGAAAAAAGAAGAGATACAACTCAGAAACGGTTCATGTGCTGGAAATATGAAATTCTCTGTAAGGCCAATAGGACGCAAAGATGACGCTAATTAAATAACTGCCCAGATTTAAAGCAAAGATACCCTGTCAAAATATTTACTCAACATATCAAAAATATTTACTCAGAATTAAATCGAGGTTATGTGTATAGGCCTTATATTGAATTAAGCATTCTCAATTTGTAGCCTGAACTAAAGCCAGGTAATAAGAAGAGTTATCAGAATCTCTGTATTATCTCCTGAGGACAATAAAATCCCTTCCTCTTCTCCAGGAGGTAATTGGAATGCATTCTATTGTCTAGATCCTTCTATTGTGTAGCAAGGCCCTGGATCTTGTATAATCACACACTATTGGAATCCAATGTTATTTGCAGCTTTATGTAAAGCCATTATTTTTAGGTCCAACAGGGTTGCTGGTAATTTGTGTTTCTTACTGCATCTTACCTTGTCACCAAGCATAGTCATATTATCAGATGGCCAAACAGTAAAGTTAATTACACAGTACAAGCTGAGATTACAAAATTCAGTCCCAAAGAGGGCAGATCTACAATACATGCCCTAAATGATCTCTGCTACTCTTAAAAGGTTTCGTTTTACTATTGTCTTTTATTCTTTTAATAGCGAAGTAATTGTCTTCACAGAGAATTATGCGATGTTGTAAAGTCTCCAACTCTGAAAATACCAGTATTTCAATCCAAATCCAAACTAGGTACCCCCCCAAATATCTAAATAAATTTGCAACTCTACAAAATATGTGAGTTGCCAATCTCTGACATTAAGCTTTTCTGTATTTTGCAGACATTCTTAATTTCTCATTGTTAATGTTTAGAACTGGAAATAATTGTGATAAATGTAATTATATCCCCATATTATCAAATATTCATCTTGTTCCCACAAGTAACAATTTCTTTCATTCTCTTATTCTGGCAAGAAATAGTTCAAATCAAGTAATGCCATCAATTATACATAGAAGAATATGCCCTCACATCCTTATTTGTGACCTTCATATACTAAATGCTTTTAAATAGAACTATTAATACCACTGTAACTGTAATTGTCCAAACAATAGACAATCATAAAACTGTACAAGATGAAAAAAAACAACCCTAAATGTACTTGTTTTGTTTTAGCCCTTGATCTAATACCTACTTTGTCTCCTTTGTCATCAGGCTCCTCTTCAGTTAAAAATTCTCGTTTTGGATACGGGATCTGACAGCCTGCAAACACACTGCAAAATCCCATTTTTTTAGTATGTTAGAGATATATGAAGGATAATTGGAAGCACAGGTAGTCCTTACTCACTGATTGCCTTGTTTAGTGACCATTCGAAGTTACAACGGCATTTACTACCATTGCAGAGTCCCACGATCACATGATTGCCATTTACATGCTTCCCAAAAGGTTTGCAACAAGCAGAGTTAATGGAGAATGTGGAAGGAAAATTGTAAGTCACTGTCACTTGATGTTTTCCTTAATGACCAGAATGACTTGCTTAATGACCAAATGGTCCCCTTAGTGACCATGGTGCTTAGCAACAGAGTTGCTAGTCCCAATTGTAGTCACTAAGTGAGAACTACCTGTACTCATTTTCTTCCTTATAATTTGTAACTTCATCCTAATAACAAGTTTGACCTCATGATTAAAAATGGTAATAAAATATTTATTTTTCACTGTTAATTAAGTCCTGCTTCAGCAGTTCCTTGCAGTATGATTTCAGAGATTGTGTGTAATCATTAAGTGTTCAATGAGAGCACTTCTTCTGGAAAGCCTCTAGCCCTCCTCACTAATGCATTCAGATATTGGCTTACGACTAGCAGGGCTTCTGCTGATTTACAGCAGAACCATGAAATAGAACCATTGCCATCAGCACAACTCTGTAACTAGGCCTCCAGTATGCCACTCACAACAATGCACTCTGAATCTTCTGATGGCTACTCCAACTGGCTTTGTAGATACTATGTAACATTGGGCCAAGTTGGTACCTTGTGCTATACTTTGATATAATTGCCAGAGAGCTGAAAAATAATCACCCAGTTGTGATCAACCATGCAGATCGCCAGTTTACAGAAGTGATCCAGTATTTTACTATTGCTGATTATATTAAAATCTAAGGCTGTACATTACAGTGCTTCAGCTCGGGAGGGTGTACGTGTAACATTAATTAGAAACTCATTAAACCAAAAGAGTCATTCTCTAGGATTGCACTGCAACTGCAGAGGGTACCTTTTCCTCCAAATTCAAAGTGCTGCACTTCCCTATTAAAATCCTTTACAAGACTAAGGAGGAATAAAAGAGTTTTATTGTCTGTCACTCTCTCAATAAAGATAATCCAACAGGGTGATTAAAATCAATTCAATCCCAAAATCAGATCTCAGACCAGACTGTAACTACTGTACCCTAAGAATGTCTACAGCTGGATTGCCATCATCTTCTTCAAAATCTTGCACAAGATATCTACAGTATGCTTTCAGGCCATACAACTGAAGCTTGTTGCCCTGAACTGGGACAGACAGCATGATACTCTATCTGCAATCTGGTATCTAGGTCAGCATAGAAAGGAGCTGTTTTATCCATGAAGTCCTCAAACGTGTT
The DNA here is from genome assembly GCF_059951505.1 of Python bivittatus. Classification (NCBI taxonomy): domain Eukaryota; kingdom Metazoa; phylum Chordata; class Lepidosauria; order Squamata; family Pythonidae; genus Python; species Python bivittatus. The sequence goes on along the minus strand of NW_028277056.1, from coordinate 21,524,996 downwards.
GCAAATAATTACTGAATGTCAATATGTCCCAATCAGCTAGTCAAAAATCATGTATTAGCTGCCCAGAGTCATGTATCTGTGATGGTGATATAAATTAATTAAACACATTAATTAAAAAGATAATCCTAGGACCATACAGAATGCTTCTACTTGTAGATACAATGGAGATGACAAAATAAGCTGCCTGTATTGCCTGCTATAGATGTAACTGTGTGTTTCAGTGCTGAGGTCCATAAAACAATACTTAAGGATGCTGATGTGCCTGTGAACACATTTTTGGCTCCCTGGTCTATTAAATGTTAATGTTTTTTAAACTTCATTAAGATTGTAATCTAAAAAAAATAAAAACAGATGGCTATGGTCCAATGCTTTGTTGGTAAATTAACCTACCTATTTAGAAAAAGGGCAAAGGTGAGCAGGAGTACTATGGAATATCCCATGTGAGGGGAGGACTGCAATGAATGGTAGGTAATGTTCTGGTACACTAGTAATGTATGTACTCCTAATAGCAGTCATTTAGGGAATGGACAACCCTAACTAGGATGCAATATAAATTTTACCAGATTAGCATTATTCTGTTGAGGGACTGTATCAATCATAGCACTCCAGGCCTTCAGCGGGAGACTCAACTCTAGACATAGGAAAATTACCAGAAGATTCAGAAATCTATGAAGATTCCCTAATTGTCTGGAGCAGATCTTCCTAGTTCTGACAGAGGGGACTGATGTCTCAAATCCAAATCTCAATATTAGACAAAGGAATGTCTTGAATCCCATTAATCTTCTGATAATCTCTCTCATAGATTACCAAAATCATATTACATACTGAGTAGGCATGCTCTTACCAAGCCTCTATACCCCTTAGTAGGGATATAGAAACACTCTTCTTAGCTCACTGTTTGGAATATCTCAAGTATTATTTTTTAATGTGGCCACACTATTTTTCTGGAATAATTTAAGTGAATCTAAGAATTCTGATAACATTAATAACTTGCTCTCATACCCATTAATGCTTTTATCTTTTCCATCAAGATGCTAAGAAAGAACACTACTCTTTGGGGACTTAGGTGAGTAAAGATAGGAAGCTGTCAAATTAGGAATGCAGAAGGATCTGAGAATCAAATCCAGTGTTGTTGAATGTTCTTATAGCAGAAGTATTTGTTTATAATTCTTGTTCAGCTGGATTTACCACCAGCAGTGAAACTATCACCATCTGGATCCACTGTAGCAAAGAACTCTTCCCTGGGGTTTTATCAGCAAAGAGAGAAGTAAAACCTTCCAAAGTCCCACATACAGCAGGCTGTTCTGTTGGGGAGATTAAAATAGCTTACAATTGACTCTAGATGTTCACCTATCCATGAAAGTTATAATGTATGCAGTAAGGTCCTTAGCTTCTGCTGATAGGTGCATAATGCTGCTTCAAGACAAATGTTCTTAGTTTTACTTGATATTATATAGGAATCTTGCATTCCATGTAACTAAGATATAAAACACAGTTTCTTACCCTGCCAATGTATTCCTTTCAACTAAGTCAAGTACAAATGGCTCTGCCTTTTCAGCTTTTAATTTCAGCCCCAGTGAAGTCAAACTTTATAGAATTGTTTATAACTTTTTAAAAATAATTCTTAATCAATCTTTTATTTTATTGTTAGCATGTTTACATCACTCTTCAGAACCAGGTTTTCTCATGATACAAAGGTCATATGTCAATTTTACATCCTTGAGGTCTTGAATGAAAAAGCAAGATATAAATCTAATAAATCAATCCTGACTCTTTAAAGTACAGAGCCTCATATAGAGGCAGCTCTTAGGGACTGGAAGGCAAAATCTCTATGGTGATAGGGCTGGTCCACCACCAAAGTGGGACAAGACCGTATAGTCAACAAGCAATAAATAATTTTGTGCTGAAAAATCAAAAGTATGCAATATTCTAACTAGAAGATCCCAGAAAACCTGAGATAATGAATATTAACAATTATGCATTTGGCTTCATTTATTCTGTTTCTACTAATTATACAATTTATAAATCACCAAATGTATAAAGAAAAAATACACTAATTAAAGAGTATCATTTGGCTATAAATATCAGCAGCATGTTACAATCAACTTGTCAGTGAATAAAGGATTAATGCTACAAACTAACAGAATCAAGGGCTCATAAAACAAAAGTTTAATAGGACACTTTAAAATGGCAAATGGCACAGAAAGTCATTTCTTGCTTGTCAAGAGTGAAAATATCATTCACTGTTATTCTCAGGAACCCAGCTCCACTCCATAACTTTCCTCTAGACATTTTAAGCATTTTAATATCCTTCCTGACTTAAAATAGCCAGGAAGCATTGAAAGAAACACAAATTCTACATTACTTACTCAGATGTCGGAAGTGGATCTTCTAAGAAATAAGGATCCTGCATAGCCTGTTCTGAGGTAATTCTCTTTATTGGGTCCATAGTAAGCAATTTCTGTAGCTAAGTACAATTAAAACAGAAGACATTCACTGCTGTCAAACCCAGAAAATATTCCACCACACTGAATATATGAAACTTCCTTACATGCATCTTCAGAATCAATAAGCCATTGCAGTCATCCTATATACCTTGCATACAGAAGATCTTAAGTTCAGTCCCCAACATGTTCAGGCAAGGTTGGGAAAGAACTGCCTGAAACCCAGGACAGACATGGAAAATCAATCTGTAATATGGAATTTCTCATTCCCCCTCCCCATCTGAAGGTAAACAGAACCAACATTTGTTACTGAGGAGAAAAGCAGGCCCACAGCAGTTTACAGATAAAACTTGGACCTAGCAAAACTGATGGCTTGTTATAACATAAAAAAAGATACAGAAGTTTAAAATTTACATTTGAAGATTTCATTCTCATTGTTCTTTTACAAAATCTCATCTCACATAATAACCAATACTCCGGAATAAGTGTATTTATGAAATACATATTAGGGGTTTAGTTCAGGCACTTCAAATTACTTTTCTAAGGCTTCTATCACTTTGAAATTGAAAGCAAATGCATTTAACTCTGTAATAAATGATCTTCTGCAGATGTAATGAAAAGCATTTTAAACATCTCATACGATTGTTTTTGGAAACCATGTAGGAATTCACTACTGAGTGATCTATCAGGAACTTACCAAATGGAATGCTTTACTATCCGGCTTAACTTTATGTTTTTCCATATATTTGATAAGGCTGCAGTTGGTATATCTGAAAGAAAACACTGGCTCATAATAATCCTTGCATTAAACTGAAGATAAAATTTGTATCGAGGGTGGTGGTGGTGGTGGTGGTGGTTATAGAATTAACAGGCTGGCCTCATTCAATTTAAATGCTCTGAGCTGTTTATCTGTGTTTCAAAATGGTGCCAGAGCTCTGTGGAAGTAGCCTGAGGATGCACATTCTTTTACATGTGCCACACAGAAATGGCTTCCCATTATCACAGGAAATAAACAAATGTGAAAAGCGGTTAGCAGTTATTTAGTACATCTCTTATACAAGATTAGGTACACATTTCTGGAAGTGAGGCATTGATCATCGTTTCTAAAACCTATTCGAAGCCAGCCTTTAAATTTTATACCTGCAAGCTAAAGAGCTATACTTTTTAATGCAACAGATTATTATTTCTTTATTAAATCAAAGTAGCTTCAAAGTTATATAGATAGTGGGCAAAGCAGATGTTATTCCCATCCTGAACTTTTGATGTGGCTTAGTATCCAGACATTGTATGTGCTCATAGAACCCCCTTCCTACCTACCTTTCCCCACTAATGTTTTGCTCACTTTGCACTGGGCTTCTATAGAAGCTATACAGAACTCAGTACTTCTGTTTATAAAATACCCATTTGTGTCCAATTTCTTGGCTTTTTCAACAATAACAGAAAGCATCTTTGTTTTGGTATCAAGGGGAAGGGCCAGTCATCAGAGGGCAGAAAAAGTTTGTCAGAAAATCAGTTTAGTGAACGTACAAACCCTGAAGTTGTACCATCATCGCAATTTCTCAGATCTTCACAAAACTTACGTGTTTCTTCTGAAATCTTTCATTAAAGTTGAATGTTCAGGCATCTTTTTAATATCTTCCCAATCTTTATCTATGAAATGAGTATTAGTAAAATTTCATCTTTCTTTATACAGAGCTAGGACACATCACTTAAACACAAAACTATCCTCTCTCCTCTTCAGATGCATTGTTTTGCTTTCTTAGTTTTCACCCATGATAAACCTAAGTGGAAAAAACATCCTCTTCTCATAGTTTTTAGTAACACAAGAGCAGAATCTCCAAGCATGCATCTTGTGTTACATATTTATGTTTTATATTTTGCTTTGTTATTAAAAAAAGCACCCAAAATATATACAGTAAATAAAGCAATATAAACTGATACTGTTAACAAGTTTACACTAATTGTATAAAAGTTTTGATTTAATATAAAGCTTTAAAACTAATGCGGCAGTTACTGATAATTTCATTAGCTTTCTTGATTATTATATTTTAAATGTAAAGTTTAATTTGGCTCCAGATTATATAATTTTGTAATGTTAGGATAGTAAGATTGAAAAATTTCCAAATGGTATTGGTACTGGAGAGAAATAAATACATGGGGGCCCAAATTTAACTCCCACCTATATCATAGGATTTTTTTTTCTTTTTTATCCACTTTTTGCTCTCTACCCCACCTTTATCCACCTTTCCTCTTAAAATCAAAAATATCAGTGATGGCTCCAGTCAATTGATCATAGTGAAATGCAATCAAGACCACTCTTCAACTGTTGATGATAAATGTGGCATTAGTTCCTGGGAGTTGGGTGGTATATTAGAGATGGCTCTATTATTAACATCCCTTCACCTATTATTTTTCTTTTCTGTTTTAGTTCTGTTTTTATAGTTTTTAATGTTTTTAATAATTACTATATAATGGTTTTATGTATGTTTTATTGGATTGTTGTACACCAGCCAGAGTCACTTTTTTGCGAGATAGGCGGCCTATAAATTTGATTAATAAATAAACACAACAACAATATATCTACTGCAGCATTGCTTTTCGTTTCATGGTTAACATTTGCAATGTATTATAAACATTCACAGTGGTATCGCTTTAACCATTTCAAAGTCAAAGAATATGTATACTTGACGTACATCGGCAATAATATAAATAGAATGTATACCTGCAGGAAATCCCATTACATTGAATATTCTGTCCAGCTGATCATGATGATACGGATTACTAGTTTTTATATCCTCTTGCCGGCAGTGGAATATTGGCTCTGACGTTAGCAGCTCTGCAAATATACACCCTATAGCCCAAATATCTTTACAAAAAAGGAGGGAGGAAAATCAAATAGGCATTTCTAAAAGGAGAAACAATGGTTTATAGATGGGCTCATAAAGAAACAATTCTGCTTCTAACCATTTTCAACTAACATTTCAATTGCTATGCTAATGTCAAAGATTCTTCTATTACAATTCTAGCTATAAGAATAGATTATTGCTCACCTACGTATTAACTAGTAAATTCTTAACCTGCAACTAATTAATGCATTATACTGCTTTCTCTTGTTTTATTAAAATATTAAAGCTTTCAAGAGAAAACTTTCAAATACAGCAAACATGATAATCTAAGGAAGATGTTTTAAAATGCCAACTTTTTAATAAATAAAGACTCCCATGGCTTGAAACTTCCATAAACTGGCCAATATTGAACAGTTCCCTAAGGAGATTTCAAAACTAGCATTTAAATATTATGGGCTATGACTAATTTTACAAATCCCAAAATCTACTCCAGAAGATACGCAACCTTTTGTAACAGATAGGGGTATGGGGAAGGAGATTTATTATGGCAGATTTCATTAACTGATACCATTAGGTATTACCCACTAGTATGCAAAATTGAACTGATTGGAGGTAACTGCAAGTTTGACAAGATTTAAAAAAAATTTTTTAAAAAATAAATCTCTTGATTAAACTTAGCAATCATAGGGTAAGAGGTCTAATTATGGATTAAGAGCCTAAGGCTGAGAGCAGGATTTTCACAGACGTGGAAATGAGCAGTGCCCAACTCCAAGTATTTATAGTGCTATTTCTCTTCATAAATAGGGTTCCAGGTGACACCAGATTATTCAGAATGGAAAAAATATCTAATCAGCTGTCTCCAACTGTGTAAATGGGAAACAAAAGAGATGGGACCGAATTAATGGTAACTAACAGATAAATCTGGAGACAGTTTATAGCTTAATAAAAACATTAATTTAGTTTCACATAGTTCAAAAATAATGAAAAAGACAAATCCTATGCTAAGAGTATTTGGAAGGGGACAGAAATAAGCAATACTGCCTTGTACTAATCTACAGAGCTATCTCTTTTGATAAATTGGTAAGCACATCTAATTTCTCCATGTCAGAAATCATAGAGTCTATCTTAGTACGTTGCAGAAAAATGCAACAAAAATTATCAAGGATTTAAACCTGGTAACTCCCCCACAGAGGAAGCCTAATGTATTTGTGAGTTTGGTTTTAGATTGGCATGAAAAGTCAACATAATCAAAAGTTATATCCAGGAAAGGAAGTATTTTTCTTTCTTTTGTAATATATACAATAACATTGAGGAAGAATTCAAAAACATTTGGAAATGGGAATTTTCAGTAATAATGTAATTAAAACCAAATATATTACTTTAGCTCCACGAACCAGGCTATCAGCATCAACAAAACACTGGCTCCAGACTTTTGCGAGCTGAATGTCTGGAGCAAGGGGGCTTTTGCCTTCACTGTTCCCAACTAAGCAACTTGTAGCTGCATTTGAGGGAACATAGTGCTATTGTTTAGAAAATCTGAGGAAACAAATGTGAGTACCTCATTTCTGAGGATTTCAATCATTTTGCCCTGAGTCTGGATTCAAAGCCAACAATCTCCTGTCATTGTCTATAGCACAAGTCAGTTCAAGCACTGAGTGTTAGGGACATTCATTATCAAAACTACATAACATTTGTTAAAACTCCAATTAAGGTAGAAGTAGATATACATGAAGCAAATAAGTGAATCAGACTTAAATAATACAATATTGCTAACTTAACAATGATAATTACGTTACTCACCAATAGCTTTGGTATAATGTCTTGCTCCAAGCAGTAATTCTGGAGCTCGATACCAGAATGTAACAACTACTGGATCCAAATCAGCTAAAGGCTTCAAAGGTGAATTAAATAGTCGGGCAAAGCCCATGTCAGCTGTAAAATGAGGAGGGAAATTAAGTTTTAACATACAGGTTGCTTAGTATAAACTGACTTGAGTTCAAATGTAACAGACTGGCAGAAGTCCTATGCAATTTAACTTTTAAGCGCTCACATCAAACTTATTCTGAAAGAATTGCACAGAGTGTGTGGTATGATTAAATCATGCTAATATGAACTCTTGGTCATGCAGGATTCACCCATATTCTGATCAGTCCTTGGAAAGTTTCGAACTCTGGAACTGAACTCACTGGAAAATGGCAAGAAGATTTTAATGTATATAAAAATATAGGTGCATGTTAAGACTTAAAGTATTTCTAATACCAAATTAGTAATCTGACAGAAACAGTTCAATCTGTAGCAACCAAGGCAATAAAGCAACTAGCAAATTAACAAAACCCACTGTTCAAGGGTAGTAGGATTCCTTTTAAGCTAAGAAAACAACACATTGGTATTCCTGGTGTATTCACTTAGCTACATAATTCTCCTCTACTGTACTGAATTTATCATATTAAAACAAACTATTCTTGCATGTGTTTAAACAGCAACAAGTTAGTAAAATATTTCACTTGTGTAATAAAACTATTGCTGTGTTTAAGTGCAAACAATACAATTTTTGGTAGAAATTCCAGTAGAGCTAAGAATCTGAGGTTGCAGTTATTGGGCACACACCAATCTGAGTCTGTTTTAAAAATATGATACCTAAACATGTTTAACGAGCAAGGTCCCAGACCTTGGATATTCATTAGAAAAAATCCCATTCAATTGCTCTACAGCGTGAAGGCATCTTTTCTATGTATAGCCCTATTTAAACTTACATTACGCTTCATTTTAAAAATTATTTTTGTTCTGAATTAGACAATAAACATTTAGCTGTTGAAAAAAGCAAATGTTGATAGATTACCTTTGGCTGCATAGAAAGTGGAAAGGGAGGGAAGGATAGTGTCTGAATATAAACCTTTTTTTTTTTTTTTTTAAACATATGAACAGCAAAAGTCCAACATGATTATTGTTTATCAGTCCTCAGCTTTATCACACTTTTGAAAGTCAAACTTGCTGTTACTGGCATTGGATGGCTAAACTGAATGGGAGGAAATGCTCTTTCAAATCCAATAGTAATGTGTAACCATTTGGGGGGGGAGCAATCATATTTTTAAGAATTCTGTAAATAGTTCATGTTTGCAAGAAAAGTAGGTGTCAATTTCCAGATAATACCTGATAGGTTACCTGCATCACAAGAAGCATCACTGCAATTAATGCTAAAAGTGTAATGTCTGTCCTTTGCTATTAGACCATCATGTTTCACTGACAAGAGGACTTAAATCTGTTAGTGTTAGTATAATTATTTATTTACAGACCTAAGTCACTGAGTGTTCAACACTGGTTTAATTCTATTTCTTCTGAACTGAAATGAAATATACATTGGCTTCAAACAGGACTAACTATTATTTAGTAGTCTGCTCTTCAACAATCTCATATAACTAAGATCATGTTAATCCCATGTAAATTCATCTTAGAAAATGAATTCAAAGAAAGGGAAAATAAATATCTTGAAACATTCTGCAAGGATGTCTGGATATGCCGCTTAAAAATTCAAGATGCACATTAGGCATCTGCTGGTGCACGTGTCCTCAGGACACTGACGTGCAGCCATAATATGCCTCACTATAACATGGTGTGAGTTTTACTATTATACTAGATGTAGATTTAATATTTTAAAAGAACTTTTTAAATAGAACACAGAATTTCTAGCTTACGATAAGTAGTTCCACCAGAAATAAAAATGATACAATTTTTACAGCTTTTTCCCATTATAAAACATGCAGTGTTGTCTGGTGTATTTCCTTAAGTCGATGCTGGTAAGTTTTTTCCTTTGCTTTCTATGATTGAGGAATTCATCTATTCTTGCATAAGTACTTTTCTAACTATGAATGTTAAAATTACTATTAAATGTTAAGATTACTGAGGAAAATTATAACATGTTTAATGAAAGCAGGGCCAATTTTAGGTTCTCCCAGCCTATAACCTGCCCTAACACTGTCCAATATTAGCATATTTTACCTCTCTTCATTTGATCTGTGATCCAGCAGACTTTAACAATAAGTATTGACCTATGCACTGTTAGAACATTCTGTCTTAAATGCTACACTGGGACTTATCAAAGATATAAACATACCAATTTTTACTCTTCCTCGCTCAGGACCTTCACCCATAACTAAAATATTAGCAGGTTTCTGTGGAAAAAAAAATAAATACACAATACATATACCAAGGTAAACCTAAACATTTGTGGCTGAAATTAGCTTTACTTTTCCAATTTTAAATCAAAATGCAGTGGAATGTTAAAGTGATAATGCCTGTACATTATTAGTTGGTTGTAAGGCTACATAAGCAGCCAAACAATTTCCTTGATAATTTTTTCACCCCTTTCAAAAGCGTCCTTACAATAGCTCCCCAGACAGGAAGCTACTTTCTAGAATTCAGAGAAAAACATGTTGTTTCTCCCTGCCTAACTTCCAACATTAGCCAAATATAGAAAAGCAATGCACGTTTTCCTCCCAAGAAACAATGTAAACATCACTATACAATATTTTATATATAACTACATTTTATTCTAAAATTAATCCCTCTACTGCACACTGCGTTTCACATGCCTTTCCTTTGCAGACATTTTATTTTCAGAAACACGGGTGCCAGTTTGGATTTTAAAGGTTTATTTCATGGATTTTCCTTTTTTAGTTCCATCCATTTGCCCAACAATATATTTTCTTTGACAATTTAGTTAACAACTTGTGCAATTACTTTTAAAGTGTTACACAGCCATGCCAATATTAAACTGCTACTTTCTTATTAAAATGTTGATAAACTTATATAAAATCAATAATAATTGGACTGTATTGGTCCTAATAGTATATATTCAGTTTGGATTTTTATCTTTCAAATCAGTTTGAAAAAGAAATGGTTATTGTCCATTCAAGAAATTTGCCAGGAAAAGACACAACTGTGTGAAATACACTAAACTAACATTTCAACATGCATGAATATTGTCACAACAGTGAGGTAGCTATAAGGCCATATACATGGACCTTAAAGATACAAATTAATAGTTAAAATGCTTCCAAAAATGCTTGACAAATTAATAAAAATACCTTTGATAGGAAAATATATAATTTTGTGTCATTATAATTTCAGCCTAAATGACAATACAATCATTGAACAACAGATTTGAAAAGGGTTATTCATGAATCTGCATATTTATGCAGATATTCAAAGGCTGCATTTTAAAAATAAAGTATGTGCTCCTATCTAAAAAAATGATGGTAATTATCACAAGGCACTATTAGACTATCCAGCTCTAGTAGTGATTGATATAATTATCAAGAAATCAAGGAAGAATATGTAGAATTCTTATTTTACCTTTCTACATCAGTGCAGAAATAACATACCTCTTTGTAAAGATAAAAAATATCTAAAGTTATCTTTAGTTTTGTTAAGTCAATGTTGGTGTCTACCATTATCATCATACCAATCTTATAAGGATAAGATTGCTTTCATATGTTGGAAAATTATCTTGAGTTGCTCATTCATACTATTTCTATACATAATTTTCATCAAGTCGATAGAAATGGATTTTCCTTCCACTTAAAAATAGAGAAAACAATTGATACAAACCTTCTGAGTAATTAGTTAAGCATAAAAATAATAAAAGGTTTTGTGTTATTTAAATGATTATCCCATATGCTTTCAGATACATGCATAAAATGTATGTTAGAATTATTTAATCACCAGAAGTCAAGTTGGATGAGAAGATAATCATAAGCAGTGAGAATTATAAACAAATGAAATGCACATGGAAGACGCAGTTATAATAATATTACCCATAGTTATTCACAGAACAATGATCGTGTGCAACAGACATTGTTATATTGCAGAGCTGATTTACATGTGTCATGAACAACCATTAGATTGCTATTTTCTGTCCTCAGAAAACTTTTGGTTCCTTTAAATTTATATATTTCACCATTGACCAAATTATATAGCTATATATCAAGAGTTTTTTTGGAACAATTAATGAAAATGATTATAAAATACTTCCTAAAAAGGTATTCTAAATGTTTACATAAATTTTGAATCCTAGAGTATGGAAGGTTTAATTTAGATCAGAAATGAATAATCCTGAAAAAATAACAGAGCTTCGCTGCCTGCTTATTTAATACTTAATTGTTTATACTGATATATTAGTATTCTCTTCTATATCCCCGAACTCAAATGACATAGAACATACATGTTGGGGAAGAAAGAGAACACAAGAATTAGGGTTTATCTTCATTCAGCAATAATTCAAAAACATTGCATTGTACTACTATACCATATGCAAGGATATGACATTATTCATAGATGATTAATAAAAATAGTTTTTGTCCCTTCAGGCAAAACATACTCAAAGTGATTTTATTTTCAAACTTTTTGAAAAGTTGAAAACTTCCAACTTTTTAATAATTTCTCCTGCATAGCATATGCATCATTTACAATTCTTTTTGCTATTCTACCTTATCATACTTAACAAGTAGGTTTGCTACAGCAAGAGTCGCTTTGTGTGGAATGGGTGGCTATATAAATGTGATACATACATAAATAAATAAAATACATTTTATATAGGCTGTTATCTACTATGCCTTACCTACTCTCTGGATAAAATGGCAGAACCACACACAGACATATAAAAAGAACCCCCCCAAAACAAGATTTTATTTAACAAGCAGACTTACATAAAACCAAAATATATATTCAGTACTATAAAACTAAACAGATTATGCTGCTATTTCCAAGCAAAGCTCATTGACCAATTGAAAGTAAAACCTGGATTCAATGCAAGACAAAACAAACACAAAAGAATAGTCAAACTCCTTTTTGTGACCTGGATGCCGAAGAAGACATCCAGAAAAAACATGGAGGAACCACACCTTTTACAAGAATGTATGCTATCTTTTATACCTCCTATGTTGGTGCCCAGATATTATCTTTGTTACTCACTCTCTTGCTTAAATATCACCGTGTCCTTATTTCTAGTATATCTTGTACAAGCTCATATTACATAGCTGCAATAAGGATCACAAAACATAATTATTTTTCTGCCCTTATCATGCCCGCAGGATGCTGGCCAGTAGCCCTCTAAGGTAATCCAGATGCTTATGGGGGCTGAGGGACAAGATGAATGTCCAGGCCCCTGTGAAGAATATGTTAGGCATCTGATGGATAAAATCACTTGAACTCATCTGGAGTTGGACTCTTCCCTGGCAATTCCTAGAGAGCTGACTGAGGAAGTCTTGCCTATTATCTAGGAGGAGCCTATGAGTCTTGAGGAAATGGACATGATACTCAAGGATGTTAGCTTTGCCCATCCAAGTTGGGCAAGGCCTCGAAGGAAGTGACCAAGAGCTGAATTCAAGTGGTGGCTTAATTTATCCTTGAGTGATGGGATTGCCTTGCCTGTCTTGAAGGAGACAGTGGTAAGTCCCCTGATTGCTAGATCCCAAAACTGTTAACATGTCTCCTAGGTTAAAGTGAAGGTTGTAGAGAAGGAAGTGGTACAGCAACTTTAGAGGGCCCTGGAAAAAACAGATGACTCTTTTCAGTATGGCTTAACACCTGGGTACAACACTAATACAGCACTGAACATGTTTCTAGATGACCTTTGGTGAGACCAAGATAGGATGTGATTCTCTTGGTCCTCCTTGATTTCTCAGGAGCGTTTAACACCACCAATCATGGTAGCCTTCTGGGCTGCCTATGGGGGCTGGAAGTGGGGAGCACTGTACTGAACTGGTTCTCTTCCTTCTTCTGGAGTGGTTTCCAGTTGGTGTTGGTAGGTGGAAAGGGATTTAGCCTGAGGCCCATGCAATTCATGCCCTTGACATCAGCATGAGGCTGCTGGGTGAGATATCCATCAGCACAGATGGATGATCTATGAGATATTATCAGCATGCAGATGATACTGAGCTTTACATCCCATTCCCTAGATGAATAGGCAATGCTGCATAATTCCTGTCAGCATGCAGATGATACTGAGCTTTACATCCCATCCCCTAGATGAATAGGCAATGCTGCATAATTCCTGTCCTATCTATCGCCTGGAGGTTGTAAGGGTCTGGATGGAGAGGAACAGGCTTATGCTCAACCCTACAAAGAGAGAGCGGCTTTGGTTTCAAAGTCCTTCCAGTCTAAGGGATTTAGCATCTTGAATTCTTGATAGGTTTGCACTTTCCCAGGTGGCACACTTGGACTATTACTCCCGCTCAATGAACAGATGGCAGCCATGGCCATGAGGACCTTTGCACAAATCCATCTTGCACATCAATTACAACCTTTCCTGGATTGGGAGGTCCTCATAATCATTCATGGCTTAGTCGCCTCCAGTTTGGATTACTGCAATATGCTATCTTTGAAGATCACTTAGAAATTTCAACTGATCCAGAATGCAGTTGTATAAATAGCTATGGACATTCTACATTTTGCCCATGCAACATCCCTGATCTGTGGGCAGCACCCGACTACCAGAGAGCTTCCAGGTGCAAGGTGCAATTCATGGTATTGATTGTTACCAATGAAACCTTCATAGCTTAGGATCTGGTTACCTATGGGACTGCATTTCCCTTGACATTTTTGCCTCATCAATAAGATCTGGTAGAGTTGTAAAGCACTGTCACCTTTTCTGTAGCTACACCTGCCTGTGGAACAGCATTCCCTAAGGCCCGTATGGCCCCACCCATTGTGCTTTTGTGAAGTTCTTTTAACAGGTTTGAGGTGATCCACTCCCTGATAGCGTATCTTGGTTTTATGGCTGTGACTGAGTTTGGCTTATCCTTTCCCTGATGTGCTGAATATATTTCTACTCTCTTGGTTCTTTTATTATTTTTTTCTTTTGCTGTCTTTAAACACTAATGCATGAGCTGGACAGAGTTATTTCAGTTAACAAGACTGCATTTAAGCCAATCAATAAATCAATCGATCAATGATAGTCTATGGAGAGTCTGGCCTAAAACTCTGCTTTTTAAGGTTATTTTACATATACTAAGACACTGAATGTAGAAGGCACAGGAAATGGCCTTGAAGGACAGGGGAAGAGCTGCTACCAAGGCAACAGTCAGATAACTTGGGCTTGAGCCCGGCCAAGAAAATAACTTGAGAAAATGTCTCAGACAAGCCCCTCTCTAGTTCACATGAAGATAAAGTGAAGGAGGGGGGAAGCACATCCAGACTTGCAACATTCTATTATAGCTATTGCTATACAATAAAAGTCATCTAGACCTGTATATGGCACTGGTTTCTTAGTCTGGTCTACCTTATAGGGCTGACACAGGACTTTATTTATAATCTGAATATGTACTAACACACACAGATCAGCAAGAATTCCCTACTAGTCAACTATTTTGACTATTTTGGGCTACAGAGGCTGAGTTCACATCTTCTTTCTTTGTTTCCCCCAGCCAGATTTGGAATGACTTTGTATAGCTTAACAGGTAAGATCCAATATACGTATATTCAATAATTGGTTAGATCAAGTTAGCCAGGTCTCCTATATAGTTAGGTATCCATGTAAATATTAGCACAATGTAGTAATGTTGATGCACCTTTGTTTAGCTTTTAGTGAGTAGCCAACTGTTCCTGCTTGAGAAAAGTGGACTTTGTCAGTCATTTACTCCTTCACTTCCAAATTGCTCTCTACTTGGGGCTGTCTTTGAAGACTGTTCAGAAGTTTCCCAGATGCAAAATGAAGCTGACCAATTACCTGCAGCGCCTCAGTGTAACCATGAATTTGTAAAAGCTGTAACTGCTGTCAATGTGCCTCCAGACCAAACGAAAGTGCTGACAGTTATTTTAAATTCCTACAATTCAGGGTATCAAGTTATTTGAAGTATTCCCTGTGGTTACATGGACTCCTGAGATCTATTATGGTGTCCTAATCATAAACCTACTAGGAAGGTCAATCAGGATCAACTTTTCTTACTGGAATTTTTATTACTAAGAAACTCTTTTATAGGAATTAAGCCCTCAGCTATCTCACTGAAAACTGCTAAGAAAGGAAACAAGGAAGAAAGGAAACTTGGGAGGGCATTTGACAAGTATGGGACTCTTGCAAAGACAGTACATACACAAAAGGACAGAAGGGTTTTGGATACTTCCTATTCTTTACCATCAATTCTCTATTTTTTTTATTTTTACAAGATGGTTATCTTTTTTCATTACTAAATTTGCAAGCATTTTAGAATGGTAATACAGTATCTCCATGCCATAATCTTGTGTTAGAAACACCGCAAAAGAATCTTGTTTGCACTAATTTATTTGCTAGTATGTTACATCATAAATCACATGGGATTGTGCTTTAATCTTTCTGAAAGCAATCATAAAATGCTTATTATTCAAAATAAATAAAGCCTTCCAGTCCACAGGTACTAAACTGTTCAATGCTTGGTGTGAAGTAGTAATAGTAAGTTATGATTAGTCTGCAGCACATATTATACAATACTTCAGGCAGTTAAAAAAAATCATGCATAAGGATAACACCAATGATCCCTCTTGGTAATGTAGTAATAATTCCCACATTTCAGATCAGCTCATACAAGTAAAGGGCTTAAAGAAATTAATTTATAGGTGAGAGTATTTTTATACTGAAGTATAACAGTATTAAGCCTTTATTCTAGGTGATGTTGACTACTGCATTGCAAGAGATCTCAAGCCCTGATGGAAAATTTATCAGTGGAAGGTTTTTACATTTGGGAATTGTAGGAACATATTAAAGCATTATCCTAGATCTGACACTAAATTGCTATTGGCCTTTTAGGTACAATTTAAATAACTAGTTTTAATCTCTCAAACATGTAGTGTATCAGTCTGCACATATCACATGCAGACTTGATTTCTACTGCTGGCTGAAGCAGCAAGACAAACTAGGAGACTTCACTTTGTTTAGGATTGTGTGCACATCAATATCCCTGACTTGTTTCCCCCTAGTAAGCAGTCATAAACCCAAATGGTAAACAGGGATTCCTGATATGTTCAACTATTGCCCCAGGTAGAAGGAACCAAGAAGTAGTGACCCAACAGTGTGTACAAACTTATCTGCTGAATAATGATTTCATTCAGTTCACCCTATTTTATTTATATATTTATATTTAATAAATCTAAGGCCGCCCAACTCAAACAGCATGACTCCAGGTGCCATACAATAGAAAAACAAACAATAAACCAGAAAAAAATCTAAATAAAATAAGACAAACAGTATTGTTTGTCTTCCTATTATCTTCCCATTGCCAAGTAGCATATGCTGGAAGGTTCCCATTACCTTCCCATTATTCTTCCCATTATGAAGTAGCATATGCTGAATGAGCATTTTGCTCAAAAAAAAAAAAAAAAGGTAATGAGTGACTGGGCCAATCACATAATCTCAGTCCATCCTACCTCATAGGGTTGCTGTTTTGGCAGATATAAGAGAGTATAGAGTACTCTCTTGAAGGTTATGCAAGATGAGGAAACATACTTAATATCTAATATAATTGCATAAGCTTTTCACTTCTCATTATGAAGCAGTTTATCTTCTTTGATAAACAGAAAGCCCTTTGAATGGGGAAATAGCAGAACCAGTTACTGAAAGATTAAACAGTTGAAGATGGCTTGTTTCCCAAGCACAATCTGGTAAACTGTAATCAGCAATACCACCAAAGAAGGAATCTTAATCATTATGCTCTTCACAAGCTGCAGTGTGATGGTTTCAATTGCTCTCTACTTAGGGACTCTAAGGGTTAACACAGAATGGAGAATTTGGGGATCATTTATAAACACAAGGAAAAATTAATATAGCTATTAGAGTGGTTCAAATGCACTCTTACTGTGTTTTATCCATAAATCCCAAATATTAGAGGTTTGATCTGAATGAACACCAAGGATTCTAGCTGCTAGATCATCATCTATGAAAAATGTTACATAAATAGATGGCTTGTGTTTACTATTCAGTTAACAGGTAACCAATGTTTGGCTAGTCATGCTCTGTCTTCACCTCAAAATATTCTTTGGATCATTGCTTGCATTCTTTTAATTGTACAAAGCAGACAGTATTATTGCTTGTATCATACAGCCTAGAATATATAAGATGTGTGAAGTTTTTCCAAAGCTGTGCCTATATTTTAGATGCCCCAACAATGGAGCTGATTTATTATCATTGAGGAGTGCTAAATCTCTTCCATTTTGCTTAATTTCTCTTGCTGCTTTAGGGCAATATTGAAACTGCAGCATTTCAAAAAAGCATTCCAGTGTCATCTAATGTATAAGATTGTTTTTATATATATCCAATACTGTGGTGGAAGGAAATCATTAAGTTTTGGGAGAAATACAAAGCTACTAATACTTAAGTACAAAATTAGAGGAGCTTCCTTTTTACATACTAGTGGAACCTTGCCAAACCTATGTGCCTACAAGAATGTTAGTTAGACAACAAACTAAACAAGTGGGTGCAGCAGGTCATCTTTAATCTATGGCAGCTTTTTTGCAGCCTTCAGAGTACTTTGAAAGTACCAATACCCTGAAAAACACAGGCTTGACTTCCCACTGGTTTTTGATGAACAAGAAAAACAAAACAGGTACACAAATGTGTAGGAAAAGCTTAACATAACTTAAAAAAAAGCAAACAACATATATTTTGTTTTTTCTGTTAATTAGTATTTGTATGTTACTAGTTTAAAAAGCATGCACAACATACAAATAATTAACTCCATGGTAGCCGTATACTACATACATATATTCAATAGAAAAAGTATAAACAGCAGTAACATATGCCATAACAGTGTGGTGCAGTGGTTAAAATGTTGAACTAGAATCTGGAAGACCCAGGTTCAACTTCATTCTCAGCCATACATTACTGGGTGATTTTGGGCCACTCAAAATCTCTCAGCCCAAACTAACCCACAGAATTGTTGCTATGGGAAACCCTGTGAGGACGATATGCTGACCTGAACTCCTGGAAGAAATGTGGGATAGAAATATAATAAGGAAATGCTTGTTATGACATATCATCATTGTTTATGCTTTTTATATTGCTCATTAAAGATGAGTTTTCACAAATGCTGAATCAAAATGGATTGTAAACTTTAGGGGGCGAAGAAGCTGGCAGTTGACCCTTCCAAAAATGTGCCACAAATCAAGCATGAATATTATACTCTTATCAATTCTAAAGTTTATCTTTTTATGCAGATTAGTCTGTTGGATACTAGTTTGAAAAGTAATGAATTTGCAGTTGCAGGACTATATCATAATGAAGTCTCCAAGTCCTCTTGCAGCTGCCCAGATATAATTCAAGCTTGTCTCCAAGAATATAGATAACTAGAGAACCAGTGTTGATAATACAGCTTTTCCTGCCTTGATTCAATATTTGCCAAATGCAATGGAGGTGCCTAGATGAACTGTGTCTGCCATTACATTTCACAACACCCCAACATTCTTAAGAGTTGCTAATCTGCACTGCATTCAGAACTGATTTACAAGGCTCTCATAAATTTATCAATTTATTCCATCATTCAGTTGGGGGTGGGGAGTGTCAATAATTGTACACATGAGAAAAATTACTTTGATAGAAAACCTGTGTAACAAAACTGTAGGCTTGAGTTTGAAAGCAACATTGAATCAATTCCATGAACAGTGTGCCAAAAGCAGCTCTTCATAAACCTCAGGTATTTTACATATTTATTAGCTATTATTTATATGCTACTGACTTGAGCAACATTAGGTGTCTCACAAGATGCAAGAGTAACACATCTATAAAAGCAGGATCACATTAAAATCTTTAAAATCATATATTTTAACCAACTTCTGAAAGAATAAAACGACAGGAGCTAACATGACCTCAGGAGGACAGCTGTTATAAAGTGAGGGGGCTGCCACTAAGAATGTCATTCTCTGGGTCCTGACACCACTTCCCTAGAGGTAGGCACTCACAGCATCCTTTTTTGTCTAGACTGTCCAGAGCAGGCAGATTCTGGAGAAGATAATCCCGAAGATAAGCGTTTTTTCTTTATCTTTGTAAGGGTTCTTTAGCAAACCTGTTTTTTAAGCATTTGTTTTATGTAAAACATTCCTGATACTGTTTTTCTAAGCATTTCTACAAAGTCCATGCATCCCCATTCATACATGTGTACTGTCTGGAAGCATTCTGATGGGCGAATATATCTTCCCTACACTAGTGCTGACTGTACTGAAGGAAACTGTACAGAAGTGAGAGTTACAATGTGGAAGACATTTGCAGCAAAGGAAGAGTAAGTATTTCTTGAATTGAGGTTGATTCCTGGTGACTATACAGATATTTCCATAGAGTTTTCTTAGCCATAATGAAATGGTTTGCCGTTAGTTTTGTTCAGAATGTTTTTTTAACCCCAGCCTGCAGCTCTGATATTTTCTAGTTTCTACTATCCAAGTACTAACCAGCTCTGATACTATTTAAGTGTTTGTTTTTTTTAATCTGCACTTGCTGACAGTTTGGGCTGGATCCAAGCAAAGAAAACATTTTTCTTATACAAAAAAAAAATTGTAATACCACAACATGCACCAATGGTCATTAGCTCAGACAGAGAACTAAGTACAGACACCATACTAATGGCTATCAGGTATAATTGAACCCTAGTTCTAATTAACTGATGCCAAAAGCAAGCATGAGAACTGTGTTAAAACTCCTAGATTGCTATACCAGCATATCCTCAAGCCCTTTGGAGAATCTGACAGGGAAAGCCTAGACAGATTTTTGGACTAATCGAATAATATGTTCTTAAAAGCATTCACAGAAAATAAGAAATGTAACTTGGGTAATTGATAGGTCAAATATGCAAATTATACTTAATGTTGTCCCTACTCCTTGCCTGGTAAGTTTTGTGTAGTTTTTTTTTTTTTTTAATAAAGAATGTAAGAGCAGCTATGCTGTTTCTCTTGACAAATACAGAAAATGACATATAAAATAAAAACACCTGTATTCACACAGACATTTGCCTGCTAAGTTAAATGCCAAAACAAATTATTAATAGTTTAGTACCTAATATATTGTGCAAAACATCATAACTAGACAAAAGCCTTATATCTATTTCTAATCCCCACTGTAGATCTACTTACCAAATCCCTGTGTAACACCCAGTTAGCATGTAGGTAATGAATGCCATCTAGGATCTGATATAATAGAGATTTCACCATTCCCCGAGGTAACTGAACTGGCTTCTTGTTTGCCTTAGAAGCTCTGTGAAATTTTATTATGTGCTAAAAAACAAACATGATTAATAAGCATGAGTGGAAACATTTTGATACAATGTTCATTACAGCCAAAATTTCCACTGTATTCATTACTGAGTTAGCATTTCTGAGATTAGAACAAGAATTATGTATATCACTTTGTAAGCATTAACCATCTCCCTTTTGATTTAATATTGTACTTAATAGCTAAATTTCGATCTTAAATTTGCTTTATCTCTAGTACATTACAGACTACAAACCTTTCCAAAACGATCTTTCAAAGAATTGTTTCTAAATTTGTATTTTCTTATTCACATCTAGAAGACTTGAATATAACTATATAACAGGAAAACAAGAACTACATCAAAAAGGCTAGATTGAGATAATTTACTTCATAAGCAGATTTATGTTTAATGTTTTTAATAATAGCATAAATCTATTTTTTAATTAATTTACAACCATTTCTCTATCTGAAGATAGAGGATATTGTTATGGCCCTGTAATGTACCTGATGAGGCACTTTTGCCTTCTGCAGCATGTCTAACAGTCTGAAACATTTAAAATTAAACATTCTATCGCCCCCCCCCTTCCCTCCCTCCCACAAATGAACTGCCATTTATTTTATCCAACTTGTGTTAATTTAAGGAGGAAAAAATATTTTCTTATCTGCCACAATGCCAAGAAGTGTCTATGAAAAACGTCTTGTGAAATCTTTATGTATCTTACAGAAAAATACTTGGGGCAATGGGGGAAGTTGTACTGGACTTCTAGCCACTTTGAAAACTGGACCCAATCCAAACTTATTTATTAAGAATCATACTCTTTCCAACATTTTTATCCCCAACCTTTATAGTATTTAAGGGCCCAGCATTTGTCATCGAAAAGTATAGGAAAAAGCTCATGAGAACAGTTTCATGCTGAAATTTAAGAATTATATTTTTCAAGTCTCATCAGAGCTGTCCATAACAGGGGGTGCAACTGCAGATTCAGGCTTTGCCATTTTGTAGGCGGTATAACACTGATGAATATACAAAGGAACGGGGCTTCAATCTGTAGTTGCCATTTTATCGACTAGCCAACAAGCTTTCTTACCCAAAGGTCATGTTCCGCATAGTCAAAGAGAAGCCATACTTTTCTGTCAGCGTGAGACAGAAACACCTTTTGCAGAGAAATTACATTTGGATGCTTGAGTTCCCGCAACAGCTGCAAAACAAATACCATCCACTAGAAAATTGCACAAACCAAAGATACAAACTGACAACTCTTTTTATAACTTTAAAACAAGTAAGCTTGTTTTTCAGGCTTAATCTAAAAGTTTTTAATCCACAAAGGGGGAAAAAAAGCAGCATGGGATTCCTTTTAATTAAGGAATTCCTACCAGGTTTTTAAATTGGACTACAACTAGGTCAAACATACCTCCCTTAGGATGCAGATGGCACTATTTAAATTAAGCTGAAGGGAACTTCCACAATTTAAAAAATGATGTAACTTTAATCCGAAACTAACGGCATGTAGGTAAACCGAATACACTATCACAAGTCATGGTTTACACTTATTCTTTTGTTCAATTGTCAATATTTATCTCTACATCTGACAAACCGATTTGTTTCTTATAAAAATGGGCTTACAAAAATAGTGACTTTAAGCTAAAATAAGATTACCACTGGATGCTTCATAGCTGAAAGGTGAGGGGTAGCCCATGCTTAAAAGGTCTCTTAAAAAGTAACCCTATAAAGAGAATACTGATGATTTTTCATACATATTATTTCCAAATAGTGGCAACACAGTGATCTGAACAGGAGTCTCAAAATAGCCCTATATGATTTATACACTAAAAGCCGATCCTCCACTTGTTCTTTGTTCAGTAGTAAAGACATATTCACAGATTAGCTCTGTCTGTTTACCTGTTTTCCTTGGTTTGGTTTTGTTATGTAACTAAGGCAAAACAGTGTGGGACAATTTTCAAACAGAAAATTGCATGAGAGAATAATACTCCTTCTATTACAGTCCTGAACCTGTTCATAACCCCTAACTACTACTCAAAATAAATTTAAGGAAACAGAGTTGCAATGATAACGTTCCACCATAAGAAATAGTTTGATTTTAAACATGTAGATGAAGAGGTTTTTCACACATACAGCTTTACTGCTTTTAATCCAAGCAAAGGTACCATAAATTAGCTAATCTGTCTTTGTTTGCCCTGTCTAACACAGCTGGTTCCAACATTCACCATCTATTTACATAAATGTCTTGATATTGAACTGTAAAATCACTTTTTCTACTAAACTGATCTTGAGAATCTCTTAGATACAACAACTGACCATTGTGGTTTAATGGCAATCTACCAATTGCTATAGTTTGCTGCTGCTCCTGAGCTAGAAACAGCATGATGATCTACTTTAAACAGACACTTTTCCAATCCTGGCCAAAAACATTTATGGGTTGAAGTGCAAGATATACAGTATCAACAGCAACTTAAATTACTAAAATAAAGTTTAAATGAACATTAGTTTAGAACTGAAGTTACTTACAGCTATTTCTCTGCATGCAGACATAGAAATTCCAGTACCTTCTATTTGCTTCAGAGCATAATCTTTATCATCTTTCCTACAATAGGGAAGAAAAAGTAATACAAAACTGCATTATAAATTCAAAAGAATCCTTACAAGCAATATTTAGGACTGTACACTCAATTAAATGTTTGAAAAAAAGATGAATGCTAGGTAGGTTCAACCAAAATATAATTCATGTAATACATAGCCAACCATGTAGCTGGCTGGATTAGAGCATGACCTTTATACAGCACATTTATTTTATTTGCTATGCTTAAATGTAAGTTGAACACAACTGAATCTTTGAGTGTAAGTTGAGAGTAAGTCGACATTTGAGTACAAATCTCATGCAATAAACATCTTGAAAAATTTTTTTAAAAGTGCTATCACCAACTAGAAATAAAAATATAAGGTATGGAATCCAACCTGCTAGACAAAAGATATTACCAAATATATATATTTCTGCAATTTCTTTATATAAAACAATTTATCTTCCAAATAAATAAGAAATGAATATATCATCAGATGGGCTAAAATGTAAACTTAAATATTTAACATGAATGCATAAGACTATACAACCTAACTTCCCATTCCAGAATACAAGTGATCTATCCAAAACTGCCTTAATTGAATGACTTAGAAATAAAAGCAAAATTATAGATGAACGATTAATTTTAAAAACTCAGGTATAAAAATTATCTTAGCAAAGCAAATTTATTTTTCCCACTGTAGCATACAACTTTTAAAAAGTACAGTGGTTTAGCTTGACATAACGTGACATAACTAACGCTGTTGCATTTCAGCACCAAGGGCAGGGAATGCAATCTAAAGCAAATTATCCATCCATTTTTGGGAATTTATATTAAAGATACCAAATCCATTCCTATGTGTTTTCTACATATATATGTATCAGTCTGATCCTAGAAATATTAAATCTGATAACAGCACTGATACTTTCTAACACTAGAAAGATGAATAGAGGGCTATTAGCTAGTGTTGAGGTTCCCATCTTCCCATAATTAATCTCAAAAACAATTTTGGCCACTGACCGTAAGAAAAAAAAATTAAGCAGAAATGTTTAGAAAATAATTGGTAACATTCAACAATAGGTAACTGCTTTGAGACATCTCACTGACTTCCTCTCTTTACTGCAGCAATCTATGTCCTTCTCATAAATCTGCTGGAGGATTAGGAGATCCTCCATAGCACATTTTGACAGATATAGAAAAAATGACAAAAATAATTTCCTTCCCCATTCCACTGACATAAGTTTTCCTTTAGCAGAAGGTTGGGTGTACATGAATAAACTCAGTCTGAATTGTAGTAAAATGGAAGTACTCTAGTATTGGGAATCTCTTCTGAGTAAGGTTGTACCCTCTCTAAAGAAATAAGTACAAGTAGTCCTTGAGTTACAAAGATAATTGGGACCGGAATTTCCATCGCTAAGCGATGTGGTTGTAAAGCATGATGTCATGTGACTGCATCACTTAGCAATGGCAATCCCAGCAGTTCCCGTTGCCATCATTAACTGAATCCCACTAGTCATTAGGCAAGGACCCACCCTGATCCAAGCCATTCCTGGCCTGGTTCCTCCCAGCCCCGAGTCTCAGTAAGGTAAGGGACTGCCTCGTCTTCCTCCTCTTCAACTCCCTGACCCACCTATCTCCCCCCCCACCACAATCTCTGGCCTTTTGATGGTCCTGCACAGCAGCACCCTTTGGCAGCAGTGCTGGGGCTGAAGTAGAGGCTCAGCCTTTAGCAGTCTCAGCCAGCCACCACTGCCCCCAGGTGCTGCCAAGGAGCACCACCTCAAGTCCCACACAACGGCCAGTCACCCCAGCACCAAGCCCCAGCCACCCTGCACTCCGCAGGCCTTGCCACGCCCATCTGACCTTCACTATCTTCCTCCCACTGCTGACAAGACACACCTGGCCTGAGGCCACTCATGCTGTTCTCCAAATTGCACACAACATTTTCATGACGCTTTGGAAAGTCTTCAGAAAGCTTCTGAGGCCTTCCAAAGCATCGAGAGAAGGCCGCACCCACCGTTCTCCAAATTGTATGTGCTATTCTCAGACTGCATAGTTAATTATCTTGGTTGTGTCATTTAGGATTGAAAGTTCACCAGGAAATCAATCTAAATCACATCATTGGGATAGGGAACTGGATGATTGGGAGCAAGCTATTAAAATCTCTAAACAAATAATGTGAATTGCTATCACAAATCTGCATGTATTACATGGGTAATCATCTGATGAAATGAATTGTAGCTCACAAAAAACTTATGTCTTTTAAGTAAGCAAGAAGCAGGATTTTGGGTGCCATATACTTCTTATGATCAACCTATAAAATCCTGCTCAAATTAATGGAGCACTAAGATTAACCAACGGGTTCCAGAGTAGTGTGTCATGACCAATCCAGCCTGCAAAGTAACCACGAGTTTCCAATTGCAGACTAAAGGGCAAGATTTTATGTGCAATAAAATCTACTTCTTTTCTTCTTATCTAAATGTTGCTGTAGTCTTAGGCTCCCTGAAGCTGGGAGGGGATCTTCTTTTTGCATAACATCTTAAATTCTCTCCCCTTTGTTAAATACTCAGTAGAGAATGAGAAGGGGGATGCGGTGGCACAGCGGCTTAATGACGCTGAAAGTTGCCGGCCAGAAATGGTCGACGCTTCAGTGGTTCGAGTCCAGCCTTCGTGTTAGCAGGGTGAGCTCCTGTTTCCTCCCCAGTTCCTGTCAACCCAACAGTTCGAAAACTCACGTGAGTAGATAAATGGGTACTCTCACTCCGGTGGGAGGAAAAATGCTGGTGGCGCCTTGCAAAAAAGGAGTCGGGAGCAGTTGCCGGTAAGCGTGAAAAACCGCATGCACCCGAAAAGGGCGCGAAGCAACGGAAACCCCGCCTTCTGCGCTCACCAGCTGGGCTCTGCTCTAGGAAGGAGGCTCTGGCAAACCACTTCCGAAACAATTGCCTTGAAAACTGCAAGGACTCGTCCAAGCAGTCACTGCAGAGTCGGTAACGACTGAGCGCAGAAAAAAAAAAAAGAGAATGAGAGCCATTTAGAGTAATTAACAACTGTTATCCACTGAGTGCTATTCTGTCTGCAGAGTTTTCTTTCCCTGGCTTGTTACAAAGTGTAATCCTAGTGGAAGTCTATTACAAATTATTGGAGCCCTTACCAAAGCTCTTAGCCACAACATCCCTCTTCTAGTACACAGTAGAACAAAACAACTCTGGTCTAATTATTGACTCAGGCTCACAGGTACCTGAGCCACCAGCAGATCTTTCAACATCATTTTGTATTAGCATCTTTCTTGAATCCCCAACCAATGTAATTACTGGCAATTAAAAGAGGTAGGGGCAAAATAAGGAAGGTCCAAAATAATTGAACAGCAGCATTCTCCTTACAAAGCAAGGGTGGAAGAAGGTCTTGGGTAACCCAGCCAACTGGATGCTACAATAATCCTAGTGTGACATCATGAGGGCATGAAACAAG
The DNA here is from genome assembly GCF_059951505.1 of Python bivittatus. Classification (NCBI taxonomy): domain Eukaryota; kingdom Metazoa; phylum Chordata; class Lepidosauria; order Squamata; family Pythonidae; genus Python; species Python bivittatus. Next base: position 21,498,459 of record NW_028277056.1, on the reverse strand, counting down.
AGCTTGGCTATCTCAATAGCGAGGAAGCAACAGATTCTGCAAAAATTCATTTCCTTCCAGAAACCACTGAATCTCCCCTGGAATGCTATATTCCAAAAGGGGAATAGAATATTCTGGAGTTCTTGGGAATGGAACTCCCATTCCTGAATTGGTGATTTTGCATATCTCTAGTTTTTTTAACTTGTATAAAATAGATTTTAAAATTGTATAAGCCATCTGGAGAGGCACAGTGTAAAAGGCAATGTAAAAATATTTTACATGAATAAGTTTCATCTATATGGTTAAAAAAAAAAAGTATGCAAGATGGACAAAACAGATGCAAGTCATGGTGCAAGCAAGAAATAGCAGTAAATGTAATTACCCGGATTTGGAGCACTGCTTAATAAATAGTGACTAAGGCTGTAGAAATAAAGGGAAGATATTCTGGCTTCATCCATTGCCAGAGAATGAAGGGTGATGTGGTTATTGCCTGATAGCTCAGAGGCTAAACATCTTAAAGTCAGTTAGTTTTATTTTATTTATTTATATATCAAATTTGTCACCACTCATCTTGTTAAAAACAACTCTGGGCGGTTTACAGAGAAGCTAAAATCAATTAAAAATACAATATAGAATGATCCTGAATAAATAATAAATATAGTCCAAGAATTGATGTTAATTGGCAAGTAGCTCAGGGAGTGTCATCAGGGCACCAGCCATCCCCAGGATTGGGTAAGATTCTTGTTGCCCCATACAAGCTGGCAGAGCCAGGTCTTTAGTCCTTTCTGGAAGACCAGGAAGGTAGGGGCCCGCTGCACCTCTGGGGGGAGAATATTCCAAAGGGCAGGGGCAACAGCAGAGAAGGCTTTCGTCCGGGGCCCCACCAGCCAACATTCAGTTACAAGTCACTCCAATTCTAGGAGACCTCTCTGCACCCCTGCTATACTTTTCAGATTTCAGGATTAAGCCTTCCCCTCAATCTCACAATGTGAGGGTAATTCTACAGTTTTTTCGTCACTTAGTCCTTGGGAGCACAAACCTTCAGATACAGCCATAGGCATTTTCAGAATTGTGTCTTGCATAGTGGTGAAGTCTCAATGAAACTTGGCTTTGCCACCCTTCATAAATAAAGCCTGAGTTTACTACTGTGTTTTGCTAGGATAACAGTGAATACTCTAACCAATATACCTGTCATATACTATACACATCCTAACATGTTTTGTCTTATCACTGCAATCTATACTATACTTCAGTGTAACCTGGAATGACCAGAGAGTGCTCCTGCATTAGCTCATTCCTCTCAGCCTCCAACCCAGGACCCTAGCAAGCTTTAGCTATACCTCCTTGGCTCATCACAGTATAAAGGAGGGCATCACAGCATGAACAAGATAAAGTTGGTTCTTTATGTAGTAGAGAAAATAAACATAATGAACAAAATGGAGGTTGCACCCTTTTCCTCCCTGTCTTTTACAGATGACCAAGGTCAAAGCCAGCTCATCTATTTGCCTAATCGTATCAGCCCCAAACTGACCCTTCCTTACCCCACACAAAGCCCCCCTGCAATCCCATCTAAACCAAAGAATAGAAGCCTCCTCACCAGTTCACAGTACAGCCCAAGGGCAACCTTTACAAGAAAACTGAAACATAGAGAAACCCTAACCCTCCCACCCTCCACTGATGACCTCAACATTCCATCTCCTTGGACTTCCTCACAAGGACCTAGCTAGCTTCCCCAAACTGGCCAAGAAATCAGATTCCTAGGATTTTCCACCTTGTAGCCCTCAACTTCCTTAAAAATCTTTGCTTATCCATTGTTCAGGGTCCCTCTTTCTTGTAAAGCAGGCACCCAACAGATTGTTGCAATAAACATGGTTATTCTCCACAGTGTTGTGCTCCTTCTTCAGACCAATTCCATGACATATACATCATCTACATCATCTACAAAGATAGCCCTGCATGGAAATTAGTTCTCCACTCCCTAACAAAAAGAACATTCCTCTCTAACTTAGAATGGCCCTGGTATTACATCTCTCAAGAAAGGCATCTCAAGAAGGCTGAGACTAACCTGATTCCATAACAGTGACAAGAGAATTAAAAACTGCACAAAATTTACTTTGCTATCCTCTCTCAGCAAGACCACTTTTAAGAACATTGTAGCAAAGAGCTAATATCCATATGAGTTATTTTTGCTTCCACTATAATACTTTTCACTTATACGTCATAAATTTTAGATTGTAAGTCTGAAAGCAAATATTTTCTTATTATTAATCTTCCTGGGACCTATGCTTATTTTGGCTAAAGAGGAAATTTAATCTGAATGCAGGCTGTTGTATAGTCTACAGACCTTGTTCATTTAATTCTATTTTTAAAATTCATCCATTTAAGTCAGCATTCCTAAATTTAAAAAAAAATCACATTTTGTTAATATTTGACATGCTCATTTTTTCCCTATTTACTGCAGCAACTTTCAACTTTGAATTTAATTCCCTTTTTTAAAAAATGCTTTACATTATTGTTAAGTCTAAGAAAGATGAAAATGAATTATTATATTTTAAGTAAATAATTCAGGACACTGCATTTGCATGGAAGTGCTAGTACAATAAGAAAAGTCTGGAAAAAGGTAGAGCACGGGGGGAAGAATTGATAGGTTGTCACATATCCAGCTATAGTGAGATAATCCTACATTAAAAACAAAAACAACAACAAAAAACACATTTCAAAGGAATTGCAGCTGATACAAAGGAAAAATGGAAAAACCTGCCTTATTTTTACTGTATTGGCATCCATGTAGATCATGGAAGCTCAACTCAGAAAAATTAAATATTATATTTAACTGGTATCCCATTGACCAAAGGCTCTTGAAAACTTGTGCTTCACACATTGTGTGATGATAGTTTATTGGATAAACCTTAATTTATTATTTCAATTTATATGGCCACTTATCTCACCATGGTGACTCTGGGCGGCTAAGAATATTTAAGAATATAATAACGTAACATAAAGCAGAACCAAGAGCCAAGGTAAAAAAAAATCCACCAGAAACTGAACAAGAAGTTCATGGACTCTGATTGCCAGAGTTAACATTATATATTAAGTCACAAACAAACAACACTTTGGCTTGGTTCACACATTATACAAAACCATTGGAACTGATTTTTAGTAATTCCCCTTCTGAAATCCTGCATTGAAGTATTGGCTGGCCTTTTGGAGCAGTCAGTTAATAATATAAAGGAAGTTTCCAAAATTGCTTCTCACCAAATTCACTTATGGGAACCTTTATTGGAGCAAGTGGGCATAATTACCTAATTCAGTCAATTATTAGATTTATGATGATTCCTTTCTAGCACGGTAGGAAATTTAAATCACTAAAAGCCTCACTCACAAATTATGCATCACTCAGAAATTATGAAATTATCTTTTAGAGCCAAAATCAATCCCTAGTTTCTTTGTTGTTTTGAAAAGAAATTAATATACATATATTTAAACTGGCAATTTTAATTGTCAGTAGTATGTTTTAAAATATATATTCACATATTGCTGAACAATCTGAAGAATAATTTCTCCTGCCTAGCATTAAGCTGCACAATACTTCGCAAATTTTGTTCACTGCCACCTTACTTACTTCCAATCAAAATTCAGCCAAATATATTCCCAAGCATTTTGTGTATATGTGTGCCTTCAAGTCACTGTTGACTCCTGGCGACTGCCTGGATTAGTCTCTGCAGTTTTCTTGGCAAGATTTCAGAAGTGGTTTGCCATTACCTTCTTTTTAGGGCTGAAAGAGAATGGCCCAAGGTCATCCAGCTGGCTTTGTGCCTAAGGTGGGACTAGAACTCATGGTCTCCTGGTTTCTAGCCCAGTGCAAAATTTAGCCAAACAGGTTCCCAAGCATATTTAATAATGTGTAAAGATCACTGTAGTCTTTACATTTTCTCTTGCTACCTTTATATGTGAGAACAATAATAGCATTTTTTAATCACCACGCATAAATTCAGCCTTTACATATGTTAAACAAGTCACAGAGTCAGATCATAAGCTAACTTTAGCCATATTTTAATATTTATCCAGTTTACAGCTTACACCTGCAGCCTAACCATTTTTTTAACATTCACTGCATTTGTGACTTTCTTGTCATCCATTTTTCTTGAACAATAACATTTATAGTATTCCTTTCAATTTAATGTTTGATATATCACTATTATTTTCATTCAAATCTCTAAAATAGTCCTTTAGTATTTCCTCACATCAGTATCATTGTAAATCATAACATCTCTTATTTTTAATTTGATTCATTCAGATTGTGGATCTTGGTTTAGCTCTGTTCACCCATTGTCAAAACAATTGTTTATTTCCATCAACACTGCTCAGCATTTTCCTTTCCTCTTTTAATCTTAACCATTTCTTGCTCTCTTTGATTATATTCTTTGCAACTGTATCTTATTTCTGTCTATATTATACATTATCTTCTAATCATTATTTTTGCAGCAATTTTTATCTTACCCACATTTTTTCCTCCAAAACCACTTTCAATTCTCCCTTCTACCAAGCATCCTTTTACATACTTTCCATTAGTAAAACTCCACACTTTTTTCTGGCAGTCAGTAACATAATTCTTTCCACTTTATGCCAAGCAATTTTCACATCATCATTTATGTTCAAATACCATTCATTCCGTTGGGAGATTAATCTGTCCTCTAATACTGTTTCATACAGAACTCATACTTATTTCTTTTTGCAATTGTTCTGTTTGTGCTTGAACCCCCCCCCCCCACTTCTTTCATGTTCATTTCTCTCAAGATCCACTCTTGGCACTACCAAAAAATGCTTGATCCCATCTTCAGAATCTCTCATCCCCCTTGCAGCCTTCACTTATTCTCTCAGCCTTCTATCATAAATAATCATTTATTTGTAATATTTATAGGCTATTCTACATCAGATGCTGTCAGAACTTGCAATAAAATAAAAATGTGCACACAAAGACAAAAGGAAATGCATAAATCCATAATTCATCATAATCAATTATGCTTTTCAAATTATATTCATTCCTTTACACATACTCTCTCTCTCTATACATACATACATACATACATACATACATACATACATATGTAGTAAAGGAATGAATATTTTATATATAAAAACAGATTTATTCTTAAACTATATCTTCAAAACAGATCTTTTACTAAATAGATGCTCATTAAAAAGTCTCAATTCTCACTTGTTCCTGGATCTCTGAATAGCCCAACACCTTTTTCTGTATTCTCTCATCTCATTTCCATACATCCATTCATGTTGCCTATTGAATATTTTATTTTACCAAATTATGTTTAGTCAGAATGTTGTACATTTCCCCCCAGAAGTTAACCTCTGGTTCTTACATTATCATTCACTAGAACTTAACAACCTATGGATTCCTATGTTTGTACACACTCATAAAACGTAAATGGTACTAATTCATTTTTTTACATTTAATCCTTTCATTCCTAATTAAATCTACACTTTTACTTTTTTGGATGTATTTGTGAACTCCAATCCACAAGATCAGAACTTTGTCATTGAGATCAACTACATCCTTCCCCTTTCTTTTAGTTTCAGATACATAACTTATCTAATTTCTTTCAATTTATTCATTAATTCAGGGTCTTTACCATTTACTCCTATTATATTTCAAGTCACAATCTTTCATATGCCATGTCTATCACTAGCTAAGTCCACAGATATTGACTTTTGCAACCAAACAGGTTTTGGTCAATTGAGGCTTTCATATAATACTTTTAAGAAATAGTGAAAAGGTATAGATCAGATTACTACTCTTGGCCACAACTGCACCGGCTATTTTCCCTGCTAAAAGTAAGGATAGTACGAACCAATTTGGGCAATTTTAACCACAAGTATAACCAAAACTCAAATTTAGTTCATGCAAGCTCATGCTATTGTATAAAAGCTAGGATCCTTATAGACTATCTTGCAAGCTAACATCCTGTTGCCACCATTTTACCAACTACAATATATTGTATTAACAAAAGTTGGAGGCTGCTGATTCTTTTTAAAAACTATGTCACTTGGTAAAATAACACTTAACTTCAACTACCATTTCAAACATATGAAAGCTGAATAATAATTCGCATTAAAAAATCACACCTCTGTGGTAGAAGAATGTGTGGCCAGGATGGAATTTTACAGTACAATTTTACAGATACAATATCATATCTTAAATTAAAAAGCGAGAATCAAATACAACTTGCCCAAAACTGGTACAATAGTTTTCAAAATTCTGGCCATTATATTCAGCAGGGAGCTTTTTAAAAAAAACATTGCACAAGAGAATATATATATATATATATATATATATATATATATACACACACACACACACACACACACACACACACACACACACATATACTGGCTGTTAACTGAAGGCCTGAACTTATTAGAATGTTATGTATAGTATAAGATGAAGAGTGCTAGAAACACAACAAATAAAACCACAATTACTAATCATACCACTATGAACACAAGAACGAAGGATAAGAGACAAGAGGCATTGTTAACATAAAAGCCAGAGACACTACTATAAGAAGAAATGTGTGAAGAGAGGGTATGTTCTGGAAGTTATCTACTACCTCATTTTAGTAATATATTTTCATCCCAGTGTCCAACTGTTTATCTATACTTGCAAACAGAAAAGCAATTATAAAGCATAATAGTGGTAGAGCAAGGGGAAGAGACTTAATCGGTTGATGATAATTATGTCAGTAATTAAATCCAACACTAAATAATGTTGGATTACAACCAAGAGCATGGAAAGAGCTTTGCAAAAAGCTAGTTGGGGAGAAGAGCAAAATATTAAGAAAAGTAATTATAGGCAAGAAAAATAAGACATACAGATGTAACAGACTTAGGACAGCGGAGACAGGCATGTTTCCATGTGGGGAAAGGCATAACTTAGTCCCCAAGCATGTGTTTTACATGCACAAACACCCAGCTTTGTAAAGAATCAGGCAGCAGATGACGAAAGACTTGTGTTTGCCTGATATTCTGGAGAACTGCTACTAGTTAGAGTCATGAACAATGCAGGACTAGGTGCACAAAGCAGTGCAATCCAGGATAAGAAACCTCTCTCTGCTTCCTAAATGCAAAGAAGGGTCTTTTCCCAATGTACTACCCCCCCCCCCCCGCCGAAGCTGCAATCAAATCTATCTAGGGAATGAGAAAGATTAAGGGTTAACTGCTGCACAAGCTTTTTCATACTCTGATGTCTCACGCCCGTTAGCCTTAAAGGCATTACAAAAGCAAGCACAAGGAAGAGGTTGCTGTCAGACCCTGATCAGAGCTCCACAGGAAAAAGCTCTCTCTCCCAAAGGCCAGAGCGCAAGAGAAAGTTACGGTGTACCCGTCGATGCCCAGGAACATACCTCCGGAGAGGACCATAGCGAAGCAGACTGCGTGGCAGACGGAAAAGCCCTCAAGAGTGGCTCCAGGGCAGAGAAAAAACAGCACCGACACCAAATGCTGAAGGGAGAAAGAGAACGACGAGGAGGAGAAAAGAGAGAGAGGCACTGCGGCAGCCTTCTCTAACTTGGCGACCTCCAGCCGTGTCGGATTACAGCCCTCGCAGTTCCTAGGCAGCCTGCCCAACGGAGAGTGATGGGAGCTGTAGTCTGACACATCTGGGGGGCACCAGGTTGGGGAAAAGCGGCGTCCGAAAGACACGGGGAAGGGTGGCGGAGAGCGCCCGGCCCAACCTTCACAAGCGCCCGACTCACTCACCCGTCCTTCCGCTTGGCCTTGTAGACGTGCCCGTAGGTCCCCCTCCCCACCTTGCAGCCCTCGTACTCGAAGAGGTCTTCCACGCGTTCTCGCTCCCCGGTCAGCTTCACCTTGAAGTCATAGTCCATCTTCATTCAGCGCCCGGGCTCGCCGCCACCTCCGCCTCCTCAGACGGCACCCCACCCTGCGAAGCCCCCGCCCGCCACCGCCGCCGCCGCAGGCACCAGGGAGGAGGAGGAGGCCCCGCCGCCGCCGCGACGCGGACCATCCAGGTATAGTGGGGAGAAGAGGGGAAAGCTGCTGCGAGAGCGGGCAGGGCAAGGCAAGGCAAGGCGGAGCCCTCTATTCTTCCGCGCCTCCTCCTCCTCCTCCTCCTCCTCCTCCTCGCCTTCGTCCTCCTCCCCACAGCCGGCTCGAGAGCCACACAGGCAAGCCGCTCTACGCCAGCCGGTATCTCGTTACTCGATATACGGCAGTCGCGCCTGACCGCGCTGCTGCAAAAGAAGAGCGTCGCAAAGCGTCGCCTCTCTTTTTCTGAGTCTCCCCTCGTCCTCGAGAGCGCACCACGTGGAATCCAACCGGCTCCGAAGCGGCCCCTCCTCCCCTGGCAGTTTCCCCTCCCCAACATGCACCGCGCCATAGCTGCCAGCTAAAGACTTTGGCAGTATCGTTACTGTAAATCAACATGGGCGCATAGAAACGTATAATCTAAGCGCCTTGGGAGCTGTCGTTACAGATTCACCGGATGAGTTTGGTGTATGCTGGGAGTTGGAGTTTACCGGTTGTGTTGGGCGACGTTGACAGTAGGAAAACCAGTTGCATGCTGGGTGTTGTAGTTCACGTATGTGTTGGGAACGCTAGGAATGGGAGGGTGTTTCCTGGTTTCCATGGGAACGTATTTCTAGAAACTGGTTTCTGGGCTCGCGATAAAGGCTGCGTCTTTAAGGTAATCCATATGTAACATTAGTCCAGGAGCTACGTTAATTTTCAGAGCTGACGTGGCGTTAGGGCGTAACTGTGACAAAAAAAAAAAAAAAAAACCAACCCCACCCAGTTTTTGGTGGAAGTATTATGCTGGAATGGGGTGGGGCACTAAAATGCTGATAATTTAATGTTAACTTAAAAGACACACCAGTTAAAGACCTGACAAACTTCTCCTCATCTCCTAGACAAGACTGTAGAAACAAGAGGAACCTAGCTACTTTTAGAAGTTAGAAGCAAAGAAGTACAGGCAGTCCTCTGCCAACGACAGTAATTGGGACTGGGACCTCTGTCTCTAAGTGATATGGTCATAAAGCACAAGGTCACATGACCCCACCAACTTACAATGGCAGTTCCAGCTGCAGACGTTAAGTGAATTCCACACGGTCATTAAGCGTGATGTCACATGACATTGACTTGCAACTTCCTGTTGGCTTCCCCCTTGACTTTGCTTGTCGGAAGTTAGCAGTGAAGGTCGCAAATGGCGATCACATGATAGCAGGATGCTGTGACCATTGTAATTGCCACCTAGTTGCCAAGCACCTGAATTGTGATCATGTTACTGTAGATGCTGCAACAGCTGCAACTTTGAGGACTGGTCATCAGTCTCCTTGTTTGAGGACTACCTGTATCTCCTGTGTGACCTTGTGAAAACATGGCCTAAACAGGGAGGTTTTTCTTCTCCCATCACTTTTAATGGACTTTTGAATGGTGAAATCACGGTACTGGCTTGTCTCAAAAACTTGGGTGCTATTGTTATGCCATAAATTGTTTACCAGAGATCGCTACCAGACTGTTTACAGTGATGTGCTAATTCTTTACAGGGTCTTGCCAGAGGCTGTCAATTTTTAAACCAACCTTGAAAGTTATGCCTTAGCTGAAGAACAGCTTTTGGTGCAGACATGAGCAAGCAGTAATGTTAATCACAATTCAGCAAAAACACTGCAGGGTGTTTTCTTTTTCCTCTCTTGCTCTTGTCTGGTCAGTTAGATAAACATTTCATTGCCACTGTTTTTCAAACTGAGGTAATTTAAAAAAAATAAATCATTGTGACTGAGGATTGAAAATCTTAAAACTAAACATGTGAATTGCTGATTCACTGAACTGCAAACTGAATCATCTTTTGATGATTCAGTTAAATAATACCCTAACTTTATATAGGCTATGCATATAAGATAATTGTTGATGAATGGACAAAACTGTCTATTACAAACTTAAATTGCAATGCCAAGCAAAAGATTTCATGGAACAGTTACAAGTTTATTTTTGGTAACAAGCTCATTATGCCAAACTACAACATGGTTCTATTTTATTTTTTAGTATTTTCATTGGGCTTAAACAGCTCTTTTTGGATTAATATCAATGCAATACTACTTCTTTCTGTGAAATTCTTGTAACTTAACCTTTACCAAATTGGTCTTTCCCAGATGCACTTGGACTACAACTCCCAGAATTCCCAGACAGCAAGTTGAAAAAAAGTTCTGTAAAGCATCTATGATTATTGAGATCCGCTTTATTATTTATTTATTGGGTTACTATCCTCCCTTTCATTGAGGAGTTTGAGGCAACATATACTATGTTCTCTTCTACTTTTCTTCAAAACAACCCTATAATGTAGATTGTTTGAAACACAGAGGCAGTGTTATAAAGAGAATGAAGTATATGTATTTTTGGAAGTATATAAATATGTATCTCTAATGTAATTAAACTGATGCAATTTCTACAAAATAAAATATTAGTAGAGACCAAAGTATTTTATTTAGTATTGCATTCATTTTCCCAATGTATTTTAGTCATTACTGTAGTGTTCTTTCAGATGAAACTCACTTGTTATACTCACACTGTATGTTTAACCTAGTCGGTTATTACCTAATCTTTACTGTTTGATCTAGAATAATTATACTAACTTGATAAAAGGCTTTGGGGAATATGGTTCTCACCTGCTTCCTTCTGTTCTGTTTTCACAAAAGCCCTTGTACCAGAAGATACTGTCAAAGCTTTAGTATGTCAGTGGCCTCTTCCCCATGCCATGCAGGTAGCAGCAAGCATGGCTTGAACACTGCAGCTTAATCAAGTCCTTGGGAAACATGCTTTGTCATTGTGAGGTACAACTTTGTTTTAGCCACTTTATGCTTAAGTCTCATTTCCTTAGAGAACTGACTGGGTGGTACAAGACCATTAATCCAGAACTGGTTTATTATGAGTAGTAATAAGGTCACTCTAGTAGTGTGACCTGACTAGAGAAAGGTACTTCTAACAGTTGACTTAGGATGCTTCAGATTAAAATAGTCTCACTGGATCCTGAGTTGGTCAGGATTCTGAGTGTGCACAACACGCTGGCTCTAGAAATGATCCAGTTATATATGGGTGTTGGTGAGAATTATGAATGCAAGAAACAGATAATTTGGCAGGGGAGGAGCATGTGAATCTTCAAAATTAGTTGGGTATTGACTAAGGCTAACTTAGTTTTGAGATCTGAGTGAACTTTACCACTGAGCAATATATCTAACTGTAGATATTATAAGAATATTCCCTGCTTTGGGGTCACTGCTTGCTTTTTGGCCTTGAGGTGTGTGTCTGGGACAATACACATAGGTTGTGATTAGTGCGAGTTTGAATAATGCAATATTCGATTTAGTGTGAATTGTAAATTGATACCAGGCCATGTTTAATGCAACCCAAAATTCAGTTAATGCAAGGCTAGTGCATGCGCAATTGAGGCTAGTACATGTGCAGTTGCCGTTGGGGTTTTAGATGCTGCTAATCTTCGTGTATGCAAAATGGAGAAAAGGAAGATTCCATCAGAGAAAACACTACAAGTTTAAAAAAGAAGAGGCTCATTATTATATTAGAGCAAAAATATTAATTCAATAGCACAACATGAATGTGGTCATAGCAATGCTAAAATAGGAGATGTTGAAATGCCTGAATCTATAGTAGAATTTTGTTGTTTTTATTTTGATTTCTATAACTACTCTGTGACTTTGTTAACCATAAATTTAAATTATAAGTATATTCTTTTTATCCTTTACTGTAATATTTCATTAATACAAAAAAATTATGTTTAAACATTTTATTGGCTATTTCCATCAAGCTAGAACCAATTACAATACTTTTCATAGAAATGTCACTTCAAATAGTGAAAATTCGAATAATGCAACCATTTTGTGGGATTCATTAACCACACAAATTGAGACCTACCTGTGAGACTGCCTTACCAAACACACTAAGTAACAACTAGCTAACCATGCTATTGCATATGTGTTACGTGAACAATTCATTTATTTCTGGTTAGTGTGCCATGCAAATTCAGAAAATTGGATTGAGTTAGTCATGGTTGAGTTAACCATTGTGTGAATACAGCAAGGGTTTATATTCAGATCAGGTGCAAAAGAATAACAGTTATCCTCATGAAAATTCTGCAGACAAATTAGATATGATCTCTTGGATACTCCATGGATCCAATCTTGCCATAGATGAATTAGATAATCTTAAATTTGCTACTCCCCCACCTAAGAATTCAATTGCGGTAAAAGATATAAACTCCCTTGAATTGAGCTAATGACTTCACAGCCACAACATATAAGTGGTTTGCCATCGCTTTTTTCTGGCACCTTTTCCCATCTTTCCAGCCTAGTTTCCAGCCTTAGGATTTTCTGGTGGCCTCCTATCCCAGGATTAACCAAGTCTGACCCCACCCAGCTTTCTTGGAATCCACTAAGGCCAGCTAGTTGCTACGTTCAACTGTTGTATCACAAACAAAAAAATGCATTTGCTTTCTCCCTCTCTAATCAGCGCAATACTTAGCAAGGCGCCGGTGGTCAGAGCGGCGCATCCCAAGCCGGTCACAGTGACTCGGGTTCCAGTATACTTTTACGAGGGAGGAGCGACGCTGGCAGGAAAAGGCAGCCGCCGGTCCGAAAAGCCCGTCGCTCTTTCCGCTTTCGCGAGCAACTCTCCGTAAATCCGCTCTTGCTGAGCGCACGAGGGAGAGCTCGCGCGTGCGCATTACCCCCGGAACCATGAGCTGAGGCGTCAGAACCCGACGGTCTCGCATTGCCGCTGTACCTCAACGTCTGGTAGTTGGTCCTGTCAGTTTGTTAGAAGCTGCAGCTCGGAGAAGATTAACGTAGAGTAAGGTGGTATTATAAAAAACCCAGCCTTAGGCGGGCAGAAAAAAAAAAGTATATAGGAATCGCCGTTTAGTCTTTCCTGGTGTAGCTGTGGTCTCCGGGCAACCGCCTGCTATACAAACCTACCTCCGGCCTAAAGTGGTCAACTGGATGCTGCTGGGGAGCTGGGATTAGCCGTATTTCATGCCTCCAATTGGTGGCTGGCTGGTCGTGGTGTCAATCATTCTCTCCCCCACCTCTCTAAGACTCCAGGCGAGGAGGGAAAAGGTCAGCGCCGCCAGCGGAGACCGACAGGTAAAGAAAGAAAGAGGAAACCCTAAATTGGCGTACACTGTAGGTGTCTTGGGAAAGGGTCAGTCTGCAAAAGATTATGCTACTGTGAAGTTGCTCGACTGTTATTTCATTTTCTGTAATAGATTAAAACCTGTTCCTGGGGAATATGACTTTCATAGTGGGTGGAAGAAAAGATTCACATAATCCGGAAGTTGTTAGGCTTCTTGGACAATGTATTCTAAGGGCCCCTTCTTCTTTTCCAGAGTTATCAATGCCTATTTATTTTGTCATTTCCTGAACCAGTCCTTGGCAAAGGGACAAGGCATTTCACTTCAACTTGCTCTTAATTCTGTTTATAGGGATTTGTGTAGGGCAGGAAAATATGTAATAGCAAGAGAGAAGGTCAAGTTTAACGAGTTTTGTAGATTAGTTGTGTATTTTTTGCTGGGATATTGTCCCAACCCTTCTTATTCCCCCATTCATTCAAGTAAGAGACAGGATTGTCAGGGATTTAATATTGTTAAATGAATATCTGTGAAAAGGAGTATTAAGAGGATTTTTAAAAGCTGTACACTCTGGTATGAGTAGATCTCTACTTATACTGCTTTATTTCATGACAGGGTTCTTGTTTTTAAAACTGTAGGACTGACACAGATATACTATATCTGCTATCATTGCATTTTTAAAGAAGTACTAATTATAGTATGTTCTAAAAGGTGGATTCATAGACATTATAGAGGACAGACTGGCTGATGCAGTCTCTTGATCAATATTTTCTTGCCTGCTACCACAAAATATTCAACACATATTTTTATTTTCTCCATATGTAGGATTCATATACAATTCAAATTCAACTCCCTGTTCAAAGAACTCTGGAAAACTGAAGATGCTCAGTGTACCTCAGAGGATTCTCAACATTACACAGTGTTAAAAGTCTTTATCATTTTTTCTCCTTAGGAAAACAGAAAAAAAGGTAATACTTGATTTGAGAACTGCTTTAACTGTTAATTCTTCATTCATGTGAACTTTCATTGGCTTTTAAATACTTGAATGCATTTATTTTGTAAATGAATAAAAGTATTCCAATTCTGTAAATGAATAAAACTTACACACATTTAATAAGTTCTTTGCTTCCTTCATAATTATTGACTTGAACAATCTAATGATATCTGTGTAGTGCAATTTTGGTATTTGGCAATTGGTAATGGCCATAGAACTTGCTAGCTTAGTATAGGATTTTCACAATTCTTTAAATGTACAAATGAATTTATGAAACCAATCTTCTTATGTACTTAACAGGGTTTTGCAGAATGTGTAATTGTTGAAAGAATGCATGATGACCAAACTACATTTGAAATTAAACATGCTTCTTTGCATTCATAATGAATGACATAGACTTGACATACTCTGGTCTGGTCATTAATAGAGGGCCCGCTGAAAGTTCTTTTGTGATGTTTGCAGACTATGAGTGACATGACATATCTTATCTGTAATAGCCCCCAGCTTATGGAATATTCTCCCTGCAAAAATATGTGCAACCCCATCTTTCTGCAGTTCTGTAAACAGGTTAAAGTTGTTTTATTTCAGTGCACTTTCTACCCCAGCTGACTAACTATGGAAGCCTATCATTTAAAATTTTATTTTTGTTTTCTGTGCATACATTTTGCCTTTGATACTGTGCTGATTAGCTATTTATTATTAACTTTTTCTTTTTGTTTGATGTAGTACACTGCCCAAAGTCCTTTGGGATTGGGGTGGGTTATATGTACTAAATCAATAAATAGATTAAGAGGAGTGTAATGGTCTGTAATGCTGTTTAGTATAAAATATACTTTGTATCATTAATATGTGTAGTATAATAGTGGCAATTTGAACTGTGGATTTTTACAAATTGTAACCTAGCGAAATAAGTTTTGATCTCAAGCACTGAACTCTAATATCAAATAAAAACTTGAAGCCCAATCTTACATATGTTTACTGTGTGATAATTTATATTGTGTACATTGGGGCTTACTCCACAGTTCATGCTATGCCACAAAGAAATTAAGCGTACAGTTCATTGCATGCATATATCGGAGTCAAATCAGACAATGTGTGAACATGTGTTATTGTTTCTTCATAAACCGTTTGGAATATTCAGTTAAGTCCATATAACTTGATTTTTTTCCTTCCTTTTTTGAATAGTTTGTTTCATCCAGAATGGCTTGTTCTAGAGCTTGCTCAGGAGAAAATGGAGGACAGGCCACTTCTCAGAGTAACAGTGGTGATAATGAGAGACAATGGCAGCAGGAACGCCTCAACAGAGAGGAGGCTTATTATCAATTTATTAATGCACTCAGTGATGAAGACTACAGGTTAATGAGGGATCGTAACCTTCTTGGGACTCCAGGTGAACTTTGGTTTATAATACTTTAATATAATCCTGAATTATCTGCAGTTTGATATTAATACTTTATCTTTTATGAAGTTAATAAAGTATGAAATAATACTTTAGCTTTTAAGTTCAAGTTGCACAAAGAATATGCTGTATCATGTAATGTGATAGATAAGTGATACCATGTGTTACTCATATGCCTTGGAAATCAATGAGAAATGTATTTAATTTATTCTACTTATTTACATTTTATTTAATTTATTCTACTTCTATTCTACATTGGCATTTTTAATGTATTACAAATTAAATTCTTCTCATTTCATCTTTTTGGTTTAGGATGATGCCTAGGGAAAGTACATACAAAATAGAAAAAGTACAATTAACAGGAAAATCTTACATTTCAGTTTCTTAAATCTCAGATACAAGCATTGCATAGAAAGAAGACCCAGTAATTTGAGATTTCTTGCCTTTAGACAAATGACTTATAATTGCAAAGAAGAGTTATCAAAGTTTTTGGCAGATTTTAATGTATAAATTCCTACTTCTGCTGCATATGGATAGTCCTTTTACCATTCCAGTTTTCCCTTTATTACTTAAAAAAAACCTTTAATCTTATTAGCAACTATTGTTTTGTCTGTTTATGTGCATTCAGGTAATAAAATTAATAGCATAAAACAAATTATTTTAGGGGAAATAACAGCAGATGAGCTTCAGCAACGTTTGCAAGGTGCAAAGGAGAATCAGGCATCCCAGTCTGAGCCAGAAAGTAGAGAATGGGAAGGTGATACTGCTGGATGTAAGCTATCTTTCCTTCTCAACAGTTCTCTTGATTAATATGGTTCTGGGGAAATGCACATTATACACATGCTTCAGAAAAATTAGTATTTATTAGAATCATCAGCCTGCATGCATCATGGACTTCTCTGAGGCTGAGGAAGAGGACTATTTGTAGAGAACTGCAGATGGGGATTAAAGAAAACCAGGGCTGGAATTTTTGAAAAAAAGTGTTAGTTGGAAGATGTTTGATACTTAATTTGTAGAGGAAAAGCTGTGCTATCCCTACAGTTGGCCCATTTCTTTATGTGGATAGTGAAGGTGTGCTTTATGGTCAGAAGGAATAGATATTCTGCATATTCTCAGAAGCATTAAGAAAGCATATTCTTAAAGTGTCTGAAATAAATTGTAATTGAAAACTCTAGGGTTTTTTTTTTTCAGATCATATAAATCTTTTACTGTTCTCTTTGAAAATAAATACCCTATCCATCTTATGAATATCCTTATTGGCTATTATGGGATGGCATACTTTTTTGGATTCTTTCTTTTTATACTTGACAATAGACTAAATGACATTTGGTTAAAAACTTTAGAGAGTACCTGAAGTTAGTAAGTTAAGGCCTATTGATACCTATTGTAAGTTAATACAAACGGCTCTACTAATTTAATTTTCAAAAGAAATCTAATTCAAAACATTGTTGATAGTATATAATGCAAAAAATACAAATATATGCCTATAATCTCTATCCTATTTGGGTAACTGATATAGCTCAAGAGTTATGGTTTAACTTGCAATTATTGGCTTTTGACATGAAAATAGATATTGTATGTAGCTCTCAATTAATGGTGAAGTCGGAAAAGGGTAGTATGTTAGGTTACACTTCATATTACTTCTGCAAGTAGCATGTATGTATATTATCAAGTGGCAATCATATTAACTGCCTTATCTAAGTGAAACCAACCCAAAACTCCTAAAAATGTATTTTATACTTTTTAAATTCTTACAGATTCAGAGACGCTTGGGGAAAACATAACCAGCAACTCTTTGCTAGAGTGGCTAAACACATTCCATCATACAGGAAATTCCATGCATAGTGGACAGAGTGGGAATCAGACTTGGAGGGCTGTCAGCCAGGCAAACCCAAGTAGTGGAGAATTCCGGTTTAGTCTTGAAATAAATATAAATCATGAACATAACAATGATATTACTCCTGGGGAACAACTGAATGAGTTCTTGTATGGCCATTCCAGTAGAATGCATATGGAAAATAGACCTCTAATCGCAAATAGCCCAGTAGCCAGCAGAACTAGGAGCAGGACATTAGGTAATTCAGTTGGCCATGGATTTGCCTCATCAGGAATTGGAAATATTAATGGTTTGCTGACTCAGAATGCTGAAGAAACTTCTCGATTCTTCTCCGGTAGACTTGGAACTAGAAATAGAAGTTCAGCAAGTTCAACACCCAACAGCCTTTTAGATGACAATGAACACAACATCATTAGGCAAAGGAGAACACAGAGAGTGACACCAGTAAGACTTCACAGAGGGAGAGCTAGAACTCGGAGAAATGCAAGGCAAAGGACAGAAATTTTAAGACTAAGATCAACTTTTAGTAGTCAGTTCCAGTCTCTTTTGGAAAGTGGGCAACCAATGAATATACAACAAATACATGCAGGAGCTAATAGGGCACACATAACCCAGTCTTCTCCAGAACAAACTGAGGAACAAGCACCATCGCTGGGTATAACTTTGGAAGAGGAAGAATCTGTAAGAGCCACAGCTGCATCTAGAAGGCACCCTAGTATTACATTAGATCTTCAGGTGAGGAGAATTCGTCCCAGAGAAAATAGAGATCATGACAGTATTGCTACTAGAACTCGTTCAAGAGTGGGCATGGCAGACAACTTGGTCACTCTTGAAAATGATAACGAAGGATTTATTCAGACTGTTTCACGATCTGAACATGCAGGCATACGGACATACGTTAACACCATACGGATACCTCTTCATAGGGTGTCAGATACTGGGCTTGGTGAGTCTTCATCAGTGGCTGTCAGGTCAATTTTAAGGCAAATTATGACTGGATTTGGAGAGCTAAGCTCCTTAATGGATACAGAAACAGGTTCTGAAATTGAGAGGAATAGTCAGCACTTGTCAGATATGCAGCCCCAAATGCCTAACTTGGACACTTCAAATAATACTGATGAATTTAATGCAACTTCACACAGGAATAGATTAACTGAACGAGGTAGCAGGGAAAGGCATGGAGAGACAAATACTACCCAACACCATCATCAAAATAATAGTACCCAAAATAGCAGAGCATCATTTGTTGAAAACGGAACACTTCCCATTCTTCGCCTTGTACCCTACCTTTTATTAGAAGAAGATTCTAGTGACAACTTGAGAGGATTAACCAAAGACCAGATTGATAATCTTTCTACCCGGAATTATGGGAATGCCCACTCAGAAGATGATGAAATAAGTAAGACATGCAGTGTATGCATTAATGAATATGTTGTAGGAAACAAGCTAAGACAATTACCATGTATGCATGAATTCCATTTCCACTGTATTGATCGCTGGCTTTCTGAAAATTCCACTTGCCCAATTTGTCGGCAACCTGTAGTAACTTAATATTGCAGGCAGTAGATAAATCCTCAAATCCAGAGGCCTCTTTTTTACTGACTTTGAATAATAAGAGGGGATGTTTTAGATATGTTTAAAATAGGAGAAAATCGGATTATTTGATAAAGGATCTACCTAACTTCCAAGTACAGGTATAAGAGTAAATATTCAAATTACCTTAATGAAATTATATTTTTCTATATAATTTTGTTATGCAAAGCACTTCTGTAATATAGACGTTCAGGAGCTTATGTTATTAATAACATACTTTTTATTGAGATTTCCATTTGTTTTGTGCAGTTATAAAATAATTTTATTAGCTGTTCTATAAACAGTCCCCCTTTTTATGTTGCCAAAGAAGGAACATTGGGGCGCCTAGCAAAAGGTACTTGTTATTTGAAGTGCTTTTAATATATGGTGTATATTTTTATGGAATATACTGCACATTTGGCTTTATTTAAATGTTTTATAGGCAGTTTTGCATGCTTTGTATACAGTTTCCCATTGACACATTAAGGTTTAAATTTTAAGACCAACTGAAATTTAACTCTATCAACTGATTTGGACATTCTGCATTTTAGCATATTCAGCCATAAGGTTAGAGTGGATGATTGCTAATCCACACTTGCCAGTTCTCTGTTCGTTTCAGAACATTATTTAAAGAAAAGAGAAGCATATATTTAATATGGCTGTGCAGCACTTTGGATACAAAAGGAAAATGACACTTTGGAGTGTACAGGAGTGCTCATGTGGCCCTTGGCAACTTCTTGAAGGAGTGATGTCTTTTCCTTGGGTCATGCACCCATTCTCCACACCTGTAAGCCCTGGGAAAGAGGCTTTGGTTAAAGAGTTGTTAAAAGATGCTGCCTGAATGCCTCTGCATGCTCCAAAGCACCATTTCCCCTTAAATCCGAAGCACTGCACATCCCTGATATTTAATGTATTTGACACACATGAGAACAGATTAATTTTTAACAGAATTTTAATTTGTACATGAATGAGGGCAATGATAAGTACTTCCTTATACCATGCATGATTCCCTTTTTTTTAAGCAATTCTATCAGTTTGCTGTGAACAAAGAGCATGTAATTATCGTTATCTTAAAATGGAGAACTTCCTGAGGATTTTGTTGTTAAAGAAAAGAAAATGTATGTTTACTGTACAATACCAGAAACATCTGTATTCTTGGGTTGAAGGCATATTATACCAATACCTGATAAAGGAATAAAACTACAAAAATGGAAGAGTTGTGAATCATTTATATCAGCTAAAATATGAGTGAGAAAACAGGTGTCATGTCTAATAAGATATGCACTGCTTATTTCTTTCTTGCAACTAGTTCAAGCCATTGAGCTTGGTTTGTAGTAAATAGCTTAAGGACAAATGTCTATCAATTATAGTTTTAGAATGTTTTGTATGTTGTTTCATCATAGAATGGGGTGAACAGTTTAGGGCCCCAGAGTGTTTCCTGAAATAATTTTCCCTCTTGAAGTAGTACATGTGAAAGGAATCTGGTATCCTTATTGATCACGTGAAACATGAGCCAGCAGTGCACTGCAGATGTTAAAATGGTAAATGCTATATTAGGGTGCATATAACAGAAGCCCAGAGTACAAATCATAGGAAAAATTATTCTCTTTTCTGTCCCAGTCACTCCATTTGGACTACTGTGTCCAGTTTGGGTATCGCTGTTCAAAAAGGCTCCCACCCTGATGGCATTCCAGAAGGCCTTAAAGACCTGGCTATTTTCCCAGGCCTTGGGGTAGGGTGGATGGAACCCCTTGTTAGATGTGTTTGTCATATCTTAGTATGTTTTGGTGTTAGTGGTCCAGATTTGCCATTTTGTTTATTTCCCTTGCATTTTTTAAAACCTTTTTGTATTTGTTTTTTATATTGTGTGCTGCCCAGCATTGGCCTGGAGTTGGGCGGCACTCCAATTATCACCTAAAAGGACAGTGACAATTGGAGCAACTTCACAGGATGGTTACCAAGATGGTGAAGGGTCTGGAAACCAAGCCCTATGATGAACAGTTAAAAGATCTGGGTACATTTAGCCTGCAAACAATATGACTGGGGAGAGAGATGCAGCAGTCTTTCAATATCAAAGGGTTGTTACATAGACATTCTCTATAGCTCCAGAAGGTAGGATCAACATCAATGAGTTAAAACCATAAGAAAGCAGGTTCAGAGTAGACATTAGGAGGAACATCCTGACTGCATGAGCTATCAGCCAGTGGAATAGGCTGCAACATGAAATGGTGAGTTCTCCTTCACTGGAAATCTTCAACCAGAGGCTAAATGATCAGAGATGCTCCAATGGATCCTGCACTGAGCAGTGGATTGGATTACATGTCCACTAAGACTCCTTGAACTCTGTGATTCTATTATTCATTGATTTCTAGACTTCACCTCTAGAACCTTGAAGATTCCATTCAATTGATTCTGAGGCTACTGGGGAGATAGAAGAAATCTGTTTCTCTTCTTAGCCTCACTTCCCAACTTTGGTCTTGTTTTAAAATGACAATTTATTTTATTATCTAGCAAAAAAAGGGAGGGGGAGCTTTTAGAATAACCACCCTGCATATGTAATTCCAAGGCATCCCTCACCCAGAGTTAATGTTGATTGAAACTCACCCAGATCTGGCTTCCAGTGAATATAGGGTGGTGGCTTACCTGTTCATTCAGTACAATATTTTTTCCTCCATTCCATGTTTTTGGGCAGAGCTGGGCGACCTGCAAATCTCCAGAAGCTGTTTAAAAATTCCCAACTGTTCTTGGTGATATGGCCAATAGTAGGGGTTAAGAACTGAGTGGACACATTTCTGCTGCTTAAGGAATAAAGAAAATGATTCCTACATAGCTATTTTGTAAATATAAGGTTTGTTTCTGCTGTTTCATTAAGAATAAATAATTTTAAAAACACTGCAGAAATAATTGGCTTCTGTAGCCAGGCATTGGTATTCAATCAATATGATGTATTTGGATATATATATTTTTTAATAATGCTATAAAACCGAAATAAATAGTTTTCTTTATACTCATGACTGACCTATTTGCCTCCATGTACATACAACTGAAGTTTCAGTCCACAAATAATTTATTCTGGACATAATCTGCAAATCCAACACATCCACAATTCCATGCCATTGATTGATTGATTATGTGCCATCAAATTGGTATCAATTCTTAGCAACCATATAGACAGACCTTCTCCAGGATGATGTGTCTCCACCCTGGCCCTTGAGGTCTCCCAATGGTGCATTCATCAACTCTGTAATTGAGTCCATCCACCTTGCTGTTGGTCATTCTCTTCTTTTATTCCCTATAGGATCTCTGCACAGAAAGGTGTACTCCTAAAAGGTCACTCCTTGGAATTTTTTTTTCCTCTAATCTATCTCTGAACTTGTTCATAGTTCATTTAGCTGGTTTTTAGTTTGAATGCTCAAGAAGTAATTCTGCTGATTGCTTCTGTGTAAGGTTGTCCAAAGTGAGGAACAGACTTTTTAACACAGTGATTCAAGAACAGTGAAAATTGAAAGATTTAATTGCATTGATATTACTATGACATTAATTGGATTTCTGTCCATTAAGCACACTTAATGCATGCTTTCTGGAAAATGAAATACTATAACTTTGCAGGCAAATATTTATATCCACAATTCTAGACATGGGTGCCACAATGCTTTAAACTTCAAAGTATTTGTCTGTTGTCTCTTGTATGCTTAAAGATTTTAAGCTGGAATGTTTCCTATATCTATTTGGTCAGGTCACTTAAATCGTAACTATTGGCTTTTATAGATTATGCACTGGATACATTTTCTTACTGTAGTACTGCATATTCATGATCCATTGATGAAGCTTACATATCTGTTGAGAAGCAACACTGGACGGTCGCTATCCAGCTGTTGTTGTTTTATTTAAAGTATGATGCCAAAATGCCCTTATACAGGCAAAAAAACTTCTCACAGAAGTTTGTTTTATACCTCAAGGTAGTAAGGATTATTCAGAGCTCAAACTATGGCTGAAAAATATCCTAGCCTCAGTTTCTGAACATCCAAATAGGCTGAGAAAGATTCCTAACAAAAAGATGTTTGACCACAGCTGCTAATCTGCTTAGACAGTACTAGCAGCTGATACCACAGTGATATATCACTGATAAAAGTTAGCTTCTGATGGTATACAAGAAAAGTTAAAGTAAATCCAAAGCTTCATTACACATGCATAATTCTATCATGAGCAGAAGCATAAGAACATTAACATATGAGTGCTTTGTGGATTACAGTTCTTCTGCAAAAGGTTTGTTTTAGCCAATATTTGTATTTACAAGCCCCCTCCTCCACCTATGGCTGTGCTTGCAGAACAAGCTAAACCATGGTATGCTTAACTATGATTAATAAGCTACACTGCCTGGGTGTGCAGATTGAATTAAGCCATCAGGTTGGAGTGGCTACTGTTTTTCAGTCTGTGAACCAAACACATCTTCTAGGTTTCCTGACTGGACATAGGAGGCCTTCTGGCAAAACAAAAAATGGTGAGGCTGAAAAATATTTATATTTAACCCAAAGCTTCAAGTTTTAGAGACTGCGAAATTAAGACTAAAAGTGAGGCATTTACACAGAATCTTATTACAACCAGCCTTATCTTGCTGTTTTTATGCCATGAATTATTTCATAGCAATTCAGCCATTTTGTCCACCTATTTCAGCAGTTTGAGGTCAGTCTATTTTCTGGAAGTTGGAGTAGGGATGAAATGGTGAAAAATTTTATATTTATTTATATATCAAATTTGTCACCGCCCATCTCGTTAAAAAATTACTCTGGGCGGTTTACAAAGCGGTTAAAATAAACTAAAATTACAATACAAAATAATCTTAAAGAAATAGAAAATAAATATAATCCGAGGGTAGATGTTAAAATTGGCAGTAACTCGGGGAGCCTCATCAAGGCCCAAGTCACCCCCAGGACTGGGTGCATTGTACCTCATGAAAGCTCACTTTGATTTGGGATTTTAAACCCACACATAAATATAACCACTTTGCTGCCAGACATTGCATTTTACATTTACATTTACATTAACCACTTTACATTACTACATTAAAAATGTAAGAAGACTGGATGATCTGGTTCAGAATTCTTTTTCCAAGAGTGACCATTTAGATTCCTCTGAGAAGCCGATCAGCAAGATATTCAGAGACATCATATATTTCAGTATAAATATTATATTAGGTATATGGCTAATAGCTCCTGAGAGATCAGTGCTCTGTATTGGGCGGTGTTACTCCATGGCAGATTCAGAAAATATTGCTAATAACTTACAAACCAAGCTGTGAAATATGCTGTTCTTAGTCTGGCAAGGGATGCAGGTTAAAGTAATAATGTGTTAAACTGAATGTTGGCTGACTGGGAAACAAGCATGTTCTATTGTTTCCTACACAAGAATATCCACGGTCCCCAAATCCTCTCCCTTTGGGGGCTTTTTTGATAAGAAGTCAAAAATGTATTTAATCACTCACAAAACCAGTTGTTTGACACTATGCTCCCTCCATTTGCTACAGTAATAAAAAAGGCTTGTGATAAATGGATAAATCAAGACTGACATCCTTTTACATTGCGATATAAGGCAATATAACCAAGCAAGAGACAACTGAGGCAATACAGGGTTATGCATAGCCCTATATTGCCCCAATTCTCTCTCCCAACCTCACACAATCCTGCAGCTTATCTTGCTGATCTCCAAAACCTATGCAGATTTAGAGCTGGTTAGCTTTTGAATGGGAGACCACCAGGAAGTTTCTGAGCTGCATGTTAGACTGGGAAATTGAAAAACCACAACGACAACAAGAACAACAACTCAGAATAAGATAGTAGCAAACCACTTTTACATTGTTAACATTGTTAAGAAAAATACATGGATGTGTCCATAAAGTAACCAAGGACTGAGCTCAGCTCAAAGGAGATTGTCTTTTCCTTTACTAAGAAGTTCGCTCGTGAACCTGGGATCACGATATCAAATATTATTGCTAACAGGAACTTCATAGATGCCTTTCAGCCAACAATTATTTCACAGCCTTGACTTCCCATACATAATAAGGGATCAAGCCAGCATCTCACCCAGGCTTGTAATCAGGATGATTTAAGTAACGTATGTAGTACACACTGTAACTTATCAAAACGAATATTCCCTTTTTGTTTGTTTGCTTGTTTGCCCTTTAGAAGTTTTCAAATTTTGAATTTTACCTTAACATTTTCTTACAGAATGTCTGTGAACAGCACACTTGCAACATCAGAAATCAAATGAAGAGAGGTACTTTGCCCCACCAGAATCCCATGGGAATAGAAAGACTATTTGGCAGGTCACAGTTTGTCTTTCCCTTTTCACTCCTTTCTTATATTTTCAACAATAATGCTCAGTGAGCCCCCTGTTTCCTCAATTAAAAAAAAAAACAGGATAAACAAATATTTCCTGTTCTTTATCTATACTGACCTCTAGCGTCTTCCAACAAACAACAGTGCATTAAATCTGAATACAATGCAGAAGAACTCAGAAATCCGTATGTGTGTGCGCGTGTTTATCTGTGTGATCACTTTCTCTCAAGCAAAAAGGAAACAAACAAGAGTGGAATTCCTTCTAGGGAAAGGAATTGGGAAAAGGTGCAGAAGGCAGATTTTGCTGCTGTTAAGAGTCACGAATTCCTCTGAAACACCACGGGAGGTGTGCCAGCATTAGCAGATAGGCTCCCATTTTTTCTGCCAATAATCTGGAATTAGCCCTTTTTTTGCTTGGCATTATATTATGTCAAGATGAGATTCCATGATTGATTGATTGATTGATTGATTGATTGATTATATACCATCAAGTCATTTTCAACCCCTAGTGACCGCATAGACAGATTTTCTCCATGATGATCTATCTCTAACCTGTTCTTTCAGGTCCCCCAATGATGCACTCATCGCCACTGTAACTGAGTCCATCCACCTTACTGCTGGTTGTCCTCTTCTTTTTCCTTCCACCTTTCCCATCATTACAGCCTTTTCCAGAGTGCTGTGTCTTCGCATTGTTAGAATTATTTCTTACTAGTTCATTTCTGAGCCAGGATCAAAGAGACAACAGGCAGCATAATGTGTCCGAAGTAGGATAATTTGAGCCTGGTCATTTTTGCCTTGAGTGAGCTCTGGGTTGATTTGCTTGATGATCCATCAGTTTGTTTTCTTGGTTGTCCATGATATTCTCAGGCGTCTTCTCCAAACCCAAAGTTCAGAAGTGTCAATACTCTTCCTATCCTGCTTCTTTAAAATCCAACTTTAGAGTGTCATGGAATACCATGGCTTGTACAATTCTGATCTTTGTAGGTATAGACACATCACAGCACCTGAATATCTTTTCCAAGGCCTTCATGGCTGCTAGTCTGCAGCACATTTACAAAAACCAAAACACAAACCCACTCTTCTTCTCTGCATTGTATATGTCAATGTTAAAGATGTAAGGTTCAAAGCATGTAGACAGAAAAAAAACCCTAACTTCTTAGAGCACCTGCAAACTGGCACACACGTTTTTAGAGACATGTATAAGAGTAAGAGTAGGTGGGCAGTGGGGATGGAGGGTTCTTTCAAGATGCTGATGGTGAGGGGTGTGTCCAGCTAATCCAAGGCCAAAGAATGGAGGATGATTGGGGACATCTGCAGTGGACAGGGAAGTCAGATTTTCTGAAAAGGAACCAAATCAATGCCAGAACAGAAGAATGCCTAACAAGGCAGTTCAGGGGCTGGCTAGGACTTTTCACCGAAGTTTGAGCTAGAAGGGAACAGGGAACAGGGTCTCTTTCTTCCCCACTTTTGACTAGTGCAAGGCTTTCCTGCCTTGGAAGTATAAGCTAGCTAAGGAGGGAATAGCTTTCCAAAGCCTGCAATTAAGCAACTGGGGGAGAAGGGAAGAGGTGAAAACTGTGTGCATTTGACACATAAGAAACAAAGGAACCGTTAGACAGAGGCATGATAAATACATGCTGGATATTTTTGTTGCTAAGCTTCAATATTCACACGTGCACACTCAGAACAGGAACAAGACAGTATATATGAACACAAGCTCTTCTTTTCTTTATTGTAATCCTTTGTAAATAGTAATAAATGTCACCTTGATGAACATCACAGTTCTCTCTGTGTGTGGACTAGTTCTTTTCCTTACACATCCTCCAACAGACACAAGAAAATACTTTTACCCTGTCATTTTACCCACCAAATCTGAATGTATTTACTACTTTGAAGACACATTTTTTCCTCCACAATTCATCTATCTTTTTTTTTTTTTTTGCACTGTGTGTATAAATGCTTTACCATTCTTACTGGAATTGTTACAAATTTGGCCATTTTAATTACTGCAAATAAGTACATAATATTAATATTTGTTGTTACTGTTGCAGTTACTTTATGAACTGATAGAGTACGCTATGAGTATTGGAAATATATGAGTATTAGAAAAGACTGTTCTAACATTGCCCTTGAATGGTTACAGTTTAAATTTAGATAAACGCAGAGATTTTTAACTGGAGTAAACTGAAACTGGATTCAACAAAAAGGTTGTATATATTGTATGCATTGTTTCCCCTTCCCCTTTCCTGAAATGTATAAATATCATCACCTCTCTTTTGTTTGCAGGGGTTTCTTTAGGGGATTGATAAAATATTCCTTTGTGGGGGGGGAAATGTAGTCGCTGATGGTGTAATGTATTTATTCCTTTGTTTATTTTAAAGCATGTTTACTGCACACTTCTGATAAAACTCTAAGAGCAGCTGAAAGTTCAAGTTAAAAAACGGATTGTCCTGAGATTATCTAAAGCCATGGCACTAAAGCAGTGTTCCTCAACCTCAGCGACTTGAAGATGTGTGGACTTCAACTCCCAGAATTCCCCAGCCAGCATGGCTGGCTGGGGAATTGTGGGAGTTGAAGACCACACATCTTCAGGTCGCTGTGGTTGAGGAACACTGCATTAAAGGACAAAACGGTATAGAAGGCAGGGTGGAAAAAAGAAGAAAGAAAATTCAGGCACAAATGCTTAAAGTTCTAGTTCTTCTAAAGATGAGCTGTGATGGAAAGAGCCCAGGTTTCTTGATGGGACGGTTAGTGACAAAAGTGGTTATTGAGTAACAAAACCAAAGCTGAGCCAGTTTGATGGAACAGTCTTGCTTCTCTCCTTTCTCTTTATTGCAAGCTATAGATGAACTATTGTCTCCTGTGCTGTTTGTCAACTCCTCTTTATCTGAAGGAAGGGTATGCTAGACTCATTATAAATAATACATAATATTGAGGTAGGGTGATTCTCATTTCATAATAGAGTTACTATCTATGATGTGGACTTTTAACAGATCATTACTTCAGTGGAAGAACAGTAGGCTTATAGGAGAAGGATAAACAACTTCAAGATACTGCAGCTAGTATTTAAAATAATGAGTTACTGAATCATGTTTCCTTTGTTCCATTTCTGAATCGGATACCTTCTTCACTGCATAGTTCTTCTTGGAGGATTAATTCTGTTGTGAATTGTGGTTTTACAATATGCATATCAACTTCTGCCTATCTTCCAGGGACTACAGCTGTTTTGGTCGTACTTGTAGAGAATTTTGGAACTTATATTCCAGCATCTGAAGAGTGATAGATATGGGAAAGCTGTATTAGCATATGGGATTAGTATATCAATAGCTGTAAAGCTTTTCAAAGAATATAAAAAACCTGTAGATGACAAACCACATAGAATTACCATTTTGTTGCACCTGACATACTACTAGATCACAGAAAGACTTTCTTAAATGCAAAAGAATGATATTTATGGCACCTTTCTATGACTTCTAGGGAGTATCATAGAGCTTTCTCCTGTTTTTTAAAATGCTGAAGACCAAATCTTGCATGTTGAAGCACTTTGCCCAAGATTTTACAGCAAAACATATTAATTTGGTATTAAAACAACTATTTAATTAATTTTCTCTCTTTCTTAGGCAATCGCCTCTTCCTTCCTTGACAGCTTCTAAAGCCAATTCTCTTTGCCAGTGGAAATAATCAGTCTTGGAAAGTTCCAAAAGAGCAGACTTGGGATTGAAGACCCACTGACTTTAGACCCATCCCAGTCTTCCACCATGATCCTAACATCTTTAATATTTAAATCTGCTTCAGAATTGTTCTTCATTTATTCCATGACATTACTACTACTGAAGGGACTTGTTTTTTCTAACAAAAAAAAAAAAAAAAGGAGTTGAAAATAGTGATCTTTCCAACTTCTGTCATGTTGGTCTGCAGCCAACAAGGCTTTAGGACTTGTTGGAGAACTTTTAACAAGAACATTGGATTGTTCTGCCTATCACCATATTACTTAAAATATTTTTCTTTTAAAGTACTCTCCCAGTTTACAAATGGAGAGTAGTATAGCAAACA
The DNA here is from genome assembly GCF_059951505.1 of Python bivittatus. NCBI lineage: Eukaryota > Metazoa > Chordata > Lepidosauria > Squamata > Pythonidae > Python > Python bivittatus. The sequence goes on along the minus strand of NW_028277056.1, from coordinate 21,469,125 downwards.
TTACTGAAAATCAAACCCTTGACCTTCTCTTTCAGAAATTCTGAGATCTCTGCCAGGCATGCCTATAAGATCTATTGTGCCTGGCCCTGGTAAAAAAACAAAATATGATTTTTAATGGTAGATTGCCTATAAAAAGTGTTTTGGAGATAATAAAAGGCATGAGATAGCTGCTTTGGAACAAAAGTAAGTAACACAAATTGGGTTTAGCTCCAGAAAATTTAGAATTTGGGTTCTTATATAAAATTCAATGAAATATTAACATTAGTCAGTGGCACATTTAACATAATTGACACAGAGTAAAAGTAGAGAAAAATACCTTAGTTCTTCACATTATTTCAGATCTGAAATATGTTAAAAATAACATTATTTCATTGAACATTACAGAAAGAAAGAAAAAAGATTAGATGAAATTTCTGCTGCATGCCTTAAATTATCATGGCCATTTTAAGATATAATATCTGCAGAGCAATCTACACAAATGCCTTAATTTTAGGGAGATCTTAGTGGGCAAGAGAGTGAAGTGAAGGTTTGCAGAAGCAAATGTAATGAATTGTAAAATATTACGATAATTGTTGTTTAAACTTGCTGTAATTGCTGTCTAAATTCTGTTTGGCAAGCACTGATTTCACTTTGGTTAATTTTATTTTGTCTTATTATGCAGCCATTACTGTAATGGCCTGTTCAGTTAAACAATGAATCTAATTTGTGTCATTAAAAGAGCATTTTCTTGGTTCTAACAGAAGTGTATCAGAAAGGTCACCTAATGTTCTGGTCAGAAAGTGCACACAAATACATATTTTCAGTCACAACACCCTAATAGAGGATTAGTAACTGGCTTGATTGTAGGTTCCACTGAAATCAGTTTTAAAAATGTATTAGTTACAAGACCAGTCTTGCAGGAGAGGTTTAGAAATCAATTTTTACTCTAAAAGTATGCTGTCTCACATGCATTTATTTATTTCTGTATGCCAAAGCCTGTGGCTCAGTGTCCTGATTACAATTACATGATTAGTGTTTCTACTCCTATGTGGTTTACAAATTCTTGCAACCCCTTACATTTTTGATACTTATATGATATTGATCATATAAATGCATTGATTATATTTATCAATCTTTAGTACAAAGACTGAGTTACAGACTGTAATGTAAACCTTTTAGTGCTTGGTTGGATGAGTGAGGAAATGTACAGGAGACAGAAGGACATAAAAAGAAGGAAGTTATGAAGAGAAAATCTGTGAAAAGGAGCTCAGCTGGAGAGCTGTAAATATGATTGAGCAGGGTTCCTCAACCAGGGTTCCTCAAGCTGGCTGGGGAATTCTGGAAGTTGAAGTCCACCCGTCTTAAAGTTACCAAGGTTGAGGAACCATGTGATAGCGGGTCAACCCTGAATTTCAGGACCTGTACTGATTTTCCAGACAAGCAGGGAAACCAATCAAATGTAAGCAGGCATGTTGCCTATAAGATAATATAAAAGAGACCTATAAAACCTTCCATTTTGCAAAGAAAGGATGAGAAGATTCCAACTACAGTGATGCTCATACGTACAGAAATTCATTTTTTCCATTTTGCCTCACCCTTGTCGAGTTAGATATCCCCAAGTATAGTGAGGGGAGTATGAAAGATTGATTAATTGAGTGAATAGGGAATTAGAATATAGAATCATTACATTACAAGAAGCTAAACTGCTTTACTTATTGATAATTAATTCATTTGTATTGAACTGAATTTGGTGTTAGTCTCAAATTTGGGTTACTAATATCCATCTCCATTGGTCCTACAGTACAGGCCTCATCATTTTTTCTCATTATGCAATAAAATAAATAACAATGTGCATAAATTTGTGCATAGAAGGATCACTTAAGTTGCATCTGGTCTTCTTAAACAGTCTATGCAAAATAATGGGAGAGTAACCCCTTTTGCAGGTCTTGGGAGTCTTGGCAAGCATCTACTCTTGAACTTACCAGAGTTCCTGTTTGGGTCTTGGCACATGTCCCACCACATATGGAAGCTTATGTGATAGTACTGATCTTCTAGAAGAAAAGACTGATCTATTTCTAGGGACACAGCCAAACACTGAGTTCAGTAAGTGCTACTCTTGATCTTGCATGAATAGGTTGGGTCTGCTTGAATAGGAACACAATTAGTTCCTGCTGCCTTATCACTTCTTCAGAATAGGAGGTGATGAGAAGCTTCACAAGCAACAGACCATGGGCCTTTCTGAAGTCCACCAGTACCTAGAATGAGCCATGTCTTTAGTTAATGTTAGATTATGGACTTAAAACAGTCTTCCAAAGAGGTTAATCCACATCTGCTGCATTTGGAGGCCCTGAAGGCACCACTGCATGATGTGCATCCCAAGATTGTACAATATTATCCCATCACTTCTCCACAGCAGCCATGGATCTGTCATCCTCTAAGGGTCATTCTGTGGGAAGGGAATAGTATTTATAATTCTAAACTGGCAGAAGCAATAGTGGCAGCCTTCTGCAACCAGATGTCTTTGACTACAGGTCCGACAACTCCCAGACCAGGCTGGGTATTGCAGGCCATCGCCTCTGGATGGGGACAGGGCTGCCTTTACATACGGCCTGGCCAGTTCATGCATTGTGGGGACCAGTGGGAACAGGATTGGTCTAGGATTGCCAAAGCGAGCGCTTAGCCAGCCTGTAGGGACAAGACGCGCCAGGTGCACAGACCATCTCCCCTCTCAGCAGGGCCTACCAACTCCGGTTTGCAAGGCGTTCTGCGGCTAAAGTCCCCCGGGCTTCGCAGCTAAGAGCCGAAGTCAACCCAGCACCGGGCCCGAGCTGCTGGGCTCCTGCGGCAACCAGCGGGGAAGCCAAAAGCGCCAGCCGCAGTGGCGACGGCGACTGCAGCTTCGGCGGCGTGAGCGGGAGGGTTTGCGCGGCAGCGGGCCGGCGAGGAGCAGATGGCGGGGCTGCAGCTCCCTCCGCCACCGGCCGGCCCTGAGCTGGCGGGGAGGCGCTGAGTAGAGACCAGGGTTGCAGCATGCCGAATCCCAGCGGCCTCGACAAGGCGCTGAAGATGTCTCTGCGGAGGAAGACCAAGATTCACTCGGCAGCTGGTGGGTGTGTGCGGGTGTTGTGAGTGAAATTGGGAGGAGGAGGGAGACTCCGACTTGTATCTCTCCCCAACCGCTAATCCTTCCCCGCGCAGCAGCAGACCCCCGCCCCCTCCCCCCACCGGATTATGCATCTTCCAGGAGAGTCATGTTGGGATTTAACGGCAACGTTACGTTCTCCCCGCTTCGCTCATTCGGTGAACTCACGTCAAGGTGTGTGTGTATGAGTGTACGTGTGTGTGTATGTATGTGTGCGCGCGTGTCTCGCCTCCCATTTTCTGCGGTCCGCGGGAAGAGCAGGAAAGAATAGCGAAGGAAGGGCTCTCTTGTCCCCAGTCTCCCTAGATCGACCGGTTTCCAGGTTCTCTTTTGAGCGCTCTCGATGAAGCAAGAGAATTCTCTGGCCTGATGGTGGTTTAGCTGTTGGAATTTCCCGGAAGATTGGAAGCTCTGCGTGTGGGATGAATGCGTTTGCATTGTGTGTTTCACAGCCCCTTGAGCATAATGGGATTTGTTTCTAGATATAGATGTACAGGATTGGTGTCTTAAAATAGCTTTGCCTTCCCGGTGCGCACAGATTTGAAAGGGTGGTAAAGCCTAATAGGCTGGATTTCCCTGTGCAGCTTCAAACGGAGAAGGGGTTCTCTTTTAGACCTGCAATACGCAACCATATTGCAACTGTATTGTAACCCCACATTGAGATCAAATGAAAGCAGAAGCATTCATGCGTTTATGTTAAGGGCAAGGATGATGTAACGTCCAATCCGGTTTGGCCCACAGATCCTTGAGCAACCTATCAAAAGACAAAGATGTGGACAAATACACAGATCAAATTAGTACTGTATCTCTGCCCCGTTTTTGATTAGCTGTCCCCAGTCTATCACTCTCAGAGGTGTTGAACTACCACTGTCTTCTTTCCCAGCCTGGCTGGGGATGATGGAAGCACTCTGGAGAGCACTAGGTTGGGTTAATTTCATATTGCAATACTAAGGCTACAATCCTGTGCACACTAATTTGAGATGAAGAACAGTTTGGCAGAATGAGACTTGCTCTTAAGTACAGTAAGCGTGCAAAGAAGAAAGCTGCACACACTAGACTAGAGATAGCTGAGTCAAGCTTCCTGTAGGAATACCTGTTTAAAGCCTAATTCCTGAACAGAGCTTGTTTCTAAGAGGATTAATTACCTCCACAGCTCTCCCCACCCCCAGCTTCTCCTGTTTAGAAATCAGACATTAAAAAAGTACATTTTGTATAAATAGCTGCCTTCTGAATTACACTGCACAGAATTCCTAGCCAATTTGGTGGAAATGGAACTTTCAGTTATCTGAATATAAAAGTATGTCTTATGCTGCTACGATTTGAATTAAGTATACATTTCAGGAGTTCTATGCATGTGTGTATGAGTATAGTGTCTGGGTGTAAGACAAGATTGAACAAAAAGCTGTTTCCTATATTGGATTTACAAAAGAGGCTTGTTAAAGCTTTGAAGAATTTTGTGAGAAGGGACAAAGAAAAAAATGAAAAGAAATCAAGTTCTAGGACATTATTTGAAGGGACTAAAGGTCAAAAAGTAAAAGGAAGGAATATAAAGTTGGCTTATTTGATCAAAGTTAAAATAGATATGTTATCTCTGGTAACCCTTAATCGACTTTTGCCGATCAGGACTGAAATGACAAGGTTTTAAGGGTCTGTTTATAGACAAGAGATGGGATATGGGAAGAAGAGATCATTTGTTGTATTTTAAGAGAAGTTGATAAGTTACTAAAATTGTTTATAGTGATGAAGGGGGAAGTCTTTTCTTTATATAGTTCTTTTATTTTTCTTTGCTATATTCCTATTTTTTTTCTTTCTTTTCTATTTTTTTCTGCACCTTCTATTTTTTCTTTTTCTTTTATTTGTTTTAGTTTTAGTTTTTTATTGTAAGTGTAATTTTTAATAACATTTCTATTTTAAAAAGCTGTTCATAAAAAGATATTATATTACACTCTAAAGACGACTCAGAGAAGGACAATGAATCAATCTGAACATCTTTTTGCTTCATTTGGGGGAATTTCCTCATGTAATAATGCCATCTGGTAAAAGTATCTGCTCCCTAAAATCACATCTGTACAGTCATGTGGAAAAAATCAAGATATGAGCAAGATATCTGTAGTGAAAGTTTGAATCTGTATTAATTTGAAATATTCTTTATATAGGGAGTGACTGAAATTTCACCTCCCCCAATCTCTACTTTTGAAACTTAATTATATTCAAAAGACTAGATAATTTAAATGCTCTTGAGATGCCAGTTGCAGTGTTTTCAATAAATACCACATCTTGTTTTCCATCTTAAAACATATTATTATTATTTATTCAATTTAGATAGCCACACATCTCACATATGTGGCTCTTTAATATATTTAATATATAGCTACATTTTTTTATACAATTGACTGATTTGTTCACTTTGTTTCTAGCTGAACAGTTTTTAAGCTTCTACTCTTGTAACTGCACTATTGTTACTTCTTGTATTTAGATTTTATCTAATCATACCATTCCACTGGTGAAATGATATCTCACAGCAGAATGAATTGTTCTGTCCCCTCATACACTCTCCACCTGAAACAGATATATATCCAATTAATATGTATGTTTATTCAGAAAATGGATGAATTTAGAAGTTGGAAACAGGATTCAAACTGCCAGCTTCCTTAGTGATTAAAGTCAACAGCTTTGATTTAAATCAATCCATTCTGTTGCTGTTCATGACCATTTCAGGAAATAGAAAACTATCCCACTCTGCATGTGTCTGAAGCCCATGAGGAAGATCACTGGCTTAGAGAGCTGGATCTAGACATGAAAGGCTGGCAAACAACGATGGGAGAATAGATACTGTCCAGTCAGGATAACAGAATCAGAAAGGTGAACTGTCAAGTGTCGAAGTTGAAGGGCTATTAGAATCAGTACCATGGATAGCTCCAGCTGATTTTTGCTGGCTGAAGTGGGTGATACTTTTCCAAAGTCTGGTCACAACTCATTTCCAACAGAACCTGATGAGTGAAGCAACTCTTGGAAGTATCATGCCCCTCCTCTATTCTAAAGAGTGAAGTAAAGGAGTTCCAACTCCTTCCACTAATGAGAAGCACCAAAAGAGGCCTCTCCCCAGTTATACATTTAGCCACTGGATTTGTAAATTTGTAAATGAACATGTTGAAGAAGTCAGTCAGAGTAATAGGATATGTCTCAGGGGGCTGAATAGCATGATTCCCAGAGTGTGAAATTTTCAGAACTCCTCATTGGCTTCTTTGATGTTCTTAATTTTTCTCTTCATTGGAATTCCTAGTAATTAAGTTTTAGTATCCCCTTTCTTAGGAGCTCCCACCCAGTTCAAGCATTTTTTTTCCCATTAGTTTTTTCCATCATGGAATGATATTTGGTGTTGCTTGGAGCTGAAGTCAAAGGTATATATTTGATTTAGTTTCCCTTAAAATGAAGGACTCCAGCATTACACGATCACTTTCCCCCAATATTCTTCTTCCTCAATTAAGTATTTTCTATTAGTATCAAATTCTCTTTATGCCTCTAATCTCAAACATGGATTGATTAAACAATAGAAGCCGGGTTTTAGCAATTCCAGGAAATCCTAGGGACAACTTCACATGTTGTACTAAACTACAGTTGGTTGAACTGGTTAGTTTGCACAATCTTAACCAGAGTGACACAAATCTCTGCAAGCCTGGGATGTCTCCTTCTTGAATTCTCCAGAATTTTTATCATTATAATTTTAATATTGCAAAAGGTTAAAAGTATTAGATACATGACTGCAGGATAATTCATTTTACTTAAGTTTAAATGTAAACAAAATCTAATTTAGATTTAGTTTTAGTTTTGGCTCCAACCACTACTTTTTAGAGTACCACCTTCAGCACAGTTGTTAAAGGTCTGTTATGGCTGTCAGCCCAGAAAAACATCCACCAACATGTCATAAACCATGCTGTCCAGGCCACAATGGATTTATATAACACCCACCTTATGACAAAACCAAATACATAAAAGTATGGCTTCCAGTTATATCATTAGAAAGGATCTTGGAGGTTTTATTGTTCAATCATATTCAGTGAATGATCCACCAGTTCAGCTTTAGCATTCCAGGCTGATAGCTGTGTGCTCTTGCTTAAATATCTTCAGTGAAAGGCAGTCCCACTTTCCAGTGTTCTACTGACAGACAGCTCTAGGAAGTTTCTACAAAAGTTGGTTGAAATTTGCTCCATCCCTCCAGTTTCCACTATTAGTTCTACTTCTGCAGTTGAGCAATAGAGAATATGCTTGTTTTGACTGCTGCATGACAGCAGTTTCAATATTTGAGGACTACTGTCATGTCCCTCCCCTTAATTATTTCTTATTCAATTCAGGCAAAATATGTACAGCTCTTTGAAATGTTATCATAAGTTTTCTGATTTCTTACAATAATTTCTCGTATGATCGTATATGTTCAATTTAACCCTCCTTAAAACGTGATAGGTAATTGCATGCGGCAGGAGGAAATGATTTAAGTATAATCTTAAATTTGGTAAGCAAAATACTTCAAACCTCGAGCCACCCTAAAACATGTTTTTGGAATGGCATAGGATATACCAAACTTTGCATCCCCAAGTGCCACAATCCAAATGTTAAGTAAGAGGCTTTTAATTGATTTATATTTAAATTATTTTCTAAGAAGCTTACATCTCTTCCCTTGTATCCATAGATAGCAAAACCATGCATCCTGTTTCTTTCTGGCTTTTTAAGTTTACTAAAAATAATCCACTGTCAATATCACACTTGATGTTACAAAGTGCATTTTTCAAAAAGATCACTCAAGTTTGCAAAAATTTAGAGGTCAAATATCAGCACCATTAATATTGATCAAAGAAAAGAGTGCTGCTGAAATCTCTGTGATCTCCAATAAAAGTCAAAATATCCTTGCACCAAAGCAGTAATTAAAGTATCTGTTTTCCAGGTTGCAAAATAGAAGTATAAATGTTAGATGTGGTGGTGCGGAACTGTAATCTTTATGCAGATCTTTTGCCATCTGTCCTTGCTTGTAAGGGTACTGTTCAAACTTTATGGGCTTCTGTGTCTGCAAATGAAACTTTGGCCTTCCAGCGTTAAAGTTGGATCTAGGAGCAACCATCAACAGGCACACAGAGATAACCAACATCTACACACTATTCAAAAGCAATAAAAAGGAAAACAAAAGACCAGAGCGTCTCCTCACCAGCAATCATCACCCAGATAAGCAGAGATTAACACCAAGACATACAATCAAGCAGTAGACAATACCCTAATCAAGGAACTTCCAGAGGGGGAAAAAATAAAAAATAAAACAAAACCAAACCCACATCCCCCACCAACACTGGCAGGGCATGCCACTGTATATAAACAGAGAGCAAGCCCCACTCCATTCTAGCACTGAAGATGTTACCTAGCCGGGTAATGAAACGTTTGCAAGAAAAGAACCAAGCTTAGAGAACCCCAAGGACTCCACAGTTCAATTCTGAGCTACACATATTCGCCTCTATTGGATCTAGGAGCTTCCTCGGGCTTCCAGAATGTCCCTCCCTGTTCTGATCTTTTGTGTCAGGTGAACAAATTGAGATTTCCCTTCAGTTCCAAAATTTGCATCACCTTGCATTTTCTTACTTCACACAGTAATTAATGTGTTGGTTGAGAAAAGAAGTCTGTAGCCTAGCCACAAAACTGAGTTTATTGAGCTAATCACCACTAGGGAAATGTGGTTTTTCTTCTTTACAAATGTATCAGTACAGAAATGATATTAAGACTCCTTTTTGGTCCCCTGACAGCCAACTTTGCAGTGAAATTGTTATCTAAAATGCTGAGTCAGAAAATGTCAGGCATATCTAAGTCCTGTTTAAATCAACAAGACAAATTAATCAATGAGGCAGGTTGGTCATTACTAGCATATTCCTCATTTCTTTTAATGGACTTAAGTGCTACTCCTTTTCTTTGGATCAATGACAAAGAAGTCTGTTGGAATGTCAATTTGTAATATCACTTTAAAAATATTTTCTTAAATATTTCTTAAATATTTAAGTGTTCTTGGTTAATTAGATGTTGTTTTGTGATTTGTGAAAGATGCTCATCCATCACACTTCATAGTAGTATGCAAAGCATCTTTTTCTGTTATAGTTGAGCCAATACTGTCCAACAAATCATGGCTGGTGGTGAGAGGTTGCCCAGCCAGGCTCTGATACCATCATTTAAAGTTGGTTTCTGAACCTGTACATCAGGGTTTGATTTTATATTTAAACTGGCTTTGTCCTTGGGGTTCGGGAGAACATTTCAGGATTCTCAGAGAAGAGGAAAGTCACATGGAATCTTGGTTGGCAATCTTTGTCTGGTATAAACAGAATCTACATCAATATACAACATCCTTTTGACTCTGGCAGGACTTCCTGTTGTTACTCCATTTCAGTGGAACTTCATTTGCCTGGATGAGCAATGGGCCATTTGTCTATCTACTATTTTCATTTCCAAGAATTTCCCCAATGTTATGTTACTCTGTTTTTGCACTTTATATTGGGAAAATATTCACATAGCTAAAACTCTGTATGTCATCTTTATTTAAAAGTACTTCAGAAGGCCCTGCAGAAATTATGAACACCTTAAAAAAACATTGGATCAATGGGTGTATGCACATAGATATTTCTGTCATGCTTCAGTCTACTACCATGCAGTTGATGTATCAGAGGAAGTAGGCTTGTGCAACGACAAGGTTGAACTACCACAGTTGTAAAATGCTTCTGATTGGCTGTTGCTATGTTAGTTTCAAGAATCATTTAGTTGGATGTCTCTAGGCATTCCTTCCTCAGGACCTGATTCTGAACTTCATACTTGGAATCACAAAAGAAGCCAAGTTGCATATGAAAAACATTACAGTAGAATGGAAAGATTAATGGTTTACATAGCACATATATGCTGAAAACCGCTCCAGATTGTTTGTTTGTTTGTTTGTTTATTTAAGTTGTATAGCCACCCTCCTCACATTTGTGACTCTGGGTGGCTCACATACCTAAAAACAGCATGACAAATAATCCCATTAAACTCAATTAAAAACCATAAAACATGTGGTGGGAAATTACAAGTCATGCATCAGGCAATACAACCATCTGTCTGGCTCTACAACCAGATCCCCAAGCACAGTGACAAAGCCATGTCTTCTGAGACTTTTGAAAGGCAAGTAGGGCTGGGGCCAATCTAACTTCCAGGGGAATTGGGTGCCATGGCAGAAATGGCTGTTCTCCTGGATCCTGTCAGATGGGAGAGACCCCTTAATTAGGTCCCTTAATAGATAGGATCTGTAACACGCCTCTTCTGCTGGACCTGATGGGATGGGTAGATGTAACCAGGGAGAGGCAGAGCCTGTAATAACCCAGCCCCATGCCATATAGGGCTTTCAAGGTTATTACCAGAACTTTGAATTGAACTTGGAAGCAAACTGGTAACAAATGCAGCTCACAGAGCAGAAGTGTAATGTGCACTGATCGAGGAGTACACATAACTGCCTGCGCTGCCATATTTTATATCAACTATAGCTTCTGGATGCTGTTCAAGGGCAGCCCCATGTACAGCACATTATAGTAATCCATTTGGGAGATAACCAGGGCATGAGCGACTGAGAGTAGAGCCTCCCAATCCAGAACAGGTGCAGTTGGCACAGAACACAAAGTTATACAAAGGCCCTTCTGGCCACGACTGCTACCTGCTCTTTGAGCAGGAGTTGTGAGTCCAGCAGGACCCTCAAATTGCGCGTAGGGTCTGTTTGGGGCAGTGCCACCCCATCCAGCATCAACATCACCAGTTAAGAATCAGATTTATTTGTCCTTTTGTTCAGCGGATAGTACCTTTTCTTCTGGGTCTGTCTGCATTTGTTCACTACCTTACTCTTTTCCCTGCTGAGGGATTACAAGTAAAATTATTAAAAGTTTTGTACTGAAAACTTTTCCCTATATTTTGGTTTTTCTTACATAGAAAGGGATACGTTTCTTAGTTTTCTTCCAAAGCACCAGCATATATGCACAATGCTTTTATTGGTTTTTGCATAGGTTGATGCCATAGATCTGGTCATAGATATAATCTACTGAGCCAGCCTCCTGTTCAGATACTGAAAGTATGGATCCTTTCAAGCATGAGGACCCTTTGAATCAAGGAGTACGTGTGATAATGCTGAGTAACCTGCAACTCATTTATCTATTTAAGCACAAGAGAAAATATGAGATAATTTGTCCCTTTTTTCATATTGAGAAATGTGGCCAACTAGGAAGGTTTTAAAGCAGTAGAAACAGATGAAACAGAAAACCTCAGATCCAGGAGTACCTTTTGCCATAATGAACAAAAAAGGAAAAACCTCACCAAGAGAACTCGGGGAAAAACTTTTCAAGCTCTCTGAGAATAAGGGAGAAAAACAGAAGCCTCTTTTTCAGGGGAAGAAAGCTTTTCAGGGATTGCATGCCAGATTCCAATAGAACCTAAATTGAACTGGGATTTTAGCCCTTTGCATATCATAATTATTATGGTAGATAAAAACTGTATGAAGTATAGACATTTTTCTCTAATCTAGCCATCATAAACATGAGATCAGAAATGGAAAGTTAAGAACATTTTTGCTATTATTTTTTCAATAGTAGTAACCTTTAAGTTCCAATAGCAGAGGATAGATGAAGCTCATTGTTGGGTTCTTGGTATTCTCGGAGCTTGGTTATTTTCCTGCAGATGTTCCATTACCAGGCTGTCAGAAAATGACAGACACGGGTTCGGTTGTCCAGTAGACAGAAGTTTTTTTATTGGGCATGTTTGCAAAGGTGGGTCCCTCCCGCAGCAATGGAGGAACCCCGAAACAAGGTCTGACAGGTTTTTTATACCCCCTATCTGTCCTCCCCCTCCTAAGAGGGCTTGGCTCACAATCTCACCTTTTTTACCGCCCCGGAGCGCCGCTAATTAACCGCAAAACCGCAGACATTCCACTTTCCTAATCCAATCAGCGCAATACACACTGCAATACCCACTTGACCCAACAGCCGCCCCCTGCCGCCCCTCTTCACTCTGGTGCGAACGTGCCTTCTGCCTACAGTATTTCCTTCCTCCTGCCGTCCCCCCCAAGGCTGCCCCATGGTGCACAGCGCTCTCCCCTAGCAAACATGGTTCGTTTGAGGCCCTCACTTCTCCCTGCCTTCTCACAAGGCTAAGCGGGAGCATCAGTGCAAGGGAGAGAGGAGTTGTTGGAGTTTGCTGGCCGTTTATATTCAGTCTTGCCATTCTTTGTTGAGGTGTGTTTCTTTTTTCCCTTGAAATTTAGGTGCTAGCCTTAAATAACTACTTGACATGCCTCTTTCATCAAAGTTCAGAATTTGTGGTGAATATAATTCTATTCATTGTAGAATCATTTTAAGTTCTACAAGACAAGGTCAACCATTTCCTTTACAAACCATGAATTAAAGCAAGATAGCCTGGTTTCTCATCTCTAACTGCTTTTAGTTCTCTGTTGGCTTGGATATGAAACTCCAGCCCCCAAAGGGCAAAGATTAAATATGGAAAAGATAGGTTAAGAAATTAACTGCAGTTGATAACATTATGAAGATTCATGAAGCTTTAGCTGTGAATTGATTCTCAGCTGAGTTATGTGTCTCCAAATAGAATAGCATTTAATTAATTAATTAATTCAGTTTAGGCACTACCTGACTCCAAACCAACTCTAGGGCATTCATTTGCTAAAAACAGGACCTGGATTAACTGCAGAGAAAGAAGGGATAATTATTGAACAACATTAGATTTTTATTTTCTAGTTTCTAGGAACCATCAATCAATCAATCAATCAGCAGTGTCACATTTTTAGTGCCATCCACTCGTGGCTGTCCCAAAATAACAGCTTCAGATTTTCAGTTAGGACTCATACTTGGCAGGTTCCCAGCCCATTACTAAGTAACAGAAACTCATCTGGGAGGAAAAAAAACCCTAATTGAAATGTGTGTGTGTGTGTATACACACACACGTATACACACACACACACACACACAAACAATATTTTGCTTATTCATCCTTCCAGTGGAAAATGACTTTCCATAAAGGAAGACAGAAATGGATCGGCAATTAAAAAAAAAAAAGCCAATTAATGGATCAAAAACCAGGTTCTCAATGTAATAGATAATTATAGGTAGCAAAGGCAGGATTAAAATAGAACAGAAGAGCAGATATAGCATGTCTTTACAAACAAAGTAGTTGAAAACTAAATTGCTGGAAAATTAAGGCAAAAGGCAACTTCAGTAGGACAAAAACAGTAAGATGGGATGGGCAAAAAGGGAAGAAATTAAATATCAAATACCTAAGTTTTGTGTGGAAGTGAGACTAAGATATGAAGGGCATAGGATCCAGGGTAGATCAGAAGGCAAGTAGACAGATATATACTCGAGTGGTGTCAGATGTCCAAATTGGGACTTTTAAAATTTAAATGGATTGAGAAACATGGTTGAAATGAGTGATTAGAAGAAACTTGGAAAACCTAATTCAGCGTTAATTTAAGGCCAGCATATCCTATCAGTTATTGGCATGCTGTTTTTCCATGGTGTGCTAGGCATTGTCTAGCTAAAAAACTGCAGCTGGACTGGGGAGACCAAGTTTGATTCCTCACTTGGGTCATGTAGGAAACAAGGTACAAAATGGGGGAGGACCAAGTACCTGTTTTGCGTTACCTGAAGAAAAGGTGAGATCCATAACCAATAACAGTACTGAAGACAAAAACTTTCAACATGTTTATCTGGGAATGAGCTCTATCAAAGGCAGAGAGGAGAAGACTTCCAGATCAAAGTCCATAGGATTGTGCTGCATGAGTGCAATCTTTTGCACACCCAGAGACCCCAATGAGTCTTGTTCCCAAGATAAAACATTTGGAGCACCATCTCCCAATTTGCCACATCTATACGTGTCCTTCAGAATTCCTAGCTACAATGGGCCACGATGGCTAAGAATCTTGAGGAATGTAGACAAATACATCTGGAGATCTCTGGGCTGAGGCACTCTGGCTTGCAGTTAAGCTGCTCGCCTCCTGTGTCGAGGCTGAATGGTACAGAAAGCGCAGGATTCCTTTCGACTGCCACTGTCTTCTTTCCATTGCTGTTTCTTTTCCCATTGCCACACTTGTCCAGCTCCCCCTGCTCCCCACATTTCTCTTGCCCTACTGCTCTTGATATTTTTTTTCTAGAAGCCTTGACTTTTCTCTCTTTCGTGCCCCCACTGTTTGCCTTTCTGTCCGCTTTCTCTTGGTTCCCTACTTTGAAGCTTTCGCTGTCGTTGCTCATCTCCAGCGCTGGGGAAGGGAATGTTAGTGTTAGATCTATAGTGGATGTACATTTAAGCATTTCTGTTCGGAAGTCCCACTGGGATGCCTCTTCTGTCGGTGCACGACCATGCATTTTCTCCAAAAGCATGCTCCTTCCTTTTTTGGATTGGCCGCTTCCTTGTGGAATCAAAGAGCGGCATAGAAAAATTAGGCAAATTGGCTGTCAGAAAGCAACACGATACTTTAGAACAGTGTTTCCTAGATCAAGTTTGTTGGACTACAAGCCTTGTTTTATATCTCTGTTTCTTCTGTGAGGGGAAAGGCTGCTTTAGATAAAGATAATATCTGAACTGTCTCTTGGACAGGCCTCAAAGAAACCAAAAGTGGAGAAGGCTAAGCTAAGAGGAATTCCCATACCTTTTACTCACGTTGGCCTGCTTCGCATACCACAATATAGTTGATTTAAACAAGGTTTATAAAATAAACTATAGTATGCTTGGTTTCTATAACAACTAAGCCATAAACTATTTTTTACAAATTACAGTGAGGCAACAGACTAAACCAAAGTCAGAAAAATGCATGCTGGTTCACTTTGTGAACCTAGCTGTTCCTAGTTTCACTGTATTATTATTTTTTTTTTTATGAGATCATTGATTCATTTGCTTTTTAACCTACAATATAATCTTTAGGAAGAAAATATTTCCTATGACAGCTTAACGCAATGCTGAAACTCCATAAAGTGGTCAGGTACGTTAAATTAAAATGTGAATATGGAAAATCATATTGGATTTTGACAACACAGGTTGGATTTTCCGCTGCATTTGATTTTTAGGGGAAAAAACTTTTTAAATAGAACCACTTAATTAAATAATCTTCCTCTGAAGATACTAATGCAACTCAATATGCAAGAATTTACACACATACACACATCACATAGAAAATATTCATTTTAATTCCATTCAGCTTCTCCTGGACACTTACAAGGTGATGCTTCATTTGTTACTAAATAAAAAAGGAGCCTCCATCAGCCATGCAGAGAATCTAAAGCTTGATCTGTGTCACTCTCCCCAAGCAAGCATACCATGGACTCCTACAGAAATTCCAATTTGACAGCAGCAAGATTAATGATAAATAAATACAGAGAGAAATGAATATCAACAAATTGAAGGAGAAAGAGGGAGTTTTTTTTTTTAATTTAATGGGATAAGAAATAAGAGACAATACAGGTAGTCCTTAGTTAATGATTGCCCTGTTTAGCGACCATTCGAAGTTACAATGGCACTGAAAAAGGAACTTTACAACTGGTCCTCAAACTTACAACCATTGCAGTGTCCCTGTGGTCACATAATCGCCATTCGGGTGCTTTGCAACTAATGTGCATTTATGACTGTTGCAGTGTCCCACGGACAAGTGATCGCCATTTGCACGCTTTACAGTCAACTTCCAACAAGCAAAGTCAATGGAGAAACCAGCAGTGAAATAGCTTTGTTGTGGTCATGTCATGTCATGTCATATCTCACTTAACGATCACAGGTGACTCACTTAACGACTGTGGCAGAACTAACGTCTTAAGTCCAGTGTGGTCACATGATGTTTCACTTAACGACCATGTAGCTTAGCAATGGAGTTGCTGGTCTCAATTGTGGTTGTTAAGTGAGGACTACCTCTAAGTAATATGCACCAGTTTCAGAACAAGATGTATGTATAGATTATTGAAGGAAGAACTGTGTTTTCCTAAATATAACTGTTGGATTGTCTCCCACCATTAAAACAGAAATACTGAGAGGTTTGAAAACTTTATAAAGGATAGCAGATTTAGTCATATCCCTGAAATACCCATATAAACTAAAGGGACTTTATGAAACCCATAAAAACCAAAGGGAATTTAGCTAATTATGCTTAGCTACACACCTGCTTATCTCAATGGGCCTAACCCAACGAATACCAACTCTGGATCCAACTTATCCTCCTTACTTTAAACTGTGTTCACATAACACATTTATGATGTGAGTTATTTGGTTTAGGTTCAGTATGTTGTGTGAACCGAGTCAACTGTTGTTTAACTCACCAAACAGCATTAAACAAACTACACTTTATTACTTATTACCTACCCTTTCCCCAGGAATACAAGGCAGTTTACACAGGATCTCCCTTTGTTTTAATCTCTATACCAACAACCCTGTGATATGGGATGGACTTAGAGAGAGTGACTGTCCTAAAGTTATCCTTGACTTTCCATGGCTGAGGATAGATTTGAACTGGAGTCTCTCCAGACCTAGTTCAGAATCTTAACCACTACACCATGCTATCTCTCAAGCACTTGGGTTCACACTACATAAAAAACCATAATGTGATTTTATGGGTGAAGCATCTGATAGTCAAAATGTGGGGGGTTGATTAGAAAAATGCTTGTACTGATTATATAATATTATATTTACTTATGGTTAACCCTGCAAATGTATTGTGTCTCCTGTACAATTCAAAAAGCTGACATAAAACGGATTACTATTTGCACTGGAGGAAAAATGTTATATTAACCTTAGATTACTCTGAACTTTGGCTCTCTAATAATTGTGTGATAAATTAGTAGTAGATGTGAAAATGGAAAATATGTTTGCTTTTCAATATGTTTTCATTATCTTTTAAAAATTTGCATTAATATTGACATAAATGTTATCAAAACCCAGCTAGCTTTGCGATGCCTGTAATAGTGGTATTTTTGATCCAAGTTATCTGAAGTTCAAATAGATGTGAGAAAACTACCTTTTTATAGGTAGTTGGAAATGTATAGTATATAACCTTACTACTTTTAATAAAAGTTGTTCAAATATCTCCTGTTTCTTGGCATTGAGCCTTAAAACATTTTACTAGCTCCATACCCGCCTCCCCCCCAGGCTTCAGGCTTTTTAACTTTCAAATATTATAGAATTGTATAGGATTTTTAAAACATATATCATAATGAAATGGTGATGTAGAAAGATGAAGCTTTCACTTAATTTCACAGCTTTCTTTTGATTCTCTATGACTTTTCTGCAGATTCTGTAGAGATCCAGCCAGCTTTTTCAATGCAAAATCAAACCTCCTGTGAAAGACAGTCAAATTTTAATGAAACAATGTTCAGAAAACCCTATTCCTTTTTACTTTTAAATAAAAAAGGAACCATTTACTACAGTTGCATAGCTGTAATACAGCCTTCTCCAGTTTAGTGACCTTCAAATAAATTGGACTTCAGTTTCTACAATTTGTAGTCAGTTTCTTCGTATTTTGCAAGCTAAGGATGAGATCTGAAATCTAATCAGGATTATCTGGAAGGTATCTAGGTAGGGACAGACAGCTGTAGTACTTACCTGTGGTCTGATGAAAAATTGTGGGCTTATCTCCCATTTTAATTCATTTGACCTGCTGTGATTTTATTGTAAAAATGTAACTTGAACAAAATGGGATATTGAAATTCCTGCCTTAATTACAATGGCATTACCTTCATCAAGGATCATGGGATAGATTTTCATTACTTTTATCTAAATCAGCCTTCCATAACCAGGAACATCTCAACCAGATATGTTGAGATTGCAACTTCCACAATTTGAAGTCATAATCATGAGAATGGTTTTTCCCACATGCACTTCTGGAAGTTGTAGCCCCAAAACATTTGGAGGGTACCAAGTTATGGAATACAGACAATTGTTGAATATGAACACAAGTGTAGATTACTGTTCTGAAAAAGACAATAGTTCCAATTTGCTGGGATTTGAAATCTGCAGGCAACCATTGTGATGTCTTATTAAAAAACTTCTATTTACAGTTAGGTATTACACTCATGCCAAAATGTTCTGCCACAGGCTAGTTTTAATGGGGGAAAAATGCCATGATAGTGGTATTATGGCACAAGTCATTTGATTTATTTTATATGGCAATGCCTACCCAAAAAAATCAAAGTGATGTTCTTTGAGGATGCATTCGTTTGTGCAAGGATTTCTCATACATTATGCAATATTAACCGTAAGAGAACAAATGCAATGAATTATGTTAGCATCTTCTGTGCATATTCTCAGTCACGGAATAAAGGTTTAAAAAATGCAGTGATATGGGACATAATACATGGCAGGGCTGCCAAGTGTTTGAGGGATGGTGGCATTTGTTACTTTGCTATTTAATTTACTTAAGTGAAAGGGAGGTTCTTGCTTCATGAATTCCACTGATCCCTTTTCAATCATATGCACTTGCCCTTTAAGGGGGTTGTGATATATTTATGATAGTAGTCAGTCTGAGAGGTGGCATAGGTAATCATATGGGAAAACAGAATTATAACAATAATGGTGGTATGGGGAAATACAAGGTAGCAGGCATAACTGACAGGCATTCAAGACCCTACTGAAAATGTTTGGCAGATGGAAACTTAAAACCAAATTGACATTCCTCATACTTGAAAACTGAAGCTGGATGCTGAGCCCCATCTTGGAGAAGATGTTTGATGCTGCACATGTATACAGTGATGGTTTGGGTACTTCCAGATCATCTAAAAAGCTAATATTTGGTCCATACCTAATCAGAGGCATATGATTTCCATCATTTAGTTTATTTTTTATATTTTGTATTCTGCCTTCCCCTTAATGACCTGAAGGGGACATAGATTCATTTTTATCCTCACAACATCAGCCTTATAAAATTGGTTCGGCTGAGAAAGATTGACTAGGCACCCAGTGAACTCTCTGATGAAGTGGAGATTTAACCTGAGTCTTTCTGGTCTCAGTCCACTACTCTAACCACCCAGGCTTTTAGTTGCTTGAAAATGACTTGAGATCAGATCATCACAATTCACACTAGCTTCTTTGACCTCTGGAACATATCCCCTTAGCCACAACAATAGGATTTAAGAACACCAGTCACTGGCCGGAGATGTTTTCTTTTAGTCATGTTTTCTTAACATGTTTAGTAGATTTTAATTGTTGCATTCAGAAGTTGTGCTAAGAAGTTGAACCCAAAAGAAATTTGGTTGTTGGGAGTCTGAGAAAGGTTATTTATAAAGGGAAGGGAAGGGAAGGGAAGGGAAGGGAAGGGAAGGGAAGGGAAGGGAAGGGAAGGGAAGGGAAGGGAAGGGGAGGGAAGGGATTCTTAAAAACTCAGTACATTCAAGGTAAGGTGGTCACTTGTAAATATTTACTTATTTAAAAGATTTGAATGGCCACACAGCTCTGAACAACTCACAACAACAATAAAACCACAGAACCATAAAAACCATAAACCAAATCATAAACTAAATACAAAAACCTGGTACCTCAGTCCTCCTCCTGTGATGCCCAACAACAAGCCCCAGACACCCTCATGGTACCTAAGCACCTGGGTAAAAAGCCAGATCTTGATGGCCTTCCAGAAGGCTAAAAGATTGAGGGCCTAGGGGACTACCGGGGGAGGGTATTCCATAAGGTAGGGTCAGCCATGGAAAAGGCATGCTTCCAAGGTCCTGCTAGATGGCAGCATTTCAGGGAAGGGGCCTGGAGTGTGTCTAACCTATCTGATCTGGAAGGATCGGCAGACACATTCAGGGAGAGGCCATATAGGACTTTAACGGTGATATCCAGCATCTTGAATTGCACCCAGAAGGAAACTGGGAGCCAGTTTAGCTCGAACAAGAGTTGTAATGTGGGTGAACCTAAAAGTGCCTAGCATTGTGCACACAGCTGCATTCTGGACTAGTTGTAGCTTCTGAATAGTCTTCAAGGGCAGCCCCATGTAGAGCACATTGCAGTAATCCAAGTGGGATTATAGTAGCAAATTAAGTAGTAGCATTTTTTTTTTAAAAGAAAGAATTAGAGAAGGAAAAAAATAAAATATATCATAAATTATATTTTGACAAATTTGGAAGTTATTATACATTAACTAGAAATATAATGCCTGTATATTGACCTTGGTTCTGATCCTCCAAATTGATGAAACCTTGTGAGATCTTGCAAGAGAATGATATAAGCTCAGAAGATTAGGATATTTTCATGCAAGATTTTACTAAATTATAGCAATTTCATTAGATCTTAAAGATGTCATATCATTAAATGTTTTCACTATTTTAAAATTTATTTTCTTTATCAGTTGTTCGCAAATAATCTGTACCCATGGGTCCTCTGTTGCTGACTCCTGATATATATGAATATGTTGTTTCCAAGTGACCTGGAAAGCTGAAAGTTGTTATATGCGTAACAGAAGCCGCTGCTTATTAGAAATATGCTAAGAAGGGACAATTTTATGTCTAACTTTCCCAAACTAAGGCTTCATACATGTCTTTGAGTACAAAGACATATATGTCTTTGAGTACAAGGTATCACATAATAAGCTAAGTATAATGATATACAGGAGGCCCCTTGCTTCTTCAGACTTGAATTTGGAAGAGTGGACAGTTCAAGCTGCAGACTGAAATCCCAGATCAACAACTCTCAGAATTTCCAGCCAGAATTAAATATAATTGGAAACATTCACTTTGCTATTCATCCCAGTGTCACTGGGGCATCCTCTGGGTTGCTAGGATTTCAGTGCAAGACTCCAGTTTTTCCCCCCTTTTACTAAAACCCTATTAACATTCCATTGTGGGTTCCACGTTCCCACTGAGCCTTTATGATACAAGAGGCTGTTTGCTTTTTAAATTGCAAAATGAAAACATTTTTGTGTGCTTAGGACTTAAGCTTAAAGCAACTCTAAGTGTGTGTGTGTGTGTATGTGCATATTATGAAATAAGCTTAATATATGGATGCACTACTCTATTCCTATCCCTACCTATTTCCTTATTTAGAGTTGAGGAAGGGCTTACAGAGATAGATGTCAATTTTTCTTTTGGGAGTCAGGCTGGCAGCTGGCTTTTCTCTTGGTGGTACAACCTTTGATTTTCTTTTCTTCTGTCTTTTTCACCTCCAGCAAGGGCCTTCTATGTTAGGACCCTATGGCACCACCTCCTCTTCTGGTTTCCAGCCCACTTCTGCTGATTATGCCTAACAACTTTTCAGAAACTTTTCAGCAACAACTGCTCTCAAACTAATAAACTTTCAGCAGTGTAAATCCTGCCTAATTCATCTCAGTTTATCAGCCCACAATGTTCTTTGTTAAAACCATAGATCTTCAATTGCCTGAGCTATCTATTTCATTTTAGTTGCTAGCCATTATTTCCATTCCAGTTCTTTTCCTTTCTTCCCAGAATGGAATCTTTTCTAATTTTTTATGACCCCTCATCCAAAACTAGCTGCAGGGCCTCCTTTCTCTCTGTGAACACTTTTCCTATGTGAACCATCTCTACTCTCCTTATCAGTAAAACTAGCACAAACTAACACAAAATATTTGTTTTGTTCTCTGTTTGAAAGTAAGGATACATGACTAGTTGGCAAAAAGTCATGGCAATAGCAAGGGTATCATTTCTAGGAATAATATTAATCATCTCTGAGCCTTTCTTAGTGCTGCAGAAATTCTTCAGTGCTCCATTATAAAGAAAGCCAACCTCAATTTTTGTATTGCATGCCTGTAAATAAAGTGTCTTCAGCATTTGGTCTTTGTGTGCAGTTGTTAATGAACCTGTGAGTGAATCTTGAAGTTGCAAGATGGGTACTGTATTTTAGAGAAGCAAGTTAATGTATATCCATAAAATCTTTCATCTTGGGTTTAGAAGGGTCAGGGATCTTAAAAATAGATAGACACCATGATTTTACCTTTCAGCACAGATAAAGATAGCATCATTTGCAGCAAGTGTGTATTAATTCCATAGAGAACTGGATTAATTATATTATTATTCAGCCAACGGATCTGAAACTAAAATCTTGTGGATAAAAAAGGGAGAAAGTTGCACAGAACAAAATCAGCTATTGCACAAATAGTAAGGAAGGAAACTATTCCTTCAGGACCTTGAGATCCTGAAGAACAGGTAGGGTATAAATCTACCAAATAATTTCCCATTTGCTAGATTCCTATACTGCCTGTTCTTCAGGACCTCAAATTACATACATGCGGATCTCCATTTTATCCCCTGGGAGATAGACTGGCCTTAGAGAGACTGACCCGAAGTGAGTTTCTAGAAATATTGAGAAAAAAATCTGATGAGGTTGATGTGTCACAATGTAATACCCTCCCCAAATCAGTACCCCTTTTCGACTGATGACATGGGATTATGGGATTAGTAGTCTAACACATATGGAGAGTATGATATTGCAAACTGCTGAAATTAGGCATGCTGTTTTCTGTGATATCCTAGCAGAAGCATTTAAGAGAAACATAATGATGCATCTCCTATTGAGGGATGTAGATTGAAAATTGCAGTTTTTCTTCCTCATTTGTCTGAACAATGATGAAAGGAGCAAACTCAGGGTTGGAAATGTGTTAATTATGGTTTGGCTGAAGCCCCTCCCTCAAACAGCAACTTCCATGGGTGACCATCCCTCTCTTTTCTTTATGTCCCCTGGGTGATAGTCTCTTATTATTCCTTATAATTTATTATAATATTGCTGTAGTGGGGTTTCTTCTGAAGGGCAGCCATGAGTAAAGCCTTAAAATGTGCTTATCATTACTTTATCATATGTCAGCTAGAGAAGTCTTCATTAGAAGATAACACAAATTCTTAAACTCATATATTTCATGGACATAGGGAGGTCTGAGACCTCCAAAGATGCTGTCCAAAGGGGATGAGTCCCATTCCTAAATCAGAGACCAAGGACAAGGCACAGTATCAGACTGTGAGGGGATAGAGGGCAGTATCAAACAGTATCAAACTGTGGGGGATAGAGGGCAGCTGAGGGACTCAGGTTCAGTTTCAATGTGCTTGCTGGGAAGAAAAGGCTCAGTAAATGGTTACTCAGAAAGAGAAGCCTTCTCCAGAGAAGGAACTCTTTCCAAATGCCCTGGATTGGCTACTGCTGGCCCTGGGCACGGCTCCAGGCAATTTGGCTTTAAACCCCTCCATTTCTGGCACTCGCTGTTGGAACTGTGATCATCTCTGGCTGCTTCAGTGCTTGCTTTTGATTGCTCGTACTTGATTTTTTTTCTCTGCAATTTACCTGGGACCTTGACTTGCATTCACTTACTATGCCTGCCTTTGTATCCTTGGGTTTGACCCCTGGCCTGTCTCTTGACTGACTTACAACTTACCAAGTTTTCTGCTTGGTCCTCCCTGTAAAGCTTTAAATAAAAGAGGGCCAAAGCAGCCATGTCATGCGGGGGGCCATTCTCTTGGAAAACAGAGACAAGGCAGGTGCTGGCAGGGTACAACCTGAATGCTGTCACTTCTACCATAAAACCTTGGTCTCAGAGGGGTGGGTTACAAAATCTGGGTAATTACTAAATGGCAAAGAGCTACTGGATTTTTGGCTCTGATCTGGGAATCCTAAATTATCACCTTAGTAGGCAGTTCTTAAAAATAAAAGAGAGATGTCTCATATTACTGGGATGCCCAGATAGAAAGTGCTACTAAATTTAGTGAAGTAAGGCCCCTTGTAAGGTTTGCAGGGCTTGGATGAGATAGCAGATCTTCTCTATAATAGCCCCCACCTTATGGAATAGCCCCCACCCAGCAGCTCCCACTTTGCTGCAGTTCAGTAAAGGAGTTAAAGTTGCTTTGTCTCAACTTGTTTTTGCTTCCATCTGATTGACTGTAAGTGCCTAACTGAGGTTTTATCCTTGCTTTCCTTTGTGGTCATCCTCTGGTTCTGACACTCATTTGGATTAAATTATTCATTCTTCTTGTTGTTTTGCTTTCTGTTGTTCGCCAGAATTGGGGTGGATTAGAAGAATGGTAAAATAAATAAATAGATGACTATATAGAAATAAAACAAAACTGTCTGACAAGTGAGCTGATAGAGCTTTGATGGCAGTTGAGCTGACATCTATTGTCTGGGGCTACACAGGAGAAAGCCAAGTGACCAGATGCGGGGCGGGGGATTTGGAGGGGGGACTTTGAGTCACTCTCGGTTTGTGGTGATTGCTTGGAGAAGTTCCTGCAGGTTTCTTGGCAATGTTTTTTGGAAGTGATTTTCCATTGCCTTCTTCCTAGGGCTGAGAGAGAGTGACTGGCCCAAGGTCCCTCAGCTGGTTTCATGCCTCAGGTGGGACTAGTACTCATAGTCTTCCAGTTTCTAGTCTGATGTTTTAACCACTAGACCAAACTGGCTCTCTAATCGGTTTGCAATAGGTGATGAAAATAATAACACACACACCTGGCTTGAATACCTAAGCTGATTCTCCAAATACAGCACATCTTTAAACATTTTGATAAACATTTATAACCTGGAGTTGGCTGCTAGAGACATACATAATTTCATGTACTCAGTCTCTTTTTTTTTCCCCTTTAAAATATATATTTCTGTGTGCAAACCAAGGGATGACTTGGTTGAAATGGAATGCTTCATAACTGAAGCAAGACCATCAAGTTTAGGATATAGAATAAATTGCTTAGAGCAGAAATTGTCAGCTTTTTTGAGCTGGTAATGACATTTTGAATTTTGGGAGTGTGTTCCAGGCTGTTGCAACAACACAGCCGTTCATGAAAGAGTATGCCACCCTCTCTAGCTTGCAGAATACTACTTCAACATCTTTCCTCTTTTTTTCTGGATAGACTTAGCGCAGTTTCAAAACCAGCTTTGGGCATTAATCTTCCATCTTCAGGCCTGGAGATGAAGGTAGAGGAACCAAGCAGTGTGTATCTATTAATCTAGTCTATGTCAGAAGGTTATTTACAACATTAAATATATGTATATCAGTTGAAGAAAAAAGGAAAAGGGTTTATTTTTATTTTGGTAGAGTTATATCCTGCTTTTTCTCCAGGACTTCCATACATAGCATTTCTTCTTCCAACCACAACTTTATGGGTTTGGTTAGGCTGAGAGGCAGGGAGTTACCTAGTAAGCTTTTATGCTGAGCATAGTCCCCCAGTGAAGAATACCAGGGTTACAGATGACTCATAGTTAAGAACAGACCCTGTTGTAGCAAAATTCGAGTTAAATACACAATAATTTGACTTCAATACACAATGGTTCGAGTTCATACACAGTACTACTTATACAATAATACTGATCTGGCTTACATACAAATTCCACTTAAGGACAGACCTTGGGAACGGAACTCGTTCTTAAACTGGGAACTACCTGAACTTGGTTGTGGAGATGATGTCTTTGTAATCCATAAAGTACAACCACAAACTTTATGGATACGGGAAGAAAAAAAATCTTTTCCCTTTTTTCCTATGCTGAGATTCATTCCGCTTTATTTCAAGTTGTTTTAGCACTCAGGGAGAAGTGTGAAATGAAATTTAAAGGACTCCCTGGTCTCCACCTATTTATCTTTGCCTTGCCTTGATGCTCAGGGAAAAGTCTCAAGTGAAATTTAACAGGCTGTTTGCATTTGCTGTAGAATTCTTGAGAAAATAGCTGAGATATTGCTTTCACATGAAACTTATCTGAAACTTTAGAAGGATGTTTATGAATACAAAGAATGTACTTTGTTGATTTACAGAAAGTATTTTTTCTAATGTTCATGATCTCAGCTCTGACATTGAAAACACTTTCTGGCCTCAATTCAAGCAAATTGCCTCAACTTAAAGAGTACAGAGGATTTCTAGATAATCACATGGAAAGATCTGCATAAAGATTTCATAAAATATCCAGAGAAATGTTTTTATTTTGCTTTTAGTCAGCTTGTAGCCTTACACTATTTTTGGTTTAAGTAGCCCTGAATCTAGTATGACATCTCCTACTTCTTTAACAGGATTAATATAAAAGAAATCCAGTAATGCAAAGGTATTGTGCAACTCTGAATATAGTTTTTCTGTGTTGTAGACTGCAGACTGGATAATTTTGAGAGCTGAACTTCCAAAAACTCTTGGGAATATACCTATATTTATTATAATAAATCATAATTTCATTTTTAAAAACTGCAGGCAATCCTAATAATTTCTTTTGTTTGATACTTTCCTGCTTAATTCATTTATGTACTGCTTCCTGTGCCATCACCTGTATCTTTCCTGACCAATTGTTTTGCTATATCTTTTAAATATGTGTTCTTTGCCATTTTTGCCATCAAAGATCAAGGGGTCTTTGAGAGAATGTGTCGGGGCTACCTGTTCATAGCTTACTTATAGTAGGATCCTATGCTATTTTGTTAATAAGTAGTAGCAAAATAAGTTTTGGCCGGTTCAGCAAAAGGTTGTGACCATACATCTGGATCATGAATGCTATCTCTTAATAGCCACATTTTTCTCAATATGCTCTTATAATGGCATTCCAGGCAGAAGCAACCTAATTACAGTGGTACCTCGGGATACGAACTTAATCTGTTCCGTGACTCTGGGCATATCCCGAGTTGGGCGTAACCCGACGCAAATTTCCCCATAGGGTTCAATGTAAATCTGGTTAATCTGTTCCGCCCTCCGAATTTGGTCACACCCCGAAGCAAATTTTCCCATAAGGTTCAATGTAATTACCGTTAATCCATTCTGGCGTCCGCGGACCACGTGTCAGGGGCGGGAAAACGGCCGGGCGCCACGCGGCGGGGCGGGAAAATGGCCGGGCGCCGCGCGGCGGGGCGGGAAAACGGCCGGGCGCTGCACGGTGGGGCGGGAAAATGGCCGTGGACCACGTGTCAGGGGCGTAAAAATGGCCGCGGACCACGTGTCAGGGCGGAAAAATGACCGTACCCCGAGGCGGAGTTCGCACATCGAGGTAAATTTTTGCGGCTGGAGCTGGTCGTAACCCGAAAAGTTCCTTAGTAGAGGCGTTCGTATCCCGAGGTACCACTGTACCTGGATCCATTGGCAAACATAGCACATACATATGCTATGTTCAGCCTACATGTTAGAGTATTAATTGGGAATGCATGAAAAATGCTTTTACTGTTCTGTATGAACGTGGAGTCCACTATTCAGAAAATGTGAATCTGTAAATAGCTGCATGTAAATAGTAAATATGCATTCATATTTGCAGAAAGACACTGTATTTAACTATGTACCATGTAAAGGTTATGTCAGTTTGTATTCAGTTAAGGATTCATTGAAACATACAGTTTGACCAGAGGTGCTTAAACTTTGGCATGCAACTCTATATCAACCAGGTAATATTGTGCCACAAAGAAAGGACAAGTATTAACAGGACATATTGCTCAAAGAGATACTGATGGGCAACGAATGGTTTCAGATGGACAGACCAATGGCTATTTGTATATTCAAGGTCCCCTTTTCTCATTAGTCTCAATGAGCTAAAGATGCAACATTCCTCTCCATTCCAAATATAATAATCTTTGTAAACACTACCTTGTATATGTCCTTTAAAATGTATACATCTAAACATGAGCAAATTAAAAAGTTAATTGTGGGGTCCTTGGTGCTCTCTGAGCTTGGTTGTTTACTTGCAGACATTTCATTACCCAACTAGGTAATATCATCGGTGCAAGTGAGTGTGGGGTTATCTCCCTGTTTATATACAGTAGTTTATGCTGATTAACACCAGACAAACAACATGATCTACACCATACAGTGTATGGACTGTAACAGCCACTATATAGGACAGACAGGCAGAAGACTAACAGAGTGCATCCATGAACACCAACTAGCAGTCAGAATACATAATGAAAACTCATTAATCTCACAACACATGGACAGACTCAACCATAGTTTGAACTGGGAAACTGTGAGCATCCTAGACCAAGCTAAATCCAAAAACGATAGGGAATGCCTGGAAGCTTGGCATTCAGACAGATCAGCCATCAACAGACACATAGAGATAAACGACATTTACACACTATTCAGAAGAGACCATAAGAAAGCTAAGAAGGAAACAAAAAGACCAGAACACATCCTCTCCAGCAGCCAACACCCAGATAAGCAGGGATTAACACCAGACAAACAATGAAGCAGAAAACTAATCAAGGAACTACCAAGGAGAAAAACACTCTCCCACCAAAACTGGCAGGGCAAGCTACTGTATATAAACAGGGAGCAAACCCCATACTCATTTGCACTGTTGTTACCTAGTTGGGTAATGAAATGTCTGCAAGCAAACAATCAAGCTCAGAGGACACCAAGGACTCCACAGTTCAACCCTGAACTACATATATTCTTTTCTACTGAAAAAGTTAATTGCCCATTAGTTGTTTTATTATTGTTAATGTGCCCTTTTGTCATTTATGGCATGACGCCTTCTTTATAAATAGATTCTATCTAGCTTCCTGCTAAAATACCCTCTTTATGGCTTGTACCAAGCAATAGTTGTAGCATTTGCAGGCTAGGAAAGGCTACAGTGCCTTACCACAAAATGTAATTCAGAGGCTATCTATCAAATACAAGTGACAGCAATCTCATTGACTTTTCACTTTTTCTCTCTTCAGAGGTGAATGTTTTGCAGGGCATACATGTGGTGTGTTCATAAGGAGGAGCTCAGGGCAAGCTCAGCCTGAGACAAAGAATAAGAAAGGTCCCTGCCATTTTAATGTAATCTTTTTCCATTGTGGTTGATAAAACAACATCTTCCAGCACACATGAAGACTGGAGAATAGTGTAAATGATGCAAGGAATATTCTGTGGCACTCCACTATCTTCTTCAATCCAAATGCCTAATGAAAGGATCGTCTTTGCTGACATGAAATCTTCTTAGACCTGAGAAATGAGCATGAATCAGCTAATATGTGTGTGCATTTCAGGTGGCTTTATATGCTAAAATGGCATGTGTCTGAAGTGTTGGCAACCCCATTTCCTTAATATATTTTGTTTGAGCAAATTGCTAATACCACTGAAAATGATGTTTTCCTATTGAATGTGGGCTGTGTCCACCATTTGCCAAATGAATTCTGTAACTTCAGACATACTTACTAGAGAATCAGACTCTTGCTTTTACTGTACTAGCTGACAAAGTAAACACAGAAAGGTAACAGGAGTTTGCCAGTGGAGTTCAACAGAAGGAAAAGGATGACCAGAAATGCTGAATGCTTTGAGGAACTGAATGCTCAGTAGGAAGGAATGAAAATAATCTCAATGGCTGTTGTTGCAAGGGCTGTTTTCTGAGAACAGCCAAAAGCCCATTCTTGGTGACTGACTGATTACTTCCTGATGAGTAAGCAGAGAAAACAGAGACCAAGAAGAATATAAGGCAGTTAATTCCTGGGGAGTGAGGGTGGGGGGTGGGAGAGCAAACAGAGGAAAACCAGAAGCTTGATGGAAGAGTCTTCTAACATATTGCCTCCCTGCTCACATTGATAGTGTGTACTAGGCTAGCTTAAAAACCTGAGAAGCAAAAAGAGGAGAAAAAAGTAAAAACAAAAACAAAAACAAATGGTGTTTATATAATGAAGCTGTTCAGGTAAAATAAAGAGCTCTGGATAGTTTTGTCATCTCTAAAATCAAGTTGAGGAAAGCTGATGTAGGTCATGATTTGGAATTTATACATGAAATTCAGCTACCTTCTCAGGTCTAAATCCTTAGCTATCTGCATTCAGCCTCATGAGAGATATGGACCTAATAAACCCCTTGTTTTTTTTAAAAAAAATGGCTAAAATCTGATAAAATTGCCAAATCTAGGAGGATTTTAGGATTCAAATAAAATATCCTATAACCTCAGCTGACATTGCTGAAATCTCTTAAGTTTTAGCTATACAAACACTATATCTCTCCCCTGAGTCAAGGTCAGCTCCTTGTGAATACACGGTGTAGTTGTATGTTCAAGAGATTGTAGAATAATGTGGCTTTCCATTCCAAGGGCAGAAGTCTGTCCTCCCAAAACATCCCATTATTATTCCTCCAATGCTGTGTTTTTAAATTAGAAAGAATACAAATACTTTCTGGGGGGATCAGGGAAATACATAATACAGGTTCAAAACTGGGATGCAGTAGAGGAATCTGGAAAACAAAAAGAGAACATAAACCAAATAACAGAAAAGGGGGGAAGGCTTTCAGCCATGTTGCTGAGTTAACTGGGAGGTTTGTCCATCATGGATTTGTCTTTCCCACCCATCTCAATTATTTAACTATACACTTATGTGTATAAGAAAATATAGTTTAAATGTGTAACTTGCACAGAACTATTGAACTTCTTATCTTTCAGGACATTTTTGTTCAGTATCCTTTAAGGAACAGAATGTACTCAATTTTTTTTTTACCATGCTGAAGCAGATGAAACATAACTTATGATTTATGAAACCTCCACTAATAGATTAATAGATTGCCAAGAGATGCCAAGGTGCAATAAAGTATTTTTGCCATACTGTACTGTTTTATCTACATAATGGCCTTTGTTTTCATTTCAGAAGTACATATGAAGTATGAAATCTTACTGAATTGTGCAACTTTCATGAGTCAATCACTGAGCATGTATGCATTTTTATACTGCGAAACGGTGTCTTCAGGTAGTTTGAGGCATACAGGTGGAACTTCCAGCCTGGCTATTTTTATTTCCATATAAAATGTTGGCTGTATTTCTTCATAATTGTCATGATAGCGTTGGCAGCTTTAAGTTGTGTGGGGAACTCTGTATACAGTAAATGGTGAGATTTTTCTGGCTATTGTTCCAAGAGTGGTCCTTAAACCTCCTAAAATCTGGAGAGTCTTTAGGAGCAATATTCAAAGAAACTCTAACCATAGGACAAAATACTTGCCATCTGTAAAATCTTTGCATCCTGGCCTGGGCATCTTACTGGATTTCCATGGAAACCATAGTGATTGAGGGACTTGTTTGCCTAAAGCAGTGTTTCTCAACCTTGCGAACTTTAAGATGTGTGGACTTCAACTCCCAGAATTCCCCAGCCAGCATCTTAAAGTTCCCAAGGTTGAGAAACACTGGCCTAAAGGGACATAGATGCACAGGTGTGATTATGCATACCTTTTCCTGCGGTACAAACCATTGCTTCTTTCCAGAGAGAAGCTCGTAGCTCAGTGGGAATGCATACACTTTCCATCTGTAAGTCTTAGGTTCAATCTCAGGGACTATTGTAGCAACACTGGAAAGGCCCCCTCATAGATCTTTCTCGGCATAGAAAGTTTATTTCATGGTGCTGCTAGTTTCCAGTTCACGACAAGCTGTTTGGGTAGAAGGACTGCCATGTGGCTATGCACCCCTTTCCATGCCTTTAGAGGCCAACACAAGATGCTAGTTGCAATTGCCAGCCACTAGAGTTCTGGTCTATATTGGCTAGGGATCCTCAAAATGGAAATTCCCAGAACATCTGAAAGCCCCAAACTGGAGAAATCTGCTGAGTTCACACATCATGCTAAGCTAAAAGCAAGCAAACTATCTTAAGCATGGGTGAACCAACACTGCAGTTGTAAATTGTGATTTATGATTTAGTGTAACCTAGTCAACCCAGTTACATCAATAAATCACGTTTAAAGAAAGCACAGCTTAGTGTAATGTGTGAACCCAGTTTATGGCATTCTTAAACCATAATGCCTGGTTAATGAATACTTAAGTGCCACTATTTTACCTGCCATGTGGAGTCCGTTAAGCAAAATTTGAAGCGTACCTGGGGCTTGAATACTGTCCGAGACTGAAAATCCACTGATTTGGATTGCTAGACAGTATAGATAAGATAGCAGCACATACTGGTTAACTGAGTTTATTAATTAGCATGTGATGCAAACAAAATCTCGGATTTAAAAACGATGCAATAGAACAATAATTGCTCAAATGTTTTATACTCATTTTTTAAAAAATCCTTGCAGCAACTTTAGTCACAGAAAGTTTTTGAAGCATTTAGCTCTTTGAGAGACAACTGAAGTGGAATCTACAGACAAGTCATATCAGTAAAGGCTCACCTTATATTTTACATGTCGTCATAGTCCCACATTTACGCCTGGAATAATAATAGAGCTCTCTGCCTCTTAAATATAGCTTTAAGGTGGCACATGTAATAATTCAGCTTGGTGCAAGAAACATCATTCTGTGCTTAAATGGATCTGAGTCAATCACCATGCGCTTAAGGCCAGAGAAAGAATGAAAGTTTTAGAAGAGTGCAAAGTACTTTGAAAGTGCTATTGCATGTAGTTCAACAGGTAGAGCTGACTGCTGAACAACTATGAAAACTTACAAGAGTTATTTAAAACGGATGGCTAAACTTTTAATTTCGTATGCATAAACATGTTAAAGACTAACTAATGACTTCTCTTTTCTTTCATTGTGCTAATTTTATTTTTCATCATAGTACCAATAGAAGAGCATATGTGTAGCTCAGGGTTGAACTGTGGAGTCCATGGAGTTCTCTGAGCTTGGTTGTTTTCTTGCAGACGTTTCATTACCCGGCCAGGTAACATCTTCAGTACTAGAAGGGAGTGGGGTTTGCTCTCTGTTTATCATTGTTCCTTGATTAGGCTGTTGTTTACTCTTTTTCATCATAGTTTCTATAATGCCTTATACTTCTAATGTAGCCAGTCTCTACTATTTTTCTTCTGTATGCATAGGAACACTCCAAACTTCTATAATCAAGAATTATATTTTGACTGATCATCTACCATGAGTAGAGATGCTTTGCTAAGGTTGACCTTTAAAGTAAAGATGATTTACTTACTTTTAAGTCTGACCTTAAAGGTAAAACTTCCATATCTGAAGAGCAAAATGTGCTCATCTACACCACCTTTGTGCTGTGGACTTCTTTTTTTTAATCACTAAAGCCAATACAGCTCCTATTGACCAAGGAGAAGACTCAAGAAATTAATTACTTTGCAATTCTGTGCCAAGGAGTGCTTTAGCTAAAGTGGATATTTTTTTTTAATAAAATAAAATAAAAAAGAAAGTGATAATGCAACAGATACCTTGTTTGTTCTAGTCTGTTGCCTGTTATTCCCTTCAGCTGTTCAAATATTATTCTTGTCTGAAAAGCATGAATCTGCTTCAGTGAAGAACAGAACCTTTAAGAGAGCTGACAGATAAACGAGTGCAATCAGCCGTTAATAAATAAACGTCTTTTAATAAATAAAAGACATATGAATTTCTTGACAGATCTTTTAAGCCTGGGTGCCCAACTTGACCTGGGTGTACCTCACTTTGGAAGGGCTGCATTCTGAAAAGTGGGTGGCAGGACAAATAAATAGGCAAGGTCAGACAAAAACTAAATCCAATTGAAATGAATTGAAATGTAATTCAATGAAATGCAGGTAATACCATCCTGATGTGTTTTTCCCTTTTGTCACCTGAATAAGTATGATTCAGCAGCAATTTGCCACCTAATAACATGGTGTCTGCAGGTTCTAGGATTTCTCTGATCCCTAAAAAAGTTGCCTATGGATATCCTCCCCCAGTTACATTAAACTTAATTTGAAAATATGGCCACTCTCTTGTGAGATTCTGCAGTCTCATCAGATTTTGGGTGACTTTGGTGGAAGAAATACTGAAGGTTGCTTGAACCCACCACTCATCCAGAAACCATTGTCTACAAACACAAGGGCTAGTTTCCACAACATCTGACACCTAAACCAAATCAATCACATTACACCTTACTGTGATGTGTGAACCTAGACAGACACAAATCTTTATGAAATAGCAAAGATCATATAACATTTAGTACATATCAAGGTTCAAAACCATGATAACTTTGAAGGAAGATGCAGAGAATAGGGTTGGGAGGATTTGCCCAACTTTGTCTATACCACCTATGCTATGGAGCATACATAATTTAGAGAGTATTCACCAACTATAGAGTAGCATAATGAATGGTATTTATGAGACACCAGTTTCTTCACAGAAAAAATGGGAAAAGCCAGGATGGAGCATTTTATTAGTTGCATTTGCATTACATGCTTACCATGATCAATTTAACCATGCCTTAGTCAACCATTTTTCTTGATTCAGACAACATACCTGAACCTTAAAATAGCCACATGGAATGGGTTTGCACATTATGGTAGAATAAAATGTGGTTTGTTAGTTCAATGTGTCATGAAAATGTAGCCACTGTGTCTTAAGTAACTAATGACATATACTGTATGTTAATGCAAAGAGCATCAGGAAGCATTGATTATTAGATAAACTGAAGCTTTCCCATTTTACAAGCTGTTCATTACAGGTAGTCCTTGACTTATGACCACAACTGGGACTGGAATTTCTATTGCTAAATTATGTGGTTGTTAAGTGAGTTGCACCTGATTTTATGACCTTTTGCTGTGGTTGTTAAGCGAATCCAGCTTTCTCCATTGACTTTGTGTTGGAAGGTCGCAAATGGCGATCACGTTGTAAATGCATGTTGGTTGCCAAGTGTCCAAATTTTGATCACATGACTGCGGGGACACTGCAATGGTTGTAAGTGAGAGGACCGGTTGTAAGTCACTTTTTTTCAGTGCCATCGTAACTTCAAATGGTTGTTAAACGAATGGTCATAAGTCAAAGACTATCTGTAGTATTAATTATTATTAATTCCCCATTTTACAAACTGTTCACTATTATTAGGGATTATTATTAGGTTAACTGAATATTCCCCATTTTATAAGCTGTTCATGTCTATACAAAGGGTATTCGAGAGTAAGCATTCAGATTGGACCTAACAAAGAGGATAGTGCTTTTTACTTGTATCTATTTCCTGATTAAAATGGCCTTAGTCAATTGCTATGAAGCAAATATACAGCTATTATACATGTATCTTATATTTAGATTTTGTGTGTGTGCACGCCTTCAAGTCAGTGTTGACTCCTGGTGACTGCCTGGACAAGTCCCTGCATTTTTCTTGGCAAGATTTCAGAAGTGGTTTGCCATTGCCTGCTTCTTCCTAGGGCTGAGAGTGACTGGCCCAAAGTCACCCAGCTGGCTTTATGCCTAAGGCGGGACTAGAACTCACGGTCTCCCAGTTTCTATCCCAGTGCCTTAACCACTACACCAAATTGGCTCTCTATATTTAGATTTACTGGCTAAATAACAGCTTTTGTGCATTTCTTCTGAGGTTATTATTAAGTTTCTGGTGGTGATAGAAAATATTTATTACCAAAAAGTATTTTAAAAATAGGGCTGTGCAGGGATCTGGATGTTAAGCGCAAAACATGGAGCGCATTTTATATATTTATTTATTCAAACCATTTGTATCCTGCCAGAGTGTCTTTTGGCAGCATGCATGTGCACACAGCACCTGTTGGGAATATCTTAAACCAGACCCCTCTTCTAGCTGCAGAGGACAGCTGCATGAGCCCAGGAAAAGATGCAGCTGCTTTAATAGCTTGTTTAGCGCCACTAAGTAAATTTAGCCAGTGAGAAGGAGACCTCTGATTTGGTCTGGATGGATAGATTTTTGATGCATTTTCTTACATCTGCCCTTGAGGGTGATGTAGATAGAAAGGTGGGATATACACGGACTCAATAACAGCAAATCACATTGAATTCAGTGAGCTTTAGTGCCAAATGTGACTACAGGACTCACACCCAAGACAGAAAACAAACCTAGATGGATATTTCAGTGGAAGCCAGCGAGGAAAGACGACAGATGGTGCGCTGCTCATTGTTTCCCTTGGACCCTGTAACAACTGTTTCACTATTGTCTCTCCGCTTCAGTGGTTCCAGACAGAGTGGACATTACAGCAGAAATCCAGGTTGCATTCAGCAAATTGTGGAAGATGGCCCCCAAATTCAGTAGGAAAAGCCCACCACATTTTATAGTTATTGAATGAATGCAAACATCTCCCTAAACTGCCCCATTTATATGACCTCTAGAGTCTAAACTTACTCAGAATTACCTTCCAACACAACTGCTAACTACTTGAAGTACAAACGAGGGGACAACCCCCTGCTCTCTCTTGACTGACTGAACGAAATGTATGACATAAGCAAATACAATGTTAGCAGAGATGGCCCAACCCTTAGGCACAACAAAGAAGCCTAAGGTAGAGTTGTAGTATCCTGAAAGCTGAAGAAATATCTGATTCTCCTCCACCATATTTTTACTTCCAGGAATGGATAAGAGTCACTTACAGAGTTTTCATCCTCAGTGGCTTTAAATAACTTGATCAACCAGGATAAGAGACGCCACTGAGTGGCAGAATAGGTTTGCCATGATTTGCTACTTACCTTGCGCATCAAAGTGCTTGGGGTGACCTTGTCTGCCAGGCCACTCTTGGAGTTGTTAGGAATTGCTTTTCCTCCGGATCTTGCATTATTCATCAGTCATTCTTTTAGAGGAACATTAGGGAGGAAGCTCCCCGGGCAAATATATCAACCTATCTCGAATCCATCCATCTATCAGGTCCCCCCACCCTTTCATTTCGCTTGGGTTTCTTTCCTAGCTGTCCGTGGTCTTTTTCTACCCTCTTGCCGCTGCCAAGCCTGAACCCAACGCGCGTAATCCCGTCCGCTCTTTCTTCCTCCATTAAAACAAACCTGCTGCCGCGTCTTTCCGCTAATTGGGGCTGTCGCCGCGCCGCCGGCGATCGATGAGTGGGCGGTCTCTCCAGCTGGCAGCGGCGGCGGCAGGACTGGAGGAAGCCCCGCCTTTTTATTTGCCACGACTTTGATTGTTGTTGTTTCCCTTCGGCGCGAGCGCGCGGCCAGGTCCGTGCGTCCTCCTCCTGCTGCGCGGTAGCAGCTTTAATAAAAGCAACTGCACGGCGTGTTTCTTCGGCGTGCAGCTGTTGAGATGCTGTGCGCTCGCGCGCAGAGGGCTTTGGGGAGAGGAGGCAGCGCTGGGAACAACAGGGAGGCGGCGGCGGGTAGTGCTGGGATCCACCTCCCCTTGGGGCCAGTTTGCGAGAACGGCTGTTACAAGCGGACCGACTGAGGCTCTTCGGGCGGCACTTGCTTTGATGCACGGCGGGATCCGCGCGTTGTGCAGGCTTCTGGGCCCTTGCCCCTCCCTCTGCTCCTCGCTTTACCTTCTGCCTGGCTCTTTCCCTGTGTAACTAATTGCCTCTTTCCCCCTTTCTGTTGCTTTTTATCTTGCTTGGCTACTACTGGCAGGTCCCATTTGCTCTAGTTCGGGCTACAAGAAGGCGGATGATGAGATGTCCGGGGCCGCGTCCTCTGCAGACCAGGTAGAGGCAGCAGCTCGCACCATTTACTTGAATCAGCCTCAGCAAAGCAAGTTCCACGACAACCAGGTCAGGTAAGAAGAGCCGTGCCCACAGCAGAGGGAAGGACAGGAGGCTGGAGGAGAGTCCAGACTGAGCCCAAAGTACCACCTGCCTTCGAGTGAAGTTGATCAGACTTCCAAATCCCCAGATGGAGAAGTTTGGCTCGCAAGGCTAACTCTTGCTCCGCTGTGGACAGCGGTATTTCTATAGGGGTGGAAGGGCAAGTCCCCCATAGTCAGAAGTGGTTTGTTCATGAATTTGGTTGTGCAGCCTTGTTTCATCCCTGACTGG
This sequence comes from Python bivittatus, assembly GCF_059951505.1. Lineage (NCBI taxonomy): Eukaryota > Metazoa > Chordata > Lepidosauria > Squamata > Pythonidae > Python > Python bivittatus. The sequence continues at coordinate 21,431,469 of NW_028277056.1, read as the reverse complement.
AAATTGCCACACACTTCTGCTAGTTTCATGTAAGGCATAAAACCACAACAGAGCCAAACATAATTTACCCTCATGCATTGTGTAAACCCAGCCCATATTGTTAAGCTGGTGTATCCTTTGAACTTGGAAAGTTGGGCTTAGAGACTAAGCTATGGCTAAACAAACCCTGGAAACGCAGACCTTAAGGAACCAGATTTACCCATCCACTTAGTGAGTCCTACTCTACTGGATTTCAAAGGAGAGCTGGAACATCTATAAGGCCTAGAGCGTCGCATTTAGTATCTTCAAGAAACCGGGAGTGGTTTAAGTTTGTGCCTCCGTCAGTCAGAGAAGTTGAAGCTTGTGGTGTCAGCACCAGAATGATTTGTGATCTTAGTTATTCAGCGGCTATTAGGGAGGATGATGTCCAAGTTTCTTTCAAAAAGGGGGTGTATCCTGAGCAGTGAAATAGTCATACGAGGAAGTGGATAAGAAGCCGTAGGGGACCAGGATCTCTCGATCAGACTGGCGAAGGAAGAGAGGGAAGGTCAGAGGCAGGTGATGGTTAATAGGTTCTTATTTGCCGGAGAATAGTGCTACAGCCCGTAACAGCTGAGGCACAATAGCGAGAGATCAGTTACTCCTGATTGTACAGTGGCTGTTTCCGCAGGATCATGAGATGAGCTAATAACAGACAGCATTGTTGGGCAGCAGCCTAAACATGGAAGTGTGTAAAAGAAATTGCAAATTCACCACACCTTATTTGGTCTCTAAATGGGAAAAAGACTATTATGCATATTAACTCAATATGCATAAGACACTATGTTTCTGCCAAGTGTGAATGACAGTTTTTGTCAGTTCTTTTCCACAGGATTGTGTGTTTGACAGGCAGTGGCTAGGTTATATATTATGCTTAGCCATGGTCTATTTTAACTATACTTTGTTGAATAAGCCACACTCAGTAAGGTTTATGCCAAGCTAGAACCAGATAATAAAGCACATTAAGGTTTAGGGTATTTGGTGAACTCAGCCAGTGACCCTCCCAGTTCTCATGCAGGACTCTTTCCATTTCCTGAAACCTGACCCTTTTTTTTTTTTTTTGATATGGCAAGGATTGAATTGGTGTAAGACATGTATTTAGGCCACTGTTTCTCAATCTTAGCAACTTTAAGACGTGTGGACTTCAACTTCCAAAATTCCCCAGTCAGGATGGCTGCCTGGGGAATTCTGGGAGTTAAAGTCCACACATCTTAAAGTTGCCAAGGTTGAGAAACACTGATTTAGACAAACCTTGATGAATGTTTTGATATGCCAGTGAGGTGGAAAGTCAATTAGGAATCTAAAAAACTGCATTATAGTACACTGGTTTGCATATGTGACTTTTTTTATTTTGGCTTAGTGGGTTGTGTGAACCCAACAAAAATGGCTTATTCAACAGACCTTCATTAAAATCATGGCTTGCTAATGATGCATGAATCAAGCCACCAATTGGGAGCAGCTCTCCAGAGTTTCAGGCCAGCATATCCAACTTCACTTCCAAACCTGCCTCCTTCTGCACATACTTTGCCATTAAGGGAGGGAGCCCAGACTGTTGTCAGTTCACAGTTGCTCCAGTGAAGCCAGCTGTATGAATGGAGCCTTGAAAGGGCTAGAATTGGAGCCATTACTCTTTCTGTCTTTATTACCATTTTTAGTGATACATATTTTAATTTATAATTGTGGGTGTGCATGTGTGTATAGACCCAGGACAAAATGATAAATTGTTGTTCAGATAACCACTGTTAAAAATCCGGTCAAAGCAGTGTCTATTGAAAGCATTAACACCCCAGTAAATAACAAGATTTTGGTCAAGAAGGTTATTGTGTGTTGACAGGATTGTAGTATCAGTTGAAACAGACAAACAGTGATAAAGTGGCTAAAATAATTTATCCACTCCTGCAAGGCATATTTAATGCAGGATGATTGCTTTTTGGCACAGGCTGGAGAAAGCTTAAGTAATGGATAGCGCATGTAAAATAGTATGGTGATGTGAATATCTCAAGAGGTACAGACTAGAGAATGATAAGAAAAACATTTTAGAAAATGTTACAACAGGAATTCTGGCTATTCCATACATTCCACCTCTCCTTGGATGTTTCATTCCCCCCCCCCTTTCCCCATTTACACATTCTATGGCCCCAGAAAATCCACTCTTGGTGAGTGGATTAAGTTTTGTTGAATGGATTCCCTTAGAAGTTCCATTTCCATGCCAAAGTTAGACAGCCTTTCTTTCTTCAAGACCAACCAAAATACTCACTCTTCATGTACCCATTTACTTTTATCTAAAAGTATCTGTGGGATATTTGCTGTCTGTCCTTGTAATGTATTTCCTTGAAGCATATTGCTTTGTTCTTCAGAAAAGATCCCAAAGTGGTTGATAGAATAATTTAAAGGAGAGGCTCTTTGCCTAACAAATATAACTTAGAAGGAGACAAAAGACTGGCAGAAGCTGGCACTCGGAAGATAAGTGGAGCTGCGCCTTTCAGAATTCTTCTCAAGCATCTTGAGAGCATCAAGTTGGGAAGGCTGTTATACAGTTATCTGGATGTCAGCATTACCAGATTTAAAGGGACTTGCTTTCAAATAGAGATATGAATAGAATTGCTGTGTTAGCCATTCCTTTCCATCCAATTGTGAGTTCTGCAAAAATCTGCTGCTTTCATAGCAATGTGTGATATACCTTTCATTCTGCTACAGATAGTTAAACAGTGGGGAACATAGATAAAACCTCTTAAATTCAACAAACTCAAATTCCCTTTTTAAACTTTATTTTTTTAATCTTATGACATATGACTCCACCAGAACTTCAGTCCTGTGCATCCGTTGAACTGAAGCTGACCTCTGAGGAAACATATACAGGATTGAATTGTTGCAGTCATTTATTCTGAAAAAATATAGGCTGTACTTCAAAACAAAGGTTGGAAAAAGTTCAGCAGATGCTTAATTGTTCCTTGTTGCAATCAATAGAAACTTAAATTGAGAGCTGCTGTGGCACAGTGGTTAAGTTGTGTGACTAGAACCAGGGAAATCCAGGTCTGAGCCTACTCTCTGCCATGGAATTTCATTGTGCCTTTGGACCAGTTGTTCTCTCTCTCAGCTCACCCTACCTTGTAAGGTTGTTGTTATGGGAAAAATTGGAGGAAGGAGTGCTATGCATATCACTTTGAGCTCCTGAAGGAAATCTAATGCACCAATAAACTGCTTATCTTCGGATAGATTATCCTTTGTATAAATAGCATTCTAACCCATCTTAATTATCTGTGTATTTTGGATGACTTTTTTCCTTAAGCTTTTAAAAATACAGCACATTTTGACTTTTACTTTTTCCTTGTGACTTACTGAGCTTTAATTTTTCCCTTGTTGTGTTCCTCTATTCTTGACTACTAAAAGGCTGTTTGTGAAATTAGGTATATCGTAGCAACTTTCCCCATTTGGCGCTGTCAAAATATACCACAGGGTGCCTGTTTGGGAAATACAGTTTGATGTTGATAGCTTCAGCAATCTGTGTGATCTCTTTAGGTGTATAAAGAAATGTGAAGTGTAACTTTTTTCACACAAAGTCTGTTCACTGATTTGAACCTAAATCACCAGTGTCCAAGCCCTGCATGCTAACCCCAAGTTTGACTTAGAGTAAATTAACTGCATTTAAAAAGTGGCATGGCGGCTTAGGAATGAACTCAAATGGAAGAGTTTTTAATTTTAGGTAGTGAAGTGTATCGTTTCTTAAGCAACTGCTTCAGAAGCCTTGTCTAGCTTAAATGAGATGGAAGAAGGGGCGGGGGAGATGGAATGAGAAAATGACAACACTTGGTACTAAGTCATACATTTGCACTTTCCAATCATTCCTACTTAAACCTTAAGGCTCTTGCTTTTTTTCATCTGTAGTGGGTGGGGAAGGCGGTATAATTCCTATATTGCATCACCCAGTCCTGCATTGCATGCTGTATCTGTAGGCTGGGAAAAAGAGTGGTTTACCAGAGCTGGGCTGGACTGGGTCCACTGGCATTATGTAGTCCAGTGTTTTTCAACTTTAATGGACTACAACTCCCAAAATTCCCCAGCCAGCATGGAACAATTTTAGTACAATGCATCCCACTCCCCAACTTTGCAGGCAAAGAATATCCTGGTCAATAGTTGTCCTATCTCAAGCCATGCACACACGACATGCAGAGTGGTTTGCAAACTTTACTAGAAAGTGTTTAAGCAAATAAGCAGCAAAGAAAATGTGTGTGCAAATGTATGCACACACACGACAGAAATCAAGTCCCCAAACGTCCAGCAAGCTTGCCTTGAAAGAGAGTCCAAATCCAAAACAGCAAGCACAAGAGTGGTCAGGCAAAGTCCAAGGGTCCACACGTAGCAGGGTCATCACCGGTCCAGGTCCAGAGTCAAAGTCATGAGGTTTCAAGTTGAGAGTCAAGGCACATGGAGTCTGAGTAAACAGTTGTTGCCAATGGAGAGGCTTGAGCCCGCTGCTCTTCTTAACTAGAAGCATCCCCAGTGTTGCTCATTCGGAAGGGCAAGGAGCCTTGCAGAAGTCTTTGCTCTGCTCTCCTCTCTACACAGCAAGCCCTTGCACTGGGAGGGGGTGGCAGCTCAGACTCCTCATTTTCCAAGACTGGTGGCAGCTGGGCCTGCTGGTTATTGGGTGGTGCAGCCTCCTCTGCCTGCAGCTGCTCAGGCAGCAGTTCATCTGGCGACTCTGGAACTGGCTTCTCATTGTCCGTTTCTTCGTCAAAGTCTGAGCGGGCCATGACAATAGTGTTGAATTCTACAGGGAGATCCAGTAGGACTCCAATAAAATTCCACTAACCGAGGTCCTTACGGAGGTCATTCACAGTTAGCTAAGGTAGTTTCAGCCTCATGCCTGACCTGAAACTAACTGAACATGGTGTAGATAGTGGTGCAGATTAATCTACTTCATCCAGGATTCTTTGCAGGTGCAGCCCTAATACCCTCTCCAAAACCATTCCAAGAAGGAGACAGGGCAGAAGTTATCCAACATGGTTTGTTTAGGAGGGAGAGTATCACCATCCCCTTCAAAGAAAGAGGCACAACCCTTTTCCTCAAAGAACATTTATTATCTCTTGAATCCAGCTGCATACACCCCATGTAATTGCTTGAAGAAGCCAAGTGAGGTATGGGCCACCCTACATGTGGCAATTTCATGCTGCCAAAAATCCTGTTCCCTTCTTTGGAGTTTAAATTTAAATCAGAGTGAATGCAAGTGATTTTATCATTGACATATTTTTTAAAGCTATCACAATAACCTAGAAGGAGATTGACTCTATCTGTCCTTCCCAATAGGATATGGACCACTTTCAGTAGTGCCTCTGGACAACTTTTAGCTGATATGATGAGAGTGCAGAAGTATTGACACCTCTCTGCTCTTATTGCCATAGAGTAAGCCCAAACTTGAGCTTCTATCTGTACTTTATTGTACCCGCTCCACATCTTCCACCACTGTCACCCAAACTGTTGTTTCTGCCACTTTTTATCTGAGATCTGTGGTCTGAGGGAACCTGCTTGTGGAGATCACATCCATTGCCTCAACCAAGACATTTCAGAGATGATCAGGACATGTAATAGAACTGCCTGATGTATTGCTGGGGAAACCCGCAATTATCTGCTGAGAACTAAGCATGAGACCTCTGGGATGGACCATTTTAATCCCTCCCTTTGCAGAGGTCAGTGGTGCCAGTGTATGAAAACTGACCAGAAGAAATCTGACCATGACAAATGACTGGTCACAATGTCCTCCATATTGAGATCATAAGCCATTTGCTCTGAGGTTAAAAGTAGATCAAATGGGTGGGCACCTCTATTTTTTGAACCAGATATGAGTTTAAAAATAAATTAAGGAAATACATCTAAGAGTTACTCCTCATGAATTTTGTTTGTTGTTGTTCAGTTGTTAAGTCATGTCCAACTCTTCGTGATCCCATGAACCATATCACGCCAGGCCTTCCTGTCCTTCACTGCCTCCCTGAGTTTGCTCAGTTTCATGCTCATTGCTTCAGTGATGCTATCTAACCATCTCATCCTCTGCCGTCCCCTTCTTCTTTTGCCTTCAATCTTTCCCAGCATCAGGGTCTGTTCCAAAGAGTCTTCTCTTCGCATTAGGTGACCAAAGTATCTGAGCTTGAGCTTCATTATCAATCCTTCCAATGAGCAGTCAGGGTTGATTTCCTTTAAGATTGACTGGTTTGACCTCCTAGCAGTCCAGGGGACTCTTAAGAGTCTTCTCCAGCACCACAGTTCAAAGGCATCAATTCTTCAGCACTCAGCCTTCTTTATGGTCCAGCTCTCACAGCCATACATTACTACTGGAAAAACCACAGCTTTGATTATGCGGATCTTTGTCGGCAAGGTGTTGTTTCTGCTTTTTAATATGCTATCTAGGTTTGCCATAACTTTCCTCCCAAGGAGCGAGCGTCTTTTAATTTCATGGCTGCAGTCTCCATCTGCGGTGATCTTGGAGCCCAAATAAATGAAGTCTGTTACTGCTTCCATTTCTACCCCTTCTATTTGCCAGGAATTGATGGGTCCAGATGCCATGATCTTAGTTTTTTTAATGTTGAGTTTCAAGCCAGCTTTTGCACTCCTCTTTCACCCTCATCAAGAGGCTCTTTAGTTCTTCTTCATTTTCTGCCATTAGGGTGGTATCGTCTGCATATCTGAGGTTGTTGATGTTTCTCCCTGCAATCTTAATTCCGGCTTGTGATTCTTCCAGCCTGGCATTTCTCATGATGTACTCTGCATATAAGTTAAATAAGCAGGGTGACAGTATACAGCCTTGTCGTACTCCTTTCCCTATTTTGAACCAATCGGTTGTTCCGTGACTGGTTCTGTTGCTTCTTGGCCCGCATACAGATTTCTCAGGAGACAGGTAAGGTGGTCTGGTGCCCCCATCTCTTTAAGAATTTGTGATCCACACAATTGAAGGCTTTTGCATAGTCAGTGAAGCAGAAGTAGATGTTTTTCTGGAACTCTCGTGCTTTCTCCATGATCCAGCGAATCTTGGCAATTTGATCTCTAGTTCCTCTGCCTCTTGGAAACCCAGCTTGTACATCCGGTAGTTCTTGGTTCACGTACTGCTGAAGCCTTGCTTGTAGGATTTTGAACATAATCTTGCTAGTATGTGAAATGAGCGCAATTGTGCGATAGTTTGAGCATTCTTTGGCATTGCCCTTCTTTGGAATTGGAACGTAAACTGACCTTTTCCAATCCCGTGGCCACCGTTGCATTTTCCAAACTTGCTGGCGTATTGAGTGCAGCACTTTAACAGCATCATCTTTTAATATTTTAAATAACTCAGCTGGAATATTATCATCTCCGCTAGCTTTGTTGTTAGCAATGCTTCCTAAGGCCCACTTGACTTCGCTCTCTAGGATGTCCAGCTCAAGGTCAGTGACCACACCAGTGTGGACATCAGGGACATTAAGATCTTTCTTGTATAGTTCTTCTGTGTATTCTTGCCACCCCTTCTTAATCTCTTCTGCTTCTGTTAGGTCCCTGCCTTTTTTGTCCTTTATCATGCCCATCTTTGCACTAAACGTTCCTTTCATATCTCCAATTTTCTTGAAGAGATCTCTAGTCTTCCCCATTCTACTGTTTTCCTTGATTTCTTTGCATTGTTCATTTAAGAAGGCCTTCTTATCTCTCCTTGCTATTCTCTGGAAATCTGCATTCAGTTGGTTATATCTTTCCCTTTCACCCTTGCTTTTCGCATTCCTTTTTTCCACAGCTATTTGTAAAGACTCATCAGACAGCCATTTTTCTTTCTTGCATTTCTTTTTCTTTGGGACGGTTTTAGTTGCTGCCTCCTGTACAATGTTACAGACCTCCGTCCATAGTTCTTCAGGCACTCTGTCTACCAAATCTAATCCCCTAAATCTATTCATCACCTTCACTGTGTACTCACAAGGAATATGATCTAAGTCATACCTGAGTGGTCTAGTGGTTTTCCCTACGTTCTTCAATTTAAGCCTACATTTTGCAGTAAGAAGCTCATGATCTGAGCCACAGTCAGCTCCTGGTCTTGTTTTTGCTGTCTGTATAGCGCTTCTCCATCTTTGGCTGCAAGGTATATAATCAATTTGGTTTCGGTATTGATCATCTGGTGATGGCCATGTGTAGAGTCATCTCTTGTGTTGTTGGAAAAGAGTGTTTGCTATGACCAGCTTGTTCTCTTGACAGAACTCTATTAGCCTTTGCCCTGCTTCATTTTCTACTCCAAGGCCAAACTTGCCTGTTATTCTGATTATTCCTTGACTTCCTACTTTAGCCTTCCAATTCCCTATGATGAAAAGGACATCTTTTTTTGGTGCTCATTCTAGAAGGTGTTGTAGGTCTTCATAGAACAGGTCAACTTCAGCTTCTTTGGCATCAGTGGTTGGGGCATAGACTTGGTTGACTGTGATGTGGAATGGTTTGCGTGGATTCGCACTGAGATCATTCTGTCATTTTTGAGGTTGTACCCCATTACTGCCTTTCCCACCCTCTTATTGATTATGAGGGCTACTCCATTTCTTCTAAGGGTTTCTTGCCCGCAGTAGAAGATATAATGGTCACCTGAATTAAATTCACCCATTCCCATCCATTTCAATTTGCTAATTCCCAAGATGTCGATGTTCAATCTTGTCATCTCATCTTTGACCACATCCAGCTTGCCTTGGTTCATAGATCTTACATTCCAGGTACCTATACAATATTGTTCTTTACAGCATCGGACCTTCTTTTCGCTTCCAGATACATCCACAGCTGAACGTCCTTTCGGCTTTTCTGGAGCTACTTGAACGTCCCTTCACTCTTTCTGGAGCTACTTGGAATTGCCCTCCGCTCTTCCCCAGTAGCATATTGGACACCTTCCGACCTGAGGGGCTCATCTTCCGGCATCATATCTTTTAGCCTTTTGACATTGTCCATGGGGTTTTCTTGGCAAGGATACTGGAATGGGTTGCCATTTCCTTCTCCAGTGGACCACATTTTGTCAGAACTCTCTGTCATGACCTGTCCATCTTGGGTGGCCCTGCACCGTATAGCTCATGGCTTCACTGAGTTACGCAAGCCCCTTTGCCATGACAAGGCAGTGATCCATGAAGGGGCCTCATGAATTTAGTGATTTCTTAATTTGTTGTTGTTGTTGTTCAGTCATTAAGTCATGTCCGACTCTTCATGACCCCATGAACCATATCGTGGCAGGCCTTCCTGTCCTTCACTGCCTCCATATCAAAAGATGCCAGTTTGGTGTCAGTGTTTGAGATGCCCTGGAGCTGCATCCACAGCACTGAAGGGTCTCTCAGGATGTACGTCCGTTGAGCCAAAACCAGGCAAAACTAGAAAGGTCATGTGACAGCATCCAAAAAGCTGGCCCCATGAAGACTTCTTTTCTCTGAAAGTTTGTCTTAAAGCAAAACTTAAAAGCGTTTATTTGTATGAAAATCATCTGAACAGCTTGATATAAAGAAATGTATATTCCCAACGGTACTTATATTGAAAACCATCTTTTGAATTTTACAAGGTAAAAATAAAAGCTATCTCAGCTGTTTGTATTATGTACTTAAGAGGTTTACTGGCCCTGGAGGCTCTGAGAACTTGTATTCATATGTATCCTGGGAATATCAGAATGACTAAAGGAATGCTAATTATGCTGTATCTGAAAAAGTGGTGTACTCTCTGTGTGTGAGACAGACAGAGGATAGAGAGAAATGGATGAATGTTGCATGCCAGCTTGTAAGTTTGGACTGAACCATTATTTTGATGCAGCGAATACCCAAGCATTAAAAGCCTAAATAATTTAATGGCATAATAACTAAAAAAATATAAGTATTATTATTTGAATACTAATTGCTTTAAAAAGTTTTGCATCATTTAGATGGGTTTATACTTTATACTAAACCAGACTTTGTTTAAACATATGATACTGAATAAAGGATGGTTGTGTGGGTGTGCACAACCTGCCGAGCCAAAACTAAGCAAACTACGTTACTGTTTAGGCCAGTATGTAAACCTAGTTCTGGGTAAGTTGAAGCCAATTACCATCTCTTGGGTAGCTAGCTTCATAGGGTCATTTTGAGAATGTCATAGCCTTAAGAATACCACCCTGAGTTTCTTAGTAGATAATACGGTAGTTTTAGTAATCCTATTAAATAAGGAAAAAATAGTTTGCAATCAAAGCCCAAGTAAGCAAATTAAAAGTTCTGCTAACCATCTAGAATCTAGTATAATTAATATCTACTTTTCCACGCCATACATAGTTTTTTTTTTCTGTCATGCTTCTCTTCTTTTCTGTGCTAAAAAGGCCCAAACGTTGCCATTCCTTGAAGTTATTTAGTTGGTCATTTTGGTGGTCCTTTTCTTGCACATTTCTAACTCTTATATACAATTCATGTTGGCAATATTATGTACTTTTAAGTCTCAAAAAGATGCTGCTGCTTTAATGAACGTTGTCATTAAAGCAGCACATTTTTATTGTAACTCTTAAAGCAATCTCATCGAAGCTTGAGAAATAGACATGTAGACTCTGAGGGAGAGTTACTGTGCTCACATGAGATCCAAAACATTTCCACCGAATCTTTTTGAAGCATTCATAGGCAGCTCTGCTAAATACCGATGAGTAAATTTCAACTGTTGAAGTGGAACTTTTGCCTCAACCCAGAGCAGCACTCTGGATAGGCAAAAGGGGAGGTCAAAGCAGTTCAATTTTTTCCCCTACTCTCCATAGGCATCTGACTGGCCATGTTGAAACAAAAAGTTTGGGTAGACACATGTGTTGTGAGTCTTATTTATTAAACCAACAATAAATAGATAAATAAATTCAGCAAGGATCTTATGTTTTATTATCTATCCAGCAAAATGATACATGGAACCATTATTTGATTTACAGATTCCATTTGAACTGTTGCCATCAACCCTGCTAATTACTATCCTCCCTTCACTAAATAGGTTTAGATAATTTAAATATGCTTTCATTGCCTTTCTGGGGTGTGTTTCATGTGTGCTTCCTACCACCTGGAGAAATTTTCCTTATAAGCAGGCAGGTTGTAAGCTCAGCTAAGATGCCAAACATTTTGTTTACCCTTCTGTTTGGATATTTTCTTCCTTATCCCTATCTTGGGCTATTTTGGATTTGCATGGAGAATTCTTTCACTGTATACGGTGTGGTAGATAGTCATTTGTGACAGAGGATGGGACAGGTCAATGGCAACCATCCTCATTCATCCCCACCCAAGTGGCTATCCTTTTGTAGGCTGGAACTGTGTGGCCAGGATGCTGGATAGCAAAGACCACCACTTACCTGTAAATGTCTGCTTTGTTGCGGGAGGGGGGAACCCCTTTACACTTCCAGTGTGTTCCCCCACTCTCTCTTTAGATAGCTCACCTGTTTCTGTGTTACTGAAAAAGAATATACAAGTGCAGGTGGGAGTCTTCTGAACTGAAACTACAGCTAGCACTTACATATAATTGTGCTACTTCAGGACTATTGCAAGCTGAACAAAATCACATACGTCTTATAAGTCCAAAGTATTTTATTGGAATGCAGGGCACCCCGTGATGTTACAAAACTAGTTTTCTTATGTGGTATGTGAAACGGATTAGTGGAACAAAGTGACTAATCCTATTATGCAGAAACAGAACAAAAATCAAGGAATGTATATGAGATTTTTGTTTTGGGGAAAATTTGGCTAGAGTGGCTGGGATTTCTGAGAGTTTTAGTCTCAATGCATCTGCTTCCTCTAGGTTGGGCAAATATTATTTAACAGTCATAGAACTGAATTTGTATCTTATGTATTGATTTTAATAATAATAGCATCAGAGCTGATTTCAGTTATTGGGTCTAGTGCCTTTTCATATGTAGACGATTCTGGCTGACTTTACACATCATGCAAATTCATTCTCTATTTTAACTCTGATTTGAAACAAGCAGTAATGTGTTGTGCTAAGTGATGAATCTATGATCATTGTTTGCAAGGTAAGTGGCAAGGCTTATGCTATGGTTTAGTGAAGTAAGTGAATCAAGCCACTGGCTTGTTGATGGAATCTTAAACATGACTGTTGCCTGAGAAATGTGAAACTAAACCCAGTACATTTGTCCACTTGTCTGTGTACCCATTTGTAGAAACAGAAGGTTAATAATTGCTGTAATATCATTCTGTGAAATTTTGCACAAGTGTTTGCATTGTAGTACATAAGCTTGATTTTCTTCCATTTGTGATTTTTGGCTCCAGTCTAGGTGCCTTGCTAATTTTTTTGAACGTAATTCCTTTTAGCATACAAAATACTTAACACTCATTGTAAGTTCCTGGCCAAAGAAAGCTCTTTGCGCTCTCATAATTGCTGATCTGTGAGCTGATGTGGTGTCCCGGTGTGTTAGCACTGTTAATCATTTGCCCATGGCAGAGGCATCTGCAGAATCGGATGGTTTCATCGGAATGATTAAACAAGTGTTGTGATGTAATCTCCGCCCTTTTTTTACATGCATATGACATCATGAGAGATGTATAAAAGGAGTGAAATCGTGTCTCAGTGCCTGGTTTGTCATTTTTTCCCTCTTGCCATCTGGTGGATGCCTACAGCCAGTGGCCTTCAATCCTCAGAAGCCAGTATGACCTCAAAGTGTGGAGGTGTCAGGTTCCTACACATATCCCTCAAAATGCCTCTGGAGTATCAACATATTGTTCTTCTAAAAAGACTGTGTTGGGTCTGTGAGGCATTGTTAAGAGAATCAGGATGTTAGACACTATTGCAGTGCTTGCTGATTAGATATCCTTGCTTCCCTCTCTCCCTTCCTTTTTCCGTTACCCATCATTATGCCTGGCTATCATCAGCATGATAAGTTCATCTTTAACTAGGATATTCTGCAGCAGTGTTTCTCAGACTTTTTCAGGTTGCAGAACCTGAACCGTCTTCCTTTGGATCTCCATCTCTCTTTTCTTAGTTTTAAAAATTACTGGCAGTAAATAGGGCTCAAGCAAATGGGATTCTGTACCTTCTTTCTCTTTGTTTCTCTTTCATGTATGGTGTCTTCTTGTCTCCTTCCCCTTCCTGCTGTATGGACTGCTAGTGGAAGAGCTGCTCTTAGGAGGTATTTGAACTGATCAAATTTGAAAGTAGTTTAAGTAGGGCTTAGGCTTCCTCACCCTTTATCTACCAGAAGGAGGCAGAGGAAAAGACTTTTCTCCATTTTTGGATTAAAACTGTCCTCTGGGTGTAGGTCTGGTCTATATATTATAAAATTGCTGCACAGAAGCTGCTGCCATGTGTGAAGTAAGTAATGTGTAAGTTGAATTTTCCGATGTAGTGATCTTGGGGCCTTGATAGCTGAAAGCATTGCTGAGATGCCCAGCAGCTTGGTAAAAGGTGGATTCTGGGCTAGGGACAGTTGGGAAAAAGTCTGAAGCTATGAACACACCACTCACTAATCTGTGGCTAACCCAATAAAATTAACCCAGTGCCTGCATTTGTACTATACACTAAGTATACCTGATCCGCACAACACACTGAGCCATGAAGCAACATTGCAGCTTGACTGTTGTGATGCCTTCATAGAAGTCTATGGAGTGAGCCCACTTAGAAAACTCTGTATGGCTCTGGCTGCTGCAGAAGCAGAAAAAGGAGAGTGTAGAGGTGGGAAAGGTACAGACAAGATCAATGGGCTGGTGCAACTCCAAGTAACAAAGAGTCCTAAAAAAGGAGAAAAAGGAGGAAAGGTGATCTTGAAAACTATGAAAATAGATTAAAAAGGCTTTCTTCCTCTTTCGTGCTGAGAAATTTAAGAAAGCACATGCTTAGATTTAGAAGTTTGCTACCATCAAATGTGATAACCTCATTAGATGGGGTTTCCACAAAACCATGAGAATGTCTGTCAATAACCGCTAGTTATAATGGCTCCACCTTCAAGTTCAGATGCAGCATGCCTCTGAATACTAGTTAGTGGGGAACCATAGCAGAAGAGGGTTTTTACTCTTGTAATTATAATTAGTTATAAGATGGTTGAGGGGTGTGTTTGCGTGTCCTAGCTTTAACTGTACAATCAACTCTCCAATCCTGTGCAGCCTCCCTGATTTCATATGCTTCAATTCAATTCCTTTCTATGGGAATTCTGTTTCTCACTGGGCTTTCTCAGAAAGGGTGTACAGCCAGTGATAGCGGGTTGTGAAACAAAACTCAGCAGCAGTGATTGGATTCTCTACCTCCTCCAACAATAAACTAACTCTCCTAGAGATCTTTAAAAGAAGTTCTTAACTGCCTTAACAATAAGGTAGAAAAATGGAAGTCTTTTTTACTGCAGGGTGGGGGAAGGGGTGGACTTAAACTGCAAGTCAGATTCCAGGATGGCATCACTATAAAGTGTTCCAGTAAAGGTATTTTCTATGGGTCACGCTGTGGGTTGAGGTATCTGAGGCTTTCTGCACAATTCCATCTATGTAGGAGTTTCTCCTGTAACCTGGACCTAAGATAATTTTCAAAAGAACTGACCTCAGTGTTGGGATGTTTTCTGGAGTAAGACTGGTGTTTTACAAGAGAAATATGGACTAGAATTTTTTTAAATAAGAGTTTTATTAAGTTATAAAAAGCATAAAGGTAAAAGCAAACAAGAACTAATAATCAAGGAGAAAAGTAGAGAACAAGAGAGTTAAAGATAGAGAAAGAATTCAAAAGTGATGGAAAGAAAAGGAAAAGAAAAGAAAAAAATACAAAAAGAATAACTTCCAAAATATGGATTAGAATAATTGTATGCAGGGAGGGAGGCTGTCACTTTCCATCTGGATCCCATCCTGGAAGCTGCTGCAGTTAACCCCAATGGATTTCCTGCTTCACTCTGTTTAATGCATGTGAGATCTATGGCCACATCACTTAGTGACAGCGATCCCTAAAGTCCCAGTTGGCATTGTTAACCGAATCCCACTGTCGTTACACAAGGCAACTTCTTGCCAGCTTACCACAACCAAAGTCAGTGGGGAAGCCAGAAGGTAACTGCAGATCCCAGACCAGCAGGCAAGTAAGTGGCTGCCGCCAGGTGGGGAAGGGAGCAAGGGGGTACACAGGGGTGTGGCAAGGGTCAGGGAGGGTGCACGAGGGTGTGAGGGGGTGCGCAAATGGCCGGTGCAGCACGAATGCAGAGGGGCTGGGGGAGGGCGTCCATAGGTGGGGAGACTTGTGATCTTCCCTGCCGGCTTCCCCGTTGACTTTCTGGGTAAGCTGGCAGGGAAGGTTGGAAATGGCGATCATGTGATCACAGGGTGCTGCAACTGGTCATAACTCTGAACTGGTTGCCAAGTGTCCAGATCACAGTCACGTGACTGCGGGGGTGCTGGAACAGTTGGAACTCCAACAACTGATCGTAACCACCATTTGTTCAGCACTGTTGTAACTTCAAATGGTTGCTGAACAAATGGTCATAGGTTGAAGACTACCTGTAATGGTTCAAGTATTGAACTGCTATCAAGGAGACCCAGACCAAAGTCCCTGCTCAGCCACAGAGCTCATGGATGACTTTCACCCAGACACTTTGTTCCTGTTGTTGGGAGGATAATAATGAGGGGTGATTATATTCTGCTTTGAGTTCCTTACATGAAAGGTGGGATAGTAATGTAAGAAATATCTAAATACATTTATGTGTTTATATGTTGCATTTATATCCAGTGTTTTGTCCAGTTGCTCCACAGCTGGATCAGATCAACCAGTTGCTTATAGAAAGCACACAAACAAAGAGGTGGAACCAACGGTTGGTCCAGGGGCTTTTGCTTCCTGAGGCTGTGAACAATATTTTATTTATTATGCTTTAATACCGCCTAATAATAAGTGTCCTTCTTCCCAGGTTCATGTAGAGCAGTGTTTCTCAACCTTGGCAACTTTAAGATGTGTGGACTCAGAATTCTGGAAATTGAAGTCCACACATCTTAAAGTTGCCAAGGTTGAGAAACACTGATGTAGAGAAACTAACTTGACAATTGGTTTGAATCTTATTTCAATACAAGTGATGGAATAATGTTCAGTCCCTCATCTGAAGCACCCAGCTCTTTTAGAGAGACCATGCCAGAGCACCAGTTCTGCTCATTCAACAGACAGGAACAAAAGGCTACCCCCTCTGAGCATTGGCCACCAGAGACACTAACTCTAGTTGAAGGGGGATTTTAAACAGTCTCCACGATCCTGGTGTGATAGTGCAATTCCTATGCCACTCTGCTTTTCAAACTAAGGTTAATAATCTTGGCTCTGATGAGTTACTTGCAAACTGGCATTAGTTAGGCTAAACACTGTGGTTTCCTTTAGCCTGACTCATCTATAAGCCAAAAGTTGTGGTTTCTAAAACAGGGATGATTCACCCATGCTAAGCTAAAGTATATTGTGATGTAACACTATGCATGAATCCAGTTAATTGTCTTAAATTTGCCGTTTTGTGTTTTAAAGAAAATTAAATGGCTTAGATGTCTGTTTCAGTCCATCTCCAGTCCTTATCCAATCATACTGGTAAATCCTGAAACCATTCCTTTGTTTCTTATAGCTTGTTTTCAGTGGGAAAATATGTGGCATGTCACTTTTCTTATAGTTTCCTATGAAGGGTTTTTAAATTGCTATCACTGTATGCCAAAGGTTAAACAATTGCTTTGTAAGCATTGGCCTTGAACAGAAGTAATTAAGTTCAGCATAGGAAAACAGTTTTAAAATGACATTTTTATTGCTTAGGTTTTTTTATTCCATCACAGAACCATGCTATTTATTGTCTTTGATTAACATTCTTAAATTGAAATTCAGAGATTGATTTTCCCCAAAATTGCTTTGTATGCTGTTCAATGCAGTTGCCATCCTTACTAAAATATGCACTTAGAATGTAGAGCTGGCTGTTTTAAAACCACCTCTTCTATATTTGTCCCCTTTCCGTGCAATATACGAGAACGTAGTGTTCTTTACCTCCCCCTCCTGCAAAATTTTCTTTTCTTTCTTTCTTTTTTTTCATTTCACTGTAATTCATCTTATTTGGTTTCTTCATTTTGACATGCCCAAAGATACATCATGGGAATTTTTTCCAGCTAGCAGAGCAAGCTTGTGTATATTAGCTGGGATAATGTTAGGTTTTAGTTTAATGTTTTGTGTGAACCTAACTGGTAGTAGTTTATCCACTAAACAGTGGTTCAAACAGTGGTTCAAATCCAAATGTTTTCTCGCTTGCTCACAGAACTGAAATTCTTACTTATTGTCAAAATGAGAGAATGGACTGAGATGGAAGAATTCTAGGCTGGATCTGGGCAAGGACAAAACAAAAATAAATGGGAAGCTAGCAAGCTGAAAACAAATTACCAATCTCCAGCTAGCCATTATTTTCAAGAATGCAAAATCTCCTTAGCTATTGTTTTATTACCAAAAAGGTAGTTAAAACTTGAGTTGCTCTGAATGGTAGATCTTCCTTTCTTGCTCACTTGCACTGTCAGACTAGAGACCTATAGGTGTTAATTTGGGCTTTATACTAGAAGGTCTTGAGGCTTCTAGAATGAGGCCCAGACAAATTAACCCCAATAGCTCTCTAGTTTGACAGTGCAAGTGAACACGAAGGGAAGGTCTGCCATTCATAGCATGTACAGACTTCCCTTCCTACAGGCTGCTGACAACCCAGGCCAAAAGATAATTTGAACAGCTAAGTGCATTGTATTATAGCCATCAAAATGCAAGATCTGTGAATTCAAATCCTGGTAAAAGGTTGAACTAAGAATACATAAAGACCTGATGAAGTCCAATAAGAATGAAAGTGGTCATATAGTGTCTCCTGGTGGTCAGTAGTGAACAGAACCACTGTATTACAAAGCGTGCAGAGCATAGTTTCTGGAATTCTTTCCAGTCCCTTCATAATAGCCTTAAAAATTAAACAATTTTTTTTCCATTATTCCTACTAATAGTAGAAGCCGCCAAGAATACTAATGGTGGAAACTATAATTCAGTGCTTTGTTTGGGAGTGTACCCATCTGACTAGAAAAAAAGATTAAAAAATGAGTTATTTGGGGTGGAGGGAACAAATTTGCTAGGTTCCTCTGGCCACTTATCTCATTGTAATGATTTTATTGAAAGGTCAGATATGCCCACAGGGCTGTTCTTACATTACCATATATTGTTTAACTAATAGGATCGAGGAGAGGGTTGGCTTTGCTTTCTGTGATATAGTATTTTAATAAATGCAAGGGATGTTTGCTTCTGCATGGGGACACATTAAAAAGTACCAAAAGTTCACTGTGTGGCACAGCACTTTTGTAAGGTAAAGAGACATAAACAGTATCAACCATTATCAAATAAGCTTTGCTTGATAAATTTAAGTGATTCAGAAATATGTGACAAGATTGAAACCAAACAGCTTAATTGCCAGATGATCAGCAGCATACCAAAAGACCAACTGGTGCCAGCAGAAGTTGCAGTTTGAGGGGAAGGGAGAAAGACAATAGAAACCTGTTTCCTAGCTACCAAGCGAGCCTTCCAGCACCTGTTTGATCTTCTCCAATCCCTGCACTATTGCACATTCACTCATACATTGCATGTTTACAGCACATTAGGCATCCATTTCTAAAAAATATTTACACAAATGTGATGAGATGCAATTACAGGTGAGCAGCCCCATGAAAGTATTGCGGACCGAAGATAACTTGCCTATCTATAATCATCATGCCTGAAATCAGTAATGAGCTTATGTGGTTGGAATAAGGTTCCGGGTGCTCATAGCACAGTATTTAGTCGTGACCGACTGCAGTGGTGCAGTCAGTGGTGTGGGGAAAATCACCCCAAGATTTGGTAGCCCTAGTACACACGGCCACTAGATGGCAAAGGTATATAGCAACTCTAGTTCTTCTAGTGGTGGTCTGAAATTTTGCAGCCCAGATATTAGCTTTAATGTTCCTCTGTTGTAATAGCTACTGCATGAAAGCAGTTTGTATTAGCTTCAGTGTATTGGGTATAAGGTATAAACTGGCCAGGTGTATGCTTAAGCAGTTCTGAGAATATATCATACAGTGAGCCCCGGAGCAAAATACTGATAGTCCTTGGAAATCCGTTCATGCATTATTCCTCTGATGTGTGGCATGACATTTTTTTGTGTGTGGGTATGTGCCTTCAAATCAGTTTTGACTCCTAGTGACTGCCTGGACAAGTCTCTGCAGTTTTCTTGCAAAGATTTTTTGGATGTGGTTTGCCATTGCCTGATTCCTAGGGCTGAGAGAAAGTGACCAGCCCAAAGTCACCCAGCTGGCTTTGTACCTAAGGTAGGACTAGAACTCACAGTTTCCCGGTTTCTAGCTTGATGCCTTAGACTAAACTGCCTCTTGGCATACAGAGATATATACTGTATTATAAATGAATCATTGCTGAAAATATAGCAAAATATTTTGATCTTCTCCCTTTCCACAATCTTCTACTGAACAGCAAGGGTGGAAAGAAATTGCTGTCAATCTAGCTTGCATCTGAAGGAGTAGAGGAATCAGAAGTTGGAATCCATGGTGATTTTTGCAAATGCCACTGAGATCGTTAGTTCAAATAGAGATGCCAGATTATCTTTCTGTAGACTATACCAACTTCCCTGTCTGGGCTTATTTAACTCTTTCTATGAAGTTGTCTCTGCAGATAGTAACTTCTCTAATTTAAGATCATCCCATTTGCTGATAGGCAAAGATGGGCAACCTCCAGCCCTAGAGCTATATGTGGCCTTGAGCCCCCTCTCCTGTTTCTGTAGCTCCTGAAACCCTGTCTGCTTACAACTGTGGAAAGCTTATGGTATGATTTCATCATACAAAGAGCTGTAGTGAAAACCATAAAATAAGCTTAACAAAAGTTTCCCATCAAATCTCCCACCAAATGTAGACTCCTTCTATCCTGTCCTTGCTTTATGCATGATGCAACCCTATCATTTCCTTATCAGCTGCAGTCCCTCATCTTCCTGCTCAGTGCATCCCCCTGCCACAAAAGTTTCCTATTCCTTTTCTAGGCCATGCTCTCATTTTCTGATGGGAGTGTCCTGCTACAGAGGTGTCAAGACTGCTGAATTCACAAACGGCTGGTGATGTGGTGAGAAAAGCAGTCAGAAGTTAATTGCAAGAGTTGCTATGTGGAAGAAAGCAAACCAGCAAAAAATCCAAGCAAGTTCTAGAGATCGTAAAGAAAAAAAAAGCTGATCAAAACCAAGGGCCAGCCCCCAGACTAGTCCAGATATTGTTCCTGCATTTACTGCTGGAAACCTGAGGAGCTAAGGTTGATATAAAGCAGTTCCAAAACAAGGCTGAATGGTGAGTCAGCCAGGGAACTTTTACCTTTGTTCCAAGTTAAGAACAGCTGTGAAATATGGAAGTCTGAGATAAGATGGTTTATGCTTAGAAATAAACCCTGAAGTCACCTTAACGTTTTAAAGAGCTGCTCCCTTTCATAGTAAATGTCATCTCACCCTGCTTGCACACTAGTTTTGACAACACTTTGTTTTGCAAATATGATTGAAAGACACTGAGGAGCCTGTAGAAAAGACCGTGTACAGCATCCAGATGATAGTTAAATTTAGGCTATGACTACAAATGGGACATGGTTTGACCAACTGCATGTCAAAAGCTCTATAGTTTTGGGAGTATAAGCAATTGATAGGTACGGTAAATGCAACTGTGTTGTATCCTTGAGAATCTACATTGTAGGCTATTTGTGATAAAATGCTTAAATATGTTATTAATTTTAAATGACCTACTGGATTAAAGAACAACCCTGTTGGAACAGGTAATTACATCCAATCTTAATTCCATATTAAGTATGTCAGTTTTAAATACTTGATTTTAAATGTGGAACATTTGTCTTACTAAGTATAGCATACGCTTACCTTTTTGGTAAAGACTAGAATTTATAATTTTTAAAAGATTGAATATCAGAATGTTTTACTCACTTTTAGTCCTTAAATTTTATTATTCATTCCATTCATAGTTAATTCTCTTTATTATAAGTTTAATCAATATCTCTAAGTTATAACCTTCTGTTGAGCTTCTATTCTTATTTTGCTATTAGTGTTTGAAATTTGAGACCCAGGTTAGGGTGTTAGACTAAGAAGTGGGAAACTTCACACAGCTATGGTAGTTCAATGTGTGACATTAAGTTAGTGACAATCCTACTTCACATATTATGCATGGTTTGCTTGAGTAAGCCTCAACTGGTTAGATTATAAAATGCCAAGCCACAAATCATGATTTACAAACTAACATGACCGGGTCGATGCAAGAAGTTGAGCATATTTACTAGCAACTATATTATGGCTTAGTATGTGTGAACAGGATTGTTATTTTGGGTGGGGATATTATGTACACCATCTTCAGGTCCTGAAGAAAAAGTGGCATATAAATCTAATGAAAGAAGAGATGATTAAATGTATTATTTTAAAATATAATAATATTTTAGATTACTGAGATACTTGAAACTGAGAATACATGGGAAGGAGAGATTCTTTCAGAAGCAAAAGTCCATGGACCACAGAGATTTGTTGATTACTTTTCATGTCTCATCAGGCTAACTTGATTTGGGCTTGGAAGTTAAGTAGAATCAGACCTGGTTAGTGCTTAGATTGGAGACCACAAGGGGAATATCATGACTGTTGGCTAGACTGAGAATTCAGAGAAACCCAAAGGCAACCAAATTCCACATTGTTGCCAAGAAAGCTACATAAATGTACCAAATTGTCAGTAGTGGTCAGCCTCGACTCAAGTGTGTCTATACCCACTAGAGTGGATATAGTGGGTACAGTGATGTTAGGACCACTCATACCAGCAAACCCTATAATTTGCTTTTCCTTTCACAGGCTTTTCTATTGTTTTATTAATAGAATCATGACACAGCTGATCTAATTATATAACATTGTCTCCACATATGGTGTGATGAAGAATTTTATGTACATTGTAAGAATCATTGGTGTATATACAAAGTCATCCTTTTACTGAGTGTGGCCATTCTAAATGGGACGTTGTCTTGGAGACCTAATGGTACATTAGTAATAAAAGTAAGCTAATGTGAGGGTATCTAATTAATATAAGCAAATAAATGAGAAGAACACTATCCTGTTTTATTGCTTGCCAGCAATCAATTTCTTACTCAGAGGTAACTGCAAAATTATGAGAATCCAGAGGTCAGGAAGCTGAATGAGGAAGATACAAGACCCATTCTTCCTGCCAAAGGGTAGTGCAAGGCATATTAAAAAACAATTAGACATGAATTCTCCTCCTCCTCCGCCTCCTCCTTCTCCTTCTCCTTCTCCTTCATGGTTTCTGCATGGCTACTGCAAACATTTAAGATATGAAAGGAATGAATCAATGAAAAAAATATGACTGTCATTATTGCTGGTAATACAGTGTATCCAAACTTCCTATTTTATCAGTGGCACTCCCACTGGAGTTATAAAGTGGTTGATTTTTCTACAACAGTTATTTAATTGAGAAAGGAAGGAAGGGAGGGAGGGAGGGAGGGAATTGTTTCCTACATGCTCACCCTAAAGTCCAGATGCAAGCAGAATAAGAAGAAAGTCTCCTGTGAAAGAACTGATGACCTCACAATAAAAGGATAAGCAATCTGCATTTTCAGACATCCCCGAATTAGACTAGTCTCATGCGCCATTGGAAGTTGTTGGATTACAGCTCCTATTATCTTGCGCTGTTGAGTTATGATGGTTGAGAATAATGGGCATGTACACCTGGGAAGCCAGAGTTTAGGTTTGCAATGTAGTAACCAGCAATTTCACTTGAACCTGCAAATGGTTTGGTAACCTTAATGGTTGAAAGAGTGAAGTCATTTGTTCCTAGAATATGTCCTCATAATTGACAGGAGTAAGAGATTTCTTGAATTGTTGGCTTGGTATAAGAATAGGCTTTTTGCCCTGACCTGGCTGATTATCAGCCTTGTATGTCCACCGTCGTATAATTTCATTGCAGCTGTTCTCCTCAGGGTTCCTTCATAGAAGACTGTAAGGTTTAGATGCAGATAGAACTACCCAGAAGGCTGTGAGAAATATGTAGATGCCCCTTGTTAAAACCCGGGAATTAGCTTTTTGCCTTTCCTGAGTTAGGGATGTATGACTAAGAATTAATTTGACCCATGTTAATGTTACTTATCTTCAGATGAATATCCAGCATAAAAATCTTCATTTGTTGTTTGCAGCTTTCTCTACCCGCATAGCTTTTGTAATCTGCTTGCTTTAATAAAAATATTTTATTGTATATTACCCTGATTTGCACTTTTTGAAATCTCTCTCCATCTAACATTAGAGCATATTATAAGCTCTATTTATTTTTTTTTGGTATACACCTTTTTCAAATGATACTGTTTTGGATGCATCTGTTACAAAGAAGTCCATATGTTCCATATTGGGTTGATTTTGGTGGATTATGTCAGTTTACTCCCATAGAAGTCCATGGTAGATTGTTTTCTAGCACATTCAGTCTGCTGCCCTTTGGGCTTAAGATGTTGGAGCTTCACCACCTTCTAGCAGAAGTTCTGGTCATTTGCTGGAAGTCAGAGTTTAAGTCCCAGCCTGGCCCTGATAGTACTGTAAGAATAATTTGAACTTTTTAATTTATTTAGTTTATTTATTTTAGATGCTGCCCAACTCCGATCAACTCTGGCTCACAGCATAAACATAATGTATTATGTTTCTGCTAATGTGCTCATGTGCTACTCTCTGCATTGGATCAGTTAGCTATTTTAGTTTGTATATTCACACTCCATTCTGAGTTACAAAACCAGAATTCTTTCCCTGTATCGGAGGTGTACTTTCTATTTTAGAGCACAAGATGGACTCCACTTATTTCTGGTTGCTTAAAGCTGCCAGTAGAAATCATTGTCCTAAGCACCTCTCTTTTAAAATGTTCTTGCTGTAGCCTGTCCAGATGTGTGCTTCAAAATGTTGGAAGATACTGTGTTCTAAATCTTCAGGGGAAAAAAGAAGTTAGCCTTTATTTTTTTGCAGAATAATAGAACAAGCAGCCTGAGAATATGAGGATCAGCAGCTTCAGAGAGATTAGATTTATGTGGATTACACATTTGAAATGATGAGAAGAAAGAATGGTAGTCTCATAGAAATGAAAAGCACAGATTTTTACTTTTTTTGTGTGTGTGTGTGTGTGCAAAGAGTTGATTCCTGTTGGTGTGAACAAGCTATCTTGCTTTATACTGGTTTTATGAATGTTGGCAATATCCTAATTTTTAGGTTTTACAAATATTAATATCAAACATGTTAATTGTTTCAATGTCATACAGTGCCATTTTATTATCCCTGGCTGTATCTTTTTATTTTCAGTGCCTTGCTGTCATTGTTATTTAAACTGGCAGTCTTTGGTGACCCATATAAGATTGGGGAAAGATAATAGAACCAGTATGGTGTAGTGATTAAGGCACCGGGCCAGAAACTGGGAGACCATATGTTCCAAGTCCGCCTTAGGCACAAAGCCATTTGGTTGACCTTGGGCCAGTCATTCTCTCAGCCCTAGGAGGGAGGCAATGGCAAACCAATTCTGAAAATCTTGCTGAGAAAACTGCAGGGACTTGTACAGGCAGTCACCAGGAGTCAAAAACTGACTCAGATGTATGTATTGTGTGTTTATGTGTTTGTTGCAGAATATAGCTTAATATGGTATTACTCCTGATCAATACTTAGGGTGTGCCATATGTATTGACAATATATTGAATGATCTCTGATTCATGATTTTGGGCATGTTTGAACAAAACAACATGAACATGAACAAAAAAATAAGAGCAAAATCACAAAAGACCAGTAAAGTATGATTTTTAAGAATGTAGAATGAAAAACAGTACATGAATCAGAGATCATTCAATATATTGTCAATACATATGGCACACCCTAAGTATTGATCAGGAGTAATACCATATTAAGCTATATTCTGCAACACACACAAAAACACACAATACATACATTTGAGTCAGTTTTTGACTCCTGGTGACTGCCTGTACAAGTCTCTGCAGTTTTCTCAGCAAGATTTTCAGAATTGGTTTGCCATTGCCTCCCTCCTAGGGCTGAGAGAATGACTGGCCCAAGGTCAACCAAATGGCTTTGTGCCTAAGGCGGACTTGGAACATATGGTCTCCCAGTTTCTGGCCCGGTGCCTTAATCACATGACGCTTGCTGAAAATGTCATTGGAGGACTGTTCTTTGATTTCCCAAAGCAGCAGCTACACATTATGGAAGCCATGTAACCAGTTCTTTCTATCCTCTGGTAACATGCAGAAACAAACACAGCTGATTTTCTATCTTCAAAAGCACCAGTCATGGATTAAATGGTCAAAGAATTTCATAGGGTGACTGTTCATGTCATATGTAGTGTTCATATCCTACTGGCAGTGGCGAAGAGGAGATATTGACATGGGTTGCTGTCTCATACACAGAATATGTAAGAGAGGAACATATAATCTCACACAGAACTGTCCGTTGTGCTGAAATTTGCTGGTTACATTTACAGTGGATTTTCTTAGTCTTTGGGTTTGCTATCAGATAAAACTTCCTGAGTCTAATAATCCATCCACAATGGAAGCAAGCAGAGTTCTAATGTATTTGCCTTGAGAATGGCAATTATATATATTTCTGAAATATCCATTTTTTAACACATACTAACAAAACCAAACCTGGGATAACTGTGTTCATTTAGAAAATGTAAATTAGAAAATCTGTATTTGAATACACCAAGGATGCAATTCTATATTTCACTGTTAATGTAGTAGAACAATAAGATTTTCTGATAGTAAATATGTATAGGGTTTGATAATGGTAGAAATGAAACCTCTTCTTTGCATATCACAGAATAGTTGAGGTTATATAGCAAGGAAGTTGGCTCTCTTTGGTTTAACTGTGATGCATCTCAGTTTAGATCTCAGTGTGTTCTGTTTTCTTGCTGATCCTAGTTTGCTTATTTATTTAGTAGGTTGGGATGAGGTATTTGATAAATCCCTGCTTTTGGACTTGGCAAACCTTAAGAGGGACTAAAACAGAAAAACTGAGGAGGGAATGCATAAACACAGAAGACATAGATGCTAGAAACAGCAAACATGAAATAAAAGTCATATTAATCTGAAGCAATCATCTAATTATCTGGCTGTGATTCAACTCACAGTTAAATCACTTAGCTCAATGTTCTCACCTCCTCCTACCTTTTAAAACAAAGTCTTATTTTGCTTCTCAAAACAGCACAGCCAAATACAGCGTGGTGACATTTCTACCTCGATTCTTGTATGAGCAGATTAGAAAAGCTGCAAATGCTTTCTTTCTCTTCATTGCCTTACTGCAGGTATGTCTCTATTGTTGAAGTAAAATGACTACATGCATAGCTTAATTTTCTACAGTGACAGGTGAAGAATCTGTGAGTACCAACTCTTGTGGCAGTGATGAAGTTGCAGAAGTCTAAACCTTATTGCATGATGAATTCAGTATATTCAAAAAAATGTATGTAGATCATTTATCCATTTTGCCCTGAATCATAACAGGTATTTGTAAGTTGAATGTTAGCCTAGAAAAGTTCGGTTAATGATAAATGGTTAATGCTTTTAGCCTGTTGTTATACACAATAGTATCAAAGCAGGAAATAGCAGTCTTAACTAAAACCAGGCTTGGATCTTGGATTTTCCAACTCAAGTTCAGTGATATAAGCTGAAGTCAAGAATTGTATTGGTCAGAGAAAACAAGAAGGCCACAGTCATGCGGCAGTAATCTCAAGCAATCAGGAAGCACTGCATTGATTATCAAATAATTGGAGTCAATACTGCACATTCCTATACTGTTTTGTGCCAAAGCTGTCTTTCCTGATTTTGGGTCTCCAGTTGTTACTGACTAGAACTCCTATCACTTCTGATTGTTGACTAGGCTGGGATGATGTGCACTGCAGCTTAACAACATCAAGAAATCTAACTCTGGTAAAAGGCTGTCTAACTAGAGCTCTGAACCTTGATCACACATAGTCCAGTGTAGTTACTTTTAGTCCCCAATATTATGGGCTAATGACACATCTTAGTACAGATAGGGTCACTTAAGAGCAGCTATAGAGAGAGGATATTTACATCCTAAATGTTTCATAAATCTCTGCCCAAGTGATTCTGTCAAGTCATATTTTTTCTGACATTGGATCCCTGGAGAGATAAAGCAGCAGAGAAGGGGCATTATTTTGAGTACTGAAGCAGCATGAAAAAATAAGACAAAAATAACTTCCTCAATCATCTGCTCACTTTAAATTCCCCCAACTGAAATTTCTTAAGATATGACATTATTTTTCTTGTATATGCTTTTACTTCAGCATTGCCATCACCTTGCTTTGAATACTTTTCTAAATGCATATATTTCTTTTTCAGCAAATTCCAGAGGTCTCTCCAACTGGAAGATATACTACCTTGGTGCCATTGCTATTTATTCTAACAGTTGCTGGCATCAAAGAGATTATAGAAGATTATGTGAGTATATCTTTATGTGTTTAGAAGAAATGTTTCTCCCTTTGCAACGTAGCAAGAGACATTCAGATGTATAAAACTACCTATCATGCATGATTACTCAAGTCACTTTGATAGTAGCTCCAGTTTGAGACAATGGCATACTGAAGATTTAAATATATATATATTTTTAAATTAACCACCCAGTAGGATAAACTAGGAGCCCACTATCTTGATGACTAGGAGAAAAATAAGTGTTTTTTCCTGTTTCCAAATTTTTTTGGATTTTTCAGATGTAGCATAGTAGCTCCCTGGTCTTGTTACATGTAAAATATAGTAAGTTTGATAAAAAAATTTCCTGGAAGTTCCTGAATATTGCAACATATGGGAAGGTTCACATACTATAAATGAAAAGTTTTCTGGAATTTTATGAGTAAAGTTGCATATGTAGCTATGCAGAAAGGATTTACTCCAGTTTAATGGAACAAAAGGACAGTGCTTCATCACTTGTGCTAGTTGCTTTAATGCAAGGGTAGCAAAAAGTTGTGAAGACGTTACTGAAATAAAATTCCCATCAATCAAGATTGACTACATTAGCTTAGATTGATGGGAGTTGAGATTCTACCCCATCTGGAGGATTATAGATTACCATTTCCTGCCCTAATGTGTGACCCAGAAAATGATCCAGCTGAGAGGAGGACCAGAGCTCTTTTCATGGAAAAAACCCTAGGAGGAACCCTCAGCATTATCATGTAGATAAAGCATCAAATAGTAGATATGAACAACATTGTTATCTGAGGTACTACAGTGTTAGTACCAGTCAGAGCAGACAATATGGGACTAAGTGAATAAAAGTTCTGACTAAGTGAAAAACATAATGCTGCTGAAGCTAGTCTGAGTCTATAAGCTGCCTAAATCAGTGAACACCTGGGAATCAGAATGAAGCAATGGAGAAAAGACAGACGTTTAATAAGAAATACATTCCTTGAACATACAACTGTATGGCCGCTTAAAAGGTATTAGTGAAAATCCAGTGTTGCTCATTCCATGAACTTCCTTGATAAATTGGCATATGTCAGTAGAGCAGCTGCTTTGTATATATTCTCCTGCAACCCCCAAATCTGATGTAGAGGGATACTCCAAGATAGATAGTACATTTGGGAGAGGGAGGAGAACAAAGGGAAGTAAGCAAAAGTCCCCTTTACTCTTCCATTATACATATATTTGGTAATCATTACCTACAGGAATTAAAAAATGCTACTCCATCTTGAACTTATGGCAAATAGTAGGGTTCATACTAATGCATAGGAGAAAAAAGCCCATGATATTAACACTCACTAGAAACAATGATATATATTAGGTTTTATGCTTTGCTTTAATCTTTCAGGCCAGTTTTTTACCCAACTTGAATACAACTAAATGTTTGTGTTTTGGCTTTTCAACAGAAAAGACACAAGGCTGACAGCACAGTGAACAAAAAGAAAACAGTAGGTAAGGCCTTTTAAATTTCTTTTATACAAATTGTGCTATAAGAAGAATTATAACCTGACTAGTGAATAGTTACATCTAGTTTTAATAATGTTTGATATTGTATTATTGTGAAATATATGGTTAAGCTATGACTTCTATTATAAATTATGTAACTACTTGTCATACTCTGCTTTGATTTGTTTTAATAATGTTTTGCCTTTGACTTGTAGCTTGTAGTTCTTCTGACTAATTTGCTGTATGGTCTTGGGTAATGGCTGATTCAGTTCTAAATAAATGAATGTGAGAGACAATTTATTGCAAATCAGTAATTAATACCACTGGTTGCATCCTTTAATATTGTACTCTTCTCTGTAATTCATGTGGGCAGAAATAACATCAATTGGGTTGAAGCATTTAATGACAACAGGGGTGCAGTGCTCATCTGGAAATTATCACTGAGTTTAATGACATAGAATAGCATACTGTAAGAGACTTTAAATTCAGATCAATTCTCTCAAGTGATTTTTTAACATGGCAGCTCATGTTTGAGAGAGCAGGAATAATTACATTATTATTGCAGGCTGCCATTTCTTAATTAAAGTACACAATATTGATTTCACTGAAGGTTTGCAAATACAAGAACTTGATCCACCCAATAACTGCTATGTAATTTGTAGGGGAAAATTGAGCAGTATTTTTTAAAGTTCAAATTAACTTGAGAACAGAGCAGGCTACATTAACTACTCCACATTAAAGGAATAATGAAGGGCAGGGCCCAAGACTGCTTCCTGACTCATAGGCAGCTCTTGATTCTGCCAGTCAGAAGCAATGTTCAGCAATGCCATCTTCCTTGCCTTAATGCATGTTTTGTGGAAAGAAAAAAAAAAAAAGGAAAATCCCCCATAAAATCTTCTGAATTAAGGAGTTTTGATTGCGCAGTGAAAGATTTATCCAGAAGCACTCTTAAGAATGCTACCTTGTCCTTCACTGCCAACTCAATGAAGAGAAGAAAGGCCTAGAAATGGGACTTGCTGGTAGCATATGGCAAAGTTCCTGAGTTCAGATTGGGTAAGCTGGAGTTTTGATTATAAGCAATTAATATAAACTTATATAAGCCATCTCAAACATCAGGAAGTCATCACTGAACTGCCCATAATATAGAAAGTACTAAGCTAGATGGACCAAGGTAGTTTTCAGGGTTCCTTGGGCATTTTGAAGGGAATCAAGTTAGGTCCCAGTTAGCCTTCTTCCTCTACCCTAGTCCTTCTGAGTTGTTGTTATATGTTAACTTTGTTAACTTTTGATTTTAGAGGAAAAATTACATTTTTCTTTCCCTCCTGCAGTTTTAAGAAATGGGACATGGGAGAATATTATGTGGAAAGAGGTAAGAACTATTTTTAAGATGGTCTGGAAATTTGCAACTCTTTGATGGGATGATGAGTGATTTTGATCTTCTTTGGTGTTTCAGAGCTGGGCACTTGAATGTTCTTAATTCCTGAATCTTATTTAAGCAATTTGAATATTTCTCACATTGTGTATTCATTCCCATTATCAGTCCCAAGAAAAGCTTGTTTGTAAAAATGTATATCCCTTTGCGTAATGTAAATACATAGTTCCTTGCCTGTGGAAGTACAGAGAAGATGACATCAAGCTTTTAAAGGACATCTGTTATTTCTTTCTGGCTAGTTCACAGTCACATGTACAATGAGTGATTTTATTCTCTGAATAGGGAAGATAATACCATCCATAGACAAAAGGAGGCTTTGGGAACTCACAAGCTTTTAGAACAACATTGTATCCTCTTGCCCACAGTCTGTACCCACTTGGCTGGGATTAAATCCATAGAACTGGGAGTAAGTCCCATAGAGGGAAGGAAGACCTCTAAAACAGTTTGTGGGGCTGGGGTACATGCACTGGACATAAAATATTGGGACAGGGAGGAAGAAAATGAAGTGAGGAATGGAATTACAGACCCTGGAAGAGGCCATGACTGTCTGGCAATAATTGTGCATATGAGTGTATCAAGCTACATTTTGATGCAGATCAGATTTATAGGTTTTAAATCTTCATTCTGGTAAGCAGTTAATAATGCATGCCTTAAATCTTTTGAGGAAGAGAGCCAGTAAACCAATTCGTGAGATTAACTGTACAAGGTAACATTTGCATAGCACCAAGAAAGTATGTCTCCTGAAATCCGGGAAGGGTGATATGAGATGATGTTTTCTTTCAGCTCTTGGACCATTCTAATTTTTGATTCCAGAGAGGAAGGCCATTTAGAAGAGGCACATTTTATTTCAGTTGGAAAAATCGTGCCCTGTTCAGTGTGGCTGCCACTATAGTAGAAGGAGATTTGTAAAGACCACTGTAAATAAAATTGAACAAAAAACAATACTTGATACACCTCAGATAACTAAAGAAAAAATATCAAAACCTCAGAGAAAACTGAATTTGAAAGTGTAAAAGGTATCTTCTATAGCTTTACAATCAAGTAAAAAAAAAAAGTACAATGAGAGCATTGTTTCCAAGAGAAATCAGTGTATGGTTATGCTTAGTATAATGTTTCCTGAGTTTAAGCTAACTAACCATACTCAAGATTGTGGAGTCCTTGGGGTTCTCTGAGCTTGGTTGTTTTCTTGCAAACGTTTCGTTACCTAGCTAGGTAACATCTTCAGTGCTAGAGTGGAATGGGGTTTGCTCTCTGTTTATATACAGTGGCATGCCCTGCCAGTGTTGGTGGGGGTGGGGGTTTTGTTTTCTTTTTTCTCTGGTAGTTCCTTAATTAGAGTATTGTTTATTGTATGTCTGGTGATAATCTTGGTGTTAATCTCTGCTTATCTGGGTGATGATTGCTGGTAAGGAGATGTTCTGGTCTTTTGTTTTCCTTTATTGTCTCTTTTGAATAGCGTGCAGATGTTGTTTATCTCTATGTGCCCATTGATGGCTACCTTGTCTGAATACCAAGCTTCCAGGAATTCCCTTGCATTTTTGGATTTAGCTTGGTCTAAGATGCTGACAGTTTCCCAGTTGAAACTATGGTTAAGTCTGTTCATGTGTTGTGAGATTAAGGAGCCTTCATCATGTCTTCTGACTGCTAGTTGGTGTTCATGCTCTTCTAAACAAGCAACTCTAGAGGAGGAAGGAGAGTCAAATTACCAAGGAAGAGTAGATACAGGTAACCCAGAATTCAGGAGATGTTGCCAGGAAAACTAAAGCTCAGAATCTTTAGCAAAAGATGGCAAGAACAGCAAAAAGTGCTTCTTCAGATATCTTCTAATAAAAAGGGAGAGGGAGAAGCAATATATCATATAAGCCATTAGAGAAGAAGCAATACGCTAATCAAGGGACCACCAAGGAGAAAGCCACAACCCCACCAGAACTGGTAGGGCAAGCTACTATATATAAATAGCCAACAAATCCCACCTTCCACTGCACTGATGTTACTTAGCCTAGTAATGAAACATCTGCAGCCAAGCTTAGATAGCACCAAGAACCCAAAGGGCACCCATAAGCTATATATATTCTCTTCTACTGATACCACAAAAAGTGTGACTAATAACAATGAAAAGGCAGAATTACTCAACTCTTAGTTTCGCAGATTTCTCTATAAAGGACTAGGTGTTGCACTTGATAGTAGCAAAGAACATTCCAGCTGAAGCTTGGTAACAACATAGTATTATCTGCTGAATTTGAATGAATTTAGATCTCCAGAGCCAGATGGATTAACTTTTAGGCTACTGAAGGAACTTGCTTATGATCTGACTGGAATTCTGTTCATTATCTTTAAGACATCTGCAAAATAGGTTGAGGTACCAATGACTAAAAGAAGGCTAATGTCCCAAACTTTATTAAGGGAAAAAAGAAACCTCAGAGAATTACAGAATTATTCTGACATTAATGTCTGGGAATATTCTAGAGTAGATCATAACATGATCAATCTGTGAAATCAGTAAAAAATGTGAAAAATACTGCAGTGATTACTATAAGAATATCTCTTGTCAAACTGAGCTTATGTCATTTTGGCTGGGTAACTTCCTTAGGTATTATGGGAATGCTTTGGATATAATATACCTTGAATTCAGCAATGTATTTAGCAAGGTCCCCTTCATGGATCACTGCCTTGTTGTGGCGAAGGGGCTTGCGTAACTCAGTGAAGCCATGAGCTATACCGTGTAGGGCCACCCAAGACGGACAGGTCATGACAGAGAGTTCTGACAAAATGTGGTCCACTGGAGAAGGAAATGGCAACCCACTCCAGTATCCTTGCCAAGAAAACCCCATGGACAATGTTAAAAGGCTAAAAGATATGACGCCGGAAGATGAGCCCCTCAGGTCGGAAGGTGTCCAATATGCTACTGGGGAAGAGCGGAGGGCAATTCCAAGTAGCTCCAGAAAGAGTGAAGCGGCTGGGCCAAAGCCGAAAGGACGTTCAGCTGTGGATGTATCTGGAAGCGAAAAGAAGGTCCGATGCTGTAAAGAACAATATTGTATAGGTACCTGGAATGTAAGATCTATGAACCAAGGCAAGCTGGATGTGGTCAAACATGAGATGACAAGATTGAACATTGACATCTTGGGAATCAGCGAACTGAAATGGACGGGAATGGGTGAATTTAATTCGGGTGACCATTATATCTACTACTGTGGGCAAGAAACCCTTAGAAGAAATGGAGTTGCACTCATAGTCAATAAGAGAGTGGGAAAGGCAGTAATGGGGTACAACCTCAAAAACGACAGAATGATCTCAGTGCGTATCCAAGGCAAACCATTCAATATCACAGTCATCCAAGTCTATGCCCCAACCACTGATGCTGAAGAAGCTGAAGTTGACCGCTTCTATGAAGACCTACAACACCTTCTAGAATGAGCACCAAAAAAAGATGTCCTTTTCATCATAGGGGATTGGAATGCTAAAGTAGGAAGTCAAGGAGTAATCGGAATAACAGGCAAGTTTGGCCTTGGAGTACAAAATGAAGCAGGGCAAAGGCTAATAGAGTTCTGTCAAGAGAACAAGCTAGTCATAGCAAACACTCTTTTCCAACAACACAAGAGACGACTCTACACATGGACATCACCAGATGGTCAATACCGAAACCAGATTGATTATATACTTTGCAGCCAAAGATGGAGAAGCTCTATACAGACAGCAAAAACAAGACCAGGAGCTGACTGTGGCTCAGATCATGAGCTTCTTACTGCAAAATGTAGGCTTAAATTGAAGAATGTAGGGAAAACCACTAGACCACTCAGGTATGACTTAGATCATATTCCTTGTGAGTACACAGTGAAGGTGATGAATAGATTTAGAGGATTAGATTTGGTAGACAGAGTGCCTGAAGAACTATGGATGGAGGTCTGTAACGTTGTACAGGAGGCAGCAACTAAAACCATCCCAAAGAAAAAGAAATGCAAAAAAGCAAAATGGCTGTCTGATGAGTCTTTACAAATAGCTGTGGAAAAAAGGAATGCGAAAAGCAAGGGTGAAAGAGAAAGATATAAGCAACTGAATGCAGATTTCCAGAGAATAGCAAGGAGAGATAAGAAGGCCTTCTTAAATGAACAATGCAAAGAAATTGAGGAAAACAATAGAATGGGGAAGACTAGAGATCTCTACAAGAAAATTGGAGATATGAAAGGAACGTTTAATGCAAAGATGGGCATGATAAAGGACAAAAAAGGCAGGGAACTAACAGAAGCAGAAGAGATTAAGAAGGGGTGGCAAGAATACACAGAAGAACTATACAAGAAAGATCTTAATGTCCCTGATGTCCATGCTGGTGTGGTCACTGACCTTGAGCCAGACATACTAGAGAATGAAGTCAAGTGGGCCTTAGGAAGCATTGCTAACAACAAAGCTAGTGGAGATGACAGTATTCCAGCTGAGTTATTTAAAATACTAAAAGATGATGCTGTTAAAGTGCTGCACTCAATATGCCAGCAAGTTTGGAAAACGCAACAGTGGCCACGGAATTGGAAAAGGTCAGTTTACGTTCCAATTCCAAAGAAGGGCAATGCCAAAGACTGCTCAAACTATCGCACAATTGCACTCATTTCACATGCTAGCAAGGTTATGCTCAAAATCCTACAAGCTAGGCTTCAGCGATACATGAACCGAGAACTACCGGATGTACAAGCTCGGTTTCGAAGAGGCAGAGGAACTAGAGATCAAATCGCCAACATTCGCTGGAGCACGAGAATTCTAGAAAAATATCTACTTCTGCTTCATTGACTATGCAAAAGCCTTTGATTGTGTGGATCCCAACAAACTGTGGCAAATTCTTAAAGAGATGGGAGTACCAGACCACCTTACCTGTCTCCTGAGAAATCTGTATGCGGGCCAAGAAGCAACAGTTAGAACCGGTCATGGAATAACCGATTGGTTCAAAATAGGGAAAGGTGTACGACAAGGCTGTATACTGTCACTCTGCTTATTTAACCTACATGCAGAGTACATCATGAGAAATGCCAGGCTGGAAGAATCACAAGCCGGAATTAAGATTGCAGGGAGAATCATCAACAACCTCAGATATGCGGACGATACCACCCTAATGGCAGAAAGTGAAGAAGAACTAAAGAGCCTCTTGATGAGGGTGAAAGAGGAGAGTGCAAAAGCTGGCTTGAAACTCAACATTAAAAAAACTAAGATCATGGCATCCGAACCCATCAATTCCTGGCAAATAGAAGGGGTAGAAATGGAAGCAGTAACAGACTTCATTTATTTGGGCTCCAAGATCACTGCAGACGGAGACTGCAGCCATGAAATTAAAAGACGCTTGCTCCTTGGGAGGAAAGCTATGGCAAGCCTAGATAGCATATTAAAAAGCAGAGACGTCACCTTGCCGACAAAGATCCGCATAGTCAAAGCTATGGTTTTTCCAGTAGTAATGTATGGCTGTGAGAGCTGGACCATAAAGAAGGCTGAGTGCTGAAGAATTGATGCCTTTGAACTGTGGTGCTGGAGAAGACTCTTAAGAGTCCCCTGGACTGCTAGGAGGTCAAACCAGTCAATCTTAAAGGAAATCAACCCTGACTGCTCATTGGAAGGATCGATAATGAAGCTCAAGCTCAGATACTTTGGTCACCTAATGCGAAGAGAGATCTCTGTGGAGAAGACCCTGATGCTGGGAAAGATTGAAGGCAAAAGGAGAAGAGGACGGCAGAGGATGAGATGGTTAGATAGCATCACTGAAGCAATGAGCATGAAACTGAGCAAACTCAGGGAGGCAGTGAAGGACAGGAAGGCCTGGCGCAATATGGTTCATGGGGTCACGAAGAGTCGGACACGACTTAACGACTAAACAACAACATTTAGCAAGGTATTCATTGTGGAATTTGCCAAAGTAAGGAGCACAACACTTAGGAGAAGAACCGTGTTTATTGCAATGATGCGGAATCCTCAACAATGGGAAAGCAAAGAGTTTTATAGAAGTTGAAGGCTACAAGATGGAAATCCTAGGGATCTCATTGGCTGGCCAGTTTGGGGAAGCTAGGCAGGTGTCAGTGTACCTGAGATGAGTTCTATTGTTAGGCAAAATGGGCCTTTCAGGAGGGCAGCAGAGCTGAGGAAGTCCGCTGTTAAAGGAGACAGAATGTTGAGGTCATCAGGCTGATTGAAGTTGGAATGTTGGGGTTTCTCTAGGTTGCAGTTCCCTTGTAAGGGCTCCTCTTGGGCTGTACTGTGAGCTGGTGAGGAGGCTTCTATTCTTTGGTTTAGATGGCATTCCGGTGGGGGGGGGCTTTGTAGGGGGGCAAGAGGGTCAGTGTGGGTCTAATAGGATTATGCAAAGATATGAACTGGGTTTGACCCTGGCCATGTCCAAAAGAAGGGTGGGGGGGAGGAAGGGGTGCAGTCTCTATTTTGTTCGTTAGATATCTTTTGTCTACTACATTTATGATATTCTGATGAGCAAATGAGTTGAATGTGGACTTCATGTTATTTCTATTAGGTGGATCTACAGCTGGCTTGAAACTTCACTCATCAATGATTCTTCATCAAACTGAAGTGATTTATCAAGCATTATAGGGTTTATTCCTGGGCTTAGTAATCTTCAATATTTCATTGGAGACTTAAATGAAGGCTTGGTTAGAATGCTTACAAAATGTACAGTTGACATAAAACAAGGTGGGGCAGCTAATATTTTAGAAGACAGAAACAAAATTAAAACTGATCTTGGTAGGTTAGAGAAATGATTTGAAAATAACAGAATGAAACTGAATAGAGTGAAGGACAACATCTTTCTAACTTTCTCACTTAGGAGAAAGAAATCAAATACAGAGATAATATGAATACCTGGCTTCTAATAGCATGTGTGAATAGGATGTTGGAATTGCTATTGATTACAAGCGTAACATGAACAGCACATGGCTATTAAAAAGAAAAATGCCATTTTAGGCTGTTCAGCACATAGTTCTAAACCACAGAAAATAATATCACTGCTTTACCATTTACTTTTTAGTATTGTGTCAAATTCTGGGAATCACATTTTAATAAGACTGTGAAGCAACACAGTCACCGGAGGGAGAGTCTACCAAAACTGGAGCTTGAATTATTCCTGCCTTGTCCATATTCATTCTTCCTTTGTCTTGGTCTTCAAGTTCTCTTTTTCCTTATTTGAGGATCTTTATTTTGAGGTCATAGTAAGGTACTATAGAACAGCAAGCTGCTTAAAAAAATTGCAGGGACCTGTGCTATCTTTATTCCATCCCATTTGAGCCTTTCCCCATCGTCCAGAGTTGCCAATAAAGCAGCAACCTTGATACAGGTGGGAGGAGTTGTGTGTTTTTGAAGCTCAGCAGCCACCAGTGAGTGGAGAAGTGCAGCAGCTAAAAGAAAGAAGGTGTTTCTTCTTCAGAGGGAGTGGATGGTCCAGAGAAAAAAAATGTGCAGAGACCCAACAAGGCAAAGAGCAATACATCATGGCCATTAACAGAGAACAAAAAAGTAGAAGAAATCCCAGAGAGAGGAATTAAGACAGAACAGGCTCCGTAAGAAAGAAACCTTGGTGTGTAATAGTAATGGTATAGAAGTAATAGTAATAAAGTATAGAGGTAATTGTCATAGCAATAGTATAGAAGTAATACTAATTAGAGTATAGTATAGAGGTAATTGTCATAGTAATAGTGTAGAAGTAATAGTAATTGAGTGGAATATAGAAATAATTGTCATAGTAATAATATAGAGGTAATAGTAATTGAGTGGAGTATAGTGGTAATAGTAATAGACTATAGAGATAATTGTAAAAGTATAGAAGTAGTAGTACTGGAAATAGAGTATAGGATAGAGGTAATAGGAAGCACTCACATATGTATTTGTAAGTTTTACACCTCACTTTTATAAATTACCTTTGTTTTACAAAATAAAAAGTCTCCCCATCCCTTATTGGAAGATAGAAAGAAGCCTCCTGGTCCATGGTCCAGTGCTTTTGTGTCTCTCTCAACAGTCAGTCAGATTGGGTATGGTTTAAAAAAGAACCCTGATGGGGACATAGACACCATTTTTCTTTAGGGGGTTCTGGCTGATTCACACTAATGGGAATTTGCGCTTGCACACTGTACCTCTATTGGAACCTTCTCGAGCTGAACATTTGGCAGGAATCCATCGCCTGTATCTTTTCCTGTATTCTTCTGCTATCCTGGCAGTACCTCACAATAGTTTCCTTGAATGCTTATTTATTATTTATTGGATTTCTTACCTGCTCCAGTCCTGAAACACTTGGCAGCTTACAGTAATGAAGACACAGAAATAAAATGTCCATGGTGAAAATGAAAACTTATTAAATCATAAAACCGTAATTACAGTCCCCTTGGGTGACATATATCACTCTAGGCTCTCCAGATCAACTCCTGTTTTAATAGTTTCTAGAAGACTATAGTGAGGGTAGAGACATCGCTTTAAGCAGGAGGCTCTTCAAAAGTATGGGCACTATACTATTTAATTACTACTTAATGGCCATAAAAAAGCAGCACTTAGGACCCTCCATGGAATGAACCTCAGGGAAATGGGGAACTGTCAATGGCATTTTCCAGGATGAGTAAGTCAGACAGGTTGATTATGACTGGAGAACATCTTGGAGATACTTTGTCACCAAGCCATAGAGGGCTTTATAGATAACAACCAGCATCTTACACTCAGAAGTGAGGGCAGACATTGGTGTAATATTTTTATGATAGCACGTGCAGCCAATAAATGGACTGCATTCTGAACTTATTGAAGCTTCCTGGTGATCTTCAAAGGCATCCTCATGGAGAGTGCCTCTAGTTCCATTCAGGAACTGCTAATATCAGAAGCTTAACAGACTTGATCTTGGTAGATAAGTGGTTTATTGCGGATAAAACATAAGCCATATACGCACAGAAGATCTATTTGATGCAGGAAGCACAAATAAAGCCCTGCATCAAACAGATCTATCAGCCCTGGGATTTAAATCTTAAAGCCTTTTATGGACCCCTGGCTATTGTTTTTCCAGGCTTGAGATTGGGGGGCGCATGCTCTGCGTTTACACAGCAGTTCTGTGTGATCTGAGCAGCACTGTTTCCTGCCTCACCACTTTCAGTCTTTATACTTCCTGTGGAAATGCACATGTTGCTGGCCTTACTAATGATCTCTGAAGATCTGTGAAGTAAGCTATCTCCACAC
Source organism: Python bivittatus (assembly GCF_059951505.1). NCBI lineage: Eukaryota > Metazoa > Chordata > Lepidosauria > Squamata > Pythonidae > Python > Python bivittatus. The sequence goes on along the minus strand of NW_028277056.1, from coordinate 21,391,934 downwards.
CACATACATCTAAACACACAGAGAACCTTTCTCAGGTTCAAGAGGAAGACTGCTGCTTTCTTTTAAAATACCTACTACCAAATTAAAATATATTAAAGCAGTTTAGCACTTAGCTGAATAGATGAAATACATCAACATATATCAATGGCTTATAATCTAAAGTGATGGCTGCCTTTGCTACTTTGCATCTTCCTTGGCTTTTTTCTCTGAATTTAGGGCTAGGAATGAAAATTTGCTATTTAAAGAAGGCAGTTTGCAGACTGACAGAATACCAACACTTTGCAACACCTCTCCATATTGATTTGAATAATTCACAGTGTGTATAGTACATAGGATTTCATACCAAGCCTCTTCAGATGTTTTTGAGGAGCAAGGTACTGTGCCTATTCATTGAGAGATCATTATTTCATTATGAAAAAGAACAGTAGAGCCAGTTCAATAAGCTGAAGGCATAGGTGGTGTCTTCTCAGAATACTTTACATCACTGAGGAGCTGTAGCCTGTATTCATAACCAAATGATCATCTTGAATATTATCGTTTCATACTTACGGAAGAAAGTTTGGTTGGCAATTGGTGAATTGCACTAATATCTATATTTTTTCATATTTCAGTTGCTCAAGAAAATTGATGATTCCTTTAGTTCTCCCTCAGGGGACTGTGTTTCCAACTTTGAGCCATTTTGATTTAGCTACAGTATTCTGTGGCTTTGACAGACTGTACAGCTACAGTGGCCATGCAATTAAATCTTCAAGGATCATTGTGGTCCCTTATTTAAATATAGTACCTTGTTGTACCTTAAACTCTGAATTCACTTGGTTATTTCTCTTTGCTTTCTGGCATAATATTACAACTCAGACAGAAGGACTAGGCTAGTAAAACAAATTTATTCAAGTAGATTCTGACAGAAGCATGGACTTCCTTGATGTGGACTGGGGCACTTTAACTATCTTAGCTTGATTATCATTTTGACAAACCTCACATTGCACACATCTTCAAATTGTCAGGGCCCATATCGGCAACTCGCACAATTATTCCTTTGCTCATTTGGGCATGTGTCAACTTCAGTTGTGATATCTTCATCACATTCACTAACCAGGGTATCTGTTCAACTTCTTTGCATCCCTTTCCAAAGTGCTTTGTCACTCTCCAAGTGACAATAAACCTTTTTGGTGGGTATGCCTTCTGCTATGCTGAAACTGAGTCCTATGGGTACATATTGTAGATACTTCCTAAAAAGGATAGAGATTATTTCCAGTACCCCGTAACTGGGAACTCTGCAGAAAATCCATAACCTTCACATAAATGTTCTTGAATTTTTCATGTTTCTAAAAGTATTCCAAGTCTTCAAGTTGTTCCTTCAACCTGCAGTGGATAATACTAGTTGTGATATATCAACAGAAGGGAAGACTGGAGTCTTACCTCCTCTTTTCATAGTGCTGAGTTTCTGGGACTGATTCTGTCTATTCCAAGAGCGGGAACATGTTCTGATCAATCTGTTCATGTCCCCACACAATGCTGAATGTGCATTGTTTTTTATCAGAGCTGGTCTTGGCCATGAATCTTTGCGGGGGTGTCTTTCTGTTGTCATGGAAGGGACCAACTCTTAATTTATTCCCACCTGTTCTTTTCTGTTCAACAAGAAACAGTGCTCACTGCACATTCTCACCATTCCATAGTGGTTAATGTAAGGTTTATCCTTCTTTTTTCTCTAACAAGGAAAGTTTACCAATGGTTGCAACTTACCTTCTCCTTCTGACACTTGAAGGATATGACTTTTGTCCAAATACCACAAGACATAAAAGGCATTTTGGATACATCCCAAAAGCCTTCAGTCTGCAAATGCTATGCATCTAAATGTAAACATTTTAAAGTTTGCTGAACATTGGAAATTTGATCTTCCATTCTTCATGTGTTATCTTTTTTAACAGAATTAAAATCTGTTAGCGCTGCATTCCTGTAGCCTTGTTATGGATTTGTCAGTTATCTCCGTGTCTCAAGATCTCATCCAGGTTTCTTTCTCTCTCTCTCTTTTTGGACATGAAGATTAAATGTTTTCTCAAAGGCACGCATAACTTGCATGCCCTGGTAATGATACCAGTCTCTGCCCGGAGTTTTTCTTTTGTTTTGTCTATGTTAATGAATAGATCTCTTCAGTCACTGGAAACTTGAGCTTTTATGTAATACCATGGGAACCTGCCTCTTTAGTTCTTGTTATTTCTCCACAAAGGCCTAGTAAGCTATATGCTTTAAGAACAAGTAATGCCATTCCTATTAATCTCATTGTTTCATTTTCCCAGAATTTCTTGACCAATTCAGAATCTTCATGCTCTTAACATTGATTGAGGTTTTACATTTTATTTAAAGCGGACTGATTCCATTCATTTGAGTAAACATTTATGTTAGAACCCTAAAAAGGGAAAGCAGTGTTGTCACAATCTCTCTGGAGGTAGATAAAATCCAGCAACTGACTCTGTTATCAGTTGGCTAACTGATAACTTTTCTCCATGCCCTTCATTGTTTTTCTAAAGAAAACTAGTCTTCATATTCAACTTCACTGAGAACAATTACCGTGTTGTTGAAGCTTAGGAACAGTTCTAGAAGCACCCATCTCTTGTCACTGGCCATCTCCAGGTGTATATCTTGTTAGTCTCCCATCAATGTGAATCCCAGAAATCATAATAAAGATTAATTTGGTTACTTACATGTAGCTGAGGTTTTTCAAAAAGTCTTCTGTGAATGTGATCCTTCCTTTATCTTTGTTCATTGTCTTGTTTCTCCTATTATTGGGTTGATCTTCAGAAACAAGAAGAATGGCCAGTAGCCCTGCTGAGATAAAATTTGGCAATGGGGCTTCCATAGAACATTCATCTCTAGAAGTTTCTGACAGAGTGTTAAAAGCTGGGAGAGGTTATAATTTAAATCTATAACCTCTATAAATCTGATGGACATCTTTGACATTCTGTCCAGTAAAAGATACTGTAATTACACTTTGTTGCAAGTAGTCAAGCTGAGCTTTCTAATATGCCTTAATCTGTTCGTAGACCTTCCACTAAGGATTTTTTTTATTCAGCCCAGGGAAAACGGGGGGGGGGGGGGGAAGCTTTGAAACTTTATATTCAAAGCACAGAAATACAGACATTAATGAAATCTTATGAACATTCTGAAAATAGAAGAGTAAGTGTAGACGTATGTGGTTTTACAAATAAGAAAGGTTTTAATGAGAAATTCCCTTTTAGAACCTATGAAACTGAATCTGTAGCTATGAGAATGAGTGTACTGGAAAACTTGAAAACCCTAATGGAGTTATATATTACTTGCTTGAATAAGCCCGTGGGTTTTAAAACTTGGTTAGCAGTTGTAATAAAGGTGGTAGCTTGCAAGACCCAAATGGGTTCTTGAAGGTCTTTTTCTTCCTCCTTATTGAGCACTCAGTTTTATAGTACTTGAAAACACTGTTCCCTATTCAGTCAAGCAAAATGCTCCAACTCTGATGTTCTGAGTATAGTCAGCAAGTGAGAAAATTACCTGCTGGCTGAACTCATCTTCCAAACAATCATGTGGATGATCGAGCAAGGCACTAGTTTTTGTCAGTTTATCCTGTGCCTGAGGCTGGAAACAGACAGAGAAAGGCCAGTCTCTAAGCTTTAATGGTTTAGTCATAAATCAGTCCATTATAGAAGCAGAGTACTAGATAACAGTCAAACTGAGATACATAAATTAGGTAGAAGTTTGTATTCAACAAATGATGGTGTTCTTGTCCGTAGCTTATAATAGCGATTCTGTTTGATGTGCTTTCAAGATTCGGTAATAATAATAACTTTAACCACATAAAAGTACATTCCAAGAATCATAGCAATTCCTATTTCCTGACCATACCTATCTTGAGGGGCTGATATCAATCTTAAAAACCCGTGAAAGCTCCTCTCTACTTCAACTTATACCTAACTCAATCAAGATGGAGTTGTTTGGTGTTCTTTCTTCTCACACTTGCTATTTTCCCAGGATATCTTTTCTATAATGACTAATTCCCCCTGCTCTGAGCCAGCTCACATTCCATCATAATAAGGCAAGGAACAGGAGAAATGAGGAATGTGAAGTCCCAGAAATGCAGATCGAAAAGTAGTAGGGTTCCTGAATTTACTTAATTAGAGATGTTGATGCCCGCACCTTTCTAGGAGCCGTGCAGATCTCTGCTGCTCAACCTTCTTTATCTGTTGATGTATTTTAGGGCACTCTCCTAGGGTCAGAACCTGAGTCCCTGGTATCTGAGTCAGCAGTTATCTGCATCATTTTTCTCAGGTGTCATAGCTTGTTGACAATTCAGCTGAGATTCTACCGGATCAGCCTCCAAATTAAAACTCCATAATGCAGGTGTGCCATTGTATCAGATGAATAATATGGGGAAGGCTTTTGGGGAAAAAGTGAATTGTGTCTCTTCACACCTCTCAGTGGGGGTAGCGTTGTGCCGCATGAAAAAAACCAAACCAAAACAAATAGAACTTGTCACACACAAGTTCTGCACAGGCAAAGATCTCCATCAGTTTGAATTCACACTTTGAGTTCTGCTCAGAGAACCTCAGTTTCAGGTAAGCAGCCTGTTCTTTTCCTCCTTTTTTTGATAATTAGCTAACTAACTGTAGGATGGACTTTCTCTGTCTTTCTCTGTTCCTATTTCTGTTGCACGCTTGCCCCTGCTCACCAGGTGGCAGTGGGAGACATTGCGAAGGTCACCAATGGGCAGCATCTCCCAGCAGACATGATCATTTTATCTACCAGGTCAGCTATCCTGAATATATGTGAACTTGGGCTTCTGCTGAACTGAGGTTTTAAAGCAGATTACTTGCCATTTTAAAAATCAGCAAAACACAGGATGAGACCATACTTCCTCTTCCCTTACTTCATTTTATATTATTTACAACACAGGGTCAAAAAAAGTTGGTGCACACTACTCAACAACTATTCCCAAAATTAGAATGAATGATAACATTTACATTTTAATTGTTTCTTCCATTTCTCAAGGTGACAAACTGCAGATTTCTGGACAATTTCCCATTCAGGCATTGACAAAACCTAGTTCTTCTTACCTCTAACATGATCCTGTGCCCTATTCCTTTGGACCATTCAATAATAATGTTTATTAATTTGATTTTAACCCCCTGTTAAGCATAACACTGAACATAAATATAAAGATGTATAAAATTAATGGAAGCAATTTAAAACATTGACATGTTCCAGCATGATACTACTGTAGTGAAATCATAGAATCACACATTTTCCACATTACCTTCTCCTGTTAAATGAGATACATCTGAATGTTTCCAACGCTACTTTCCAACAAAAGATAATTTCTACAGCTTTGTGCACAAATGGATAGGTTCCTTCAGAAATGGGCAGTGTGCAAAGAATATAAATAAAATAATTCCCGACCCTATAAGCTGACGCCACACTATTGAATAGCACCAGAATCGAAAACTCTCCCTGATTGAAAGAATAACTAGCTTCCTTTAAAACTAATCCTGCTCTCTGCCTTATGGTCACTCAAAACTTTTCTTCCCCTGAGGAAAAGGCTTGCTTTTCTACCATTTTCTATGATTGCATGAGAATTTCCTTTGTCTTGGTGAGTGTATTTTACTGGAGAAGGCTGTTATTGTTCCATGACCTTTTTAGGCCCTTCCTTAACCAGAAAATCCAGTTGTCTGCCTCTGCCAGATAGTCCAGCCGTGAGTTATGCAAGGGATTGGGCACACAGAGTTCTCCTTCGGAATAAGCTGTTCTACTTTAAAGTTTAAATGCTTCCTCTTTTTAAGACTTGAACCAGGCACACACACAAATATATAAAAATACACAATGTCAAAGCAAAAAGCTTTGACTGCCAATGTACTTTTACTTAAATACTCCATAATAACATAAATCAATAGCAATAATTAAATTATGGGATATGCGGAAATAAAGAGGCATTATAAAGTACAAAAAGTATAACACTGCCTCCTTTCTAGGGCTAAGAGAAGTGACTGGCCCAAGGTCACCCAGCTGGCTTTGTGCCTAAGGCAGGACTAAAACTCATGTTCTCCCAGTTTGTAGCCTGGTATCTTAACTGTTATACCAAACTGGCTCTCCAGCAATTCTTACCTCTGTTATTCATTCAGGAATATAGGTTTCATTATGGTTCAGTTTTCCCCCTTAGAAAAAATTGACCTTTCCCTGTGCAGAAAGAGTGGTGGTGCAGTCAATAAGAGAAAGCTCTGCCTTACTGAGTTAGATGTATATGATTTTTCACATACCTAACCAGGAGGAGTTTTCATACAAAAGTAAGAACGTGATACCAATGAGTTAACAAAGTGTTTGCTTGCAGAAAGGTCTTTGTAAATTAAATACAAAGATTTCCATAAAATACAAAATCCTTTAAAAATTAATTTGAAATATAAAAACTGCACATTTTTGACAATAATATTCTATATATCAAGTGTATCTTCTGATCGTAAAATAATATGAGGGAAGATGGAAGATTTTAAGGAAAGTAAGATGTAAAAATGAGGAAAGTAATATTTATACCGCAAGCTTCTGGCCATGATTAGTGCTGGATGTGAGCAAGGTGAAAGAGCCAAAACATTCATGTTGATCTACCTAATAAATGAAAACTTGAAATCAGGGCTCTTGCACTGTTGACTGCTAGCCAAGTTTGTGTTTCTTTTAAGACAATGCAAGGATTCTGCAATTCTATGGGAACTTTCTAAGAGCCAGTTAGGACTACAGGAGAAGATGGTAAAATTTGAGAATTTCAACTAAGGATCATCATCCTGGTTAAAAATAATCTGTTAAATTTGATATAATTATTTTTTAAAATAGGAGACTAGGGTAGACCTCTCCTCTAGCCCCCTCCACACAGCCCCATGTTAAAAATGTCACATGTATTTCACTTACTGTGTTTCTTTAAAAAGGCCTCCGTTCACCAGAGTCTGCATGCTGTTGAGGTAGTGTTTTTTCTGATAGACTGCATTAATTTTTTTTGGAATGTGTGCCTATTAAAACAAGAAAATTTCTGATTATTTAAATCCTTTTGGTAAAAATAAACAATAATAATTTTGGGGAAAAATCGGTGATTGAATAAAATGATGATTCTAGAAAGCACATGTCTGTTTGTAGGCACCTTTCTTTTTCAAGGTAGCCTTTAAAGCATGATTGTGTTTTGCTTTTTGATAGTGAACCTCAGGCAATGTGTTATATTGAAACAGCTAATCTTGATGGAGAGACGAACCTTAAAATACGACAGGTAAAATTAAATTTTGTTTCAGGTTTTGAAAGTGATGAAGTGATAACTTGGAATAGCTAGGGCTCTCTTGCAATATTAGTTGCATGATGTGATTGCAAATGGAGAGCTGACTATTGGTTCTTTTCTAAAAGGAACATCTAGAGGTAGTGGCTCATTTTGAGATAACAGCAGCATGAGGGATATTGGGGAGTCATTCTTGAAGATCACTGCCAGGGTTGTAATGAGAGAGCTGCTTTATCCAGATCCACATTATCCAGAATTATGTATCCTGTCTGGGAACTTCACTTTGGAGTTTCTGTATTGAAAGCCTGGGCCATTGAGCAGTGGCTTTTATTAAACCATGGCTTAGACTAAGATTTTTTCTTGGAAGTGGAGGAAATCAGAATATGTCTACATATTCTCCCTATTTTTATTCGACCATTTGTGGTTTGGAACAATGTACGTGGAAGTATTTTTAGCAGCTTTCAGACAGATTATCTGTTAATTCTCATTGAAAAGCAGAGGCATCCTTATACTTTACAGAAGGAACTTTCATCTGTTTCTTTCCAAAGTAATTGGCAGGATGGTCCATATGAGCCAAACTACCACTCCACTAGCCAGAATAGAATCAGGATGGAATGACTTCACAGCAGCCAGAGTGTGTGGTCTCTGTACTGGTGGGGAATCTGAGGTTCTTTAGGAGTTGGCAGACTTCCTCTTATCATCCTACATGGCCCATGGAAGATGTAGATAAGCAACACTGGGAGGGCTATAGGTTCCACTGTGAAGATATGTTCCTAATTTGTGAAAGAGAATAGATATTTTGGCAGATCTATCTATGGCTTGGTTCCTCACAGGGATTGATTCAGACTGCTAACCTCCAGTCAAAAGAAGACTTGATGAAAATGGCTGGGAAGATAGAGTGTGAAGGACCTAATCGTCACCTCTATGACTTCACTGGAAATCTCCGTCTTGAAAGTCAAAGGTATTCAGTTGATACGAAAGCAACTGGTCCTTTTTTTTTTTTTTTTTTACCCCAAAAGCCTGTATGGGTAGACCTACATTCCCCTGTGCATGGGACCTGGCGATGGGGCATGGCAAACAGCATGAATGAGAAAATGGCTCCAGAGAATGATTGAGTTCTTTGTTAAATGGGAGTCATTTTCTGTTAGAAAAAGGTAAGGTAACACCCAGAAAAAGCTGAGTCTTTGAATTCTAAATGCTACATACTCCTACTATTTGACAGAATGATGCTTGACGAATTAAGTCAGTAAGAAATATTATTGAAGATAACCCCTTAAGACAAGTCCAGAAACTTTAGGTAGTACAAAATATGATGGGTAGAACACTGATAGATCCTCTCAAGCCTTTTAATTGGCATTTTTAGTGTGCTGCTTTTAATTTTTGTTTTGTTTATATTGTTTTGCTTATTGTATGTTAGTTTTTTCTGTTGATTTTATTGGAGTTTAACTGCATGTCACCCTGAGAGTTTTTTTAAAAAATAGGACATTAAGAAATTTTTGAAATAATAGTACTTATAGCAGTAATGACAACAATAGCTACAACTTTATTTACTGCTCTAATGAGTATATTTAGAAAACTATATTTTGTTTTTGATTACATTGCAAACTTCTAGCTTCCTTTTCCTCTTCTTTCTCATCAGTCCAGTTCCAATTGGACCTGACCAGATCTTACTAAGAGGGGCACAAATAAGGAACACTCAGTGGGTTTTAGGAATAGTTGTCTACACAGGACATGACACAAAACTTATGCAGGTAAGTAGCTGTTAATGCACTGTAAGGCTTAACATTGTTTCTGCTGCAAAGTCCAGCAGTGGTTTCAAGTATATTTTTGTTATTTCATTATTGGGTATTTTAAGACTTAGATCCTACTTTTTTTGTCTATGTAGCATTTAAGGCTGCTGAGAACAAAAAATAAAACGTACTGTTGTAAGTAAAAATATCATGAAAACAATAAATATTGTTAAAACCAACTCAAACTGATCAGGCCTTGCTCAAGAGGGATATCTTGACATCTTTTCCTAAAGCAGAAAAAGTGAGAGCCCAGAACAAGTCCTGAGGGAAGGCACTCCATAGTTTTGAAGGAAGGAACACAGGAGAAGACCTTCCCCATGGGGCTGAGAAACAGATGTCAGAATATCTTTAACAGGACCTTGTCTACTTATGCTAATGTCTGCATGGGTTTATAGCAAGAGAGGAAGTCCTTTAGATAATGAAATTCTCATCTAGGATTTTACAAGTTAAAACCAACCCTTGAGATTATGCCTTGAGAACAATTGGTAAAATAAGCATAATGTACTTCTGGGATTCTGTACCAGTTAGCAGCTTTATTGTACATCATGCACATTTGTTTGTTTTTCAGACTGAGCCGCAGTAGTAGTGACTATAATAGTGCAGAAATTAGAATTGCATTTTTTAATTGTATGGAGAAAATACAACTATATTTGTGTGTGTGTATACACACACATGTGTATGTGTATATATGTGTGTTTGTGTATTTATACACATACACACAACTATATATATATTGTATCCTCAATAGGTTGGCTGCTAAATAGCAGGCTGCAGTTAAAAGGTTAAAATAACTTAGGACTGTGTCTCCAGTTATAGCAAGGTCCTTAGTTATGCTTCTTTAAGGGCGATTCTGCTCATTCTGCTACTGCTTACAGATTGCTATTCAGCAGGGATGCATAGTCACCCTCCCTGTGGGTGGAGCCTGTGCTGGGGAATCACCTTCCCTCTGCAATAAGCCAAGCTTCAATATGGTTGGGTTTGGGTGTTCCTTGAAAACTCAACATTTTAGGTCAACTACTGTCCTAATGGTTCAGCTTAGAAGCTCTGCATCTCATGAACTGTATTCCAGAAGATACTTAACTGGTCTTCTCTCCCTTGGTATATCTGTTTCAGCTTTCCCCAGTTTGATGTTATCCCTATGTGTTGAATTATAAGACTTCTGGTACAACGCACCTGGAAGTCACTGGGTTGGAGAAGGCTGGCCTACTAGCGCAAAGCAGGTGGCATCCTGTGTTTTAAATTGGTAGCTGTTATGGAAGGAAAGGATAAAGAGAAACACAGCTTCTGTTTTTAATAATGGATGTGAATCTTTCATAATATCTGGTTGTACTTTAATCTTGTTTTTATTATTTTTTTTGTGAGTACAATTAATCATTGCAGTTCTGTGGCTGATCCTTTCCAGAATTCAACCAAAGCTCCACTGAAGAGATCAAATGTAGAAAAAGTTACCAATGTGCAGATTCTCATTTTGTTCTGCATCCTTCTCGTCATGGCTTTAGTGAGTTCTGTGGGTGCCTTACTGTGGAACAGAACACATGGAGAAGTCATTTGGTACTTTGATTCCAATGGTAAGCAAAATACACTGGATGTGCATAAATGTGCTCTCATCTTAAAATGAAAAGTATCATTTTCAATTTAAGAAAGCTGTGAAAATTCTTCAAGTGGATGCACCCACCCAAAAGCACCCGAAGTTTAGCTCAAACCAGCTGCCTTACCTTCCTCATCATGTAAGTGGTAAACATGATCTGGGTCTACAATCCTCTATTCATTTACAATTTAGCCTGTTGCATCCCGCTCATTGTCCTGTGCTTTTAGCCCCAAAGAACCAGCTATGGATCTGTGCCAAAGAAAAACACCTGCTCTCATTGGGTTAGTTGTCTGGTTTGATCAGAGTGTAAAGTTACATTTGCAGTCAGAGCAGGGTTGTGTTTGATTTCCTTTTGGCGTGATACTGGTTTATCTTCTCATATTAAATGTAGCAGGATATTGCATATAAGAGGCTGGAAAGACAATAGCCATGGCTTGATTTAAGAAAAAGAGAAAGGAATGACTGTTTCAGAGCAGAAATAGCTTCAGCCAGCATATGGGCAGTTTTCGCTAATTGGAAAGAAGGAGCGGAAATCTCACTAATGGAATAAAACAAAGGTCCCAGTCGGTACCTTTAATGCTTTAAGAAAATGGTTACCATGGGGGGACAACTTGACCATTCTCAAAATGGCTCCCAGAAGGGTGTGGCTTTTGTGTGGGTGTATATATATGTGTGTGTGTGTGTTTATCAAACAGTACTTAAAGACTGCCCCAATCTGGGCAGTGTATATGTTGTATGTACCTTTGAGTCAGTGTTGATTCCTGGCAACTGCTTGGACGAGTCCCTGCAGTCTTCTCTGGCAAGATTTTGGAAGTGGTTTGCCATTGCCTCCTTCCTAGGGCTGAGAGAGAGTGACTAGCCCAAGGTCCCCCAGCTAGCTTTGTGCCTAAGGTAGGATTAGAACTCACAGTCTCCTGGTTTCTAGCCTGGTGCCTTAACCATTACACCAAACTGGCTCTCAGTGTATGCAAGCTTGTCATAAAACAGTTTCCAAAACAGGCAGACCAATGAAGTTGTTCCCTGCCACGGTCTCTTGTTTCCCCTCAGTACTGATTACCAGCCCCCAGCAAACCTGTTTCCTTTCCTTGGACAGGTGGGACGTACTTCCAAAGTGTGTGTAGCTGCAGTCATTCATCTTTTTTATAAGAATGTTGATTGGACCTATGTGGGCTTCAAGGGCAGTTTTGGAAATAAAGATTCTGAAAGCTTATGCTTTACTTTGCAGCATGCCAACTTCCTTGTGGAATCTGTTCAAAATTCAGAGGAACTTAGAAAGTTAAAAATTATAGTTGGGCAGGGGACCTGGCAAGCATTAAGGGAGGGGGACAGAGCACTTTGGATACCCAGGTGCTACACTGGGAATTCCAAAAGTAGGTAGTAACTGAGTTCCTTATGGGTAAGGAGCTGGGATATACATTGAAATACTAAACAAATAATATGCCATAAATAAATAAATAAAGGATGGATGGGAGGGTGGGTAGGTGGTATTTTGAGTCCATCTTCAGATATCTTATAGAATTTATGGAAATATATCTAAAGTATGTAGAGGAGACCATAAAATTATAAGGTCAATCTCACTTAAAGGATTACTGCATCTTCCACTGTATTTCCCCAGCAGATGTTTGCTTCATGTCTATTAGAAATGTATGGAGAATTTCAGTATGTGAAGAGGAATTCATGGTAAAGTCCAGCCTCAGAGCATTTCACAATTGTCTTTGTACAGCAGAGAACACCTCCCAGTGACAATTAAATGGATGATTGTAGAGGAAACAGTGCCAGTATTTGACAAATGCTGGGAAGTGAACTAGAATGCATGACAAATGAAACCCTTCTGTAAGTTCAAACAGCATAGGATTTATTTGACTTAGGCACCGCCCAATTCCCAGTCAACTCTGGGTGGCTCACTGCATAAAAGCAAAACAACAATATGCAATCAAAAGAATACAATATAATAACAATAAGCAAGATGGTAAATTTCATCCACAACAAACACAGATGAGGGTTCTATAAGTCAGTATTTCAAGTTTAGCTTTTGTTTAAAGAAGTATGTTGCAGTTACTTACTTTAGACCACATAGCCACCTGAAATTAGCAGCAGCATGTGAAATTAGCGGGGACTGAGAGGAATATCAGAGGTGCCTTTTGGAAGGGAAGAACTCATGTGGTGCTACTGAGATTTTCTTTTGAGAAATGGATGAAAGCCCCCCACCCCACATCAGTTACTATTAGCCATTCAGTAACATTGCACTGTCCAGAGGGCTTCCTATGAAAAGTGTCTGTGAACTCCAATCAGTGCAAAATGTGGTCTAGTGATTATACCAGATACAGCTGAAAAAAAACATGGCAGGACTGCCCCTTGCTTTCCAGGCTTAATTTAAGGTGTTAATTTTAACCTTTAAAACCCTAAGCAGCTGTGGCCTGTCCAGTTGAGAATCCATCTTTTCCATTCTGGACATACCTGGTCATGAAGAACTGCAAGAGAGGTCCCTTTGAAGATGCTCCTGCTTGTTGGATATGGAGGGGAGGGACTTTTTTTTATGTGGAGCACAGGAAAAGCATGTGTCTTTCTTTAATCAGGATGACAACAAGCTGTCTTAGTTGGCTTTTAGTTGGCTTAGCTGTTTTAGTTCTGAATTGTTTTAATGCTCATTTTCCTTGTTTATTGTTTAAAATACTTCTTACCTGCATCTAAGGGGTTGTATATTTTTCATCATATTATTAATTCTATGCTTGAATGTTTTGTTGAAATGTTGGAGCCACTGATGGCCTTTTCAAGTGGAAGAAGTGGATACAAATGCAGTTTAAAGGAGACATTCAGAGTAGTGTGTGGATTTTCACCGTATCTCCACCCCTCTCTACCCCACTTGCTATTGAGAAAGGGGCAGTGTGGCTTCTCTCCTTTCCCTCAGTGACTCCTTGGGTTGCTGTTCTGGTCCTTGGCCAGCTTCCCTCAGATTTACCACAAAGGAGTTAGCAGGATCTTAAATGCCAATATGTGGACACAAATGATTTGCAGCTCCTCCTGATTATATTTCATGAGGAGAGTGAAAAGAGTATGGCAAGCTTTTGTGATGCAGACAATAGCAATAAATGAATACCTTTTCTATAACGAGACAAAGTGTTTTACTGATCATGATAGCTATTCTCTGTTGTGTGTTCTCCTCTGTCATCTGCCATTTCAGACCAGTCTCTCTTTGTCTGGGTACAATCACTTTGGGAAGGAAGGCAGTAGGCCTCACTGGATATAAAGCTGTTTCTGGTTGGGTGGGCTTCAATAGGTGAAATGTTCATAATGTAACATCATAACAGTGCCTGCTCATTTTTTTCCCCCTTCTGGGTTAAGAATACCTCTGCCAAAATTAGACTAAAGTGAAAAAGGAGAGGGGAGAGAAGGACAGTGCATTTCTTAAATATAGAAGGTGGATATATTTAAAGGAGGCAGTGAAGCAAGTCGTGACAGGAGATCAAAGGAAAGCAAATTGCCAGACCCCATATTTGCTTTGTAACTATATAGGCATGATCAAAGTAATAGATCTGGTAACATCTGCAGCTCCCACCTGCAGTTGATCAAACCAAAATCCAGATAGTCTGACACTGTGCTTAATAGATGAACCTCTAGAAAGTCCTGTAACTGAAAGTTCCAGAACTGTCTCCAACCACTGTTCCTCAGCATCTGACATTGTTACTTCTGATTGTGAAGAAAGCTTAGGGCCATCATGGCTAATAGGCATTAGTAATCTGAGCCTCCCTACATTGGTTTAAACTCCTTTTAAATTGGTATCAC